>NC_089992.1:6090714-6705000 GCF_036417845.1 Apteryx mantelli
AGCTCCCAACTCTTTCCGGCTCCAGCTGTGCCTTCGCTTGTGTTGCTTTTATTTACCATGTCAACTCACACCTTTCCTAACAGTTTTGCTTTTCTTCCCCTTCAGACAAATATATCCTTTTCTGTATGGCAATTTTTGAAATGCGTGTTCAAGTCAGGGGTTAGACAAACCTTATCAGTATGCGTGTGTGTGCGTGTGTATGTGTGTGCACTTGTGTATGTAATTCAGAAATTTTCTCTTACTGAGCAGGACAGTTGCACTGGAAAGCTCGTAAAAGCTAGAGCGGAACAACAGCACAACGCATCAAAGGGGGAACCGAGATTCTTTTTTTCCGTAATTTTACTTGAATGCATCACAAAGTGGCAATTATATGGCACATTTTTCTTCTAAAAAATTGGCCTCGTTGTGCCTTTAGACAACAAAACAGCATGAAGAAACCATACAGGCACAGCTTGGTTCCAAATAACCATGTTTACCTAATATACACAAATATGCCAGGCCTAACTATATAAATATTGCTATTCTGACTTATTTCTGGAAGTTTCTAAAACACATAACATGGTGAGTAGAAAAGAACATCCTCTATTTATTTGCACTGCAGGAAAAGGCAGCATAAACATATTTGCAATGTGATAGGGAAAGATGACAAAAGTATCTATGGAGCATTTTATACCATCTCATATAGTTTAAAACATGTAATGGAAAAAAATCAGTGGAGGGGTGCAGCTCTTGAATTTATGTAACATACACATTGATTTACTAAAAACTACTTTATATTTTATTTAATTTGAATTGATTCCTACCCTATTTTTCTTTTTTTCTTTTATACGATATTCAAGAGATTCTCAGGGTAAGATGAAACATTTAAGAGAGCTACTGGTTATTCTTTTTCTTTCTTTCTTTCTTTTTTAATCTCTTAGGCAGCTTTTTGCAACATTTAAGACTGCTGCCTGAGTTTTAAACCTTCCTCGCAAGATTGCCATTAGCTGAGGCTCTATCAACAGGGAGATTTTGCTCTGTGGACCTAAGGCAGTATTTGAATGCATCAAAAATTGCAGGTGATACAAGATGACTAAAGAAAATATTCATAGCAAGCAGTCAGGAAATTCTCAGCCCAGAAGTGTGACTGGCTTTACTAAACGCCAGCTTCAAAATGTAACGAGCCAAAACAATCTCAGGCAGAGCCGTGGTGATTTGCGGGGAAGCCGCCGCGGACGCGTTGCACCCGCAGCACTTGCGCCTGGCAATGCCTGTTCCTCTGGGTCAGGCGAGCACGGCGGCGCGATCTGCGGGGCAGCGCGATCTGCGGGGCGAGCACCCCTCCTTTTCTGCCAAAAACCGGCAGATAACGCGACTAAGGAACGCGAGAGGCACCCGCTACCCATTAGCCACGTTTTGACCCAGATTGTCCCATTGGAGGTTTCCAGGAGGATCCGTACCACTCCAGGCGATCGTTCCTCATTCGCTAGCAGGAGTCCAAGAATTTTCTCAATTTTTGGCTTCTAGAAAAAAAAGTGAATTTATAGGGCCTGACTCGCCTCTTGTCTGGTGCAGAAATCGGTGCTGCGATCCAGCAGGCGCCACATCCACGTGGCCCTGAGGCCACCAAAGCCCCTATCGGCTTGCAGTCCCAGCTGTGCCACGGTTTTGGCAGAGGGCAACAGCTGGAACCGCAGTTACAGCAGCGTTTCTTGCCGCTCGTCCATCCCGAGGTGCTCCCGGAAAGCGCCGTCGCAGGGACTGCCCCGTGGCCTGAAACGCCGGATCCTGCTCGGCAAACGGCCTAACCCAGGCTCCGGCTGGCCCTGCAAAACTGAGCGTCACCATCGTTAGAGTAAGGATAAAGAAAAAGAGGTGGAAGGAAAGAACGATGGAAGAAAGGAAGAACATATTTATGAAAAGCGTGAAAGGTGAACACTGTTCCTAGTTTAATTTTTTTCCCCAAAAAAATACTTCACAGCATAGCTCATTTCAAGTCCCGCACTTTATTACTGTAAAAATACCGCCCCCCCCCCCAAGAATGTTTCTTCCCTCTCTGGCATTTGCTTGCTTTATTAAGCATTTAAAGCAACACATGGCTCCTCGTTGTGTTTTTATTTGGTGGATTTGTGTTTGTTTATTTGCAGAGATGGGGTGGTTCCACTTAATTACTTTCTTATTCCTCTCCCTCTGTCCATTTGGTAGAATTTAATATCTTTATTTTTGGGGAAAAATTAGATTCTGACTAAACGGCAGAGTCCCGTCTTTCCTTTGGCCACTTTCCAAAGGTCAGAAATGCTGAGAAATTCTGGAGCAGCAAAAGGAAATTTGAAAAAAAGTTTAAAAAGAGCAAAAACTAAATAACTAGCTTTCTATTGCATGTATATCCCCCATCCAAACATAAAACTCCAAAATCTTCTTAAGAATCACTTTCTGAAAATGGGATCTAAAGATTTCAGCTTCAAGTTATTTTTGTAGGCATATTTTACACTCCTTCTATAGGAAATAAATTATTTTCTGATTGCCAACCTGTTCACTCACAAGTACTTTTTTCTTTCCTTTTTTTTTTTTTAATTAAAAACAGTTCTTGCCAGAAATTTTGAGGCAAAAAATTGCCAAGCAGGGCTAATAAATCCAAAATATAAGTTAGGCTTAAATTCTCTATCAGCAGATTTACTGAAGAAACCAATATCTTTATTTAATATGCAGCAGTCAAAAACAATGGAGGATTTTTAAAAGAGGGCCTTCCCATGAAGAAACCTTGAAAGATCTCATAGAATATCTTTTCAGTTAGGAGAACTGATTAATAAAACAGGAGATATTCTTCAGGGCACTTAATTTAAAAAAAAAAAATCTGTTTTCTTCAAAAAGCATCGACTACTGTGGGTCCCTCTCTGCAGACACCTCTTTATTGACTCCTCATTTCAATACTCTGATATTAAAGTAGGGATTTCATGCTCCACTGAAACCACTTCCATCATGGATCCAGTCCCATGATGGTGAAATTCAAGCTGAAGAATTAACTACTTCTTTTGCTTTATGTTAATTGAATAACAAGAATAATCTCCTCCAGCTGTGATAATGGGATGACTCCGGATCAGTCCTAATTCTTAGGCCTCTTTTTTGTTTCTTTTCCAGAAATCGTAACTGTTTGACCACCTGGGTCCAATCGCTGCTAAGCTGCTACACATACCCGTTATTATTCCACCAATTTCATTTAGCTTCTATGACTTTTTCCTACAGTTTGATCCTTATTCAGATTAAAAGCAAGCAAGCAAGAACATCCCTTTATTCCTTTTCCTCACCCAAACGCCTGGCAAGACAAGGACAAATAACCTCTGCAATCTGGAGAGAGAACAGGGATTTTCTCTCTTCTTTTAAGCAAGCAGAGAATATTTGTGCGAGCAAAGGATAAGGGTCAGGACAGGCAGAGCTTGTAACCGAAGTTGTCTATCTTCGGGCCATGCAGCGGAGCTGCAAGCTTCCCTAATGCCCTGGCAGCGATCCATCCCCTGACCTGCAGGCGCCGAGCCGCAGAAGCCAATTAGGTTATAACCTCGAGTTGGTTCAAACAGAGGTCCCGCAGGTGAACTCTGGCCGCTTTATCCGGTAAGCTGCCCTGAATCAGGAGGCGGTTTTAATAGGAGCGAGTTGTTTTTGTCAAAAATCACGATTTCCCTGGGAATCAGAAGGGCATCCAGTAACGAAGAAAAGAAAAGAGAGAAGAAAAAAAAAAAAGGAATACAATTACAAAAGTTATTTTCTATACGGTGGAAAAGCAATTTTATTTAGACTCATGTTGTCTGAGTTGTTCTCCTTCAGATAGATTCTGTAAGAATATGCTTCTCATTGCACCGTTTCCTTAGCAAATCTCCTGTTTCATTTAAAAGTGTGTATTTAAACTAGAACGGCATTTGGAAAAAAAAAAATTCTGGTGTATTCGTGTTTGTTGAAAGAGACAAAGCATGAATGAATGCTGTCAACAGCACTCATAATTTCCTCTATTTTCTTAACATTTAGCAGAAAAAAAAGACCTACAAGTATTAAGATATGGACATGGAACTTCAATTTATATGGCTTGGCATAACCCCATCAAAGGCAGCGGAGCGACATTGAAGAGCTGCCCTAAAGGCCTACGGGAATAACGGGAACAGGAGAATTTCGGCAGAGCTTTGCTGGCTGAGGCAAGATCTGCTGGGGCGAGCAGCACGCGTAGTGCATGGCCATGACTGCTTACACACTAATTAAACCAGTTTTATATTTTGGTGCTGGAAAGATGGTTAAAACCATCTGTTTCTTTTTAAAATATTCTACTAGCTAGGAAGAAAATGTGATCAAGATTACATCTAGGTGATAAACAGCTTTTTTTTTTTTTTAGTCTGCAGTTGAACCAAAAGACCTAAATAATATTTGGATTACACAGTACCTAAGTGCAGATGCAAAGTTTTATTGAAACACGACAAACAAAGTGATCTCGGGTTAATCTGCAATGTTTCATTCCAGCCAAAACAGTGCTTTAATTTCTTTTGTGTTTTATTTAAGCTTCCCTCTTTCTGCATATTTTAACCCTTAAAACAGGAAAGCAAATAACGTATTTTGAAACAAATGTTGAAAGAAATTTGCCCAATGATTTTTTTCTTTTTTAAAAAAAAAACCTAAAAGTAAATGTTGAATATGACCCTGTCTGAGGCCTCTTACACATCAGGCAATCAACAGGCTGATGCCTCGGTGGAGCGTTCCAGCAAATTACCTGGCACAGCCGTCGCGGGGTAGCTGCACCGGAGCACATCCCTGGAGCTGAATTAGAGGTTGCAAATTGCCTCCACAAATCCCTTTCCTCATAGTCACTTATTGTCCCACATAAGTAGCTATCATTTTAATTGACAGAATATAGCATGAGGGAGGCAGAAGCATGAAAAATACGAAGTGTATCATATACAGAGACAAAGCACAGCTCCATTGAAATCATACCTTGTCAAGAGGGAAAAATATTCAGGCTGGCTGAACATAAATCAACAAATTTGGAGGACCAGAATGCTGGAATTACCTGGACTCAGAAAGTCAGTATAGGAAAGGACAAGGCTCGCTTATTCAGACTCATCTTTTTCCTCTACTTCTTTTTCTTTTGGGTTGGTCACAAAGAAAGGGTGAAAGTTTAAAAAGGAAAAGCAGAAAGCTAGAATATAAAAATAACACCTTGTATTTGTGAAGCCCTGGAGACTGATAAAGGCGCAGGAGAGGTTCCCTCGGGGCAGGCTTGAGCCCAGCTCAAGGCAGCAGCAGTGGCAGCCTTGGTGGCCTCTGAGTGGTACATTTGCGGTCCACATCCATCGTAACGGCGTTTAAGAGGTTCACGGGATCTGAATTGGCCCTATGAACAAAGATGAATTTCATGCTCAAAACATATCTGTCGTGTTAAGGTTTTGACACTATGCATGATATTGCTTAGCAGTTTTGGTATAGCGCACGTGAAGAATTTCATTACTTTTTCTCCTCCAAAATAGATGCATAAATATAAAAGAAATACATGTCCCTACCTGTAATCATAGTTCTGTCATCCTCTGCTGTAAAGTCAAGCAGGAATATCCCATTCCTTTATCTTTCTTGCCTTTGTTTTCTACTCCATGGTTTCTATGGCCCTATGAAACGTATGCATCAGTAAAATGAAAATCAAAATTTATTTTCTCCCTTTTTAAAATAATAAGAATAAAACATACATGACTAAAAGGCTAGGGAAAAAAAAGATAAATAGAAATGTGTTATCCTGACAGAGTTATGTTTGACTTCGCTTTCTGCTATCCCTTGTTGACAAGATAGAAATACCTTACACTACAGATTCTAATGGCAGTCAAGGCTATTTCTGTCTTCAAGAATAAGGATAAAAGAATCTATACTTTAGTTTTTCCACTGAGAAGAGATTTAAAAAGTTTACATCCACTATTGATTGATTTATTTATTTAATCCATCCACTGATAGCACGAAAGCTTCTGCTTTAGCACTTTACTGTTGATGCTTGACTGAACTATAGAGCTTACTTTTTTTATGCAACCCTGAAATCAGCTTCAACATTGAAGCAAAGGCCACGACACTAGAGATTTTCAAGCAGACAGAGTAAAAAAATATTGGTTTTGTGTGTATTGGTGCAGTAGGTGTTGAAAATATAAAAAGGAGGACCATTGATCAAAATAATAGATAGAAGCATTTTTTAATCTGCACAAGTCCATACATGTTTGTGTCTCCAAATGTAACACACATACAGAGACATGCAGAAGTGCATCTCTATACCCTCAAGTATTTTGTGGGGGGGTTTTATACATATATATATATATATATAAATGTACATCTTCCAGTTCCTAGCACGATTTCTTTGACGCTTCAGTCAAAATACCATTTTCCCTTCCCCTGTGGCAAGCTATAAAAGTTAAGCCTTTCTTAAAAGTCCTCTTGTGCTGCGTTTTATTTCTTCTGCTTGATGCGTATTTTGTTTTCTTCTTGAAGTAGAAACGCACAAGTTCTGGAATAGATTTATACTTCGCCAAATCAGCAGCGTTTAACATATAACCAGTTCAGTGAGAGTTAGCTTCAAGGGGAGAGCCAGATTTCTCCTGCTGCCCCAACAGCGCTGGCAAGTGCATGGGACCTGCAGGAAAGGCAATCCCAGCACGAAGACGAAGAAAACCCTAACTCTCCTTTTCTCTCCCTGAAGCTCGAACCTGAAGGCTGTTGATATCCCTCAGGATTTACTCTTTAGGGCGAGGTGCCTTGCTGAGGAATGGCCTCAACAGAAGGTCAGACTTTAGGGGTCAAGGGTAACAGCTTGCACCAACAGAAATATGTAGAAGAGATTTGTTTTCTCAGTACAGGTATTCATTAAATACGTTCCGTGAGTGCTCCTTGCTATCACTATGTTTTAGACCCTTGCATTCAAAGCACTTAGTAAGGAAAATATGTGTCACTGTATACGAGTTATAGATGGGTAAACGGAGACACAGCAAAAACAAAAGGTCTGGTAGTTCAACGTTAATAAACAGATCAGCAACAGAAGTTGGAGAGGAACCCTTCCCACCTGGCTGCCAGGGCTTGTTTATTATGCGAAACATGGTAAAGTACCTCAGGATTGACAAAGGTTGCCGAAAGCAGGGCATTTTTGATGCAAAGCTTGCTAATATACCAAAGTTCACACCGGATATTCTGAGGAGCAAGAGTTAACATCAGTGAAAGCCTGTTTGTGCTTTAAAAGTGACATATATAGCTTGATAAATGGAAATAGATTAGAAAGAAATATATTTTAATAGAGAGAATGCACTTACTATTGCGTTATCGGAGCACAACTGACATGGGACGCAGTCTAAACAAAAGTCAGCAGCTACTAATGAGGCTTGTTAGTGATGCTAATCTATGTAAATGTTATTAATTGAGAACATCTATCTTTTATCTCCAACATTTGGTAATCAGGCAATTAAAAAACAATGACATTCCCGGCGGTTGTTCTCCCAGTTAAAAAAAAAAAAAAAGTGATCAAAGAGTCCTGAATAAGGAAAGGGAAAGTCCCTTATCAAGAGCTAGGCCTTGCCTTGGGCTACCAGGCCTCATTAAAGGCAGAAAAGCTCTGTTGATCACCAATTAACCTGATTTGTAGGAACTCTGATAAAGACCTCAAACAACATGAGTTTTCTTAACTATAATAAATGACACAGTTTATTGACAAAAATAAAAACGTTCGGTTTGAAAAAGAACATAAAGGAGCTATTCAAATGGGATAGCCCTACCACACACCAGTCCTGAAAGACGTGGGATAGGTTTAACGTCCCCGCACTGGTGGCATATTATCAATGCCAGATACAGGCAGACCTATTAACAGCCAGACACACAACAACCAAATATATACATATTTGGTAGCTGTCACATAAATTTTTGTCATCTCTAGTCATAACAGACAGCAGATTGCATTAATTATGTATGTACTATGCTCATGAATGGAAATTCAGCGCTCTAGGGTGAACTCCATCTCGAAACCCGAAAGTTTAAAAAAAAAAAAAGGAATATTTTCTTGAGGCTTAATTGGTGGACAATTTGTGATTACACTTTTTTTTTTTTTAATCTTAGCAGTTGTTTTAAATTATCCCTAGCGTAAATTTCCATATGCATTTTTAACCCATTCCTCCCTTTCCAGGGAATATATTTCTTCCTCTCAGGTATCGCTCATAGTATCATGACTAGTAGGTAGAGAACTGCAGTGCGACTGTCAACTATAATTGTAATTATTGCCGGCAGTTCATTAATTCACAGTGTGATGGCCTATCCCTGTTTGTCTCTCTGGAGAAAGAGGAAATAATAACCAGATTTAAAGCTTGGGCCTAGAGCTGGGTGAAAAAGTAGCACATCTATGATACCAAACTCAGGCCTTCTCTATATTTAAAGGTTAATAGCTTTTGTTACATCACTGCAGCTATTCCACCAAACCTTGTGAACGTATTTGCTAACTATACAATTGTTTGTGTGTTTAGGGATCTTGCCAGCATTAATATGTCATGTAAAATTATACTCTGGATTTACATTGCTTTGTTGGCAACATTTTTAGGTGTGCTTTAGGTCTTCAATGATGAAATGCATTCAAGACTGTAAGACTAGACCTGCCTTATTAGGTCTATCAAGTAGCTGATGTCCATGATCTTATGGGCCAGATTTGACTTTGATAAGAATCAAATTGGGTCATAAAGTGAAAAAATACCACAGTCACTTTTTCTGACATATCCATTTGACACACATAGGACTTCATCTCAGATTTATATGTCAGAAATTCATCTCACTTTCCTTCCTTATTATGGAGACCTCCATCAGTTCTATAAAAATATTTTCCCTTATAAAATATTATTTTCTTTCTCATATTTGCCTTTCTCATCATATATTCATGCCTATTCAACCCAGAACTAAAGTAGTGAAGAAAATCACATGGGGAGGTCCAAGACCTTTAAATGAGAGTGGATTTACTATTTTTTAAGAAACTTCAACTATAATAAACAAATTGATGATGTGTCATACTTCGCAGTGAACATCAGGTGTCAAAAGACGCATCTGCAGACAAACAAAAGAGAGGCATAGCAGCAAGGGTAGTATGAAGAGTCAACACCCTGGAAGCTCAGACCCTTTTTATTAAAGTGAAGTTTCAGGTCCTTAATGCTGGGGCATGTGAATATTTTGGTCTGAGATATCTACAGTTCTGTTTTTTTTCCCCCCTTTTTTAACCAAGGCATTAGTGCCCAAAACAAAAGTTATTGGCTAGTGATACCATGGGTGAGCTTTTATCTTAATATATAGATCTCAGCATGTTGTACAGCAAAGATAATTATCTCAAACCAGTGATTTTGGTTAGTCTTTGATTTAGCTGTTCAAGCAGATGCCACCATAGAGCTTCTATTATGCACAAACAATTGTATTTCATTGGTAAGTGCCCTGCATGCCTACCTCATTATTAGAACCCAATTAATTTTTCTTTGTAATAAAATGGAAAGACTTAGAGCTAACAGGAAGGCTAATCTAAAGAAGTTTGGACCAACCGCAAAGAGTACCTGGAAGAAGCATAAAGAAAGAAGAGCAGTAATTACGTGACACATGCACGCACACAAAAAAGAAAGAACATGAATTGAAGTTTCAGAAACAGGCCCAGGGAGCATAGATCGCAATCTGGCTAGATTGCTAAAGTAGTACTAAGATGTCTTAATTATATGATTGATGTAAGCTTCAAAAGAAAGCTCAGTGTTCACAATGGCTACAAGGTTATGAGTGTTATCTAATGTATAAAGAAAACTACCACTGAAGGCAAGCACTACACATGAAGCTTGAGACCTTTCTCTTTCAGAACCAATCAATAATGTCTTATTTTTAATCTATATTATGTTTAAGAAAATGTGATGACATCCTTGATTGAAGATCACACAAATAATTATGCTAGTAATGACTCACTTTGTAGGATCTGCAAGGACTGGATCTACAAGGACTGTCATTTGAATTCCTGTGACACTGCATGCGAGGGGACCCAGTTCAATTACCTGATGGAAGTATGTAGACTGTTTGTTTGAAACAAACTGAAAAAGCACTGCTTAGGGACATTGATTAACACATTCTAGCACAGTTCTGATTACTTGAATCCAGTGAGTTAGCTCACCAGCAAGTTATCTGGTTTTAAGATAACAGGGTTAGCTGACATTGGGAATTCCATCTTTCAGGGAATTCCAGTATTTCAAAACTTGTTTTTCTCCAAATCAGGAAAAAAAAAAGAAAAACTTAAAATCTCATTATTTTAAGAAGTTTTTTTGAATTTTCTTTCAAGCATGTTGTTAGAATTTAATTTTCTGATTTATCATTACAGCTGTTAATATCAATAGGAAATAAATATAAAATAGATTTAGCCAAAATGATTTTTTTTATAATCTGAAGTTAAAAAAAAAAAGATACAAACCATTTTCACTCAAGCAAATCATTGTATTGCAAAAGGAAATTATTTCATTTGAAGATTCTAAATTGCACATGGTTTCTGAGCTTCCTAAAAATTTGCAGAAATGACCTAGTAGCCTGCATTTCTCTAGCTGACAGTATCACTGTCAATAAACTGCTTTTCCCCATTTCACCCTCCTTTGCTAACTGAATGACTTGCTTCAAGGAAGCTTGGTCCACTGCTCGCTGCAGTTCATGGCAAGGTTTCCTCCGAGTAGAGCAGTACTGACACCATCGCGCTCTCTCTCCAGACGTTGATGGCTCAGCATTGTATTTGCTGAGACTGACAGATGTTTCTCTATCAACATTCATTAGGTCGGACTTTCAGCTATGAAACACTTGGAAGTGTTCCTTAAAACTGTCATTATTTTATGAAGAGCAATCTAAATTTGTGTTTTCAATCTTCTATCTGCAGTAAGATCAGCAAATCTTACCTTTGCATATAAATTGCTCTCATCTTCATACAACCAACAGAGCTTATTCTAATGGATTAATAAGCACTTCTTTGCTAGTTTCCAAAATTTCAGACAAGCTGGGTGGACAGATACATGTGTGACATAGTCTTTATCCAGAATGGACAGAATGAAGTGATAAGCTAAGCGTCCTCCAAAAAGCCGTAAGTGCGTTATAATGCAGTGTATGTTTCAAGTGCAAGCATCCACATAAACATCATCATCTGAGATGGTTTTGGGTAGTCCAGACTATCTGACCTTTCCCAGGGTTGTAGATGTCTTCTCCTCCATTTATCCGATCTGTTTATTATTGAAAGGTAACTCACTTGCTTGGAGATACCCAAATATAATCTTAACATTGTTGATCCAATTCTATTTAAGAGTCATTTTATGAGTCCTGATTGAGCAGGTCTGATGGTAATAGAGCGGGAGTTAATGCTACAAGCATTACACAGAAGAGGCAAAAATAAAAGCTCTACTGTGCAGACAGGAGGGGTGAAGGGTCCATTGAAAATCAGAGAGATTAGCAACTCATCACATTATATGTGGGTTATCAGGAGACAGAGGTAATGAAAGTGAGACCTATATCCTTGATCAATAAGAGTTTGACTGCATTTTGAGTTCATTTTCCCCTGCCGAGAGTGAGACAGCAAGCTTACTATTGATCACAGTGTTAATCCATAACTAGTCTGGGCCCTAGCCTAGTGGAACAAGGAGGAAAAATAAGATAATAAGCAGGAACTCTTGATCTTTTATTATGGTGTGCTAGATAAAGAGAGTGCAAGGTTCAAGGTGAAATACTTTATGGTTAACCCCTTCTTTGCTGCTTAACTCTGACTGCATGAATCAAAATGAATTAGCCAGGCCTCATTTTTTTTGATATACGTTAACCTTGAATGCTGTTGACAAGTCTTCTGCAAGGATACCTATATAGGTACACAAATTACCACTCTACATTTCTTAAAAGCACAGGGGACAGAGCCACTCATGCAGTATCCAAGTGAGATGTTGGGGCCACATCAGCAGCCAGTGAAAGTGTCATCATCCCACCAAAGCTGGTGGCCACAGCAGCGTGGGGAGGTGATGTACCCCTAAACCTCATGAGCAGCTGCTTGCTTCAGGAACCACACATCCAGATCTTAAGACATGTGAAAATTTCTGTTGCTCAGGTACTTACTCTAGCCTTTGTTACAGTCATGTCTAGATATTCTCTGGCCACATTTTTCTATTCCCGATGTTTTAAACTGACAATATGTGCAATTAGGACAACCTAATCTTTCCCATGGCAACAGCTCACTGATGTCAGAGCCAGCAAGGATTTGGAGGTGAGCAGCTGACAGGAAGTAGCAGGAACCTATTAACTTTTAATACATCCTGGGAAAAGGAGTAAAATTCACATTGTCATTGCAAAGGCATTTTTAAACCATGAATAGTCCGTAAACCATAGCTTAACTAACAGCATTTCTTCCAACACTTAAGTGAACCTTGTCTCTTAGGTGGAGGTTGTACAAAGCATCAGAAGTTCCTTCCATTTGGTGTTTAGGAGCCCACCAGGAGCCTAGTAACGTGGGAAACACCTTTTCTGGTTCCTGTATTAATATATTAGAAATATTTATATCTACATGTGCATTCAGCTGTACTGCCCATTTCACCAACTAAGCCAGCTCAACCCAGGGTAATTCTTAGCAGACAAACTACCAAGTAACATGTAAGTTCTAGTTGTTCGGCACTAACAGGTCTAACCCGAGTTAGAAGTGACCCATGTTACAACAGAGCAGTGGAATTCTCTGTGCTGTTGGGGACATCTTTGGGACAAGATAAAGAACTAATAACCATGCAAATGAAATGTACTAGGAAAGGTTTCATTTTCCTCAGAAAAGTTAAAACTTGCCTCTTCTCCCTGAATTTCTGGGACAAAACCCATAAGTTTGGCCTGTCTCAGTAAAAATTACTTTTTCTGTAGACTGCATCAGTGCACATCATCCCTAGTGAATTGATAACACAAAGCCACCAGCACAAATGGTGCTGGAGCGGGGGGGGTCCTTCTAGCTCTCAGTTAAGATTCTTGGGTTTTTGATCTTCTGTCATGGCCAAATTATAACTTCATTCTGCCTGTTAACATCAGTTGGGCAGTGTCCTTGTCGGCTGTACCAGTCTACAGCTGACTTCTTCAGACAGTCCGTACAACTAACTCGCAACCTTTATAGAGCTACCTCGCAGTTAGCTCCTTGTAGCAGTTGTGCAGTCATCCCTGTGCATCATTTACGTGTTCCATGAGGTGGTTGTGATAACTACTGCTTGTAAAGCACTCCAGGGTTTTTGGATGAAACACGCAGTAGAATTACAAAGCATTATGCTCATGATGATGTGGGATAAATACTACAGCAAAAAACTGACGACAGTTTCCACATGCTATTAAAAATACAGACCTGTAGCTGGAATGTACTTTTCCAGCTGCAAGTGCCCTGTTCTTTCAGGTACTCAAACAGAGAAAAGATTAATCTTCAAGTGGTAGATAGCCAGATATTCTTTAGTGCTCAGCATGTTTTACACAAGGGTGCGTAATGCAACTATGTGCTGTAACATAAATCAATTTACGGACAAAACAAGAGGAGGAAAAATCCCATGGTTCTTTAGTTTAATAACACAAGAAATAATACAGGGGAAAATGAGTGATAAGAGGAGTCCCGAGAAATGGCAGTTTTTCTTAAAAATATCAAATTGCTAAAACATTGCTCGAGGCAGCACCCACAGGTTAAGCTGAGTGGTTCTTCCCATACAATATTAAGAAGCAGAGACTCCTGCAGATCAAAAGCAAATATCTCTTTGGCAGCTTTAGGGGTTGTGTTTACTGGACTTCTCTCCTTTATTTTATAGTAGTTCAATGCATATTAGTAGTTTTATATTCTGAAAACACAGCTTTGACTGCAAAGGCCCGAATATTTGATGCCTTTAATTCAAGGTGTTGGTTTTTCTTGACAAGGAGGTTTCCCCAGACTCTCTCATCTCATTTTTTGTCATGCGCTTGAAAACACTCATTAAGTTTGCAATGAAAGGAGGTGGTTACAGCACAGGAAATTGTAAAGCATACTCCTGCACAGGAGCTGCTTTTATAAGGCTGTGATCTGGGTTGGACACTGATGCCTTGATTTTCTTCTGCAGGTATTTGTATTTGCATGTGAACAAGGCACGGATTTGTGTGCTTTGAACAACATCCCCTAAACCTTTATGGATTGTATTTTCTGATTACAGCTTCCATTTATGCACATGCCAATACTGAGCACAATCCCTGCGCACATAAATGTTATTGTCTTCCTCTAACCGAGGCAGCAACTTTAAAAACATCACTCATGACAGATAGATGTACAAAGATTCAACCATACGGATGAAGCCCTCTCTATTCAGCCTGTCGTGAAGCGTGCCAAACCAGTAATGAAAAGCAATGCAGCATTCACAGTCAGATCAGAGCTTGTGGTTTTACTCTTCTATGTAGAAGTCCTGCGGTTCCCAGGCTGACATTTCTGCCCAAGGTGCCCCTGGGGAAGGCTGCAAAGGCCTGCTGAGAACTTAGCAATGAGCCTGCCTCTTGTGCAAGTCAAATATGAGAAGTATTACCATGAAATTGTGGGTTGAGTACATCTCCCCATTCCTTAAAGGAGAAAAGGGACCACAGTTTGGAGTTGGAAGACTCTTCCTCCCCTGCCCCCCTTTTTCCTCCCGATAGGAGGGTTTCACCTGGTGTCTTGCAGTGAGAATCCAGATAAAGTTTTTGGTGACTGAGTAAGCCAGGATCCAAATTCAGTGGGTTGTTACGTATTTTATTAAACAGGGAGGAACATATGGGAAAGGAAGATTTAGAAGACTATTAACAGTTCAAGAGTGCTGGGCTTTGATCAGTTTATGATCTGACTGCCTTTTATAGGAAGGCTCTGGATAGCTAGAGGGAGTCTCCCAAGTCTGCATCTGGTGGGGCCTGCCTTCCAAATCCAGTTGCTAGATAGGCTAAGATACACCATGAACACTGTCTCATGAAGTACTTTTTTAAAGGAGAACTAATCCCTTGGGCATCTTTTGGCCAATATGACAAGTCACAGTACAATTTAGGTAGCCAAAATTCAACACTGAGTGCTACTGCACTCGAGGCAGTACAAAAGTACTGGGATGGGTGCAGTATCAGTTGCCAGGTACAAAAGAGAAGTCTCAGATGACAGTAATCATATGCTGCCACAAATCACACAAAGACTAACAACCTGCACAGACAACAGTAATAAAAACATTGTTTTAGAGTGGAGGAATGTTCTTAAAATGGATTATATTCCCTCAGCAATGGGAAATAAGGTCTCGAAACCCGGGGAGCTCGTGTAACCTCCAAGCAGCGCAGCACTAGGTATGACGCCGTTTCACGTCCTACTTCAGCCTTCCAACTGGATACCAACATACACACTTCTGCTCCCTAATTCGCACCATAGGACTAGAGTGCCTTCTCCAGGAACGTTCCCCCAGAAGAGATTTTTACCATAAAAATAGCGCATCTATATGACCATGTGGAAAGTGTTATACCATACTTACAATGAAGTGAGAGCTAAAGGAAGGTGGGTTTTTCCCCCCCATAGAAAGTAAAGTGCTTTATTCCATTTGTCAAATTATAATGCCATAAATAGTAGCTTTAACGGATAAGATGTTGTTAATTATTCCCCTTCTAAATGTCCACCAGTGACATTTAATTAAAACTGATGGATTTATTTTAGGGGAATTTTTTTTGAACATAATTTTGCATTCACTGGCTTTTAATAAGGTTTAATTCCAAAATCACTTCAAAAAAAAAGGAAAACAGAAATAATACTGTTCAAAAAATTTCAGCATGTCTGGGCTCTTTAAAGCGTCCTACCAAGCAGAAATTTGTTCACTTCCTCAAAACAAGATTCTGCAAAGCTGCATTTCAGCGATGGGTTAGTTGGGGCAGAATGGGACATGGGATACCCCCTGCCATTGCACGGCTGAGCCCAGCCTTGCAGCCGCTCTGCGCACACACAGACCATCCTTCCCCGGCACTGCTGCGCTCGCCATAAAAACTAACTTTTGGTAGAGAGGTCATAGAATATTTGACTGCAACATATATTGCAATCAGACCAGGGGGTACTGGCACAGAGTTACAGAGTTTCAGCTCCAGACTGCCAAAACTAACAGCAATTTATGTAATTATTTAATATTAATTATAGGTCATCTACTAATATCTTTAATGCTGTAATACAATTATGTAATTTATAGTTGCTGTTGGAAGAGGTTAATTTGTCAAGAAAGACACAAGGTAAACAGAAGTGTTATTAAAACTCTGCACAGAAACATTCAATTCAAAACTTCAACTGAGCATAAAGAAACAGTATAAAGAAATAAATGCCTAAACATTATCTATACACACACCCACTCCCCATTGCAAGTTCTCAAAACAATTGGATTTTGTATACTTTCTTCTTTCCTCCCCTATAACAGCTTGAACTTTTTACAATCATTATTTTTATTGCAGTGGTGATTTTAATCTAAGAAAAAAATTTTTTTTGTCTTTTGGGAATCATTCCTTTTCACTGTATCTTAGCCAAAAGAATTATTTTTTCATTGCATTTAAAGTATTATTGTTACTTTATTTACAGGAAAAGTTGTTTTTATTACAGGTATTTAAGTGAAAAGATAGTAGTTCTAATTGCATCAGTAAGATTTTTTTTAACACAGTTTAAAAAAGTCTTTTGAAATGTAAATAACTTTTGCTTCTAATCATATACCTTCTCAAATATTTTGCAGCTTTTTTATCATTAGTTCTGAAAGGTATATCTAGCATTTTCAGGGCTGAATTTCCAAATAGCACAAGCTTTAGGAAACAAGAATTACCTTCAGTGGGATTCACACACATGGGTCCTTTCCACGCTTGAGCCTGAGCAAAGAGGGCTCCAAGTCCCCCAAAGCCTTCAAATCCCAGTTCTTCCCATAGACCTTAGAGCAGCAGTCAGGTCTCTTACTTCTCTACTTACAGCCAGACCTTACAGACTATTTTATGCCCAAATAACTTTCCATAGCAGAATATTTTTTCTGAATTCAATAGAAATAGTATTATTCAAAAGCTGACAGCAGCTGAACTTCTCAACAGCCTTTCAAGACACATCATCATCTCCTCCTACAAACCTCCCAGAGCTGGGGGCAAAGCAGGACCTTTTGAGCAGGATGGTCACCTGAATGATGATATGGGGAACAGCTGACACAAATAATTCAGGTGAAAGCCATCACATTAAACAGGTGTGGTGAGATCAGAATCTGTCCCCAGTGTTCGTTACTGACATATGCTAGAAAACTAGCAAATTATTACAGCAACCTGATGTGAGAATGGGGTGTGGGGTAGAAATTTGCAGATGGTAACAAGGGCAAAAAATGAAGAATGAATTTTAAATCTGTGCAGCATAACATTTTAGCATCAAAGTGAGCATTTAGTACCAAACACCATTAATTAACATTTCCATAGGCTTTTTATTAAACGCTTGCTCAGCAAGTCAAGTGTCTTTCAAGCTCGGAACAGCTGTGAATGTATAAAAATATATTGACACAGATATATTCATGCATGCAAATAAATGTACTTCTTTCATTTGTTGTGAATGATCATTATTATATTATAGCTTCTTAACAAGTCAGAAACTAATTTGCATTATTAACCTGAACAGTTGAAAGAGAGCGTACGTTACTACCTGTCCTGCTCCTACAGTTTTGTAAGCACTTCATGGCCTGTGGTCCCAGCTAATCCTTTCTTTTTCCTTCATTTTAGCAGCTCACGCCACGGAAAGGGGTATGAAGCTCTTGTTTCCCCTTAGAACATGCCTTTTAGGGCTACTCAGGTGCTCATTTAGTCATGGCTTTATAGCCAAACAAGAAATAAAAAAGGCATAAATTTAGTCTAAAATAATGCACTGCAATGAGCAGTTATGTTACTAAGTGCAAGTCTTGCAGCTTAATCATCGTATTGCTTGCTAATGCCAGACCCAGTCAGCAATCACCTGATAGCTTTTGTTTTTACCCTGTGATAGTAACTAAATTAATTTGTTTCCTAATAAAATATTTCAGGATGTTGAGAAAATACAGATAAGTAGACAGAATCCTTATTAGGATCATCAGTATTAACATAAAATCCTTTTGTGCTCATTAAAGAAAATACAGTCAATTTAATTAATGCACATTAATCCCTAGTTGACATTAAAATCAGCTAAAAAACAACATTGCTATAGATTATTAAAATGAGACATAGAAAGTGTTAAAGGTGGCCCCTATAGGAAGAAAATCATTACTGAAGACCTATGTTTCCTTTTTTTTATGGAAAATGGAATCCAGCTGGAGCCACTGTCGCCTCCTCTGCTCTAAGGAGAGTTTCCATCCAGCAGTCATTTGCCTGTGAGACTTGGGAACAGCAAGGCATACCAGAGGTGGAAGGTTGTCCCATGCAATGAGGATGTGGAAAAGCCCCTCTTGTGCTAGTCCTATGCTGGAAGTGAAGCGGGTTTTGCGTAGGATACTGGGTTGACCATTATTTTCAGAGATATTGCTATGCTTGAGATACTGCTTTTCATCCTCTTTATCCCACCCATGCTTTTTGTAATTTTATTGCCCTGGTCGTGATTCAGCAATGTGTTAAGGCACTGCAGGAACTCCAAGTGCGTGAGTGATCTCACCCTTGTTCAGCAAAACACTCAATCCCTGTTTTATTTTAGACACGAGGTGTCTCACTGAAGTCTGTGAGATAGCTCACATGGCTTCAGTTAAGCAGGTGCTTAAGAGTAGTATTACTAAAAATGACCAAGCGATTTGAGCACACAAGGCTTATTTTCAAAAGTACCGTAGGTGTTTAGGCACCTAAATCTCATAGGCTTTAAATGGGGGTTCAAATGCGTCTCAGGCAGATATGTGCGAGCCCACATCAAATGAGCTAGCTCTGGGAACAACGTAGGTGTATCAGCCCGACTTTTGGCCCGACCTGATTAGGAGCTGTTTGCTCCAGGCACAAGGCCATGCTAGCACGACGGTACCAGCTGTGGGACCTGAGCTCCTGTTTGCTCAGGGCCCTCTAACCCAGCACTGCACTGAGCTCTGCAGAAAAGCTCTGTGAGGATTAGGCTCCTCCAGGTGAACTGTCAATCCATTCTCAGGGAACCAAGTACCCAAGGTGTAGTGGGATTCAAAGGGGCAATTCAATGTCGAGTCCCATCCTTTAAGACCTGGAACAACATCAGGAGTTTGGGGTTTCAGTACTGAGATTTGCTGCAACAACGCAGTAGGTGCCCGACCCCACAGAGGATCCAGGGCTTGGAGGGTTCACCCAGGAGTTACATTTTCTCCTCCGCTTCCTGGTGTGTGCTCTAGCCACCAGGCTACAGAGCCACTCTCAAATTTTCATGCTCTCACCAGCCCAGTTTTGTCTGTAAAGTGGAATAGTTTCAAGAGAAAGTAAAGAATGTGGCCCATTTCTTCCCTCGTCTCCCACCAGAGCTGGGGCAGGAGCCTACATCCTCTCAGATGGAAGAGGACCTGGAGCATAGATCACTGTCCATGCAGGCTTACTGCACCCCACAAGGACTGTTGGAAAGGCAGGGAAAGCACGCCTTCCAGAAGGGACAAGAGAGCAGACCAGCCTCCTTTTCTCACCCAGTTTGTTCTCTCTGCTCAGGACTTTGAGAACTCCCTCTAGACAAACCCCCATGGACAAGTGCAGAGGCCTCATTTGGGAAGGACTCTGAGAAAAAGCAGAAAACACCAAGCCATGCAGCCCTGCCAAGGGACAAATGACCCTAGACCTGCCCAGAGGCAACTTCTAGGCACTTACCAGGCTTCAAGCAGGAAAGCCGCAGTGCCTCCAAGCTCCACACGTATTCTGAGCAACAACTGCAGAGGCATTTCGAGGATCCACATTTTGGACACAGGCATGTAAGTGCCTTTGTACACTTTTCCCTAAATCGCCTTTGAAAACTGGTTTTAGATGGCTCTGCAAATATTATCTTACTAGCACTTTGTTGAGTGGGGTCCAAAATCATTTGCCTCTGGAGGGTGAGTGTTGACTAGAGACTGGTCTTCAATGTGTAGCTTAGACTGCCACTGAAGATGGCAGAAATGTTTGCTGAAAGAAAAATATAGCAAGTTCTGGTTTAGAATTCTTGTGTACATAGTAAAAATCGATTCATTTTTATAGAATCTAGGATCGATAATATGTATCTGTGTTCCTGGACATAAGTATTTCTAAAATGCCATTCTAATCACAGCAGGCCTTAATAAGTTAACTAAAGCTTTGCCATTGATTGTTTGGTTACATTTTGCTTTTATTTATATTTCTTCATTGGTACCTGGTGTTTTTATTGTGTACAGATTTTAACTTCAGAGTGAGGATTTTTTCTTTTTCTCCACTATTTCTGTCCTCTGTTAAAATCGTAGACACTCCCTTCGCTATTGATTACACTCACAGACTTATCTTCAGCTTATAACTTATTTTATTCACTGCTTAAAAAGTGAAGATAAAACATCAAAAAGGAAAGAATTGTGTGATTATCCCATGAACAGGTTTTTTTAAGAACGTACCTGGCTGCTAACAAAATAGAAAAACATTGATTTTTTTTTATGGCATGACATGTTCCAAACTATGATAAGGTTTGGGGCTAATTAAATAGGAAGTAAAGTTTGTTCATGTGCTGTTTTTTATGATAGATGTTAGCATGTCGAGTCTTTGCTTCTTTTTTAGCTTCAGGTTTTAAAGTTTCCTTTTAAGTGTGTGAAAAATGAGTAAAAGTGTCAAGTCTTATCACACCTGACCTTGCTTTTTGGCTAGCCTCTTTCGCTTATCTATCAAACACATTACTCTCCCCATCATAACGTGGTAGTGCAAACATCGCAGCTGGCCAGCAAACATGACCAAAGCTACCTTTAAACCACCTCTAGGCTCTTTAAACTCAACTAAAAGGCTGATTAGGTTCCACCTCTTTGGTCATTATCGCATTTTGATAGCCACGCGATGAAAAAGCAATCTAGTAAAAAGCTGCCTCATAGGAAAACGAGTTAAAGTGTGTGCTCGCTTGGGACGGGGTACTTAAAGAAAACAATTTATTCGTTTGTCATAACCAACTGTGTAAACTAGTTTAGTTGTTTGCCGAGGCTCGGCATGAACAAACGTTGTTGTTTCCTCCCCGAAGCTCCTTGGGGAGGGGAGGGAGGTGGGAACGAGCCGGTGCCTTTCGGCTCCGGCCCCGCGAGGGGAAAGGCACCGTCAGAGCCCAGCACAACACGAGCAAGGTGCTTTATCCCCTCGCCGGGCAGGTGAAGGGACCCCCCCACCCCCCGGGAAAAGCGATGGGAAAAGCCGATAGCGCCGCACCGCTTTCTTGTCGGTGTCAAGGGACGCTTGCCCCGGGATTGACTGGGAGATGTATTATCCCCCCCTTGCTCTTTGATCCGTTCTCCCTCCCCCCTTCCTACGAGATATCTTTTTTTTTTCTTTCTTTCTTTCTTTTCAAAACAAATTTAAAAGGAAGAGATTAGGAAGGGGAGGGAGAGGCTGGCTGCCAGCGGACGGGGCGGGGTGCGAGGCTGCAGCCGGCATGCGGAGGAAAACCGCGAGCCTTTCTGGGGCAATGTTTGCTCGGGTTTCCTTCGCACAATGGCAACTATTCAGGAAGCAGGCAGTAGGACCTGGCACTAACAAGCCCTAAAAACATATAGGCTTCGTTCTCCCG
Source organism: Apteryx mantelli (assembly GCF_036417845.1). NCBI lineage: Eukaryota > Metazoa > Chordata > Aves > Apterygiformes > Apterygidae > Apteryx > Apteryx mantelli. The sequence goes on from NC_089992.1 coordinate 6,112,385, forward strand.
GAGCCTAGGAATCGTGGTTTTAAGTGTGATTTACTCTACCTTGCCGACGGAGCGGGTAGCGTGGCAAAGCCCCTGCTGTACAGTAAAGGCGTTCGCCTTGCTCTTCTCCGAAAGAGGAGTTTGGGCTATAAAATCACCTTTCCGGACAGCTGAACAGGTCCCAACACAGGTGGTCATAAGTGACCGGATTTGTCCCGAGCGTAAACCCGCTGGAAAGGAGCAGTATCCCAGGAAATGCCCGGGCGACCCCCCAGGGGCGACCCCCGCGCTGGGCACCGCCCGGCCGAGGCTCCCCGGCGCGGCGGGGACACTCGGGCATCGGCGGGGGCCCCGGAGACGAAGGGGTTACGAGCCCAGCGACTGGGGCCACTTGTCACAGGCACCCACCGGGGGGAAAAAAAAAAGAAAAAAGAAATTACTGATTAACGTGATCTGTCAACACGCCTTTACCCCATGGGACTGGAGCCGATCTATTAGCTGGCACCTCCTTTGCCATCTCCCTCACCTTGGTGAGCCTTTGCATCCCTCGCCTGCTCCTGAGTCACGGGTAAATATTGGCGGGTGCCAGGCTGCGCCCGGGGTCCCCGCCCGGGGTGGCACCTCCCGGAGCCGCCGTGCCCCGGGGCCAAATCCCGGGCGCAGCCCGGTGCCAAGACCGGGGGCAGGCTGGGGCTGCGGGGCTCCTGCGAGCTCAAACCAGCACCCCCGTCCCTCTCCGCTTCGCAGCCGGAGCAGAGGAAAAGCCTCACCTGCAGGCATGGGCAGCTGCTGCAGCGCATCCCCGAATTTGCGGGCAGGGAAAAACAAAACAAAACAAAAAACACACACAGCTGGAAAAGTTATTGCCTTAGCACAGCGTGGCTGCACGCAGAGGAACCGCGCAGGAAAAAGCACCTTCGTTCAAACAGCCCGGGATGGGTCCGCTGCGCCGGAGCGGGGTCGCCCGCAGCCCCAGGGGAGCCGCTCCTAGGCGGGAGCGGGGCGCCGGGCGGCCCCTAAAAGTAATGCTGGGGACCAGTCACCGGCAGTGAAAGCATGTTGCGCAAATTAATTCATCACAGAGCTTGTTAAACTATTTGCGGGGCGGGAAGGTTGTGGTCTGTTTAATTTTTTTTCTTTTTTTTTGTTTTGTTGTGTTTTGTTTTGTTTTTGTTTTTAACCCTTCTCCGGGGGAGAACTGCAGTTGGCAGCCGAACGACTTTCTGAACTATTTCATCTGCGGAAAGAGAGGAGCAAACTGACGTCTGATTCTCTCCGCATCCTAAATATGTCTGAATAAAATTGACCGGCCGCCACTGTTACTTGACGTGGTCGGTGGTGCTGTGGTCTGGTGCTTTGAAAGTCCCAGGAAATGCTCATTTGCAGGAAGAACTTGTTAAAAATAAAGGGCTTGGATTAAATTAAGAGTAAAGGCATTTGCTTGTGCGACCGTTCGCATCACGATTGTAAAAAAAACGCTCCTACATCTCTCCCTGTATATAAAATCTCTAGTTCAGAAAAGCCTAGTAGCTGTGTAGTAATAGTTCATAGAAACCCCTCACTGTATTTCCCGAAAACCTAGTCTGTGCTGTAGGACCTGCTGTGTTAAATTATGATCCAAAGGCTGTGGGGTGGGAACAATCAATCAGAATACCTGGGGTAGTGTGTAATGTGTGTGCTCTTGCCAGCGGGAGCAAGCGGCCCCTGAACACAGTCCCCCAGCAGGTTAAATAAATATGATACTATAGACAAACCGAGAGGATCACATGGCCGCATCAATCAGCTGTTGATAAAATACAATCTTCCTTTAATACACGCTGAGAAAGTTATTTAACACTTACAAAACCTGAATCCAGTGCTGTTTCTTTTAGTAAAAGGGGAGAAAAAATATTCTTTGAAAGTGTAACTCTTTTAAAAAGGCAAGGAGAGGTGACAGTTACATTTTCCTGGGGGATATAATAGAAAGCTTTTAATGAAGCCACAGACACTGTACAAAGTACATGAGCCACGATGCTGAAAAAATACAGAAGCTGTTAAAAGAACAAGTCAATGTAGAAGTGGCCGGAGTCGATTTCAGGCTGCGCATTAGGGTTTGTTTCCTTTTCATTCATGATTTCACAACCCCAGTAGCTGAAAGGCTCCAGAGAACTGTTTCTTCTTGGCATGCAATTAAGGGCTAGCGCAAGGAGAACATCTCCGAGGCGGGTCTCTTTTCTTGCACTTTAGCATTTTTGCAGATGTTGGACCGTCTGATCAGCTGGACGAGCGGGGCAGATACGAATTCCTTTTTATATAGTTTGTCAGAGAAATAAGAAGAGATTAGAATTTCCCAGGAGAAATTAGTTCTCCAGAGTATTTTGGAAACAAAAAGTTGGTGGCAGTTGGTTGGCTGATCTCGAGGCTGTATTTTTTGCAGCCGGTAAGAGAGAATGGGGCTACTGGAATGCAATGAGTTTTCCCTGTCTCAGGTAAGGGAGAGCAGAAGAAGTTTGGCTGCTGATAAAAAAATGCGCTGTTGTCCAAGCACGCTTTGTGATTAACGTCCGTTCGTTACCTGCCCTCTTTCCACTCATTTAGTGCACCATTTTTCATTACCGTGCCGGTGTCTTATACCACTTTTGGCCCTGCGACAGCCCCGCTCCTCCAGCCTCTCCCCTAGGGGCTGCAGAGCCCGGAGCAAGTTTGCATCGAAGCAGGCAGCAATCTTGGGGCACCGAAAGTTAAGCGCCTTCCCCCGCGTTTGCTCAGCCGCTCTCCCGTGTGCTTGAATCTCTTCAAGGCAGGGAGGAAAGTTAGCACCAAACCTCGGGGAGATAAGGCATAAATCACTGGGCAGCCAAAACCTCCAAGGGGAAAGCCAGGAGGAAATTCTGACAAGCCTTCCCCTAACAAATGAAGATTAATGCCCACTCTAAAAAGGAAGCAGTTGTAAGTGCTGTTTATACAAGACAAATCCTGGAAATGGGGGAAAGGAAAAAAAAAAGAAAGAGAAACCACAAGGCTGACAATCAAAGGCTGATGTCATTCCAAGTGTTGAAATAAATGGCTGATGAGCCAGAAAAGCGCTCGACGCGCAGCCGTCCCGACACGCCGCTCCCCGCGCTTTGCAGCTGGGGAACATCTGCGCCGCAGGGCCGCGCTCCCGGCTGCCTTGCGCGGCCCTGCGCGGCTCCGCGCGGAGCCCCGGGCCCGCCCCGCGCGTCCGCCCTCGGGGCCAAGGCGGCGTCGCGCGTGGGTCCGCCGCGTCGCGCGCGAGTTCCGCCGGGGTGCGCGGAGAGCTGCGAGGGAGGGGAGCGCCCCGAGGCCACGGCCGCGGGCGCGGGGGCGGCCCTGGGCGGGAGCCCCCCCAGCTCGCCGCCCCGCAGCCAGCTCTGGAGGAGCTGCGGGCACCTCCTCGCCTCTGATGTGTTCGGAAAGTTGCGCTTAAGGGCTCTTTACCTGCACCAGACCCCCTTAAGCACTCTCCAGGGGCTTGTTCGGCAGATGTAATGGCAAGGCCAGGGGGTCTTGTTTGGCTAGACGCAGGGACATTTGTCATGGCTGACCTGTGAACTTCAGCTTCTGAGCCCAGAACTGTAAGGAGAGGCTCGGGCTAATGTAATAAAGCGAGAGAGACAAGAGGAAAGGCCTATCTTGCCCCAGGGCCACCACATGTTCACTCCGTTTTACTGTCAGTGCTACATGGAAGCTGTGGCTTCATTTCATATTCCATTAATATTTACAGCAGCGATTGAATTTCCCATTACAAAGTTCACCATACACACACTGCTAATATGAAATATTAATAGTATTGTGCACATTATGAAAAGTCTAACTATTAAAAAAGAAAATCCACTGGGCAATTTGCACGGGCAAATGCGTTTAGCGCACCCACCTGCAAGAGGAGCTGCCCAGCCCTGGCCCCGGGGCGCGCGGGCGCGGAGCGGGGCCGCACCGGAGCAGCCCCCGCGCCCGGGTGGCCCCGGAGGCGGCAGCCTGCCCCTCGCAGGGCCACCTCCGTCCACGGCGTTTAGTCGTTTGCTTTGGAAGTGTCACGTTTTCCACCCGGTTTGGGGCATCCTGGGAGCAGGAGACGCCCAGGGCGGCTTTACCCCGCCAGGGGGTTCGGGTGCATCCGATGGGGACGGAGGCTCTCTACATTTTTTCAACCTGCTTCCCCTAGCTCTGCTTTTCGAGCCGATTTGGGGCGCAAGCAAACTATGTGTGTCTTAAAGATGAGTAATCGGGCATTAGCTTACGCTGCAGACTGCAGCTGAGTCACTTCTCGGTTGCAGCTTAGGGCGCTCAGAGAAATCCTATCTTCTGTGAAAGGGAAATTGGCTGCGAGGGTCCCAAAAGTGCCCCGAGGAGCCACTGAAATGAAACTAAACCGATAATTTCCAGATCGCGTGGAAACAAAACAATACTGATTTCAAGCGGGGCAAACTCAGACCAGCAGGACGACTTTCTCCTGGAGCACTCGATCGTGCTTTCATTTTAAAGAGGAGCTACCCAGGGTCGTTCTGGTCTGGTTTTTTGTCCTGAGTATAAATAGCCCTTCCTTTCGATGCATCGCAAATCTGCAGGTTCTCTGGAAAAAACATAAAGTCGCCACTTGCCTCTAAGCGCGATGCGGGGAGGGAAACGGGTGAGCTGCAGAGGAGCAGGAGTGCAGCGCTGCCTGGCTCGGGTTGCCAGCGACTCCAGCGCGGTCTCCGCCGAAGTTTAGGAGGTCTAAAGAGCCCCCCATTAGCTTCTGCAGGTGTTAAAATATTGGGAGGAAAGTTGGCATGACCTGAGATTTGTATGTGATTTTTTTTCTCCTGAGGATAATACTTAATTGCCCAGATGCAGGTCTTCAACTGAGGATTAAAATAAAATAAAAAAAAGCTTGTTTTCCATCAGGAGCTGGGCTGTATTGATCTACACGGGTATTTACTTTCTGCTGATTGCAGTAAGTAAAAGCCGTTGTAGAGTCAGTCTCTTCACCTTCAGTCCTTGGTTAAGGTTGTGTTTGAACTTAGCCGGGAGTGTTTCACCTTCGTGCTCTGCCAGATTTAACGGTTTCCTATCGGTGTGGGCCCTCGCTAAGTTATGCCTACAGCCGATTTTATCTTGCCGTATTCTGATCACGAGGAGGAATCAAAAGCAGCGCGAAGTCCCTGGCCAGCTACAGCTGCTGCAGATGTGGGTCTAGCTGTCCCCTTCGGCGAGCAGAATATGCTGCCTCTTCTGCTTCCCCAAAGCGGAAAGTACGGGCACGCTGTATATGACTTAATAGATTTGGATTAAGGCAATTTAGGCATCCTGAGGCTGGTCTCCCAGCTCAGGAGGCTGACAGCCTCTGGAAGGTATGGATGGGTGACATTTCCACCATGAGATCCGTCCTACTCCCCTGCCTTCCCCCCTCGCCTCCCCCCCCCCCCGCCTTCCAGCCCTAAATGTGTCATGCTTTGTCACATCCTCTGCGTGTGTGTTTTTAGAGAACATTTGAATAAAAGGCTCGATGCCAGGTATTGGTGACACAGTGGGTGGAATTTGCAGCCTTTCCACAAAGAGTTGGAAGCCTCCATTTGCATAAGGTCAGGGTACAGCTTCTCACAGAACTTTAGCAGCATCTCTGTCTCTTAGCAACACTCTTGCACTCTTGGTCCCTGCATTAAATTGACTGGTCCTTTCCTTTTCTTCCTTTCATAGGGAGGCTTACAATAAAATGTCACCCTTCCAACCTGTGCCTGTCACCCAGTAGGTCATCTGTTTCTCTTACACCTCCTTCCTCCCCCCCCCCCACTTCATCTCCAATTAGAGGATGAGATTATTCATTTGGTGGATTCCCAAAACTGCTTCATTTTTTTATTTTGTTAATTAATATTAATAACATTTCTCCTTTTGTATTAATAAAAAGGAGCCCTCATAAACAGTGAGGAGATAAGGAGCAAATTGCAGGCACCTGCAAAACAATGGGCTTGGAGAGGGGTAATAAGGCGAGTGGAGATAGAGAGAGCAAGGTTTAGGTCATCCTCTCCACCCATTTAGTTGAGGCAGGGTTGAACTCAGCATGGAAGCCTTCAATGTGCTCAGAATATTAGAGTCACCCCTCTTGGCTCCGGCATGGGAATTGGTGACAGAATACAGATGCTGATAGGTGGTGTTAATGGAGGGTCACCCTTGGACAATAGTATCCATCACTTGCCTCATGGCTCTGCTGTCAGATGGAGTCATTTCTGACTGCTCTATCACCAAGATTTGGGAGAGATTCAATTATTACATTCAGCTTGGCAGCGGTAGATACAAATCTATGCCCAAAGGACCGAAAAAAATCATCCCCCCCCCCCATTACCAGGAGTGTTTTTTTTCCCCTTTATAAATTAAAAATAATATATCCTTACCGTTCAACATGCCCCTCCGCAACTAGTTGGGGAAAAAAAAAAAATCAGCTGCGTTACTCGGCCTGAGAGTTACTTGGCGGTTAAATTAGTTTGGCTGGGAGGGTCATTGCGGCTGCTCGGCGCCCTGAGCCGGGCCGGGGAGTCGCTGCGCTGCCCCGGCCCGGGGGCCGCGGTCCCGACCCGCCTCCGCACGGGCGGGCGCAGCGCGCAGAGGTGCCGGGGCTGCCCGCCGCCCCCGGCTGCCGCTCGAGGACTGTTTATCAAGTGCCCCTATTAACTTTAAGGACGGGGCGAAAGGACGAAACTTTCCTGGTGGCAAAGCTCTCCGTTTCCCCCTTCCTACTTTTAAAGGTATTTAAGTGGCGATAGCCGTTTTAAATTCAGTCCGGATTTTATTCTCCGGCTCCCCGTAGCGAACTGATCCACTTCTAAGGAGGAATGGCTTGTTTTCTCGAACACGTTATCCGTCTCTGGAGTGGTGCAAATGCTAAGGTGAAACCTGGTGCTTTTCGGTGGTATTTCTTCAAAACTCTTATTCTAACGCCCCCCCCTCTCCTTGCTTCTGCCGAAGCTTTCAGACACTGTAATTCCTGCAAGATAAATTCTCAGGTAATGGGTTCTGAGAAAAAGCAACAGAGGTTAGGAGTCAACTGCCTCCTCTTTAATAATTCACATGTCATATTTCTTCCACTTTGTCAAGTTGGCTAAAGAAGATGGGCAGGGCTGAGACAGGCAGACACTTGAGTTTATTATCCAAGGGCTGGGGAATCCAGGGAAGGGCGATGCCCCCTCTTCCTCTAGAAGAGGGGCTCATCGTCTTGCTGCCTGGCTCCCCGGATTGCCATCTGCTCGCCTCTCTCCCAGCAACTTTGAAAAGAAACGCTTGTTTCCCGTCAGACGGACTTCTGCCTGCCTTTCGCCTTCTCAGCGATCCTCCCCTGGAAAGCTTTCTTTCCTGTTTACCTTTAGAGCTGTGAATCGCCCCTTCACATCTTTTACTGTTACATTTAAAAAAAAGAAGAAGAAGAAGAAGAAGAAAAGACAATTTGCAGATTGTCTGAAGTGAGAGCCTATACTGTATTTCTTTTTTTAGCCACGCTGGCCAACGCGGTGTGATATGACTGCATCCCTCAGTTATAATACTCTTTCTCATGGGCTATCTTTCTCTTCAAGTTTGTAAAAGTTTGGGGGCTCACCAGCTCAAATTCAAACAGTTTTAAATAACCACAAGGAAACAAGGGGTTATAAATAATGTGAGGTAGAGTGGGGCTGGGCTGTGTTCTCGAAAACAGGAGGTGCGATAAAAATATCAGCGACTGCAAATGCAGGCAAAAACTTGTTGCCCAAGTGGAAGATGCAAACAGTTGTCTCTTCCAATCTGTCACCCTTCCTTACATTATACCGTTCACCCAAAGGAGTATAAAAATGATACATTATAATCCCTGCAGTCCGTTAATTTGTCTTTTCAGGTCTCCTTTAGAAGAGCTTCTAGGATTCTTTTCCATAGTTGCCACTTTCTTGCTCCATCCTTAACATTTCGTCGCATCCCCCAAGCCTATCACTGTTAGTCTGAGTGCGGAATAATGTCATGTTATTGGTGAATGTGTCAGGTGTTTTTTGAAACACGGTTTAAGGAAAGGAGAAGTGTCTTCCTGATCCACGCCCGCCTTCTCTTGAAAGTACAGATACAGGTGGAAATGCGAGTGACAGCAGAGTGGAGAATGCCTTTATTCTTCTGGGGGCTGACTCTTTTCACTGTATTAGGATTTACTACGTTATGATTTTCTCGGTGCTATTGTTCAAAGCACTACACTTTTCGGGCAGTCTTTCATTTAAGCAGCAACACCTTTTAACTAAGCCTTTGCACTGTAGTCTCGTATGTGTGGCTTTAACTCTTATTCAGAAACAGTAAAAGCATATGCCTTTATCTGTCAGATTTCGGTAACTTTATACATGAAACGGAAGAGCAAGCAACTTTCGGGATTTAGCAAAAGGAGTTATCAGTGTGAGTCAGGATAAGAGCAAACCTTGAGGCCCATGAGAAGTTTGTCCTTGTGATACTGGCCAGGGTTTGTTACATTTTGGTTAGAGGCTTGCAACTTTCACCCTTTTTGCAGGCATCATTTCCGGAAACGGGCAGCTCGGGTGCTCGGTGGCGATTGCTCTGGGATTTCGTTGGGTTTTGTTTTTCCTCCAGAGGAAACCTCTCAGGTTACTGGGCATTCAACGCTTTAAAAATAAACAAAACCCCGGGGGAAAAAAGGACCCATGAGCCAAAGAGAAATAGCAAGCCTCAAACGTTGGCGGTCGCCCGCGCAGCAGGCTGCGCAGGTCTGCAGGGAGCCTCGCTGGTTGCCCGAGCTCCGCGCCGAGAGCTTCTGCCTGCGGCTCTCCCGACGAGATGCCAAGGGGCTCCTGGCTTGGGAAGGCTCATCCCTTGCAAAGGGGCCGCAGGCTGGCGCACAACTGCCCTGCCACGGGGGCGCTCCCTGGGCGGTCCTCGCCCGCTTCTCCCATAAGTTGCCCCGGCTGAAGCTGTTGAATTTACACCCCGACACTTCGCAACTTTTTTTATTTCCCCAGACCCGAGCACTTATTTCCTCCCCCCTCCCGCTCCGGTTCCCGAGATCTGGATTTACTTTCCCGGCTGTAGCTGAGCGGAGGCTCCAGTGCCAGCGCTGCTGCTGCACACACCCGGCAAGGGAGAGACTGAACCGTCCTCCATTGGCAATCAGCAATGAAACGCACTTGAAAAGCTGCCAGGGAGAATTAGGATGGAAGCCCTATCCTGCAAAATCAGATGGTTTAAAGTGTCCCTGAGCAGCTGTTAAGCTCATTGGGTTTTTTTATTTATTATTATTATTATTTTCTGGGATTTTTTTTTAACACCTGCGAAGTTTGTCTATAAGGGTGCTACTAAAGACAGAACTATTGAGTGCTCGACAGACTCCGTAAAGTCCTTGGCACCCTCCTAACGACGTGACGGGTCCGAGGACTGGGAGAGATGAGGGAGGCGAGCGCAGCCCCCCGGAGACCCTCGCCCCTTCCCACGGCGCCTCCCGCCGAGCGCCTGCCCGCGCTGCCCCGCGGAGGGCTGCGCATTAGCGCATCCCCCGAGAGCGGCAGCAGGTGCCCTCCCGGCCCCCAAATGGGAACGAGATCGAAGACTTGGATGGCGAAGCTGATGCTGCAGCTGGTTCTTCATCCCCTTAGTCACACACAGCCTTCCCTGTGCGCAGGGAGGGAGCCCGGGACACAAAGCGGGTGGGGAGGGAGAGAAAAGCTCGCTAGAAATTTAGAAAGCCTCGTTTCAATAGCAAAAAAAAAAAAAGGGGGGGGGGGGAAGACGGCTGCTGCTCCTCCGTGAGTGCTGGCGGGGTGCGAGGAGGAGCCGGAGCCGGTGCCGGTGCCCGGGGCTCGGGGCTCGGGGCTCGGCTCGGCGCGGCGGGGCAGAGGCGGCATCGTGCCGCCCGGCTGCGGGGCAGCGCCGGCCCCTGCCGATTGTATCAGCATTTCTGCTAACACCTATCACCCGAAGTCATCTTCGCTCTGTCTTCAAAACATCTAGAGCATTTTTTTTCCCCGATTCCACTTGCTGTTTCTTCTTATTGAGTTCTCCATGTCTCTCTGCAACTTGTCATAACCTGTAATAAAATGCCCTTTTTTTTGTTGGGAGTTAAAGTCCAGAGGGCATCAGATCTACTTCCAAGTGACAGCAGAGAAGCGAGGCAGGACAGCGCGGTGAGGATCGCTTTTGTCTGCCTCCAGGGGTTTAACCATTTCACAGCGAGGCACCCCGAGGGCGGCCGGCCCCCGGCGTGTCCCCGCCGTCCCCTCGGGGACACGCAGAAGCCCGCACGGCAGCGGCAGGTCTGTTCCCCAGGGGCAGGGGCTCGTCCCGACGCCTCGGTGTCCCCGCCGGCGCCTGAGCAGGCAGAGCCCGCAGGCCCCTGCCAGGAGGGCAGCAAGGAGCAGGGCAGGGCCGACAGCCTCGTACCGCTGGGCCCAGCCCAGCCACGGCAACAGTTATTGCTATTAGAGTGCGCTGCAAGAAACACGACTCACCTATGTTATATGCTAGGTGCATATGCATACATGCTATATGCATATGCTAATGTTATATGTACTATTTTATATTATATAAAAGGCATCACATTCATGACAGCTGCAACATCAGACACTGTGTGTGATAGAAATTTGCTCTCTTTAGGTCCACGTTCATATACATGCAGAATAATACACAAGCCTAAATATGCACGTTTATAAGCATATGCTGTATATATACATATGAGTGTATATTTGAATATATGTGTGTGCACATACAGTAGGTGTATGTATAGATACATGAAGACAGGGTTTACGCGTGTTGTGCTGCACACGAGAGCGCGCAGCCTCCCCGCTCTGTTAGCCCCTCCGCTTGCAGAGGTGCGCGTAGGAAGGGAAAAGTACTCCAGAACAGGGTGTGTGAGGCCAAGGAGCGCTAAAAGGTTTAAGTGTGATTTTATTTAAAAAAAAAAAAGAACAAGCAAACGAACAACAAGCAGGAGGTGGGTTAGCAATGCAGCCAGCCAGGTGCGCGCTGCCCGGCGTGTCCGGCTGCGCGGGGCGGGCGGCGCGGCCGCTCCTCTGATCAAGTATTTACGGCCACTGCATCTTTGCATAACATTTACTCTGCTTTCTTTAACGGTTTCCTCCGCTCCCGTCCCCGCTCCTCGCTGCAACCAGCCTCGGTTCGGCCCCAGTCCCTGTGATGATATCAAGAAAGGTTTTTCTTTTTTTTATGGTCAAGCCAAAGCGAGGTCATTCTAATAATACCCAAGGTCAGTGGTGGGAGCCACCGAGTCTCCCAGTCATTTTTCATTTGCTTGCAACAGTTAATGACAGTCACAGGGACGGGAGCTGGGAGCTGATGGCCATGTGATGTCACCAGCACATGCTAGGGGATTATAAGGGCAGGTACGGGGCAGGGTTGTGGATTAAAAACGGCGGAAAAAAAAAATCACTATTAACTGCTTCGCTCCGGCAGCTCGGTGAAAAAAAAATAAAGGGCACAGACAAAGGAGGGAGATTTTCCCCATTTTTTTTCCTCCAGATCAGTCCTCCAAAATGCCAGCTCAACGCTCTTGTTTCCCAGATTCGGTGACTCAGCTGGAAAAGATGTGGAAAGCGTGAGCGTGCGAGAGGAGGGGAGGCCGCGGGGCACCGCTTGCCGCACCGGCCGCTGGGCGAAAGGCTGCGAAACCCACCTCGAATTACCCGGGGGCGGTCCTCTCCTCCCACCCCAACCAAAGGCCGCGTCCCTCTCCTCCGGCAGCCAAGGGCGAAACCCCTGCTGACATCAGCGGGCGTCGACCCTAAGCTTGTTTTCTGACCTAGACAATTTTTTTTTTTTAATTCATCCTTTCTCATCTAGCTGCTCACTTGGAAAGAAAGAAGGAAGAGAAGACCTCGTGGCTAGCTGGCTCCCAGGTCCAGCCTGGGGAGCTGCCTGGCTGGAGGAGCCCTGGCAGAGGTGGGGATTGGTTTAACCACGTGCACCAACCGCAGCGTTCGCAGTGCCAAGTGCCCCCCACGCACCCAGGCCTGTCCCTCTCTTCCCAAGAACTGCCCCAGAGATCACCGTCCTCATGGGTGGCCTGTCGCTTAACCCAGCGTACTGAAATACCACCCGCCGGATAGCAATGCATTTGCACCACCTTGCATGGACCAGAGGAAGAAGCTAGATAAATAGACTAGGTTCCAGGTTTCCTTATAATTAAAAACAAAAGCAAAACCCCATAATTATATTCTTCTCCAAAAGGTGCAGAGGTAAGAAGCTTTCAACCTTTAGGATAACTCTAATAGTCTGGACAAAGTACTCTTTCTTGTTGGGAAACAAACCAAAAGAAAGATAAATTATACATTAATCTCGACTATTCTGAATCAGTCAGCCTCTCATCGTTACAGTGTTTTTTCTTATCTATCTAATTTTATTACATTTATTTATTTAACAGGACTCTCCCACAGCCTTTGTTTCCACATTATTATTCTCTTCTGATGTATTAACTGCTTAGCGACTATCAGTTTCAATATTTATTATTATCATCACAAATCTTTTAAAAACATCTTGCTCAACCTGCTTTGGCAGAAATCATAACTGCCTATTGAAAAATAATTTCCTAAAGAAAGTTGGATATTTGGTTGAAACTTTTGTTCAGTGACAGTCTTTTCTATCATAAAATCCCCCAAAAAGCAAAAACCAACCATAAAATTGTGTCACTTCAAGCTAAAACAAGACAGAAAAGAAAACAAAGAACTGGTTTATATGAACACAAACTCTAGGCTTGTTTCATTGCCTACAACAATTTATGAAATTCTTGCTATTGATTTAAATGGACTTTAGATCAGCTCCCATTTAAGGCAGAATGAATCAACAGGATGCAGTGGCAAATTCAGAGCAATGTAATTGTCCAAAACATACTGGGATACATAAAACCTTTACTTCCCCATTTTCTGTGTCCATTATGTTCTCTTAATGCTTACTCCTGAAAATAACTTTTCCTTCAAATGCTGTGTCTATTTTAAATAAAATAGGAAAAACTAGATGCAGCTGGAGGCTGAATTTTTGAGCCAAATCGAGCTGTTACAAACTGCCATGGCTGGAGTGAAGCCCTCTGAAGGATGCTGAGCTGCGGCAGTGGGATATCTGCTCTGATAGACATTTTAAGGATCCTCAGGTGTAACCTGGTATTTGCTATAGTTGCTATAGCCGATTTCTCCATTTTTTTTTCTCCCTGAGAAGATACAAACCTACATGCTGCTCCTTGGATGAGAAGAAGGTGCTTTCTCCCCATTTGTCTGTTTTCCACAAAAGTGAGGAAAAAAAAGTCGTGTTTACAATTAGGCCTGACTTGATTTATCGTAGTTAATAGGATTAGAGTGTCAGCCTCTCTCAAGAATATTCAAATGCATAGGAAGAGTGTTACTGAGTTGCTGGTGTCTTTTTTCTCCTTCTGTGATGGGCATAATGACACACCTACGAGCAGAGGGGATTTGTCCGGTGGGAGCAAGCAGATTATCTATATCTAGTGAAACAAGGCGTGCATGGCAACCTTTGCCAAGGCTCAAAGCCAGAACCTACTCACTATAAAATAATTGTGTCACTACCTAACCAATGCACTCTTCATGTTTCATTTATCTTTTGACTGTAATTGAATGGTTGAAAAGCAAAAAAAATGTAGACAAATTCCAGCTGTATTGAGATCTGTTTCTTTCTCTGCTACCATGGCCCATCATTAGATAGTTTCCCTCTCTGTACAGAAGGTCAGAGAGTATAAATATAAATTGCATTTTGCATTACTTCTAGATGAGTGAAGCTGTCAAAGCAATAATATAAGCTTTCAGTCCCACATTCTACCACTTCTTTCCCATTTTTTGGCCAGGAGGTCATGTGCAAATTGAACGTGACAGCCCAGACAACATGTCCAAGAGACTTATATTGTTAGACTGTTCTGCCATGGCACTCATCACAACGCTAAACCCACATCAGCCTTAGAGCTCCTCAGTAGCTACTAACAGTATCTCAGAAATCTTGCGAAAAAGTTGCTCCACAGCAAGCTTGCAGAACAATGACATCTCTTTTGGAGGATGTCATCAAAAATACAGGGGGAAAAAAATCTCACAAACAAGCCTGAAAGAGTTGATAGTACCAATGCAAACTTTTATTTGTTTGAAAGGTGAATACATTTATACAATGCGTGTGAATATTCTTCACTTTGTAAAATCCTGATGCTCCATGAAGTTTAGGTGAACAGTCTTTTAAGAAGCAATCAATCAATATTTAATGGATGTTTTTGCTATCAGCATCCAAGAGATGGAAAAGCATCCTTTAACTGTCCACCTTTTATTTTATGCAAACACATTTCGCTTTATGTCTGTTAGATAAAATACTTTATATACCACTTAATAGCATTGATGATTTGGAAATAGATATATAGTTGTAACATATACTCCCATGGGCAGTCTCCACTAACAGCTATTTAGATGATGTTGTCTAAATCTATTTGTGAAAAGAGATGTTACTGAATGTTGTATTTTATACTGACTTGGATAAAAGTTGGTCTAGAGAGTACCAAAAGGATGAGATTCCGGTTGTTGACTTCAGCTGGAGTAGAACCAGGTGCTAGAATAACTTTGAAAAATGCTTAACGTGGTGTACAGTGTTGGAGAAAAGATAATGCTGAATGACAGTAAAACAAGATCGCTCAAGGAGCAGAAAACAGGATATCGAGCCCTTCACCTTTAGGTATCTAAAAACACAGCACGGGTTGTGAATGACAGAAAACTCGTGGCCCCCGACAGCTGTCTGCTGGCCTATGTTAAAGAGCTGGTGGTCTTAGTCCAAACCTCAGCCTAAAAGAGTTCACATAAACAGCATTATCTGGCAAATCTTGGCAGTAATCTGAGCAGAGGGGCCAAGCACTAACTTGGCACAGAAACTTCTTTCTTTGATCACAGAAATGCACTCTCTAGGTAAGGGCTGGGGCATAGGTATGGATCAAGAAAAGTCCCTGCTGCTCTTGTTGTACTAGCTTTCCATGAATTAACAGAGAACTTCATTTTCAAGGACTATCAGGCTTTTTTTTTCTTCTTCTTCTTCTTCTTCTTCTCCAGAAGGGCTAAACTTAGAGTGAAGAGTTTGAGTCCCATCTGGTACAAATCGGTAGGGGCTTTGCAGACTTCAGTAGAGCTACACTGATTTACACCAGATGATGCTATTAGAGGCCTGAACTATCCAACAATAATTATAAAAAATGTCTTTGATTATGAATGTGCAACAACTATTTATGTTTACATTCCAGAGATTTGCATGTAGCACAGTGGGGAGCATTTTATCTCTTCAAAACATTGCACCAGCATAAATAATCCACTGACATTCAAATGAGCAAAGAAATACCCGCTTTTTACCACAAGATGGACCATAAAGGTTTTTCTTCACGCATCTTTTTCGAACAGATTTGCCAATAATCCTCAAATTCAAAGTTCATTCTAAAGAAAGAAACATGGAAAAAGAAAAGATATGTTCTTTTCTAGGTGGCTACGTTATAGAAAGCTCCGAACCGCAATGTGTCTAGATGCAAGCCAGACCATCTTACTCTTGACAGAGAAGAGGGTGGGGAAACCACAGTAAAGTAGGACATAAAAATGCCACGTAAAAGCCAATACTGTACCTCACTGGACAGTGTATTCAAAGCAAATAGTCAAGGAGTACACATGAGTTTAAATCCAAAATGAATACTTGAGGCTAATGGACACACACCTACCACAGGCGAGATGGCGATAACCGTACGAAATCTGGGGTGACGTGCTGCTCGAGTACCAGCCTGGAACGGCACAACAGAAATTAACACTGCGGGGGTTACATTGACATTTGTGCTTTCAAAATAGAAAATGCTTAAAATATGCAGTGATATGTTGAACTTTTGACTCACAAGAGGAAAGGGAGATAAAAGCCCAGGTAACATTCCTTTGATGTTGGAACTACATACATAGGTCTCTTGCTTTGACTTCTTTTTCTTCCCCCCTCTCTATTTTCTAATTGTGCCTTGGCGATTCTTTGAAGGCATTAAATTTCTCAAATTAACGTACATTGCCCTGCACCTAATATAGCTTTGCTCTTGAGAACAAGGAGGAAAAGAATCGTTGGCATTTTATGAATCATGCCCAGAGCAGGACTAGAAGACACACAGATATAATATTTGTGGCCTGGGTAACTTCATTTAACTTAACATCTTCCTGCAAATCCCTCCAGGGCTGGTAACAGTCGCACAGCTCCGATGTAGAAGCATGGCCACGATTGCCAGAATAGCTCAATTCGGGGTCTCAGCAACAGCCGAACTCTTCACAGCCCCGACTCGAACAGCTCCCTGAAGTCACCAGGAGGCTGGCGAATTGCTTTCATATGCAGAAGAGCCTCCTCTGAGTTCAGCCTCCACTTTTGCCAAAAATACAGATACCATGGTGATGGGGCAATAGCGGGAAGCTTAAACAAAATGTTAGGATGAAGCAGAGATTCAAAGACTTGAAACCTGTGTGATCTCCACTGCTTCTTTTGCTGAAATCTGGAAGATAAGCCTGAAATACCAAGTTATTCCTCCCTTTTTAATCAACAGAAGTAGATTTTGCCCCATACTGAAAACCACCCAGCATTGAACTCTCCTGGGTCACGTGGCAAGGCCTCCAATCAGTTGTCCTGAGCAAGTCACTTTACTTCTCTGCCTCAGTTTCCATATCAATAAAATGAGGATATGATAATGATAAGATACCCCTTGGGAGCACTCTGAACAGCATTAGTGTTTTTATAAGCACTTTGAACATGAAATGTGTCACATAAATGGTTAGCATTATTAAACCGTATTTAATTGGCAAGGGCTTGAGAAAAATTTCTGCTGTAAAAGGATATCTTTGAACAAATGAAGGAGATACCAGACTTGACTCTGGCATGAGGATGCCCTTTTGTGTGACCAACCAACTCAAGAGCAGGGTGGGCAAAGGAAAGCCATCCCGTCTGATCCTGCAAGCTCCTTAACTTGAGCCACCAGGAGTTGTTCAAAGTATGTGCTTAGGATCAGTAGGAGAGAGTTTAATTTCTCAAGTTAATAGGGTGAAAGTGGCATCTGTAGAAATCCTATCTGCTCAAAACAATGAAAGAACAGAAAAAAAAACAGGCTCAAGTTCTACCAGGGGAGACTGTCCGTGAGTTTAACAAGGAGAGCACATGCTGACCTGTGAGCACGTCAACACAAGTCGGATAAGGTAACTCATCAGTGCTGTATCTGTGTTCACTTGTTTTTCTCTAAAAGAAAATGTCTCTATTCTTATGCCTAGAGTTATTTTGGGGAGGGAGCGGGGGGGGAAATACTGCAGTCTTTAAAACCCAGAAACTATTCCTAGCAAGCTAGCCAAACCTCTAGGCACACTGCTCACCAGAAATTTCAGTACAGGAGGAATCTGTCATTTTCTCAGTACAATATGGGGCCAAATTTGCAAAGGTGTCTCTGAAATGAGACCCGTAAACCTGGTACTAAACCATCAGGGAATTTGCATGCACAGTTCGGGATCTTCAATGCAACACTGCAAAGTTTGACTCCAAATGCAACAGCACTTTACAAGTGCAGAAAAACTCAATGTTTCCTTGTCTGGGACAAGCATGAGTAAACTGAAGTCCCAGCTGAACTTTTGCTTTGCATGCAGACTTCCTTTGCCTTTAATGAGAGCCAGAATGGCTCTCGTTAATGGACACCCAGAAGCTGTGTTTACAGGAATTGATCAAAAAAATTAAGTTTTAAAAAAATTTCTCAAGTTTTGAAATCAGTAAATGTTGAGCACAGAAGCCACTCAACAGGCATCTATTTAATACTACTGAAACTTGATTCATTAATAACTGTAAAACTGTCACTGGACCCTTACAGGGGACATGTCTTGGACGTATAAAATAAACCTGTTCTGAAAGTCTCCTTGGCTGGTGTGAATAAAGGCACGGCTGGGTCACTGCTCAGCACAGTGGTGCCAGCGACACAGAGCTTCTGCAGTCTATGAATCTATGTAGAACAGAACAGAATTGGACAGTTTCAATTTACTTATAGATTGATCTTCCTTAGTGGCAACCAGCTCTTGTAGGCTGCCAGATATATTGAGTGTGCCTCTAAATCTGGTGTTTATTTTTTGCTAGGTTTCACTGTCCATCATGATTTCACCAGCTGGGTAAGCAATGTTTCTATTTCTAATTTTATCACTAGGAGGTTTTGCCATGCCTCTCTTCCCCCTACAGTTTATGCATTTTTTAATCGGTAGCTGCTTTCATAATATTTGTGACTATTATATTCCTTTCCTGAACCACAGTCTAGTCACCATACTTAGAGTGTTCTTTCAAATGAAATATCCCATTTATTATGCCAGTATTTTTTCTTTTCACACTATCCACAGGAGAAGTTTGGCATGGTCCATGACCAGTATTCATGCCATACGTGTCAGATCATTCATTTACATGTGTTTCCTAAATTGTCACATTAGTGCAATCCCAAAGCAGGGTGTACAACCACGCACTGCGTAATGGGCAAGATCCTCTTCTGGGGTAAAGTGAAACAGCTCTGTGATCCACTAAAGTTTAACCTAAATTTTAGAGACTGGTCTCTGTCTTCTGCTAGTCCAGCAGAGATGCACAGTTATTTGTGTGTTTATAGATATTGCATAATATACTTGCCTATGAACTCATTACATAGACTCTCATAGTATGTAATAAAATAAAATAAGAAAAGTTGTACATTCATCAGTCCTGAATCTTTTTTCTCCTCCTGTCTTTCCTCTACTGAATGACTAATAAATTAATGTTTAGGGAACCTATTTATGATGCAGAAAACTCATGTTCAAACCTTTCATAAACTCATGCGATCACCTTGCTCCCCAAAAACATTTAATTTTCTGACCTTCATTACCAGATATACTATAACAAACTTATAATGTTACTGGATTATCGGGATCAAGAGCCGATAAAATATTTCTGTGAATAAACTAATTCTTGATGTATAGGTGTGTGCAAGCAGGAATGCCCGACATTTTCAATGACTCTTCTTCATACTTATTGTTTGAGCAACTCAGAATACCAGCCCAATTTTTAATTTATGCATTAGGTCTACTTTTACCAAAGGAAGTGCTGAGGAGATAAGGTTGAAGAAACCAATCACTGTAAATATCTATGTCTTTGAGGACATTATGTCAACCAAGTTTGCCCTTTCCTGGTTTGGCACCCGTCTCAGTCTATCGCTCTGGTGATGCCT
Organism: Apteryx mantelli; assembly: GCF_036417845.1. NCBI lineage: Eukaryota > Metazoa > Chordata > Aves > Apterygiformes > Apterygidae > Apteryx > Apteryx mantelli. The sequence continues at coordinate 6,131,547 of NC_089992.1, forward strand.
GAGATAACACAGTTGGCCAACAAGGGACATGGCCAAACCAAATGCTTGTACCAAGGCTCATAGCCTCGAAGGTGTTTCAGTGTCAAACTCATCGTGATGTGGTGTAGAAGCTTTAAACCACCTGGCTGAGTGACACAGCCCTGCCCGAAGCCAGGCTCACCTGGCTCTGCGGGAGCCCCCATGCAGGGGGACACCAGGTGGTGCAGAGCCGCTGAGGTGGATCCGACACCATCTGCCCTCCTGGCCGTGAGCACAGCGGCTCTCGGATGCGCCAGCAAGTCCTGGCTGCCAGAACAATCCCTCGGTGCCACCGACAGCTTGCGTAAGGGACAGGACTAATGTCCAGATGGCCCCCAGATTTTGAGGGACTGCATGGAGAGAGCAAAACCAAACTCACCCCTCCCATGTCAGCACCGAGGGCTGAGAGCATGCTTTCTTCTCTGATATTCTCTATATACAACTCCCGTCGTCTGTCGTCATGGACATTGCCACCTTCCCCCTTCACCCATGGAGGCTGGCAATCATCACTGACTGTCCCTTTCCTTCACAGTCCTTCCGACGTCCAGCTTGCCCTGGTGGTCCCACACAGCTCATGTGTGCCCCCTCCATCTCCTAATTGCTTCAGTCTTCCTCGCTGCAGCCTCCCATCTGTCACTCCATCCCAAAACCAAATGACAAATCACTTTTCTCTACATCTTGTGCCTATCTTCTGGATATCCTTTATACTACATTTTTCCATCCCCCAACTAAGTCATACTGCTCAATCTCACTTTCCAGATGTCCATATGCTTTCTTTTTTTTATATCATTCCTCTTTATTACACAGCAGTTTCTTTTTCACTAGAGGCCGTCTTAGGCCATCTATTTATCCACATCTTCTACAGTGCTTTTTTCCCCCTCCAGTCCTACTGGCCCCTCTTTATGACACTGCTTCAGTGTAAAGACAGCCAACAATCTCTCCTTTCTATCGAGGATTGTTCTTGACATGGGAACTTTCGAAAAATTGGCAAGATCGTCACAAATCAGTTGAATGCAGCAGCCATATATCCGTCTCATAAGTCGTTACCTAATTTAAAGTGGTCACTGGATGTAAAGTATATAACAACTGTATAAGATGATGATACATCTTCTCCCTCATCATTTGAATTTTATCCTGGACAGCTAAAATTTTTGTCTTCAGGGAGTGCTCCGAGTCATGTGGATGGACACCATTTAACAAGCCATATGTTACCATGCCAAAAAATAAAAAAAATAAAAAAAAAGCTTTCCCATGTACTAACATTTTAGTGGGGATAAATTCACTGGTAGGACGAAGGAGACTGTATCCCCCTTCCCTCACTAGCAAACAAAACACAGATTCACAGTTACAAGCCAAGAGAAAGGCACAAGCCTGCAGAGCCCCACATCTCTATCATGGTTCTTTTCAGGCCCATTTATGAAGAAAACATGCCCTGTGCTGCAAAACCAGCCCATCTCGCTAATTAATCTCTCTGCTCCAGAAAACATGTTTCCTCCTGACTCTTCTTTTGTTTGCCCCAGGCACACCATGATCTCTTGCTTATCCGCTCTCCCCCCTTCTCACCAATCTTGTGTTTGTCACCAGTGACCACTGACAATCACATGTCATGAAATATCTTGACCCTTACCCCGAAGTTTCTAATAGGCCAATTCTTTTTTTATTCGCTGTTCTGAGTTGCGGGTAGCTCACACTGGATGATCATCAGCTCAGCTTGCCTTGCTGCACTGCTGGCTTAGAGTAGTGCCTTCTTGATTGGATTACGGCTGAACAGCACTTTAGCTGTCTTAATATCAGGAAGCTCACCGGTGCCCCTGTGATTGTTACCCTGCGCCCATCACTTAAGGAACACCGAGGCTGTATTGCTCCTGAGCTATGAAATAATGACTAACCGGAGCTCTGAACTCTGATCAGCAAAACCCTTCAAACATTTGCAAGTATTCTGCCTTCTGCCTCTCCGCATTTGGTGTTCTTGGCTGAAACTGTTACTGCTGAACCAGGGGGAAAGAGGAATAGCCCTAACATAGCAGCCGGTGGAGAAGCTAACCATCAAGTTAGCTTGGGGCTAACGTAGCTAGAGAGTCCATACGCCTTTTCCAAGTGCTGGTTCTGCAGCCCAGACAAGTGGCAAGGAGTCACGGATAATGAGCTGAATTTATTCCCAAAAGCTGTAGAGGAAAGAAGTCCCCCTTTTTCCAGTTGCGATTTCTGAGTAGGCAGCTAAATCCCTCTTTCTCTCTCTGTTTTTCTGTATATCGACATATATATCTGTGTGTATGCCCACAAACATATGCATACGAGAACGGGATATTTTGAGATTGCAAAAGATTTAAAAGAGGCAAGAGGCAGATATGATGATTTCTTACCAGGATTTTAGGGTTCACAGCAATACAAAAAAATACTAGAAACAATCAAACTAGTTTTGAAGAAAATCTAAATAGGCTAGAGATGAGAAACCCAGGGAAATGTTAATACTTAATTCTAAGCCAACTGTTCTTCTTCTGTAGAGGCCAGTGGTCCCCAATCCACAGCCCTTTGACATTTCCTTGGCAAAACAAAACGAAAAAACAATGTTGAAATGGAGAGTGGCAACCTGGGCAAAATAAAATGTTGCTTGTGGCACGTGCCTTGGTGTGTGCTGTGCGACGCCGATGACCTTGATACATAGCTTGTTCTGTTAGTTCGTTCACGTCCCCTCAAGCAGCTGTTTTCAGCCTTTGGCCTGCAGAGCCCGTGTGGTCCATGGGGCACCTTCTAAAGGACCAGGAGAGGTAACACCAAATGGCAGGGCTGGTGTTAGAGGGGAAAAAAGGCAGGGGCTGGAAAAGTGAAATGGATTGAAAAAGCCTGCCTTACAAGAAGGAATTCATTTCACTCTTTACTTTCAGCTCCATCTGTAAGAGGAGTCAGCCCAGGACAGCTCTCAGACTGCTAAAGACTACACACAGGAAGATAATTTCTCTCAGGGTGCAAAAATAGCCAGACTGGGGTGCAACCAAATTTTTGTAGGCAAACAACTCTCCTGGTCAATCTGCTTTTTATCCCATTGCTTTTAAATGCAATCAAGGGGTGGCAGTTGAATAACGTGTCTCCCACGGTTTAAAAAGAGAAAGGCCAGTTGGTGGGTCAAGGGCAGCTCCCCCAGCCCAGCCCCAGCTGACGGCACACAAAGGCGATGCCACCTTTGATCCCCTGGCACTGAGCTGCACGTGGATGGACCGGCATCTCCATTTAATCACTTTGCCACCACCATATCTTGCACCGCAAAGAAAAGAAGAGAAAAAATTCCTTCTACCAGCTTTTGTCTTCCTCCACACAGACCGTGCGCACCGCCAGAGCTGGCCTGTCCTTAGCACAAGCTAGGATATGATTCAAAGTCTCTGGAGTAAATCCTTAGGGAGATGTCTACCACTGTAGCTCTGCTGAAGTGGAAGAAAGGGCAAGCAGGTTCTGGGAAGCCCCGAGAGGATTCGCCTCCATCCCCTCCTACAGGTCACTCGGGAAGTTAGTAAATAAGAGCGGAGGCGGTTTCACGTACCACAGACTGGTTGAACTAACGGTGCCAGAGGAAACTCAGCTCTGCAACATGACGGGACAGAGAGCCGCAAGCTGCAGGGAACATAATTTTAATAGAATGAATGTGGCAGAAAAGAATCTTCTCTCCCCTTGCCTCCCACTTCTCCTCCTTTCCTTTCGGATACAATTATTAGAAGGGAACAGGAGGTGAAAAGATGCGTTAGGTACATTACTAGATGCTCAGCTGGCACAAACCATCACAGAACTTTTGAGAAAGTCCTGACAGTTTACCTGTCTTTGGGATCTGGCCATTAAGTTCTTTGCAAAGCATTCAGGTCAATGCTTCACGAAGACGTGCTTTCAGAATTAGTCCTAGATGGGGATACTTTTTGATAAATGAAAATCTGGCCGAAGAGCCATCTGCAAAGGGAGATAATGAGAGGAACAAATTATCAGATTATGGAACCTGGGGCAGGTGTCTCCTGGAGCGAGGCTGAGCTATCCATGAGCTTCCTTTTGAAGGCTTATTCTGTGCAGGCGAAGTCTCTCGCCTCCCATACTACCAGATTAACAGTCTCTTTCCATAGCAACACCTGACCCTTTCTTCCCCTTGCTGTGATTATATATACATATAGGCATCTATATGTATATTCCTTGTCTAGGGAAAAGATGGACAGGTGACAGTTTCCCATGGCATCAGCACATTTTAATGAAAGGGAGGCTTAGAAAAATAGCAAGAGAGCTGGAATATACTTCCAAAAACAAAGAAGTATGGGAAGTCCAGGATCCACGACTGTGCCAACAGCACAACAAGCTCTGTCATCAGCTGCTTCAGATTGGACTCCTTCTTCCAGGAGAGACTGTAGTATGGCCAATATTGACTAAGAGCACTGGAAATGGGCCATTATCAGGGCACTGGACCTGGCAGCTGCAAGGAACAGGAAGGGAAGAGCAATGGTCCAGGGGGAAGGCAATGACCCCCTCACAGGCAATACTATAAAGTTCATCTGTTAAAATCCTAGCTATACATGTAATATCTCTGGTCACTGCTTTTTAAATTAAAAGTCCATGTTTCATGTTAGGAGCAGACAATCCTTTCATGCCATTATTCAGCCGATGGCACATGAAGTAGGTTGGGTAGAGCTCAACCTGACACTGCTTGCGAGGAGGAAAGTACAAATAAATAAAATTAAATTTTTAAGAAAAGAGAGAGAGAGTTGCACCTAGAAACAAAGTAGCATCTGGGAATGGAGTATGGAGGAACTGGAGAGGAAGTCCTTCCTGGGGAATGTTCCAGACAAAATATTGTATTTATGGGAAAAAATCCATTTGCACAAGCATGGAAGCCAGAGCTGAACCTGTGTACAAAGCAGAGCTATAATCAAGGAGAGAAACATGATCAGGTGCTGGAACATACAACAAAACCATTCAGAGTCCAGACAAAGCTGCTAATAACAACCCCATAAAATGAGGGAGAGCATCACTTGATAAAGCAGCCAGCCCATTTGGGTGCAACTCAGTACGGAGCAGCAGGCTAGGGCAGGCGACAGACGATGCCGAAATGGTCTTAATGTGACAAAGAGCAAGCACAGCAGGCTTCATCGGCACGCTCCCTAAAGGATAGGGAAACACTTGGAGGAGAAGAACCTTACAGGACAAGCTCAAGGGGAAAACAGGTCCCCTGGCCAGGTTAAGCAAGAAACAAAGCAGACTTTTAGCACTCCTAGAGCTGCTGGATTAAAAAACAATAGCTTGTGCAGAAGGACATTGTCGTATCAAAGGAATCTAGCATAGGATGGACCCACAGCCCAGAGATAAGGGAATTTTCCAGCCTTCAATTTACCTGCAATGACACAAAACTGTTAGAGAGCACTGAAAAGCATCAAGTGCATGCTACTGATACTCCAGTGCTCTGCTGTGAAGAAAAGGTATTACCCAGAAAAAAATCGTTCCTAGGGGCCAATAGATTAGTAGTGTGTTTGTTCCAGCTGTGAGGAGCAGGAGGTAGTCTATCAACATACCAAAATATCTTAGCATCTCTCATTAGAGCTGATGAAATTTTTTTCTGATGAAACAGATGTCCAATTCATGGCATCTGAAACATTTTGTTTCATCGCTGAAGATGCGCGTTCCTCACCCTGGGGCAGTCCCCTGCTGCGGCTGCCCCGGAGCTCCGGACCCTGCAAGCATGGGGCCTTGGGGCTGCCCATCAGGAAGGATTCCCGGGTTCACGGCCTTGCAGCAAAGCTGACAGGCAGGTTTCGGGGAGAGGCTGAAACAAAGGGTTTTGAAATTCCCCATTTGTTAACCTTATGGACCCTCCGAGGCTGCTCACAGTCATAGGAGTGAAAAAGGATGGGGAGAAGGGAGGAAAAAAAGACAGTGCATTCCTCGCTTGATATTGTTGTCCCTGGGCCAGTGTGGGCTGGGGACCACTGGGGTAGAGCAAAGGGTCAACACAGACATCAGTGTGTTCAGACAGAGGGTCCCGCTTTCTGAATGAACCAAAAACTTTTGACTTTTTAATCCCAAACTCAGTCAGAAGGGTATTAGACCAATGACCGCCAGGCCTAAACCAACAGCAAGCCTCTGGCTGGCAATTTCTACAGATTATGCTAATAAAACACAGGACTCCTTTGAAGCCTAAGTTTCTGCTCTCCCTCTACACAAACCATCCCCAAGAACCACATGTGAAGCTTTACTAGCATGATTCCTCTGACATTCACGTGCATCTCTGATGAAATATGGTCCCACTAAAGTCACAGGCAAATTATGTTCAGCTGTGTTTGGGTAATGCAAATACACTCTCATATATGTATAAAAACTCCTTACTAATCTAACCAAACCTAAAGAAGCTCCCAGGCAAAGACAACATCATTAAATAAACCTGAAAGTGTGAAAGCCAGGAGGGGACTAAAAGCAACAAAACTGGATGCAGTATAAAACTCAGTGGAAGGCAGTATTCTTAATCAGTATATACCTTCAGCTGTGAGCCCTGAGGTTGAGTTAGGGGTTAGTTTCTAGAAAGATATCCAAACCTGATGTTGAAGACTGAAACGATAATAAACTGACCAGATCCATTAAAAATAATAGCTCAGAATATATTTTCTGCCTTTTAAATGCTGTCAATGATAACATTTTTAAAACTAAGTGATAAAATTCAGATCCAGCTTCCCCACCAGCCAGCTCTCAGCCACAGCTACCCATGGCTACTCCGGCCAGGCTTTTCTAATCTTTCTTCATACCAAAATGTGAATCAGTAGCTGCTGGCATAAGCCAGAAAAGCAGGAGAGATTCCCTGATAATCACCTGAAAAGGGCAAGGTTGCTTTTTAATTTAAGATTTTGGGTTTTTATATATATATATATAAATATATATATTTATATATATATAATTGGTTGTGCTGGAGGAGCTCTGACTGGCCCACCTGGGTGTCAGTAAACTTTCCCCAGGCCCACGCCAAGCTCAATTTTTCCCTCTTGGAGAGGGTGCTTTGCAGGGAAGAGTACACCCAGGGTGAATGGGAGTACGACTGGAGTTCTTGTCAGGGTGAAATAAGCATTGGATAATCACGGGAATTGTCTTCAGCTCAGTCAAAAAACCAAAGATTTAGCCAGCAATCAACCTGAATTTTGTTTAGGAGTTTCCCCCCACATCTATTATGAGGAATAACCCGGTTTGGAGCCCAGCAAAGTACCTGCTCGAAGGAAGCAGCTCCTAGGCACAGTCTCCGCAGGATGATGGGATGGGGGCGAAACCCCCCACCCGTGCCAATGGCAAAAAAGGGGTGCGGTGCCCTGCCCACGGGGCCGCGTGGGGGGAGGCACGTCCCACTGCGGGCTGCACCCACCGCGCGGCACGGTGAAACCCCACCGGAGCAGAGGGGCTGCCGGGGGGCGAAGAGGAGCAGCGCCGCCCCCGCTGCTCCGCGCCCGCGCAAACGCCGCGCGGCGCAGGGCGAAGCGCGGGGTTAAAGGCGCAGCGGTGCAAAGCAGCAGCGGCCGGGGCGATGCGGCTCGGGGGGGGGGGGCGTTAATTAGGCCCGGTGCCGGGGGGGGGCGGCAGCCCGGTCCCGGTCCAGGTCCCGGTCCCGGTCCAGGTCCCGGTCCCGGTCCCGGTCCCGGTCCCGGCGGTGCGGCCAGCCGAGAGCCGGGAACACGGCCTAAGAGCACAATTAGCACTATCTTGATGAATTTATAGGAAGCAAGTCCTTGCTGTGCCTTTCAGAAGTCGCAGGGCACTCTGTCCCCATCTGTTCCTTTATGATTATTATTTCACTTTTTTTTTCCTAATAGTAATCGTTGACCTAATATATATTACTGGGGGAAAGGGGGAAGATGCAGCTCCTTCAACGTCAATCAAAACTCTTCCTCAAACCCTCCCCGCGTGAACACTTTTCCATCTCCCAGCGGTATTGGCAAGATGTTCTTAGCCAAATACATGATTCTATTAATGAGCACTTATATTTGCTAAGGAATGCAAATTCTTTCTCTCCGTGTATTATTAGCTGTATCAGAATGTTTGTCCTTTCAGTTCTCTTTGAAGTTGAAGGAGGAAAGGCTGTTATGTGGCACTGAGAAGAAAAAAAAAGGGGGGGGGGAGGAAAAAACACTTCTAACTCCTCCGGGTTTTTATTTGTTCTCTTGCCAAAAACGCCCAAGGTAGCAAAAGTTACAGAAATTATTTAAAATGTGTGTTTTTTTCCTCCAAATTAGATAGATTTTTTTCCAACTGATCGTTCCCTTTTAATAATAATGGGATTTAGTGAACAGCCTGCTTTGAATTGACTTTATAAAATAATCGCTCTGATGCTCTAGAGAATCTATTACGAGTTGGAAGGAAATAAATCCGATTGCCTCCCCAAACAGGAGCGGGGTTGATTTTCCTGCTTCAAGCTATAGACGAATCCCGGCTCCCGCTGCTCGGAGCAAGCTCCGGTTTGGCCGCGCCGGGGAAGCGGGGCAGTTTGGGGTAACGCCGGGGCAGTATTTGGGCTGCCAGGTCCAGCCGGGGGCCGATCCCAGCCCTTCCCGGCGGGATGCGCCGGTGCCCTGGGCACGGGCGGGCTCCCGCTGCGCTGGTTTTTGGAGGGCTCCCGGGACTGAGCAGGGGGGAGCCGCGGCCCCCGGGCTGGGGCTGCCGGGTGTCCCCTGCCTGGGACCCCCCCGCACCCCGCCGCGGTGCCTGCGCGGGGGATCCGCGCCGGCAGCGGGCGCGGAGGGGGCTGCGGCGCCGCGGCGCGGAGCCTCCGCGGGCCGCGGCCGGGGGCCCTCGCCCAGCGCAGCGCAGTTTCTATTGCGGAGAAACGGGGGGGGAAGGGGGGCCCCCGCGTCAGCTAAACTTTTGTCATGTATCACTTTTCCTCTTGAAAGGTGTTATAACAGCAATTCAATTACAGTAAATAGTGTACATCATCTTCACAGCTGGAAAATTCTGTAACTAACTGTGACCAAACGCTGTAAAGGAATATAGCTTAACCAGTATTACTTTTTTTGTCGCTGACCACAGGTTAATTAATTTCAAGGAGCTTAGTATATCTAAACAGAAACACACTGAGATGCTGGCAAGAAATCATAAAATACAAAACGTGGAATTAGGAAGATCATGTGAAATCTGCACAGCGCTATTTGGTGCCTGGGAATAATTCTGACGGTTCCCCTCCTCCAGCCCCCAAATCCCTCACCCCAACCCGGCAAACCCTCCGCAAAGCCCCAAGCGCACGACGTGCCCACGTCGCAGGTGCACACGCGTGTGTGGCCATTGCTCGGCGGTGCGCAGTGTGGGTCCAGAAACGCACGTATCCGCACCTGGAGGTGTATTTGCCACGCACGGAAACGCATGTATGTGCTTTTAACAAACTACGCTTCCATGATGAGCATACATGAAGCGATCTGTGCATTGCAGGCCATACGCGCAGGCTTATGTTAAGCATCCACTGGCGACCCAGTATTAAGTGCGTGCACGAAAGTAAAGGATATTTCACACCAGGGCTGCAGAGTGTGGGCAGAAAGCTCGTGTCCGAGAGAAAACCTAAATCACCCACCCAAAAAGCCCGAGGAAAACTCCCAATAACTCAAGCGCAGCTATTATTTCAGTTAATGGCAATGTTAGCTGCCGTCCCCAGCTGCAATTGAGAAGATTTAAGGAGGATTTCACTCACTTGGGGGTATGCGAAAAGGCGTTAAAGGAGGAGGAGGCGGTTTTAGCCCAACCCGTGTAACCGGCGTTTTTCCCACCTGGCCGGGGCGCAGCCGGAGGAGCGCGGGGGCCCGGGCCCGGCCGCGGAGCCGCCGCGGGGCGCCGCGGGGCTGGGGGGGGGACGGGACGGGGGGCTCCGGGCCCTCCCCACCCCGCCGGGGCTCGCTCCGCGCCTGAGCGCTTCCTGCGCGGCTCTGGGGAGGCAGGTGAGGCAGGTTGCACGGGGGCAGCCCTCTTCGGGGTATTAAAAACACCCCCCCTCAAAAAAATGTATATATATATATATATATATTTAATATATATTTAAAGGAGACCGGGTGAGAGCCAGGCGGATTTCCCTGAGAAAGGGAGGCAGGATCGGGCCCTCTCGCCCGCTCCTGCCCGGGTTAGGGACGCTCTCGCCAAGCGGGCTGAAGTCACCAGAAGGGTTATTATTAATTTCCACGTTTATTAGCGAGCTGCTGGCGACGCTTCCCCCTCTCGTTCCCCCTCCGCCCCCCCCCAAAAAAAAGAATTTCGAGCTGTGAAAACTTTATTGATCAAAATCTCTCCAGCAACAGATCGTCCTGCTTTTCTTTAAAAAAGAAAGATAGCGCAAGTTGCCACCTCCAAATTTCAATCCGCAGCCCCAGAACAAAGGTCCGAGCCCCTGCGTTTGGCAGTTGTCAGGACAAGCTTGTCCATCTCGGGGGTGAAAGGAATACAAATTCTGCGTCTTCTCCCCCTCAGCCTCAGCGAAAACCCGCAGGAGGGGGGATCGTCTGTTAAATCCAGCACCCACCGCCCTGCTCGCAAGACAACTGTTTAATATTTCATTTTTGGCTATTCCCAAGTAACAGTTTGAGAGTTAAACTTCTGCCCCGCGTCCTCGCCCGGAATCGCAATGATTCACTTCTGCAAAGTTCGTTTGCGACTTTTCCTCGCCTCTCGCATTTCTCGCCAGATACGAGCTCCCCAGAGCGGGACGGGACATTTTCAGAGATAAAAAATATAAGGGCGATACGCACAGAGACGTGCTGCTTTCTAGGGCTCGGCAGCTCGATAGGCATATACACAGGGCTATTTAAACTCGCATCAATTTTTGTAGTTTATTCCCTCAAATATAGGTTGTTCATCTCAAAGCAGAAAATTCAGCAGAAGCTGTAATATATGTTGCACATGTGTAAAAATACTCGGTTTTTTTTCCCGCCAAGGGGGGAATTAGTTCTTGTAAATAGACTTTTTTTTCCTGTTCCCCCCACCACCCGTCAAACGCCTTTAATCTTGCTTGTTTCTAACTCCCTCGTTCTTTCCTTCTGTCTTTATTTCTCTATTTCAAAAGTTGCAACCGAAAACCTGGGTTGCAAACACATCATCATCCAGACACGGACAGAAAAGCATAAACGCCTGAATCCTCCTAATTCTGGTTTACGCTTTTTGGAGAGAAAAAAAACAAACAAACAAACAAATCCAGACCCTCGCTCTTTAAACCAACATATTACTGAATGTTCGAATTATTTTATTTTGAATCCTATAGACTTGTTCATTATCTTCAGTAAATTTCTTCCGAAATCGCGGGGGATTATTTTTGTGATATCGCCCCGAAATAGTCACAGCAGAGGAAAACGCACGTCAAACGCCTCTCTCGAAACTTCCTCTTTGGACCCGCAAGTTAGTCGATAATTTTTCTGCTTAAAATTATCATTCTTTATTTAGGAAAGGTGGGTTCCACACGAAATGGAAGGTTATTTGTTAATTAATTGATTACTTCAGATGGCAAGAAAAAAATGAATCTGTTTTATTGAGATGTCATTTGCCAAAGGTACCACTGTCAAATTCAGTGAGGGGGGGGAATGGGAAACTTTGGCTTTTTTAAATACAGGCTTTCTTATCGTAACTTTAGCAATGCGAGTCTCCTCATTTTAGGCATTTGGCAGAGGATATTTTCCACCTCCCAGAGTGGCAGGGAGGTTATTTTTTGTTTCCAGAGGTGTTATCAAACACCGCTCACTCAGCTGAGTCCAAATCCTGCCTCACTCCTTCCAAGGGGAAAAAAAATGTTCATCTTTCCTTTTAATAATTGTTCTCTTTCGCAGGGAAGAAAATGTCTAAAGTCAATTGCCAAAAGTACATTTTCGCTGCTTCCTTGCCCTGTCTTTACCTGAGGAAGTGCACCCGGGTGCTAGAAAGAGTTATCTAAATAATTTAAAAAAAATCAATCTAGAAAGTGAAATATGGGGGCGTTTTTACTATTTCTTAAAATTTGGCTTGCATGGCACCTAGGAGTAAAATGCAGGGGAGAAAAAACTCCCTTTAATCTGAGGTGCCTAAACGTTCGCCTCGGAGCTAATTAGGAAAAAGCACCCTGGAAAGTTACAATTTCCAAATCCTGCCCGCTCATTTCCGAAAGTTGCTCGCATCGTCTCTTTCAGAAACCGCAATAATTAGAGTTGAGCTCAGTTAACTACTCCTCATCCTGGTCAACAAATCAATAGCAATTAATTTGAAATAGCTAAGATGATAAAACACTTCCTATTGCACCTGACCTTTCCAAAAGAGTTATAAAGAGAATATAGCGAATATATGTTTTAACACAGTTCCCGCTTGTTTATCCGTCTTGTGCTGTTCCTCGGCTCTTAGGAGGACACTTTTTTATTTTCTATTTCCGTCTTTTATTCTGACTTTTTTTATCCTTTAAACAAAATTTCTTAGAACGATTTAATGTTTTAAATAAAACAATAAGGGTCTGAGGTCTCTGAAGCAAAAATCACCTGTTTACAATTAAGCTCAAGTAAAAAAATGCCATCTATTTTATGTAAGTATGTAAGATAGAACGATACAATATTGGACATGAATATACAAGCAGCCAATATTATATCACTTCTGCATACTTTTTGGAAGGACATGAATTGATCTAAAATTGAAATTGTAGAGGAGAAGAAGGTGATGGGGTGGGAGGAATGTAAAAGGAAGAGATCAGAAACGTTTAGGTGTGCAGTATTAATTATAAAACACAGAAGTCTCTTCACTTTTCTTTGCTTGATAAGAAAGCCTCGTCTTCCCCCTCTCCCCCTCTTGCTCTCTCTCTCTCTCCCTTTTATTGGAAAGAGGATCCTAAATTCCTTTTGACTGATAGGAAGTTACAAGACAAGATGCTATTTTCTCTTTCTTTTCTGACAACTCTGTCATCCCAGGGATCATAGTCATGTCAGAGTGTCTGTCTGGGAGGGAAGAAAAAAAAAAAATCACTGAAGCCTGTGGCCATCTTTGCATCAAAATTTTCCAGACCTCTATTTTTGATTGTGATCCCGCTGATCTGAGTTTGAAATGCGAACGCAGCAAAGCCCCTAAGCCTTCAATCGTGTGAAATTTTCAAAAGATCTCCAGAAGCAATCTCAGGCTGTCTGACCCCTGACAGGCGGAGATCTCTTTATACCTCTCTCTGCCAGCACTTCATTTGTTGGAATATCTTTCAGATTTGCACCTCCAGATGACAACCTGAGTGTTTATTATGTGTATGAATCTGAAATCTTCCTTGCAGTACAAAGGAGACGTCTTAAACATCATATTTAATTTCAGATCATAATTACCTGCGCCTCTTCTGCTTCTAATTATCTATTCCTCCTTCCTCTCTGTGGCATGTTGATATTTTGTTGATTCTCCCTTTTAATCAGCCTTTCTTTCTTTCTTTCTTTCTTTTTTTAATCGTATTAGTTCAGTCCACAGGGGAATTAAACATGTCACAGTGGACACACATCATGCCTATGTGGCGAGATAAAATTCTAGCAATGGAGTGTTTGCTCCCCATGGCTATCTGTATACATGCTTTGGAGAAATAATAACTATTACTGCCATTATAATCCAGGTTGTTAGTATGCTTCATCTCCCATTAATCTTTATACATCAATTTAAATTGGCAGCGCTGTTTCTGTTTTGTCCCGTGACGTAGCGATAATGTCATTTGGTAGCAAGCAAAGCAGCCGAAGCCCCTTAGCGTTCCTCCCTTCGGAAAAAAAGCCAAAGGGGAGGACAGGGGGGAAGAAAAGAACAACACTTTTAACTTTTTCTCTTGTCTCTAAAGGGTCTTCCACGTCTCCTTCCTGCCTTCCCGTTCACCTGTTTATATGGAATCCTCTCTGTCCCCAGCCTCTTTGCAGAGGGACGGAGCTGCTTGAGCCAGTCCCGGGTATTTATTTTGTTGGCTTTAACTTATCAGGTGAACTAGCCGTCTATGTAATAGCATGATAGGTGTCATTCCAAGTGCCCAGCTAATCTGCACAGGCTTGCCAAGGTAGGAGCCCGGCTTGCTCCGCAGCTCCAAAAAAGGGGGAGAAAATGCCCGTGGTGAGCGGGGACCCCCGAGCCGGGAGGGCTGGAGCGGGGCCGCCGGCCCCTCGCCCAGCCTCGCCGCCCAGCTCGGCAAAGGTGTTTAGAAGTGGAAGAGATGTGTGTGTGTGTGTGTGTGTGTATATATATATATATATATACACATTTTTTTTCGAGGGTTTTCACATAATTTCTCCCTACCCCACTGCTATAGACCTGCGGTGTTGCTATGATTAACTTATTAAAATAACTCGTCATTAGTTTAATTTGCCCAGAAGACGCCTGCCTATGTGTTCAGATGTTTCTGTATTTATCCATTTTTTCCCATAAAACTTGTATTAAAACAAAATGTTACTTTTCTTTCTCTCAGGAGCTGTATATAGAGACCCTCCCTTTTTGAAATAGACCGCAGGGACTGTCATTAGATCAGATGGCAAGCCTTTATAGAAAGTGTTTTGCATAATTACATACCAAAGCCAGAATAGTCACCCTCACATTTTATGGGTCACAAACCATCAACAATTGGCACATTATTGTCCAAGAAACCCCAGTCCATTCACTGATAGAGAAAACTAGACTGCCTAATCTAGAACTGAAGAAGATTGAAATTTCTTCTAATAAGAACCCAGAGAAGATTATTTTCAAACTGACAACGTGTTTACATATAGTTATAAAGTTCAGAGGACCGGTGGGGAGAGAGAAAGGGTATAAACCACTAAACATGATTAAGAATCGCACAGTGGCCTAATATAGATGGTTCATCAAAAAGGAACAGACTGAAAGCTGCCCCCCCTCCCTCCGCAGCCCCTCTCCTTTTCAGATCTGTTCCCTTTTCTACCGTTGTGATTCAGTAATTAAGATATTCTTATTTGGACAGACAGCTCCTCTGGTAACTGAATAATATTAGTTCCCTTTGATGTCAAACTTTTGACAGTTATCACACTAGCATTGGGCAATTTAGCACAAATGCCCTCTTCTTCTTCTTCTTTTTTTTTTTTAAGGGGGGGGAAGTCTTTGAAGAAAAGTAATAAGTGTGATCGCTATCAGCAAATGATGTAAATCTCAGTGGACAGGCATCCCTGGGTATAAATTACGTTTTGTTGTATATAATGAAGCGAGTTTTGTTTTTACCTCATTCGCTTAGCATTGTCCAAAATTAAGGCAATAATCCCACTTCCTTCACACCGACTCACCACAGCCCCTCTCCCCCTTAATTTGTTTTTCTTTTTTCCACAGGAAAACTGGACGTTTTTCCAATCCCTCCCCCCCGCCGCGCACCCCTTCCCACCCACCCAGCAAAACTCCGCGGCCGCCAGCGCGGCGGCGCTGCGCACCGGCTGCGGCAGCGCGGGCGGGCGCGGACCGGCGCGGGGGCTCGCGGGGGCCCGAACCCACCGCCCCTCCCGTGCCCATGGCCCAAACCCCACATCCCCCCTGTGCCCATGGCCCTGATCCCCCCCCCCGTGCCCAAACCCCTGCAGCCGCCCTGCGCCCACGGCAGCGCTGCAGCCGCGGTGGCGGGGCGCGACACTACGAGTGGCAGCAGGAAGAGGAATAAGAGCAGCAGCAGTGGCAGCGGTGGCGGTGGCGGGGACAAGGGCAGCGGCTCAGGCGACGTTTCCCCTCGCCGCCTTTGCCCGGGGCGTGGTGCCACCCCGACCCTGCTCCTTAGGAAGAGTTTTGGGGGGTGGAAGGGGGGGGGGATTTCAACCGCTGTCTCATCCCGTGCCCGACTTAGGGAGAGGGGCTCTGCCGGGGGCTGCTGGCCCCTCTCCAGACCCCCCCTGTCCGGGGGTGGCGGCCGCCAGGGGACTGTCGCGGTGGCCCCTGCCCGCCCGGCGCGCCCCCGCCGAGCCCCGCGCCGCCGCCGCTGCGAGCCGCCTCCGCGGTACCGGGCGCTGATGGGCTGCGGGACACTTATTTATTCTGCTTTTTTCATCGCAACTTGGGCCGGGGAGGGGAGAGGAGCCCAGCTCTCGCCAGGTTTGCTTTATCGCGAGATCTGCGCTATTAAAAAAAAAATAAGAAGAAAATAAATAAAATAAAATAAAACGCACCCTTCAGCTCTTGGCGGAGTTGGGTCTAGGGGGGGGTGCAGCCCCCCCCCCCCCCGGCTGCAATGGCCTCTCAAATCGCATTAGGTCTGGGACAGCTCCGGGGAAACGGGGTGTCCCCCCCCCCCGACGCCATCGACTCCCCCCAGCTCCCCTTGGCTCCTGCAAGCTTGCAGGGGAAAAGCGCACCGCCGGCAGCGCGGGGTGCCCGGCCGACCCCGGCAGGGCACAGCAAAGCCCCCCGGGCCCTCTCCGCCGGCCCCACGCGCGTGCAAACCCCGGGCGGGCAGGTGGGGGAGGGCCTCCGCGGGACCCGCTGCGCGCCGCGCAACCTGCGCGCAAAGCCCGCGCCGCCGCCCGGCCGCCCTGCCTGCCCGCCGGCAGCGCCCTGCCTAATCGAGCCGCTTTTTGTAACCCTGCACGGGCGAGAGCAGCGCTCGCGTTGCATCATGTGCGGGCTCGCGTTTCCCGCGGCCGCGCAGCCCGTCCCGGGAGGCGGCCGGGATCGGGGCGGCCGCGCCCGCCTTTCCCCCGGGATAACGTTTCACCGCCTCGCCCCAGGCACCCGGCAGCCTTTTCTGGAAACTTTCGTCCAAAAGGGTGTCCTCGTGTTATGTAACATTTTCCGAGGATTTTCATTACACATCCAGTAACACAATCATAGAGGGGAAAGTTTCCTCCCGTGCCCTTCTCCCCCGGGCCTGGGGGCAGGCAGGGGGCGGCCGGGCCCTTTTCTGGTTTGTTTGTTTGTTTGTTTGTTTGTTTGTTTGTTTTAAACTGGAGGCGAGGGGGGGGGACGCGAAACGTGGGGGGAAACTGCACTCCGCTCCTTGCAACAGGTACGGAAGAATTTTACCTTTCTGCAAAGCTCTTCCGTAAAGTGGCTATTATTTTTTTTTTCGACGAAGAGCTCCGTGCGGAAGAATCAATTGTGTTTTTTTTTTTTTTTAAAGGGAAGAAAATGTTATTTGCGTCGCAATCTTTTCAAGGATAAAGGGACTTGAGAAGAGCAATATAAGAGACAGACTCAGCTTTGGAGAGAGTGTAGTCGGCCAAGTAACTTCAAATAAAGTCCTTGAGTGGGAAAAGAGAAAGTGCGGAAACTTTCCCAAAGGTCACCTTTAAAGTAGCAGACAAACTTCTCGCTCAAGTCCTGCGCTCTTACATCTCCCCGGCGGGGAGGACGCCGAGGCTTTGCCTAAAATCGGTAGCGCTTTGGAGCAGAAGCCCCGGCCGGGTCCCCCGTTGCCGCGGGGCCGCGCCGGGGGTCGCTCCGCCCGCGCCGCCGCAGCCCGGCCCCGGCCCCGGCCCCGGCCCGGCTCCCCTGGGCGCCTCCTTGGAAAAGACGATCGCCAGAAAAAAAACACAGAGAAGTTAAGAGTGGTGGGAGACGCGGACAAGCTCGCAGATTTGCCCTCTCTGCAGGAAAACAAAATTAAAATAATAATAATAAAAAAACCCTCAGAACATCTATCCCGGCCCTATATTACAGACGGAGTTCGCGTCGTTTGTTTTTTCTTTTTACAAGTCATTTAAAAGCCATTTTACAACCTCAGGATAATTGTTTAAAAAAATACGGGAAGTGTCTAGATTTTCCACCAGCAAAGAAAAAATCCCTCTCCCCCGAAAAGGGGCGCTTTGGGGCAGACACTTCCCATTTTCAGACGTAGCCCGGGACAGGACCTCTGTCCCTGCATCAGGCTGAAATACAATTTCAGGAGAGCGCAGGGGAGCCTGCGGGAGCGAGCCGGCTGCAAATGTAATCACAGTCATTAATTCATTCATAATAATTCATTAGAAAGGAGCATTAATTACTTCCTTTGCAATAATTTTCGGGTTGCAGGCGAGCCCGTGAAGGGACGTGAGGGACCGAAGATGTCCTGTCCTCTCCGAGCACGCTGCGTACTTGCAAGGAGAGGGGCTTCACCAGCGAATATCGCTTTTTCCCCCCCGAAAAGAATCGACCGTTTCCTCCTGTGTTTTTCCTCCTGCCTTCCCCCCACACACACACCGTGCCTCTTAGCACGAATGTAATAAATTAATCGGGTAAAAGAGAGGAAATGGCCCATATTTATTTTGCAAATGTTCCTGCGTTATTGCCTGGCGGAGATGGATTCACTAGTCGGATCGGTTTGGCCTCAAAAAATAGAAATGCGGCTAGCCTGGTATTCAGAAGGCCTCTAAAACTGAAAAGGAAAATAGCAAGACTCCTT
Source organism: Apteryx mantelli (assembly GCF_036417845.1). NCBI lineage: Eukaryota > Metazoa > Chordata > Aves > Apterygiformes > Apterygidae > Apteryx > Apteryx mantelli. The sequence goes on from NC_089992.1 coordinate 6,149,848, forward strand.
CCTTTCTCAGCTGGACAGTGGGGATCGTTTAAATGCCTCTTTTTCCCTCCGAGGATCCGTAATAAAAGCAGTGAAAATGACCCCGGTTTCCATGCAACGTGTGATATTTGCTGCTTTAAGGCGGTTGTCGGGTGGGAGAGCGCGGAGGGGACAGGCGCGGGGACGGGCTGCAGCACCCAGCCCCGGCTCGGCTCCCCGCAGCTCCTACCGCGACACTGCATTAACTCCTAGTTAAGCCAGCAAATAATATTGTTCATTCGTCTTTTTCAAAGTTGATTTATAGCAATCGACAGGTTAAAGCGTCATCTGACTTCATTACTTTTAAAAGCTGTCTATTTCAGAACTGTCACTTTTCATCACTTAAACCAAATAAAATGGGTGAAGAAATGAATTGAGGGAGACTTGGAGATCGTGTTTATAATTCTTTGTCTCGACGTTAACATTCCTAATGACCTGACCTGCGCTGGGAACCTGTGTGCCTAACGCTAAGATTAAAAAACACTAATAAAAAGAAAAATCAACACACCAGGCTCCAAAAGTTATAGAAAAGGTGAGCAAGTGTCAGGGGACAGAGGAAGAACAGGACAGCGATGAAACCCGCACACGGACCAGGCATCATGTGTGTTCATACATGTACTGCGCACATCCGCAAAGGTGGGAGGCAGCACGGGTTTAGCTGTAAATAACTCGCTTTTCTCCCTTCCTTCCTTCCTTCCCCGCACCCCCATCGCGGCTGTTTAAAATATGGAAACAAACACGAAAAGATCTCTCAGATTCATTGAGCCCAGCGAGTATTTTTTCATATACCATTAGGGCTTTGTTTTTTCAAGCCTGCACCCGATCTTTTTGGAGAAGGTTGCAAGAGCGCGCAAGTATTGCAGGGAAAGAACATACCTAGAAAAGATCTTTTTTTCTGGGTTAGATGTGTTGAAACAGTAAACAACAACAAAAAAAAACTAAATCACAGAAAAACAATTGGAAATGAGAGCGTTTGTCAAAGCATTCAGGAACTCATCTGAGCACATAAAAATTGGCTAGTTTGCGTTTGCCTGCGATTCTGGGAATTCACCTTTGTACGACTTTTCATGTCTGCGCGCTCAGGTTTTCGTGGAGTATCTTGCTCTAAAACTATTATTGCCATTAACACGCGTCTATTAATAAACGCACCACAGAAGGGAAACGGCAGCAGCTCGGTTTCAGGGGACAAAAGTGTGGGAGACGAGGAATTATTTTAAACAAACTACACAGGTTGCTCTCTCGCATTTGCTTTCACTTAATGCCGTGGGCGTGATTGCCGGGCTTTTAAAATAATAGTGGCCCCCGTAAAAACTGAGCAGTGGTGCCCGACGTGGCCCCGGGAGGCGGCGGCTCCGCGCTCCCGACGTGCGGGGGGTGGTGGCGCTCCGCGGCCGCGCCAGCGCTGCGCTCAGCCTCGCCCCGCGGAGCGGGGCCAGCGCCGGGCTGGGGGAGCGGGGGCACCGCGGAAGCCCCGCGGGTGCGGGAGATTGCTCCGGCGTGCTCCCGGGTGAGCCGGACAGCTCGTTTAGTCCCGAGCGCGGATAGCTGCCACCGGCCGGGCTTTAAAAAAAAATATTAATATTATTATTTTTTATTTTCATTTTCCACTCGCTCCCCTCCGCCGCTCCCGCGGGGGAGCGCGGCCGGAGCGCGCTGCCCGCCCGCGCCGCCGCCGCCGCGCCGCGGGGCCGCGCACCATAGCGCCACCTCGCTGCGCAGGGCGCTACTGCAGGCGCCCGCCCGCGCCGCGCTCCGGCCCCGCCGCACCTGCGGGCGCCCCGCGCCGCGCCGCGCCGCCCACAGGCCCCGAGCGCGCGTGAAAAAGAGAGGCGGAAAGACAAAACCGGAGTGTACGATTTCACGGGCTCCACCGGTAACACAAGCTGCGGTGTTTAGCGGAAGATGCGAAATAACAGATAGTTTTTCTCGCCTTGCCTCTAAGTTAAAACGCCTTTTCTTGGCTCTTTTTTTTTTTTTTTTTTTTTTTTGGTGGTGGGAAAGCTTGACCTTTCAGGGAGGGGGAATGCTAAGGTAACGCTGGTAAGGCAAACAAGGTAAACAACTACAAGAGACTTGTACATTCAGTTAAAAAGAGCAGAAGCGAAGCATTGCTTCTCACCGGCTACTACATAGACGCCTAGGCAGCGCCTTCCACTATTTCTGCACGAAAAAAGAAAACAATAATAGCATTGAACTACTTTGTTTGGACTCATAAGAATGACACGTAGCAGGCGGAGTCACTGCTTAAGCCACGTCGATAATTGCTAGTTATGGCATTCTTCGAGATTTTTATTTTTTTTTTAAATCCTCCTCTTTCCCCAGAAAAAAATAAAAATAAACGCTCGAAAAGCACAGCAGCCTTAACTGAGACCCTTCGAAATTCCCGCATGGCTTTAGGGAATAATAAGCAGCGAATAAGCAAATGTAAAAAAGACGAAAACGTAAAGAAGTCTCAAAGTTGCACCTTTTCGAGGGCTCCTTTGGAAATTATTAAAAAAAAGAAACAACCCCCCCAAATCCCTCCAGGCTCCCAGCGGAGGCAGAGCGGGCGCTGCGCGGGGCCGTGCGCGGCCGGGGCTCGCGCAGGGCCGCGGCTTGCGGCTCCCTCCGCTGCGCGCTCGGTGCCGGCGCAGGGGGACAGCGCAGCGCTCCGCGGGCCTCGGCGCAAGGAGCGCGCGAGCTGCCGGGCGAGCCCAGCCTGCGCCGGCCGCGGCTTCGGGTGGCACCGGAGGGCGGATTTCGCTTCGCCCGCCTGCTCAGAGCCAATTCTTGCCCACCAGCACACATGTCAGTAGTCTAGCATGAAACGTGCTATTAAGTATTGATTAAGAGCATCCACATGTTCTTCCGAGAACATAAAGAGCTATTAAGAGCCATTTGACTCTACCAGAAAGTAGCGAATATTAGTTAATGAGTAACGGACAAAGTACAAGCGTGTACAATGGCCGGTCCCCCCGCCCAGCGTTAGCACAATTGGGACTCTGTCAAAGAAAGCAGAAGAAGAGAGAAAAATCGCTCTATTTTTTAATTCCAGCGAGAATTTATACCGGGAACAATATAACCCAACAGCTGCGACAGGTGGAAGAGAGATAATTGAGCAAAGGCTGCTTTTGACAATTAATTTTACAGGGAGATAATATACACAGTCCGGTTTTGTTAAGAGCAGCGGGTGCGAAGGGGCAGCGGCGGGGGTTACGGGAGGAGGCAGCAGAACCTCGGATGATAATTATAGAAAGAAGAAAAAAACAGGAGGGGAAAAAAGATGGCAAAGAAATTCCCATTGCCACGCACTGGGCGGCAAGTGGATCCCACGGTGCTCTGAAGTTCGCCCTGCGCGTCCTGTGCCTTTGCTTTTGGGTTAAGAAATCGGTGTTTCTGGTAGACAACTTAATGCCCGGAGTCTTTTTTAAAAATGCTTTTATTGCTATTGCACTTCCTACCACAAGATGCAGAGCAAGTCAGTGGAGTTTGTATTACAACTATGTCATAATGTTTCACTGATGCAAAACATGTAGCCAGAGGGGGTTGCTAATGATTCCTGGATTAGAGAGAGGGAGAGCGAGAAGTGAGGAAAAGAAAAGCTGGTTTCATTTTTTTTTTAAAGCTACGTAAAACCTACCCATTAATATCAGACGCTTGCAACATCTCAGTATCTCTCGCAGACACGCGGATCTGCCATGAGCCTTTTAAACACCGCAAACGTTTTGCATATTCCACCTATTAATTATGTTTACAGCCTATTAATTTCAGGAGGCTCTTTTCCCGAGAAGTGGAAACTTTGTGTGCGTGGGGCAGGATCCCCCGCGGGCTGGCGGGGGGGGGGAATCCACTCGGGATGGAGACGCCTGGAAAGTTACATTGTCCCAGCCCAAAATCATCTCCCCTCTCCCCAAATCTAATTCCCACCCAAACGGTGCTGGAGGCGTGAGACTGCGGTGGTGGGCAGCTCCCCGGAGCCGGGCGCTGGGCTGCGAAGGGGGATGTGGAGGGGGCAGGACCCCGGGGTTGAAGAGCCCCCTGCGAAGGGCAGGCACCGCCAGGCCACCAGCCGGGCCGCCCCCCACCCCGGGGGGGGAGCAAGGCCCCTCCGGCCCGGCCCGGCCCGGCCCGACGCGGGGCGAGGAGCGGGGAGAGCAGGGGCCGTTCCCGGCCGGGCCCCGCCGCTCGCCGCATCCTCTCCGGCGAGGCCGGCTGCGCGCTGCAGCTGCGAAGCATTTTCCCCCCTTTGACAACACGTTGGGTATTATTATTATTATTATTATTATTTTTTAAAAAAGCGCAAACCTCTGAGATCCGCCTCGAGGATAGCGGGGGGAGCCGTGCCCCCCATGCCGAGGCCGGGCGCGCAGGGACGGCGACACCCGCGGGGCAGTGCCGGCGGCCAGCGCGGTTTGGGGAGGGAGCGGGCATTGCCCCCCCCACCCCCCCGGCCCCAGCACAGCCCTCTCCCTCTGCCCGCCGGCTGGAGCCGGGCAAATCACCCGCAGGTTCAGCAAGCGACCCCGCAGCCTCGCGTTTCCCCCCCCCCCCCGGGGTGGCTCGTTCCCCTCCACCCCGCGGCCCCCGGCCGCACCAGGCCTTGCGGTGCTGAGCGGGGCCGGCGCCAGCAGAGCCCAGGTGGGACCAAAGGGCCTGAGCCCCGGAGCCCCCCCGGCAAAGGGCAGGGCCCGAGGCCGGCAAGGTGCCCGGCCCTGTCATCTCCCGAGCTCGCTCGGAAGAGATGAAAAACAAAAAGTTTCAAATATGACCTAGTTCCAGCTCCTCTTCCCCTCCCCCTTCCCTTTAGATATTCACGTCATCTATTGGGGGGGGGGAAAGAAGGGAGAAGCTAAATTTACGAGGTCTGGTGGGTTCTGGAGTCTGGGTGCTTGGAAACAGGTGTTGGCAGTTCGCTAGAGTGTCAGTCAACTTTGGGAGATGAAGTCATTAGGGAGGTAGTCTCCTCGGAACAATCTGGTGGTTTCAATCGGAGTTAATTTATACCGAAAAAAAAAAAAGAGAGGGGGGGAGAAAAAGAAAAAAAAAGGAAAAGAGCCTGTAGAAATACCGAAGGGGACAAACATAACGAGAACAGATTCACACTCCTACAGATTATGCCACTTGGAAGTCACATCCTGAGAAAAATAGCCGGCTGCAGCGTGCGCGCCGGGCGGCGGCGGGGCGGCGGGCGGGGGGGTCGCGGCAGCAGACAAAGGGCGGCGCCGGCGCCGGGGACTCCGCGCCCGGCCCCGGCCCCGGTCCCGGCCCCGGAGCCGCCGCCCGGCCCAGCCCGGCCCGGCCCGGCCCGGCCCCGGAGCGGGGAGGAGGCGGCGGCAGCGCCGGGGCCGCCCGCAGCCCGGCCGGGCCCCCGGCAGCCCCGAGCGCCGCCAGCGGCGACAGCCGGCCGGGAGGCGTCTGGCTGGGGTCGCCCCTGCCGGCCGCCCCCCGGCCCCCCACCTTCTGCCACCGGGGCTGGAAATTGCCAGTGACCCTGAACTGTTTCTCGGCTCTGTTTGAAAAGGCAGGCGATCCGCAGGCCGAGACAAAAGGTTTCATGTGCACAAACACAATCTACTTAGGGCCTAAGCACGGTGCTGCCTGGGTCTGATTCCCCATTTATACGGCGAGGCTCTCGGAGCGAGCTGCGGCTCTATTTTTATTAGAAGCAACGGGGGAGGGGGGAGACTTTAATAGAGAAACGGGGGGGAAGAGCCCGGCAAAGGCGTGGTCTGCGGAGCTGCCTGTTAGGCAGGCATCATGGCATATCATTTGCTTCAAAGGGGGGGAGAGGACCGATGCTCAGATCTGATCGCCCACCCCCCTTTGGAGTTCGGTGACAAATCACCTCCGTTGTATCAACCACTTGTTTCTTTTAGTATCGCCGGGAAAGATTTCATTAAGGCTCCTCCGGCCCCCCTCTCCCCTCCCCTCCCTCCAAATCTATTCTCTTGCTCAGAGTGTGTCTGCTAATCATAATTAAAATCGTCTCATATACATCGGCGTCTCTTGTGTGCATATTGAATTGCAGGTGACTGGACGGAATGTTATTTCACTCTAGTCTATCATTTTTACATTTCAACAAAAAATGGCACTACCTCCCCGGCCGCAGATAAGGCGCTTTGTGCATATCGATAGACAGGCGACGGGCGATATTAACGAGCGGCCGCTTAATAGCAGGCTTCGCGCACCGCGCTCAGCTCCATGGCAGCCCGGCACTTCACTTAATATAATTAAGATTAAAACTCAAGTGCTGGTGGAGGCACCGTATATCGGAGATGGGCAGGGACCGGGGCTCCTGCCCGATCGCCGGGCGCCCGGGGGGCACTAATGTAGCGACTTCCACGTTGTAACGTATATAGGCGTCCATAGGCGTGTGTCACCTACATGCGCAGCGGGAGGCGGAGGTATGGCCCTGACACTGGCAAGAAGCTCGCCCGGATTCTCTCTCTCCCTCTTTTTTCTTTTTTTTTTTAAGAGGAGAGAAAGACGATCGCAGAGCGATTTGCAGGCACATAATTAAGGCGATATGACGGTTTTGAAGCAGAAATGCAGCCCCCCTCGCAGCGGAGTGAGGGGGGGGGGCTGCAGCCACGCTGATTGCCTGCCGTTCCGAGGGGGGTAATTTACGCGCTGTTCTTATTGCTGGGCGTCTGAGGCCACAAGCACCGCGGAGACCGAGGCGCCGGGGCTGCTTCGGGCGAGGTGACAGCCGGGGTGCAAGGCAGGCAGAGGCGCCGCGTTAGACCCAACACGAGAGCGGCCACCAGCCCTGCGAGCAGGGCTGAAACCCGTGTTTGCTCCCAGCCGCACATGGGGGTTTATCATTCGTTCCTTTTTTTTTTTTTTTCCTGCTTTCTTAAATTTTTTTTTTAATAGACACGTTTGGTTCATTTTATTTCACGACAGCGTTTTCACAAACTGCGCCTGAAAGTCCTTTTAGCGATAGGTCCACGTTTACCTTCTCTGTCGTAAATGCAAAATACGCTCCAGCTTAAAAATCTCTTCCGAAAGCAGCAGCTCTGCCTCGCAGCCCTGGTGCTGCTGATTATATAGTGCAACTTGAAATGATCTCAGCCGGTGGAATATTAATCAAATCAATCAGGGTTGACAAATGAGAAATATTTGAAGGAAGGTGGTAATTTACAACTTTGTTATTAGTTAAGAATCTCCCGCCTTGTAAGAGTAATTAATAACTCTTGGATGGGAACAATTTGGAGACGGAAAGAAGACAGCGTCTTGAAATAAAGCAGGATAAAGAGAGGGGTTGAAAAGTGAACTATGCCTCCGTGAAAGAGAAATTGCAAATGATTTTTTAAAGTATGTCTACAGGGGCATTATATATATATAATATGTATACAATGTATACACGCGTATAAATATGGCAGAATCAGAGAGGGCGAGCGAGTGGGACTAGACAGGAAATAAGTACTGAAAAATAAATCAAAACATTGATTCTTGTGGTCACATCTCCCATCCAAAGATTAGGCGCGATGCTGGATTTCAAAGGACTTCAAAGAAATTATACCCAATATGCGAAAGTGCAAGTCAGAAACCAAAGGAGTGTCCCCAAACTGATTTGAGAAATGTTTTTTTTCCCCCTCTCTCCTTCACCCCCACATACACTCTTTCCAATGTCTGATAAATGTGAAGACCCCTTTTCCCCCAAACTCCCGCTCAGATGGGAAAACTCAATTGTCTGTAATGTTTATAGTGTTAACCCTACTTATCTTCAGAGCACTCCCCTCCCCACCCCTCCCTTTTCACTTCCCATAGACACACATTGATTATTAGACTGGATGGACCCCCCTCCTTTTGCACAACCCCACCCTCAACAACGGACCAAAATAATGACTTGTTGGAAAACTATAAATCATTTTCGTGCTTGAATCCCTGAAGACTCTATTTAAGTAAATAGGCTTACTGTGAAACAATGCATAGATCCAAGTCCTTCTCCGGATTGCTTCCAAATGCTGCCATCTCCAAAACTTTTATTTACAAGAGAAGAAGAGGAAGAAGAAGAAGGGGAGGAAAAAAAAAAAACTTTGGCAAACTTTATCTCTTCTTTATTATAAGCTTCAGCCTTGCCTTGGTAAGCCCCAGCCTGTTCTACAAAAGGTGGCTAGAGATTGAGATTTATTGGTTTCCAAATGAAAAGATTCATTCGATATAAGAGGTTAACTCAAAGTTCCTTAAACCGTGACTAGCATTGGCAAGGAGCTTTGCCTAGTCAGCACAAAGGCAGTTCAAAGAAACCTTTAAAAATACACACAGATATACATACACACAAACACACTCTCACACTTTAGCCTCAACTGCAATTTTCTTTTCATTTTTGTTTCTTTCTGCCATTACAAAGCCCTGAGCCCCTTTGTAGGTAGCTGGAGGGTTTTTTTTTTCCAAGCTGAACTTTGCCATTTTGGTGTTGACCAACCCCCTTTTCTTTTGCAACCAGTGAATGAAAAGACTCAAGAAAAAAAAAAAAAGATTAAGAAGTAAACGGGGTGAGCAAAAAAAAAAAAATCCTTCTAATTTATAGCGAGCAGAACAACGTTTAAAAAATAATAGAACCCCAAAGAAAACCCCCAAATCCCCCCAAAGGGGGGAGGGGGATCAAGCAAGGTGACACATGTCAGAGAAAGGCAGCGAACCCGCCCGGAGCAAAGAGAAACGGGCCGGGCTGGTTAAAGCAGGGGTGGGGGGACTCAGGGCGCTGTGATGCCACATGTGCGTGTGCGTGTGCGTGTGCGTGTGTGTCCCCGGCCGCGCGCGGTGGGAGCCGCACACACAGGCAGCTCCGGGCTGGAGGGCTCCGTCCTGTGTGTGCAGCCTGAGCTATGGAAATGGTAATGAGGGAAAATTAACCCGGCCGTTTGTTACATTGCAGAGAGATCAATGCCTGACCCAGGGGCTGAGGGATAGCTTACTTCTGCAGCGAGGATATGAGATAATCGCTCTGAAACACAGCGGCGGCGAGGACAAGCAGGCACCGAACTGAATATCGCGTTCAATAATAATAATAATAATAATAATAATAACAGCAACAGCAATAACAGTGAGAATGGCCAGAGCCCCCTTTGCAGAGCGGGGTAGCGGGGAGAGAGCGAAAGGTGTCTGCGAGCTGCGCGGGGGCTCGGGCTCAGCGAGGGCAGCGCGGGGCTGCGGGGACCCGGCCCGGCCCCGGTCCCGACCCGGCCTGGCCCCGGTCTCGGCCCGGCCCCGGTCCCGACCCGGCCTGGGGGGGGAAGGACGGGCCGAGCCGGCGCCGGGAGCCGCAGCCGGGACGCCGCGGCCGTTCCCGCTGGCTGCAAACTTCCAGGAGCCCGGTGACAGCGGGAGGAGGGAAGGGACCTGGGCGCTCAGGGCTGTATTTGGAGCAGATTAGAGTTTGGAGCTGCTGACCTTGGTGGGGTTTAATGTTTTCGGTGAAACCTCGAAATAAAACATGAGAAGATGAAGGGGTTGGACAAATTCAGCTGGAGGAGAGCGAGCGAGCGAGCTGCTGTCTTAAAAGCAGCCAGCGGAGGCTAATGAGACCATTGGGGTAGGAATAGTGTGCTTGGGTTTTTTTTTTTTTTTCTTTTTTTTTTTAAGTAAGACATCAGTAAACCCACAATATTGGAAATAGTGACAGCGTAAAATGAATCACGGTCCTGCAAAGGGAATAGGAAACACAAAATAAGAGCGGGGAGCGGGGGAGGATCTCTCAGGCGTGGATCGTAATACAAAACAATATTTAAGAAGAGAGCTGAGGACGGTAACACGGTTCTCCCCATGTCTCAGAAGCCAATCTGGGCAGTGCTGTGTGCTCTGACCTGCCGCCTATTGTACAAGTTCGCCGTTGACTTCAGTGAGAGAAAGATCTAGTTTTGGCTGAATAAAGTCCAGCAAACTTTGCTGGATGGCAGCCCTTCCTCTCCCTCCTTCCTTGAGTTTCATTCAGAGACGGTGTAAAACTAGTCTGGATGTCAAATGTCTCTTCTAAAGCGCTTCTCGTAAGTCAGTTCGCATATGCTTCTCCCAGCGTTTTTTTTTATTATTATTTTTGGATTTTTTTTTAAAAAGGTTAAGTGTAACTATCAGCCGAGGGGATGAAATTTTAGGTCACTGTGCAGTTAATTTCCAGGGGTCGTTAATTAGTAATGTCGCAGGAGTTAAGGCAGAAACTTGTTGGCTGAGATTAGATTATGGGGGAAGGAAAACCTGCGCGTGGGATCCATTACGTCTCCAGCCGAGGACGACTCTTGTCAAGAAGAAGAAACCTCCCCAAGCCCAGGGGCAGCCCGCGATGCCCACGGAGCACGGGGAGGGCGAGGGGGGACCTGGGGCGCCAGGAGCAGCGCGGACCCGAGCGGCTGCGGCCCCCGAGCCGTGACCCGGCGGCTGCCACCGGCCCCGCTCCCACAGCGACACCGAGCCCCGGGAAATTTGGGGGATAGTGGTGGGGAAAAGGCTCTAGGAAAGAAGAAGAAGAAGATTAAAAAAAAAAAAAAAAAGGTCGCACTTAACATGACTAAACAGTTTGTGATCAAGGGAAGAGAGCGGCTGCTGAAGCCGCTTTCAAAATTAGGATTATTCTCCAGCCCCGCAGTTCAGAGCGGCTCGGTCTGCCTTCGCCTGCGGGGCGGCAGTTTGTGGGTAGCGGAGGATAAAGTTTTAATCTCAGTATCTGACAAATAAAAATAATCCTCGTAATAGTTAAAAAGGCACTGGGAAGAATCAAACGGAAAAATATCAAAACACGAAGCTGACCGAATAGCCCGAAGGGAGAACAAATGGGTGAACGCACGAAAAAAAGGGCAGAAAATGATTCTGTGATGCCTGGATATTCCAATAGGAATAAATGCAAAATGAGAAATCAGAGAAGCGAGTCTGCGCAGCCTGGCTGGTCTATATAGCAGGGGCATAAAAAATTACATCTGGAGGAGAGCTGTCCTTGGCTGGTCGTGTTTACACTTTGATTTTTTTTTAGCAACAAGTATCCAAAGATCTAAACTAATTGATTCTGGAGTTTCTTGGAATTTATCCAAAGAACAATATAGTTTTAATTGTATGTTGCTTAAAACTCCATTTCTTGAACAGTGTGAAACAAGTCATAAAAGTCATAAACCGTATCCCTGTTTTTTCCCCCAACCGTAAATACTCTGCCGACACGTAGAATGCTTTCCTCATACTCCTAAGGGGTACAAAAATAATTTCAAAGACATGTAACTACACCATAAAATTGGAAACTGTTAATCCGTTTTAACTGATTTAGAAGGCACTTATGATTTTATTTTTTAGGGGAAAAAGAAAAAAAAAGAAACAAAACAACACCCCCCCATACGTATTGCCACTTATCCACGAGCAAGAAACATTTCGAAATATAATTTTAAACCCGAACACTGATATTCTAGTCCGGCTGAGAAGGTAGAACTAGGTTACTGTGCAAAGTATTTAGGTGGTGATAAAAAGGCCTGTAAAGTTTATATATACATTTCTGTTTTCCTGATCCCTCATTTGGAAACTCAGCCAGCAGCATCCCTGACTAATCAGCCAAAACCAACCTCCAAAAGCGAACTTTTCAATTAACAACAATATATTTTCATCATTAGAGGCCATGGCTATAAATATCTGACTATTTCTTAAAAAAAAAAAAATACGACAGAAGAGTCACTGCCTCCCTCCTCCCCCCCCCCTTTCCCTGCACACCCACACTTTTCATGTCTAAAATTAGCACGCAAACTATGCACTGGAGAGAAAGTGAAATGTAGCTAAGGCAGGGAGGCTTCATTAGCTGCTGGAAAGGCTGGGGCTGAGCACGGGCCGCAGCAATCAAAGGCAGCAAGTGCATCTTTGCAGAGCGGTTTGGCGCTTCAGAGAGCGATTCCGGCTGGAAAGCTGTAAAATCCACGCAAACCTTTCTCCTCTCGCTACTAGGCACCCTTTGACACGGCGGTATTGAAGTTGGGGCTGGAAGGTCCTCGGAGGTCTCTGAGTGTGACAGTACTTAGAATAGCGGGTAGATGGCACAATTTTCTAACATTTAGAGAGAAGAACCCACGCTGGGAGCAATGAGTCCATTTAAAAGCCCTTTATTTAAAAGGAACAAAGATAACTGACAAACAAAGTACAGAGACATCTCAATGAAATTTCTAGAGAAGAATAATAAAGAAAAACTCTCTGCAAAGGAAAATACAAGTTCTCGGGTTTATTTATTGTTATTTTAAGTACAATTCCGAAATTAAATTAAATTATATATATAGAGAGAGATATCTAACAAGCCAATACTGCTCATAGGACTGTGGATGCTTAAATCGGGGATCCAGGATAGTAAAATGTGAGCATCTATTTGAAAAGAAGGAAATTCAGAAAATAGGGTTAATGCTTCAGAATGAATACAGCTCTCGCATGCCCGTTGTTTAAAGGACTCCTTCAAATCAGCACACGCATTTTCTTTCTTTCTTTCTTTCTTTCTTTTTTTTCAAGGGGAATCGGAGAAAGATGTGGTCAAGGGGGGAAATAAGCCCGGGGTGTGGGGGGAGAAATCTGAGGTTAGGAGATACTTTCCAGGAAAGAGGGATAATCTGCAGGGCGCTACGTCGCTGCGTTTCAGCAATTTTGTACAGTGCTTGAGCCCAACAATGAATGGTGGCTCTCGCTTAGTTCATCCCTTTTATTCCCCCCCACACACACACACACGCTAATGGGAAGGGTTCAAAGCAAGGGCTAAGAAAAAGGCGACAGAAATTTCGGCAGGGGTAGGTAGGCAGCATCTCCCGGGCGGTGGCTCTCCCAAGAGCGGCTCGCAAACCTTTGGGAAGCGACACAGACAATTTCCCCCCCTCTGTCATCCACCTCGGACCCCGCAACTCGACCGCTTGTGATACCAAATACACACATCGTGGAGGTATTTCGGCTAAAGTAAAGGAGACAAGTAAGGGAGTGGGGGGGGCAGAGAATATGAAGCAGAGAAATTAGGCATTGATCTGGTTTGATCGAGTCTGTGAGCTTCCACTAGCCATAGGCAGGCAAACGCTCCCAAAACACAGACATACACACGCTCCTAGCGCCACTGATTACGTTAAAAAGGGGGGGAATGAAAGGAGCACTGGAGGGAAAAAAAAAAGAGACAGAGAGAGAAAAAAAAAAGAAAAAAGGTAATAACGGGTATGTTCTTTCGAATCTATGGTGCTGTAAAGAAATCAGTTTCCGTATAAATGATTGTATTTGGGTGGGTGCTTTTCCGACTTATTTGTTGAGTAAATCTCTCTCACTGCGCTGAAGGCGAATCCCTGTTGATAAATCCATCATTACCGTTTGGATACAGGGAGACAGCAGCGCCACTAAATTTATCTTACATTTGTAGCGCTTTAATAGACATTTATTAAATGCTTTTAGAGAGAGACATGGGGCGCCTGATTACATCCTAGTTATAGACAGAACATAAAGACACACGTTAACAGCAATTTACAAGGAGAGAAAAGAATAAAGAAATGAAAACAAAAGGCAAGGCAAAGTTTGCGAGGAAAGCTGCTGCGAAGCCCTCGTTGGGCGCATTTCCGTAGGGACGCTAAAGACCGTATTTTTCTCCTGCATTTCTCGGAATAGTCATCGTGGCCTATATATGTGTGCGTATGTAAGCGCACGTATACATATGCATATATGACCCAGGCGCACGCATGCATAGGTACGTGGGGATGGATCAAACCAGGCTACGCCGCTTTCTGTTCCGTTCAGCCCCACCAGAGCACAGGAGAGCATTTGCACCGGCTCCATCACCCCCGTTCCCACTCGCCCTCCAGCCCCCCCGGCCCCGCCAGCTTTTAACTCTAATTTCAATCTTCTTCAACTGGAGAATCTCCAGGGACCTGGGCAAACTTGTGTAAAATAGTTAAACCGAGCATGTTTCAAAGAGGATCGCCGAGTTCCTCTTCCTGCCTTAATAAACCGAAAGGCCCAGTTCAAAGAAAACACCCTGGAATCCAAATTCAAACTATCTCCCGCCGCACGTCGGGGCAGCAGCCTCGGAGCCGGGTGTTGGGTTTCAGGCGCTGGTGGGCACGCAGGGACCGGCGCTGCGCCCTGCTCCTGCTGCGGGTGGAAACCCTGCCTTTTGGCATTTTCTTTCTTTTTTTTTTTTTAACCTATTTTCTAAAAATCCCTCCTTGCGCTGTCTCTCAGGTGCATATTTCAAGCCACCTCTTGCTTTCACAAAGTTACCCCCGCTCCAACACAGACCTGCTGAAATCCGCCTTAACGCCGCTCTCCCCCGTCTCCGCGGGCCGCAGCGGCCCCGCACCGCGGCCGCGCAGGCAGCCGCGTCCTTGCGGGTGACCATCCCGGGCGCTGCGCGAGGTCCGCGGCTGCGTTATTTCCCCACCATCCGAGTCACGCCAGGGACAGCCAGCAGCGCCCGGATTTCGCATATCCCTCGGAGCTTATCCTCCTCTCCGAGCCCCGTGGGTCGCCTTTCCCGGGGGACAAGGAGACACGCAAACACACCCGCACACGCACAGCCGACCCCGCACCTTCACAAGAAACGCGAAACCTTCCCCCCACCTCTGCCCTTTCCTCAAGAACACCTCTTCCATCTAAAAGTTTCCAAAAGAAAATAAATACAAGTGACACTGTGCTGGGGGAAAGCTCATTAGTTCGTTGTCCAACTCTAATAAAAGAACAGAAGTGCAAATTATAGAGTTCAGCTGCAACACACGCTCTGTCAACTAAAATCAGCCGAGTGCAGGCTTGATTCAAATAGCTGCGAAGTTGGTCGGCGACGCAGAAGCCCCTTCCCCGCCTGCCTGCCCTCCCTCGCCGCCCCCCCTGCAGCCTCGGCGGCCGCAGGGGCGTTTGGAGGAACCGCTGGGCGCGGAGGGAGGCGACGGCGGAGCGCGGCGCTGGGCAGAGACCTGCGGCAGCTCATTTCCCCGGCAGCGCCCGCAGCCGCGCCGGGAAGGGCTGGGACAGGGGCCGTGTGTGCGCGCCCGGGGGGAGGAGGGACAGGACTCCTGAAATAACATCTTCTTTGCAGCAAGGTAGAAGAAGAAACGGCCCCTTTGTTTTGATAATTAGCTAAGCCCAAACTAGGAAAGCAGATGTGTTTGCTTAGCTAATCATAAGACAAGTTTCTTTCAAAGAACTTCATTGAGCGATTGCAATTGTGAAGGCAGGAGAAGGATTGCTTTTTCCTCTCTCGTCTCCCACCCCCTCTTTTTTTTTTTTTTTTTTTTTTGCTCCTTCTAATATGATATAAACGCTTCCGATTACCTAGCTGGGAAGAGTGCAAACCCCCTTCACCGTAACCCTGGGATGCCCCGGACCGCGGAGCCATCCGCGCTGCGCGGGACCACGCCAGAGCTGTTGACATTTTACTTATGGGGGGATGGGGAAAGAGAGAGAGAGAAGGGAAAAAAAAAAAGAAAGGGAAAAATAAAGTTTTAATGACATGTATGACATATTAAATTAGGCAGTTTTACAATTGGGTTTGAATGCGATGCTAACTGATTACAACTGTGTTATCAAAAGGGTGATAAGATTTATAACTTCGTGAGCACAAGCGTCTCCTCTTAATGACAATAGATGTTCAATAGCAGAAATCTGGTTTCTATTTTCCAAGAAGAGACGCTGTGTGTCTCCGTTGCCCCTTTATTACGGTCGGATTCAAGATCCTCTCTAAAACAGCTTGGCACTTGGAAACCCACAGGCCAGGAATACCTTTATGGTCCCTATTAACTACTGTGTTATTTACACTTTCGCTGGTGCTTCTCACTCAATACCCGTATCACATACGATGGATAACACAGTCCCCCTCCTTCCCTTTCGCTGCGTATTTTGGATCTATATTTTGCATTTCTTTGCTTTACAAAAAAAAAGGGGGGGGGAGCGGAAAAAGGAAAAAAAAAAAAAACCTCGCTCTCTTACACCCCTCTCCTCCCCAGCTCCCTAAACCAACACATTAAGCAAACTTTAAAAACTGGGTTCCTATTACAAAGCAGCGCCCAGGACTAACTGCTTTAAAATTACTGCATAATTAGATTTAGTTGAATTTCACCATTAATTAGGCAGCCGCACTGCGGGGAGCCTTTGAAATCTGAGAAAATGGGAAAAATCATCTGAAGCACGTTTTTTAAACCCAACTTCAATAAATCCTGACAAGGCCTGCATTTCTCCGTGTATCTCTTTCCATTCTACAAAGCAAAGCGAAGCAAGCACGATCCCCAGGACCCACTAAAGTTTTAATTAAAAAAAAATAAAAATAAAATCCATCTCGATTTTCACATCCCGCTCGTTACCAGCGCGGCGGCGGGTACGCGGAGCCTTGAACCAGTCCCTTCCTCGTGCCCCTGTTCCTCTCCTTTCCGCCTCTCGCCCTCTTTTTTCCCCTGTATTATTATTATTTTATTTTGCTTTTCAGACACCTTCGCGAGGGCCCCGCTGCCTCAGACCCAGCTCTGCCGCCCCGGGGGAGGTCCGCCGTCGCTCAGCGGCCGCGGAGCCGCGCTCCAGGGGGAGGCTCTCCGCGGGGCCCGGGGCGCGCGGGCGGGCACCGCCTCCGCGGAGGGGCCGCGGCGCCCACCCGCCGCCTCTCGCCCCGCGCCCCGCGGAGCGGCCCCTGCGCGGCCGCGGAGGGCTCGGCGCGGCACAGCGCGGCGGGGCGCGCAGCGAGCAGGCCCGCGGGACGCCATGTTGGCCGCGCCGGCCGGGCGCCGCGCTCCGCGCCTTGGCCCGCGGCCGCGCAGCGCTCCGCGCCCCCCCCCTCCCCGCCCCCGCGCCCGTCCCCGGCGGCGGCGGCGGCGCGGCCGGCCCGGCCCCCGGGCGAGCCCCGCGGTCGCAACGCGGCCCCGCCGCCCCACGCGCGGGCCGGCACCGCCCGCCAGGCGCCTCCTCTCGCCCCGGCCTCGCTTTTGTCTCAACTGGGGCGAGCCGCCTCCCCTGCGCGCCCCTCCGCGCCGCGGGCCGCTCCGCGCCGCGCCGCGCTGCGCTCTGCCCCGCGCCCGCGGCTCGCGCGCTGCGGGGCGCCGCCGGCCCCGGCCCCGGCCCCGGGGAAGGAAGCGAGCGGCCGGGAGCGGAGGGAGCAGGGAGGGTGGGGGGAAACCGCAAGGAAAAAAAAAAGAGAGACTTAAAGGGAAAGAGTCGCCATGTTTAGCAGCTTTTTTTTTTTTTTTTTTTTTTTAAAAAAAGGTCTCCTCAATTCCACATTGAACAAGCTGCTCGATCCCAACCCTCCTCTTTTGTCCAATTCAATCTTTGGATAGATCTTTTGTTCTAACTCAGCATGAAAAGAGAAACTTTCTTTAAATGCTATAAACTTAAAACTAACTGAAGTCCCTAAACAAATCCTCCTCTGAGCATTGCAAACATATATACACGGGGCTCGTGTGCGTGTGCCTGTGCGTGTGTGTGTGTGTGTGTGTGTGTTTTTATTTAACCCTGGTGCATTTTCTGTTTACTATTATTCTCTGTGAACCAAAGCTTGCTGCAAGAAACTTATAAATATAGAGATAGCTTACAGGCTTTAAAACATAAAAAGCAGAGAATGTTTTGGATTTGAAAATCATAAATTATAATTTAATGCCAATAACAATTTACAACAAATGGTTGTTTACAATAAACTAACACAAAACAAACAAGTCAAGATCCTGTGTTCTTAGTAAGCATAAAAACTTCACACACACACACTCACATGGATAGCACTTGCAATAGAAAAAGCTAAATCTAGAGGTCAGCAATCCCCTGCAATAATAGTATATTTATATATTTATATATATTTATATATTTATAGAAAAGGAGCCATGATTCAGATGTAAAACTCTGCTCGAATTCACAGTCATACGCCCCCCCCCAGCCCCCAGCCCCCAGCCCCCAGCACAGATGTGTCTAACTGGAACACCCTAAAGACCAGGCTTTAATCGACTTTACAGACCGGCCCCTCTCCCTCCCGCTCGCCCTTTCCGTGAAACCACCGCGTGGTGCAGGGCCGCGCGGCCAAGGGGAGAGGGGCAAGGCCCCGCCGAGCACCGAATTGCCCGCTTTCCCCTACAAAGCCTCCGCCGGCGAGCGAGGGGAGGGCGGCCGGGGGCCGCGGGAGAGCAGGACCGCCACGCACCCGCGCGAAACCCGAGCGCAAGCCCCCCTCGCACCCGCAGCATCTCGCCCGCCTCCGGCTTCGGCCTTCGCCTGCTCGGGGCGGCCCCACGTGCCCCCCCCCCCCGCGGTGCCCCGGGGGCGCGGGGCGCTGCGAGCGGGGCCGGGGGGCGCGGGGCGCGGGGCGCGGGCGCGCACGGAGCTGACCTGCGGCCGCGCTTTCACAGTCTAAGGTTAAAAAAGGGGAACGGGGGGAGGGGGAAGAAAAGAAAAGAAAAACAACAACAACAACAACAACAACAACAACAGCAACAAAAAAGCCACAACCCACTCGATAGTGTATGTACACGACAGACCGACTCCTAGAGCCAGGAGCCAAGGCCACTCCATCTGAAGACCTCTCAGTGACAACGATAGATGGCAACTACAGAGCACTGGAGAAATCACACGTACTTCAAGGGAACCCACCGCCAACAACTGACCTGCATTTACAAAACCGCCGTTACCTTGCTCGAACGCTCTTGTGCGCCTCTGTCAGAAACGTACAAAAGGGTTTTCGCCCCATTCCGATCATAAAATAGATCCTGATCTCCAGATTTCTCATACTTTTTCACAACAATACCTCTCCTACGCAGGCACTTAAGTGTGACAAAAATAAGGGCCTTTTTTTTCCCCAGAAAATCCATTTTTAATTAACAGGAGGATTAGATGAATGGGGGTTGATGGTTTACCATTTCAGCATAGTACTTCCTAAAACCACAGATAAACCACGAACTTAAGTCCTCCACCCCCAGCCCGGAATTAAACAGGTAAATACACTACAATACATCTGCTACAAACTTACTGTGACAAGTAAACAAATCAATCGCCTATGGACTTAAAAGACTGCAAACTATAGAGAAGTAATGTGGTTTCTGAAAGACATTTATGACAGCCAAACAAGTTTCAGATATCAAATAATATTTTAATTTCTGAATACTTTCAATTTTCCTTGGAATATAACACACAAAGACTCGACCAAACAGTTCAGTTATTATAACTTTTACAGTATACAGAAATGTTGCACTTAAAAAAAAAACCTTCAGTTTTTTTAAACACAAAACTGTAAACTCTAAGATACTGAATCAATCACGTTATCTATAAGTGCCAACAGTGTTATTTTGTCATGCTGATTTCAATGGTATTTTTTAAAAAGGGAAAATATCAACAATTATTATAATACAAAGGGCTTGCAAATATACAAACAGATAGAGGAGTTTAATAACAATTCATGAAGAACTATGTGGAACCCAATTCAAATTACAAAAGTTCACTTTGCTTGTTTGTTTGTTTTTAAATCAAAACCGTAGTGTGTCTTGGACACGATTCCTTCTACCTATAATAAATCCCCACAGTTCATTTTCTGTCTGAAATATCAAAAACCTAGATTTGGGGGTAGTTATATGACACGTGTGGTTCATTCGGGTCTATATAATTATAGCTCTCTCAGCTTCAAGCTAGATTTTGGGTCACCACCTTAAGTGCGCTTCCATCATTGTGTTGTTGAGGGTTTTTTTTTTTTCTCTTTTCCTTTCTTCCTATGATACTTTCGTGGACTCAGTTTTAATTCTTTCAGAACATATATTTTAAGGATACACAGTTTTTTTTAAAGAAGCCAAGATTATATCAAAAATTATTATAGAACCACAGAATAAACTGGTTTGAAACCAGAAAAATACAAAAAAGAACAGCTATAGGTACATAGACACATAGGACAATTAATAATTTGGAAAAAAAAGACTTACTTTCTTCCATTCTGCTAATTTTCTCCAAATTTCCTTTAAATGCACTTTAAGCGAGATTTTTTTTAAAAAGTTTACCCCAAAAAAGAAAAAAGGAAGAAAAAAGAAAAAAAGAAAAAACCCACCCTCATTTCTTTTCTTCTTCTTTCTCTTTTTTCTTTCTTTCTTTCTTTTTTCTTTCTTTTTTAATTTTTTACAAAAAATGATAAGTAGCAAGTTTTTTTTTCTGAACGACACGGGAGTTTTTAATGCATTCTGTAAAAGTTCATTTGACAGTCTCTTTTTTAATTCACAGTCCATTAATTTTTTTCCTGTCTTCTCTTAGCAAACTTGTAACATCCTTTTACATCCTTTCTTAGCAGAAGGAAATTTAAGAAACAACCAGAACCCAAACGTCATTTGCTTTCCTTTCACTCTCTTTCATCTCCCTTCTCAATTTTTAATTTTTTTTAAATTTTTTTTCTCTCTCCAATATTTTATTGAATGGACATATAAGGCCAGTTAAAACTGCTGCCAGACAGTAACATATCCCTGATTAGGGTTTCTATGGGGGTTTTACCTACCAAACGGACGAAAAACAATTGCTCTATGACAGAAGAGGAGACAGTGCGAAGGGAGGGGAGACGTAGTAATAGCTTCCCGAATCGTGTTGGCTGGTTGGGATACTGGCTCCTAACATACTCTTCCAAAGCACACTGTGACTTCTCCTGTAAACTTTCAACATGGGCTACATCAGAGAGACCACAGGCATCTAGAAGAAAGTGTATTAAAAAAAAAAAAGAAAAAGAAAGAAAAGAAAAAAGAAAACAATCATCAGATTAAAAAGGTTTTTTTTTTAATTTTAATGTGATTTTTTTTTAATTGCTAGAATTAAGTGTAGATCGTGCGCCATCACCTTGCCCCCCAGCGTTTAGGTAGGTTTTACCAAAAGGGACAATCTCTGTGTGTGTGTGTGTGTGTGTGTGTGTGTGTGTGTTTGTATTTCTCTCTTCCGGAGGGTCTCCTCTAGGATTGAGCACAGCTCCAAGATTCGAGATTTCTAATTGCACTACAGACCTGCGGGGTTGACAGCGAGGTGCTGGCCGAGCATAATTTGCTATCTGTATATTTTTAGGGGGGAAGGCTGGCGGGAGGAGGGAAGGCTTGAGCAGAAAGGGGGATAGGAAGCCACTGTATCTCTCCCACTCGGAAAATAATTGCGCAGAGCCTAACCATGTGCTGCGAAGGAATACTAATAACAGTGGTAGAAATAATGATAATAATAATAAAAAACTGGCCCAGCCAAAGATAATGGCGCCCCGGATCCAGCAACAGATTCTCCCCCAAAGAAGACAACGCGTTTTTCTTCAGTCTTTGAAACTGATTTAAGTGGCCCTTTAAAACTGATCTTGTCAGTTTAGGCTATTCAGAGGCAGCCATGCAAACTGTGATCTCTCTGTTCATTTGAGCTGTTTCTTTTCCCCCCTCTTTTCTTTTCTCTTTCTTTCTTCCCCCCCCTCCACTCCCCCCTCTTTTTTTTCCTCTTCTTCTTCTTTTTAAACCTAAAGGCCCTTACAAGAAGAAAACTCCCTGATAGGGTCTGGACATTTTTTTTTTTTTCTGATACGCTAAAATACAATAAGTTCCCTTTAAATCAGAGACGTCTGTGCTGAAAGAGCACAGGTTGTGACCTGACCTCCCTGTGGCTTTCCTAGGCACAGGGCTAACACATGCATATTCTGCGAGTCATTAGAACCCAGATTTTTTTTCCCCCCTTAAAAGAGGCAGCAGCAAACATTATATGCATCTATGTGCGTCTGCTTTACATCAGCGGCTCTTATTGGGGTGCTGCAGCAGCTGCATGCATAACCCTCTTTTTTTCGCATGTGGCTCTCTTCCCCCGAATCAGATAACAAGCAACATTTATCTAGTTGGGAGGCAATTTCCACGCCAGGCCTCACATTTTGAAAATAGCAATAAATTAAGCGGTCACGACAGGATGGGACGATTGTTTTCTCAGAGGGCTAAGAAGCGGTTTGGGAGAGAGGCAGGGCTGGCAGCGGGCTCCTCGGCGCGGGGGCGGCGGCGCGGCGGCCGGGGCCGGGGGCGCCGGGGCGCGCGCGTGGGATCCTAGCTGAGCCCTCGAGCAAGGGAGAGGAAAAGGCATCCTGGAAAAACGACAGGGAATCGGATCAGCGCCCCTCAGCCGCACGGTCCCGCTCAGGCTCCCTGTGCCCCCTACGGCTGGATGCGCCCTGCTAATTGATCACCTTCGGACTCGAGCACAAGTAATTTGGGGGGGGGGGGGAAGAAGTTTTTTATGTGTAAAGCAATAATATATAAAAGGAAGTTTAGGTCACGACCCAGAACCTGGACAAAGTCCAGAAAATGACTTCGTTCCCCAGACCCCCTTTAACACAACAAGGAACGGATTGTGAGCCCTTCTTTTCCCACATAAACTACATTTTTTTCCTGTTTCCTGATATCAGGCTTTAAAAAACTCCGATGAGTAATTATTTTACAGGTCCTGCTTCCATTCATATGTTTATCGCGTGGCCACTTTCCCAAGCTTTCAAATGAGCTACAGAATAAATATATATGTATTTAAGCTTAATCTCAAAACTTCCAGGGCTCCAGCACAGTGTGTTGCCGATGCAACCTTAAAGTTAGCAATCTGAGATAACGTATTGCACAAATTAGCGAGCAGATTTTTTTTTTTCAGGAAAAAAAAAAATATTTAGCCTCCAGAGTTAATATCAGGTTTATTACTCACTCAGGTTAAACTCTAGTGCAAGCTAATTAGATTTCACAACGCACTCAATTATTGCTTTATAACTCATGCACTATTTCAAGGCAGCAAAAGTTGACACATATATTTCCCCCCCCCCCCCCTTGATTATCTAAGAAACACCTCGAGCTCTTTCTTCGGCAGAGGCATGGTCGTGCCACCCCGGAACTACACTGCGGAGCAGCAGCTTCAGTGTCCTCCTCTCCTCTTACTTTTTCATACTATCCCTCTCTACTTATGGTAATGATCTTTTCGCACCCGCTACTCGCTTTGGACTATCCAGTTCCTGCTGGGTGCAAATGCAAACTTTTCCCCTTAGCTTAAATGACACAGAACTGCTCACTGCCACATTCTGTTTAAATCAGAGACAGCTCTTTGGGAAGTTGATTTATTTTATTTTACGAGATGGCAGGGAACATATTTTAAAGTCAGCTTTGCACATTTAACTTTTTTTTTTTTAATTCAATTTTTAATCCTGCAGGGCTTTTTTTCTCTCCCCTCTTCCTGGCTGCCCATAAAAGAAAAAAAAAATCTGTTTTTTTTTTTTTAAGTGGTTCCGCTGATAGGACGACTCGTATTTAAACACCACCAAACCGATTTCGCTGCTGTTCGGCTGCGTGTCATTAAATGCAACAACCCAGAGCTGCCGTGTTAAATAAAATATTGTTTTTCGGGGCGGGGGGGAGGGGGGGGCTGCCGGCGAGCGGGGCCGGGGCGCCGGGGGCTGCGGCGCAGGCGGGATGCGCGGCCCAGGCCCGGCGGGGAGGCCGCGGGGGCCGCGCCGGGGCGCACCGGGCCGCGGGCACCGAGCCGAGCGAGCGGAGCAGCGCGCAGAGGGGGGCCGGGGGGGTGGTTGCGGGGGGTCGGTTTTTTTTTTGGGGGGGGGGGGAAGAGCAAAGAAAGGCTGCCTACCTGAGGTGAAGAGGACTATGGCCTTTAAACAACTATACTCTGCGGAGTCGACGTGCAAGGCTTTCAGTTTTTCGACCTGCTCTTGGAAGATTCGTATGTGGTCCATAAAGGCGACCACGCGGTCAGCGGACATGGGCGAGGCGTGGAGACCGGCGGCCGCCAGGAGCGGGGCGACGTGGAGGGGCATGGAGCACTGGGCGGCGTTGAGCACAAACAACTCGCTCCAGGTCAGCCGCAGCAGGGCCACCTGGTCTGTGATCTGGAGGTCTGGGAAGAAGGGGATATTCCTGGCCCACTCCACGGCGCTGAAGAGCATCCGAGCCGCCAGTTCGCAAATGTTCTCGATGCCCATGATGTTGTTGGGTTGCATGCACTGGCTGCCAAAGCGGGAGGTGGGGTAGGGCTCTGCTCTCAGAAGAAGGGAGATATATCCGGATAGGTAGGAATGGCAGTTGAGAGGGTCCCCGTTTGTCAAGGCGAACTGCCCGTGAGTTGGCTGTGTGGGTGGCATTCTGCCCCTCTGGACCGCTGCAGTGAATAAAGAAGAAACTACAGCTATTAATATCTGAATTGCTACGAGCCGCTCGCACCAGGGCTGCTTCGTGCGGGCGCGGGAGGCCCGGCAGCCCCGGGGGCAGCGCGGCGCCCCGGCCCGAGCGCTCCCGCCGCTGCCCCGGGCCCCGCAGCCGCGGCCGCCGGCGGAGCTCGGCGCCGGCTCCGCTCCGCGCTCGGCCGGGGCCGCCGCAGCAGCAGCCCCGCGCTTCCCGAGCGCGCCGGAGCCCGGTTGTGCCCCCCTCCCCCCCAGCACCCCCTCCTTCGGCTATGCAGCATACGTCTTTGTGTGCCGGGGTATTTCTCCTCGTTACGGCTTAAAAAAAGACCCCCGAACCCAACAACAAAACGGCGCATTGATCTGAGGCCGGGGCAGCGGGGTGGGGGGCAGGGAGGGAAGGAGCACTTCAGTTCAAAATCCCCGGCGCCGGTCCCGCACGCCTCGCTCCCCCACCCAGGCGGCCGCTGTTTATAGATATATAGATATATATATATATGGTTTTTTTTTTCCCTCCCCTTTTAGAGGAGAAACGCAAAGGGACGCGGCGGCGAGGCGGCCCGCGGCAGGTCCCCACGCGAGGCCGGGGCGCAGAGCGGGCCTGGCGCCTGGCTGCCGCCTCGCGCCGGTGACAGCGGCGGCCGAGGCAGAGGCAGAGGCAGAGGCAGAGGCAGCGGCCGGGGCCGCCCCGGGGCCGCCTCGCCGCGGGGCCCCTCGCCCCGGCAGCGACACAAAGAGGAGCCCGAGGAGCCCGCGGCGCCCGGCCGGGCTCCCCCTCCGCCGCCGCCTCCGAGCCGCGCTCCGCTCTGCCCCGCCGGGGCGAGCCGGCACCGGGCGGCGGAGCGAAAGGGCCCTAACCGCGAGGGACGGCACGCTGCCATATGCATGCACACACACACGCATGCATATATATATATACACATATATATATACACATATAACATATATATAATTATTGTTTTTTTAAGGAGCACAATCCGGCTGGGGATCCACAGCGGAGCGCTGCGGAGCCTCGGCAGGCTGAGCCCCATTGTAGGAGTAATTTGAACCGCCTGTGTAAAACTGCAGTCTGAGGCTGGGGGATACATATCTATATGTGTGTGTGTGCCTATGTGGCGGGGCTCTGTGTGTGTGTCCACACGCGCGCAGGGCTGCTACAGGCACGGGGGGTAAGGCTGGACATGCAGGGGGGGAAGTATTAAAAAAAAAAGAAGAAGAAGAAGAAAAAAAAAAAGAAGTCAGCACACGTCAGAACCGTCATCTCGCTGCTAAGCGGCGTGAAACTAAAATTCCACTTCCAGCAAACCTCCATCAGCAAAATCAAAACAAACACAAATCAATTAGGAGGGCAGGGGGAAGCATGCAAGAGCCCCTGCCTCCGCTTCCCAGCCCACCCTCTCCAGCACCTCTTCCTTCCATTAAGAGAAAGTTTCTCTACGTTTATTCAGGGAAAGGGGGGGGGAGGTTCTGGTTGGGTTCGGGGTTCGGGGGGGGTGTTAAAAGTAGTAATAGTAATAATAATAATAATATATATATATATATAAAAAAAAACAACAAACAGCGCAGTGAGTGAGAATTGGAAAACAAATGAAATCCCAATACCTTCCCGTCTCATGCCAACTTTGAGGCATTTTTTGAGGCGGCAGTACTGACACTGATTGCGGTGGTGCTGGTCAATGGGACAGTTCCTGTTGGCACGACAAGTGTAGCTGAGATTCCTCCTGACGCTGCGCTTGAAGAAACTCTTGCACCCCTCGCAGGTAAACTGGCCGTAGTGCTTGCCGCTCGACTTGTCGCCGCACACCACGCACTCGATGTGCTGCTGCTGCTGCTGCTGCTGCTGCTGCTGCTTGTCGCCTTGGCCCTGCTGGCCGGGGGCGGCGGGCTGCGCGGGCGCGCTGGGGGCGCCGCCGGGGCCCGGCGGCTGCGGCGTGTGCGGCGCCCCGGCCGGCGGCCCCTGGCCCGGCGGCGCCGCGGCGGCCCCGGGCCCGGCGGGGGCTCCGGCCACCTCGTCCTGGGGGTCTCGCCACGCGCCGACTACCATTGCCATATCTAGGGGACCGCGTCGCGCAAACTTCCTGCTCCCCCTCGGATGCGCCAAGTTTGCCGGGCTCGGCCGTGCGGAGCAGCTTTGCTGTTAGTTATTTTGTTTGCTTTTTGCTTTTTTTTTTTTGCTTTTTTTTTTTCTCCCGTCTCTCCCTTTTGTTGCTTTGCCTCGTTTCTTTCTTTTTTTTTCTTTCTTTCTTTCTTTTTTTTTTGCCGGGGAGGGGGGCGCGGGGGCGGCGGAGCGGCGGCCGGGGCTCCGCGGGCGCGGAGGGGGTGGGGGAGAGAGGGGGAGAGAGGAGACGGGTCTCTTCGGGGCTGGCCCTCAGCGCCGGGCGGCGGCCGCGGAGTTGCAGGAGGCGAGGCGGGCGTCGGGGGGCCAGGTCCAGGGAAGCTCGCCGTCAGCCATTCAGGAAAGCCATCAAAATAAGGACGAATAAAAGGTTAAGGATTACACGCGCGGCGGAAAAAAGCACGCGCCGCGCGGCAGACTTTCCTCGGCGCCGGGAGCGGACGGTCTCGCCGTAGTTTGGGGAAGTCCAGCTTGCGGCAGCCACATCAACTGCGATCGCTTTGTTTTTGTGGGCTTTTTTTTTTTCCTCCTCCTCTCCTCTCTCTCTCTCTTTTTTTTTTTCCTCCTCCGCTCTCTCTGTCTCTCCTCCCTCCTTCTCTCGCTTTAATTCTTCCTTTCCGCCGCTCCGCCGGGGCGCCGCTTTTATTATTATTATTATTATTATTATTATTTTTAATGTGTGCGCGCGGAGGGGGCAGAGCGCCGCGCGTCCCCCTCTCGCTCGCTCGCTCGCTCGCTCGCTCTCCCGGCGATCCGGGGGTCGCCGCCGCCGCCGCCGCCGCCGCCGCGTCCTCCCGGCGCTCCCCGCCGCTCCCTGCCCCGCTGGCGGGCTGCTCCGCTGCCGCCGCTGCCGCCGCCGCCGCCGCCGCCGCCGCCGCCGCCGCTCGGGTGCCGCCGCCGCCGCCGCCGCCGCCGCCGCCGCGCGCTGCCTTATGCTGCTTGTGCCGCCTCGCAAGTGGGCTCGCGCCTCCGCGCCGCCGGTGCTCACGGCGCGCGGGGCGGGCGGGCGGGGGGAGGGGGCCGCGGGGGGGGAGGAGAGGGAGGGGGGGAGGGAAGGAGTCAACTCGCCAGCGCAGCGCCCAGCCGGCCGGGATGATAAAAGAGGGGGAGCGGGAGGAGGAGGAGGAGGAGGAGGAGGAGGAGGGATGAGGAGGAGGAGGAGGGAGCGGGAAGGATCACAACCCAGCGCGCAGCATCGCTCCTCGGCCGCGCGGGGGGGGGGGGGGGGCGGGGGGATCACCACAGAGAGAGGGGGGGAGCGAGCGCTGCCCCCCCGCCCCCCCCCGGCAGCGCCCCCCGAAAGCGCGGGCAGCGGCGCGCGCGCGCGCGGAGGGGAGGGGAGGGGAGGGCGGGGGGGGGGCGGCGGCGCGTTATCGGCGGAGCGGCGCGCGCGCGCCCCGCCAGCAGCCGCTCGCCCCGCTCGCTACGGAGTGAACTTTGACACGAACTGCTGCAACTTAGCACACGTTGCCATGGCGACCGCTCGCCTTATAAGGCAACCGACGGCGTTTGACTGGTCAAAAGCTCGCGGACCGCCCCTCGGCCCTCATTGGGCCGCGCCGCCCTGCGCGGCCTGCTCATGGCCGCCGCCGCCGCACGCGCGGTCCTAGAGGCAGCGTCGCGCCGCCCCGCGCCCAGGCGGGGGCCGGGGCCTGGCCGCCCCCTGCCCCGCCGCCGCCTCCGCGCCGCTTCGCGGCTTTTTTTCTTCTTTTCTCTTTTAAATATTTCGTCCCGTCCCCCCCCCGCTCACCCCGGCTCCAAACTCCGAGTTGGGGTCGCGGTGGGGGGGGCGGCGGGGCCGCCTCACCTGGCCGCGGGGCCGGGCCCCGGCCTGCCCGCTCCCCGGGCCGCCTCCCGCCGGCGGCTGCCGCGGGCACCTGAGCGCGGCCCGGCGCCGCCGCGGGCTCCGCCGGCGGCACGCGGTGCCCGCGCGGGGCGGGCGGCGGCCGGGCCGGGCCGGGCAGGGCAAGGCAGGGCGGGGGGGGCCGGGCCCGGCCGTACCCGGCGGTGCCGCGGGCCCGCTGCGGGCGGCCGCGGTGAGCGCAGCCCCCGCGGAGCCCCCGGCGGGCACCGGCGCTGCCCCTTGCCCGCGGCCGCGCCGGGCAGCCCGTCGCCGCGCTCCGCTTTTATGCCCCCGGCGCCTCGCTGTAACGCTCCTCGCCTCAATCCCTTCAACTTTACGTGCTTATTCATCAACTCGCCGCCTCGCGGGCACCGGCAAGGGGACGCGGAGGGCGCGCGGGGGCGAGACGCGGGCGCTGCCTTCCCCCGCGGCCGGCGAGCGCCTGCGCCCGCGCCCCAGCCCGCCGCCGCGTCCCGCGCGGGCACCGCTCCGCCGCCGCCGCCGCCGCCTGCACGCCCGCTTCTGCCGCGCGAGCGAGATGCGCGGCCAGAGCCGCAGGTGCTGAGCGGGCTGGAAAGTTGTAGGAAAGCGCCTAGACTCGGCACCGTCCTGTTTATAAGCCGGGTGTGCGGGGAGCCCGCAGACGGGGATGTGCTGCCGCTCGGCTCCCGAGAGCAGGCTGCAGCCTTCCCGCTGCTCCCGAGGCAGCAAAATAACCTTTCCCTGCGGCAAGGACCGGGAGGGAATGGGGAGGCAGAGGGGGGCGAAGGAATCTCTCCCCGCCGAAACGTGGGGACCTGCCTGAAGTCTCCCAAATAACCCAGACACGAGGAGGTCACACCGGGGGGGGGGGGGTTCAAAATGCAGGATAGTCACAGATTGTTGCTGATGCTGAATTTCCTGGGGAAAAATAGCTTTCCTGTCTCAAATCTGACAACGTAAACAGGATTAATTCGCCATATGAAAAACATTAATACCTTCTCCACAGACGCAGAAATCAGAACAGAAAGCGGTTTTAACAGTACCTACAATATTAATAGTTTGAACGTATGGTCGTAAAAATTAAAAGCCATTGATATACGCTTAAAAGCTGCCGTATACGCTGATTGCTCAAGCATTAATGAAGAATGCCCCAGATTAACTATTTGCTCTTCGAGGGATGCAACTATATAACTATCTATTAGCACCATTAGATGCTTTGCTATTTATTTCAAAACACCC
This sequence comes from Apteryx mantelli, assembly GCF_036417845.1. NCBI lineage: Eukaryota > Metazoa > Chordata > Aves > Apterygiformes > Apterygidae > Apteryx > Apteryx mantelli. Next base: position 6,179,098 of record NC_089992.1, read on the forward strand.
CTGCGAGTGGGCTGAGGCAGAACAGACGAATGTAAAAATGAACTGTAGCTAATTTCGCTAAATAATATCTGAAACCTGAGCGCCTCGCAAAGAAGGGGCAGATTCTCAACTGTCCTTCTCCGAGCCCAATCACAATGGCACTGCTCTGTTTTAAAAGTAAGGCTGCACTGGTTTTCCAAATAGATAAATACATCCCTCCTGCCATTTTACTGCAGATGTAAATTTATTTTAATGAGAGAGAGTGGAAGGATTTATTTTGCTAAAATAGAGTTTAGGGTAGAGCCGGTGTAAATCTTTAGGATAAAAAAAAAAAAAAAAAAAAAAGGAGGAAGGAAAGGGAAGCTGCTTTCCTGACAGAAAGCTGCCTAACAGTCCTCTAATTCTTTCTAGATTAAATCGCAATATGAATACAACATCGAACAAATACCGAGTTTCGCTCTGAACTCAGTGGAAAGCAGTTACGTCTAACAGAATTCAATGAATTCCTCTTCTCCCTCAATGTAGTATGTGTGTGTTTTTCTCTTCCACCACACTGAAGTTCCATGAATAGGGAAAGTGGCTCCTATTGTGTGCCTCTGAACTTCCAAGTCAATGCAATTTTTAACCACTGGCTTGTGGTACTTTGAAAATCACCAGGGGCTGTCAGAGTTGGGTCCTCTGAAAAATTTACAGTGCTAAATCAGAGCATATGCTGTGAGAGAGGAAAAAAAATTGCTTAAGATTGGAGCAAGTACAGTATCTGTCTGCCCCCTAGTGTAAGTCTCTTATCTGCCTAAAATTCAACTTTAAAAGAAAAGGATCTCTTAAAGGGAAACGACTTTTGGCTCACGTATGCATTCGAGAATGAAACTTCTGTACATTTTAATCTGATTAATTCCTAAGGATTTAAAATTAATTGGCTTGGGCACTCCTAGACCGGACCGTAAGATTTCTGCATCAGGCTTTCTGCGAGCCCTGTGCCGAATAGGTATTTTTAAAGAACAGTGGTAAGGGGGGGGGGGGATCCTGTTCTGTGATTTTTTTTTTTTTTTAATGAGGAACCGTGCCTCGCATGCTGTTGCCAGAGCAAAACACTTTTGCCGCTTAAAGTCAGCTCTACGTCTTTCGCAATAATAATAATAATAATAATAATAATAATAATAAAAAGGATAAACCATTGCCTTAAAGCCTCCGCCGAAGTGCCAACCACACCTCCGGAGGGTGAGTATATTCCGGCTTCTTTCCATTGTGCTCGCTTAGCCGGGGAAGGGGTCGCCGGGGGAGAGGGCTCGCGGCGCGGTACCTTCCCCACCGACCTCTGCCCGCGAAAGCGCCGCCGCCCGCGCCCGCGCAGCCCGGCGCCGCCGCCGCAGCGTCGCCCGCGCCGGGAGCCGGGAGCTGCCGCGGCTCGGAGCGGCGGCCGGGGCGGCGGCGGCGGCGGTGGCGGTGGCGGTGGCGGTGGCGGTGGCGGTGGCGGCTCTCCCTGCCCTGCCCCGCGCCGCAGCCGCCCGCCGCCGGCTCCGCTCCGCTGTTTGTTTGTTTGCTGCTTGCTTTATTTAGCGAAAGGACGTGCGAACTGCTGGTGCTGCAATTACACCCGCTCGGGTCTCCCCCCCCCTCCCCTCTTCCCCTCCTTAGAGCAACCCACGTAACCTTAGAAACGATCGTTTAAGACGCACGTTAGCTAACATTTGCTTTTTTGGATTTTTTGTTTTCCTTAAAAGAGAAACACAAGAATCACAACACATTGCCCGAAAAAAAAAGTGTCAAAGAAGAAGGAAAAAAACTATAAGTAAACATACCAAAACCATATTTGCCTTGTTCAAGGTCCCAAATCGCTTGCATCTTCCTTTTTCTACCTCTCCTTTAGTTTGGCAGGTGAAACAAACAAACAAAAAAAATAATCAAACCGCTGTTTGCCCCCCAGAAAGATGTGCGTTGGCTAATTAAAGAGAAGTCTCCTTCTTGGTGTTTATCTAAGCGATTGTGCAAACTGATAAAAAAAAAAAAGTAAAGTTACAGCCTTCGTGGGGGGGGAAAAAAGGAGGCAAGGTGAAGGGAATAGATTTCCCACAACCTAAAGGGAAGTGCTTTCGATGTATTATTAGCGATCAGCCTTGGGAGAGAGGAAAAAAAATCCTGAACACACTCTAACTTTACACAGACAAGATTTCAGGGGGGGCTTTGTACATAGCTGCTTAGGAATGTGCGCCTCGCCTTTAAGAAAAAATCCCCAAGCCCAAGGTAGGAGATGTCTTTGAGTGATCCTTGTCTCTCATTTCATTCCTTAGAAGGAAGAGCGTCTCGCTACACCTTGTTTGGAGCTGGAAAGGCGAGACTTAAAAAAAAAAAAAAATCACAACCCACCCTTCCAATTGGGGAGAAAAAAAATAAGAGAGGAAAATCTAACTTAATGACTGTGGGGGTAGGATGGATGCGACCGATTTCAGCCCCCCCTCCTCCCCACTTCCCCCCTTCCCCGGCAGGGAAAAAAGAAAAAAAAAAAAAGCCAACCGCAAACAACTACAGGCTGAACTATCAACACATGCACCGAAGGGGAAAAAATATATAGTGTCCTGTGTAGGGTCGGCAGGGAACGCAAGCACACGCTAAAGCAAGTTGGGAAAGAATCCGAGCTAATCAGGAATCTCTTTCTCTCTCTCTTTCTCTCTCTTTCTCTCCCTGTCTCTCCCTCTCTCTCTCTTTCACTGCCCCTGAGATCCCAGCTAGAAAGAGGTGCTCCACATTTTTTCATTACCAAAAATCCGTTGCAATAATCATTTGTTGCTAATTGAAACCCTTGGAGACATTTTCCCCACCCCCTTCACAAACATGGCAACTTTTAGGCATGGGAAGCACGTTTATTTTATTTTATTAAAAAATACGGCTAGGAGGAGGCTCAATCTTTTTGCCCATAAGAAATATCAGCTCTTCAGCCCCCTTCCCCAGGGGGGTAACGGGACCCCAGTACAGTGAGGGCTTGGGAAAATTTGGAATACATTATACCGCCTTTGGCAGGAGAATACTCTCCAACTAATGGATTCCTGCTTCTTTTTTTTGTGTGTGTGTGTGTGTGTGTGTGTGTGTCGGTGTGGGGGGTTTCGGGGAAGAGGGGTGGTGGCCGTGGTGGTGGGGAGGCGAGCTTTTCTTGTGAGGGACTGTTATGGCGAGGAGTGTGTCATACTTGACAAATGGAACAAACGCTCTTCCATTTCTTGCTTGTCCTTGCCTTACAGCAGGAATTAAGTTAACCACAGTGCTGCATGTTAATTGCGTGTTTACCGGGCTAATGAAAATTACAATGGGGTTTCGCCACCTCGAACCGGGCTGCAAAGGCAGGAAGGCGACTGTCATCCCGGCCTGCGGGGAGGGCCGGCCGGGCCGGGGGCCGCGGCGCCCGCCACCGCTATTGATCAGGAGAAGGATAAATCTTTTAACTGCTCGTTAATACCATAAATATGGTCTACACAAGTTTCCACTCTTGTTACGTCTGAGCAGTGCGTGGAAGATGGAGACGTAGCCCGGCTGAATGGATTTTTATTGTTGCCAGAGGGATTCTCGCATCTGTAGGTTCCCCCGCTCCTCGCTTGATCCCCCCCCCCCCCAGCTCCAAAATAGCCCCTAACGGAGGATCGTGAAGGTGTGCAAAAGGCACAGGAGACAAACTGAAGCTTTTCTCCTCCTTTTCCAAATACTCCTTTTCTGTAAAGCTGAACAGGTCGTGGTGGTGGTGGGGAAAGCCTAAAGAGGGGGAGATGTACCCCCCCCCCCCCGTTTATTCTTGAGCTCGGTGGATGGAAGGATGACCTAGTAATTCAGTTCAGTGATAACCATTTTCATGCTTGAAAACAAACTGCCAAATTAAACAGAAATGTAAAGAGCAGGGGAAAGGTAGCAGGAACAGGGCATTTTCAGATTCCCCCCAGCCCTCCAAAAGGTATTATCTGCAAAGAAGAGGAGGCAAATGCAATTTAAATATGATTTAAATCCAAACCAAAAACAATTCCAGGGAGAAGTCGTGTCCTCCTCCTCCCCCCCCCCCCCCCCCGGTGTTGCACAGCCCTGGATTTGAAAACTTTGGCCCAACTTGTGGCGATAGCTACAACTTTGCTCTGCAGGGGTCAGAGGTGAGGGCTATTTTAACCCTAAAAGCCTGCGAGTGACCAGGGCTGAGGCTGGGCTCGCAGCACTAATAGCCATAATTACCTCCTCCCATTCCAGGGACATTCCTCGCAGCAGAAATGTTAGACGCTGAATTGAAGAAAATCCTGGAGTTGATCATATCTTGGGGGGAAATAACAGCAATATGAAGGAATTTCAGAGCTCTCCCTTTTGCTTAGGAGGATTGAAGCCCTTTTTTTTTCCTCCCTTTTTTCCCCCTTGCCAGCATTCCCAAGGCGCTGGGTCTTTGTCTTAGAAGGAATGGAGTGTCTGAATGGTGTGAAAGGGACAGAGAGGGTCGCTTCAAATCGATTTTACTTGTCCTCTCTGTCTTTTCGGATCAACGCCCTTCAATGGACACATAGGTGCTCTTTCAACCAAAAACTTGTGCAACATTTTCTGCCTGTATTGGTGCTAAATACAATAAATGCTGGGCAGATTTTTTTTTTCTTTCTTTCCAAAGCAGAAAGCACCCTAATTAAATTGTTTTATATGGACAGTCAAGACAGACCAATTAAGTATGCATTAGTATAAAGATATATTCGAGAGATAAGCGCTCTATAGGAGCCCTGTCTAGGCAAGGTGTGTAAAGTGTCCTCTGGAAGAGAGGTTGAAGCAGGTTTTCATATGGATTTTTCCCCTCCATTGCCTCCTATACTCGAGTAACGGACTGAATAAGTTAGCGAAAAGCCATTAGTGGAAGTGGTTTCTAAACAAAGTTAACAGGTGGACGTAGCTGGCTTTAGATCTGAATAACAGTCGCACATCTATAGCACGTAGCCACGTATTTATTTAACATGTATGCACGCAAGGCACATTTATAGAAAGAAATGCCTTCGCCCTATAGCTTGTGTGCAAAAGCACCCACGGGGAAATGCAATACAGAGCCGGGCACCTCCGCAGGCTGCGGCGCACGGCGTGTGCGAGCGCACCCGCGCAGCCCGGGCACAGCGAGGCACCTTCGTGTGCGCGCACCTTGCTCGGCTCCGGCGCCCGCAGCCGCGCAGCCGCGCAGCCCCGCGCAGCCCGGCGCCGCCGCGCAGCTCCGCGCCGGCGGCCGGCGGGGACACGCTACTTAATCCTGGGCTAATTACACCTGGAAATATTTCCTATTCGAGGCATAGGCTTTCCCAAGAGTGGAATAACAGATCAGGAGAAAGCATCGCAGCACGCACACGCACGCGAACTTCTCCTCCTTGTCCTTTTGGCACCCTGGGAAAGGCTCGGGCAGGGATAACCGCAGGAGCCGGGCTTTCAGCCCTTCTCCCTTTCCATTTCCTTCTTCTGCAGATTTTCTATGTCGTTAAAAAACACGAGCAAACAGACAAACAAGCAAACCAAAAAATCCCAACCCACCCTCAGTCCTGACTCAGGCTGAAACTGTTTCAGGCAGAGCTCCAGGGTGCTACGAGGAGAAGCAGAGAGAAGTTGCTGCTGCGCCCTGTGGTCCTGGGCACTTTCGTTAAGCCCCACGCCGAGAAAAGCCGTGCGAGCACGGCCAGTGCCTGGGGATGCTGCACAGGGAGACCGAGCAACAGACCCTCACGGAAATCGCCCCTTTAATGTGACACTGCATGGTAGAGACAGGACGGTTTTTAACTCGAGGGGCCGGGGAAGAGGGAATAGAGGGGTGCAGGGAAGCAAAGCAACCGCCTGGTTTGATATTCATTTTCTAGCTGCAGTTTGGAAGTGCTGGAACATCAGAGCGAGATGGGAGAGAGGGAGGAATAAGCCATTCCTAGTGTAGGTGGGTTAATGTCAAAGTAAACAGGTTAGAAACAGACGTTTTTAAAGGCTCTATTTCTCTCTTTACGGGTTACCTTCGAGGATAAATCCTAACAGACTGTATGGGGGGCAAAGTATTCATCTAAAGGAGATCTCAGCAAGTCACTCCCGGACAATAGTCCACCTCCTGTTGGGTTGCGTATTGATCAGGAGAGGAGCTGAAGATGTCGCCACACTAAATATTTACTGATCACACACAAATAGCCGGGACTTGAACGATTTTCTCCTGTGAGGAGAGCAGAGAGAGAAGGGTAAATCATTTTATTAGTGTGTATAAAGCAAAGAGCACACTCTGGCTTGGAGTGTTTTAAGATGTGTCTTCAGCTGGATGAAAAGAGTTAGGGAAATCGATATGGAGTGATTAGACGAGCCAGTCGTGTCAAAGAGAGAGGCTGTGAATTTCATGGATTTGGTTATACCGGGAGGGGGAAAATGTATCGAGAGATTAAAGGGAGGAACCCATTGTAGCAGAGCCAATGAAAAAATAATATCTAATCAGACCCGGCAAAGGTAGGGACGGGATAAGACCCACATTTCTAAAGAATCACATCAGCTAGAGAGGAATCAGGAACACACACGAAAGAGGCAAACGGGGGGAGAGCAGGCAAGGAGGAGGCTAGAAATGCTACAGAGTAAATACAGGGGAGGCAGGGAAAAATCTGCCTCCCCCGTAGAGCAATGCCTGAGACACTACGAAAGTGGGGACAAAAGACATGGGAGCGAGAGGAAGGAGCGGACGGAGCAAGCGGCCGCCTGGCTTTGAGATCAAGTTGAGGGGACTCCAGAGCTGGGTGTCCACCAGGCAGGGATGTCTCTAACACCAGCAGCGAGGGCAGATGCTCCTCTGATGCGAGGGTTTCAAATCCTTGGCGTCCAAGTTTGTTCTCCCCTCTCCTCCCCCCCCCCTCCCCAAGCAAATGTGGTGAGTAAAATGGATTTTAGCGTTTAACCACCTCATTTTATCCACGTAATGACAAGTCTCGTAATATGTAATCTACAGATTACTGCCATTCGAGGGAGACCACAAGTGGCATCAAAAATCAGCATTTCTGAAAATGACAAAATGGCTAAACTCAGCCCGCGCTCAAAAGTGTTTCGGCTGGGGAGTCGCTGCCGCAGGGGAACCTTCGGCGGCGTCTCAGGTGTGACAGCCTCCAGCGAGGGGTCCGGGCAGATTAAGGAAAACTTTGCCTGAGACGCACAAATGTGTTAGTGCCAAAGGGCACAAGGCTGGGAGCAGGGCAGGGCTCTGCCAGCCGACCCCGAAAGAGGTTCTTTAGGGAAGCTCGGCAGTTTTTGCCTCGATTCACTGGTATTTGGGCCGTGTCCAAACGCTACCTTCTCTGCGCGTGTTTTTCTTCGGAAGAAATAGGATGTGACTGCAGAGAACTAAGTCACGGGAGCGAGGGAAAGTTTGAGCCGCAGTTTAAGTGATGCTGCTCGCTGGGAGGGAGGGAAGCTATCTAAAGGTAGGAACCGGGGAGGAAAACTGATGTGAAAACAGCTTTTCACTTCTCCTCAAAGTGCTAATTTTGCTACTGTAAACAAACACTGAAGTTAGAAACAGCTGCAAATAGCCTGCCGGTCACTCAGGGCTAGGGCACGAAGGAAAAAAAGTGACTTTAGTTCATTTCGGGGGGTGCATTTCATCCAAACTCTGCTTTCTCCCGAAATCAGTGGCTGCTGCTGTTTTTGGTTGTGGAGAGGGAAAATATAGGCATATTAACTGCGTTTCATGTTAGCCTATAGAGTTCAGGCAGCTCTGCTGGATCACTAATGCAACAGGAAACCTCGGGATAGACACAGCCTAATTAACAGTTTTCCATAGCTGAAGCGATTTTTAAGAATCCCAGTGGATTAGACCAATATGTTCAGGTGTGAGGCTACGAGGGCCTATAACTCCTTTCACTATAATCTTATAACCTCCTTACCTAATTCCTTAGATTGCAGATAGGAAGAGTCTGACCCTGGAGGTCGTAAAGAGCTCGGTTTCATTAACCCTTCCCTCTCCAGCGCAGAGCCAGGGTTAACTGCGCTAATCTAAAGTGTGTGTGTGCGCTTGGGGGAGGGAGGGAGAAAGGGATCCGCAATAGAGGGAGATTCAACGGGGGTGCAAGGTTGAAAATGATTTCTGCTCCCTTCTATTGCATTCCCCTCCCCTGATCCAGAGGAAAATGGAAACGAAAGGGAACTTTTCTTTCCCATGCACCGGGAGGTGCCTAAATATACGGACGTTTGCGAGACAATTCATTCCCTTTACAACATTTCAGATTTTTTTTTTAATCTTTTTTTTTTTTTTCAAACGTGGAGGAAATGAAACCTTCTAGAAACGTCAGATATTGCAAAAAGCAAAGCAGTCTCCATCTTTAGGACCAGCAGCGATCTCTTTAGCTTCTCGTCCATAGTAGAGCTATGCTAAAAAAAAAAAAAAAAAGAAAAAAAAAAGAAAAGATTCTCAGCCTGTATTTGTCTAGTAACACACCTGGTTTATATTTTAATAGGTAGTTACATTGTATTGATTCAGGATACATCATTGATGTTGAAAGTTAATAACTCTCAAATTATATCTATCTGCCTACATACATAATTGCATACACAGTATAACACTGTAAAAATTTGCATTTTGCTGCACATTCTTTGTTCTTAAATATTTTAACACATTGAATTGTTCCTTTGAAGAAAATGCTATTGAACCACATGTTTAAGGAAAAGATGCTTCTAAACTATATGTTTAAGCAATGAAATTGTTGAGTGAAATACAGGTTTCTTTGTATTTCGCACAAACCTTGCCATACGCCAGTCTTAACCTATGCATCTGAACTGCTTTTTTCTCCCAGTCAGAAGGCAGAAATACGTGAGCTGCTGAGAGAGGTGGGTACTTTTTGGTAAGTTTGTTTAGCTATGATCTTCAGATACATTTATTGTACTTTCAAATTCTTTGGATACTAATTGAGCTAGCAAACAATATCCCAGCTGAATGTCTCGACTCCTTCCCTCTTTAACAAGCTCTGAATATAGAATTAAATTGTAGCCATCATTCTGCTAAATAATATAGCTTAGAAGTCAGTGAAAGTAAAAAAAAAAGTTAAAACCAAATTATACTTGCTGCCTGACTCCTTTTCCTTTCAGCAGTCCTAATAATGAACTCTTTAGGGGTTTTTTGATTTCTGAGTGACATTATCAAAAATAATTACCAGAATCAGAAGCAATTAGAAAGTTTGAAATAATGTGTCTAAATATTTCATACTCCTACTTCTAATACTAACCCATCAGTTGTAAAAAGGAACCATTATTTATTTATTCTGTGATAGTTTAAAAATACAGAAAGATAGATTATTTATGCTAGCAGTTCCTATTTTCCAGGGCCTGCCTGAGACATGGCATAAATAGAGATTGAACTATCGTGAAAAAAAAAAAAAATAAAAAAAAAGTCCCAAAACCCTGGACAGGGATACATACAGACAGAGAGATATATAACTGCATCTGAACATTATTACATATTACATTAGGGGATTGTTAAAAAATTGCATATTTATAACCTTATAATTAAAATACATTCTTATCTCTCTCCTCTGAAAGGTTGCAGCTTTCTTGGAAATATTTTGAGTGCATATTTTAAACTCCATGTCCTGAATTAAATTCAGATGAGCTGCTTTACCCAATAGTAAAGTACTTGTCTGCTTTCAAGGTTTAAGTTTCAACTGCCTATCAATCTCCATATCATTTTCTTTATATTTCCCCTCCTTATACTTGCAGACTATATTTAAAATGATACAACATTAGTTTATATCGAATTCTAATTTCTACCTGTAAGAAATTAATCAAGCTTACCCAAAATAATCCAGTGCATTTGACCGAGGGAAATTTGTACGAAGAATTTTCACATTAAGACTTAAAGCTAAACTGAAAACTTAAAAGCAAAGGGATACCAGCAAACAGTGAAAAATGGCACATCTACTCTTCCTTGATAAGCTTGCACTATATCACATGTTAGGAAGCAAAAATTTTTGAATCTAAGACCGGTTTTAGTTTTTAATAGGAAATAATTACATAGAATTTTATTTCCAGAGAGAACGTTCCTTCCAGCTACAGTGTTTTACTTTGATCTAAGTATTAACTGGTAATAAAATAACCATATTTTGGATCCTAAGCATATTGATGCTTAAAGGAATGTTATGCTTTCAATCAAATTCTAACTTTAGATTCTCCAAAGGTATTCATCCTTCCGTCAGAAACCGATTTGTTCTTTTACTCTTGTAGTCACTCACATGTGTTTTAGTATATTTTGTTATTTTATATCAGAATTTGCACTATGGAGGTGGGAGGCTTTTACACGGACTGAGATCACGTTCTGCCCGTGCAATTTGTGCTATTTATCATACAGACCCCCAGTTCAGCCGCTCTTTACACTTGTTGTACACCACCACCATCGCTCCTCTCTGAGAGCGACTACTGCAAACGTCTTCTAAGCAATATTTTGTTTTATATCTTCAGATTTTTCTTCACCTGGAGAATCAATCATTTGGACCCATCCCGAACAATTAACCTCCCCTTTGCATTAGAGACCCAAGTGCAGCACTTCATAAAGCCATGAAAAGGACATCCCAGACACTAGAACCGGAGCCCACGCCTGTGACGGGCTGAAAAAGGAGGGAGAAGAGTTTTTATCTCTTCCCCTTGCAAACTCTTAACAGTTCTAAGTTTCAGTGTGACAATAAAACAGTTTTGATAACAAAGCTCATGGGTTTCTCTGCCACATAAAGTTTTCTTAATAATAAAAAAGAAGAAACTTTATCCCTGCTAAATTAAAATAGGGCAGATGTTGGATATGGTTCATATTAGCCAGCCTTTCACCCCTTTGCCCCTGGCACTAAAGTTCTGACTTTTTCTTTATACTATGTCTGTTTCTAACTGAAAGGTATTATTCCTGCCCTAGCTCTCTTCTCGTATTTATTTTTTCAGTGTCTAAAATTAAACCTATTCATTTAGTAACATACATTCTATTTCGGATTGCTAAACCTGGCCAGAGAGGGGAAACATTTTCCAAAAAGTGATGCACCACTGACCTTAAAAGAAAACACAAGGCAGGGAAAGCTGTTCTTAAAAGGTTTATTTCTAGATAGGTTTGTAGCTCTGTTGACATTATAGGGATAATGGCTGTATTGCAACTGGCTTTCAAGGCCCAGGAGGTTTATGTTTTCTTCTGACCATAAGTATAATAAAATTTTAAAGGTGCACAAAGTCTCATCACTTTAGATATTTAAAGCTAGTTTGAAAAAACCCTTGTGAAACATATATTATAGTGGGAAGCCTTGCTGAGAAAGCAGGGATAGACAAAAAGGAAAAAAAAAAGCGCTTTTCCATAGTAGCTATATGAAAATCCTGGCGATTAAACTCCTAGGATAGTACAGTTCCTTTTTCCAGGGCTGAGAAGATAGAATTTATTGTCCATTTGGAACGACCAAGTTTAGGCTAACAAAAGGTCCTCTGTAAGCAGAAATGCCAAAGTTGATGTTTGGTGTAGTTTTCAATGCTAGAGTTTATATAGGATGGGGCTCTGCGCTATTTGAAATTACTCGTATCTCCGCAGCTGAAGACGATTTGACATACAGAAGTAAATGCTAGTAGGCAACGGCTGAAGGTTAATCAGCGTTGCTTTCTGAACTAGACATTTGAAAGCAGGAAAAAGTGAAAGCTGCTCCCTCTATCCCTTCCCTTTTCTAAGGCACTGCTAACTTTTATGATTTTTTTTTCTCTTCCTCTTTTACTATCTGTCTTTGTGCCTGAGGGCCGGTGAAAGAACACTGCAGATTCTAGATTGCTTTCAGAGTTTCCCTTTGCTGATGATGGATTACCATGTCAATTTAAACGGCATAGGATTAATTTGTTTCAATGATTTCTCTTTAGGCTGAATGCCAGTCTTTTTTTCTATCTCTCTCCTTGCTCATAATAATAATAATAATAATAACAACAACAATAATAATAATTCCTTAAAACCCCCCAATGCTTTTGATATCCCATGTTAAAAAGACAATAATAGAAATAGACAGGTTAGGTGTAATGTTGCAACGCAGTTACAGGTCTGAGTGTTTTTATCTTATTCTAAGGGGCTGAAGCATACAGTCAGTCACATTAAAATGAAATTGGATCCAACGTTTATTCAATAAATACTTGTCTTGTAGGTAATCCAGAGCAGAGTGCTTTTGACACATAAGGACTTAATTTGTCTTGGATAACAAGTTATTAATATGGCACATTTAAACTTGCCACCTACAATAAGGTCATTTAGATCTATAATATGACTCACAGGAGAACTTCATAAAGCGAGAAACAAAGTTTGAAACTGCGTTCTAGAGCGCGGCTGCCCGTGCACGTACACAGCTCGTTGTTTGCCTCTTTCCAGAAGAAAGTTCGGAGCAGTAGGAGCCACCCTAACCAGAATGGTGTACGTTGGCTCTTCCTTTAAAGCAAAACAGAAGAGGAAGAAAAGGACCAAACCAAACATTTTAAAATGAATAACCTTTAAAGTTGTGCCGCTTCTGCTGGCAAACTCATCACAGCTTTGAAAGTGAAAAAACAACATTTGGTTCTGAGTGGAAATTCACTTGCTTTTGCACCATACCTCTTCCACGTGCTTTGCAATTTACTTACATTTAATAATAAGCAAGGAAGTTGGAACATAATCCACCCATGAATGTTATTACTGTAATTTGATTGTGCTATGTTTGTTCATGCATTAGCTGTATACGTAAAGAGTGGGGATGTGTGGCGGTGATCTGTGTACAGCCTGAACAAACAGGGATGTTTCAGTATATACAAAACCAAAAATACTCTGCAATTCTTTTAAGATTTGGAAAGCTGGAGATGGGGCACTTAGTTTCAGACCTGTCCTAACCTAACCTAACCTAACAGTGCCTGCAAGAGCTGCCTCAGGACAGGTATATTGGGGGCATGCTGCGCAGGACGTGTTTTGTGGCTGGCAGTTCAGTCTCCACACTGTATGTGTGAGCTTTACTATGCTGTTTTTATGTATTGAGCTCTTGGTTGCTCTTACCCTGGCAGATTATGTCTCTTGAAGTAACTAAATCTTATTTTTAAGCTCTTCCTGGGAAAAGGATGTTACACATGAGTAGAAAAATGCAGGCAAGAAAGGCTAATTGAATGAAAAGAGAGAATTAGGTTAAAAATAGAGTACAATCTAGTATCACATTTTCACTAGTGTAACCTGAAATGAAGGTGTCTCCGAGTCCCTAGTGATGCCAGAGTGTTTAGATGTTGGGCACAGATGGAGACACCTATTGAAATGTGTCTGAAGAAGATTAATAGGACTTGTCAGTGTTGGGAAAGCACTGCTTTGCTGTAAATTTCTACTAGCACAAGATGAATTACCGATGAATGCTCAGTTATCAACCCCATCACTATCATTGGATACTAAATCAAATTGAGCAGTTATCTACAATCAGAAAATTTCTTTTAAAAATAGGCATACACCTTTAGGCTTAAACTCTTTAATAAGACAATATCCTCTGTGGTATGTGTGTGTTCACTAAAGGATACATTTTATCGTTTCTACACAAAAAGCTTTTTTTCAGTAAGAAGCTCCAAGTTGTGTGTGAAATCGGGCTTGTCAAACAATAGAAGTTATTCAGAAAATACAGGTTGTACAATATAACCTTCTGCTGCGGGCCTGATCCAAAACCTGTTTTCATTCATTTCATTAGACTTTGGATCAGGCCCTTTTTGTGAGCGGTTTATTGTCATCACTCTCTCCCTTTTTTGGGGGGGATGATAATAAACTTCTCCCTACCATAAAGACTGAGCATCCGAATCCTATATTAATGCAACACAGTTGTCAAGACTGAGGGTATACATATAATAATAATACTCCCCCAAACATATTTAGGAAATGACAGCTTAATATAATGAAATATGTGATGAAAGAATCTATGAATAGTATTTTAGGTAAGAATATTTCCTTCCCTCCTTTATAAAAGAGCTTGCAAAACCATCACAAGCATCTACCAGCCCAGTGAAAAAGTATATTAGCTGTATTTACAATGTGCAGATGACAATGATTTAATATTAAATAAGCATTATGTATTTTTAGTTTCTAAGATTTCTCTCCCTCTCACCCAGGCACCTACTTCATCCAAGGAGATTTACTGTAGCATGTTTCTGGAAGTCAATTTTTCCCTTTTGTTATAGACAAGTGCAGTCATTTATGTTTAGGGAGGGAGACAGGTACAGTGCCTTTATCTGATCTGTATCCTCAACCACATCCACGTTCTTAATCAACGGCAAATTCCTGTTGTCCAGGATCAGGCCCCATCTGGGCTACTTCTCAGCCAAGGGATACATCCTTCCCTTCACCTCCACATATCTTACCTGTGATGCATGCTACTTTTGGAGAAAGGAATAATACGCTATTTACCGCAGGGCGCAGCTTCAAAGCCTGTCTGTGTTTCTCATCTCCAGCCAAAGCTTATTATTTACCACCCAAAAAATTAGCCAGTAAGGGATAGTAGCAGTTATTGCCTTCGTTTTCACATCCTAATTTTCACACAGAAAATGTCCTCTATTTGGGCCAGCTTCTCCATCAGATGGAAGTTATTAACTTTAAGTAGAACTGAGCCGATTTCAGGCAGCCACGGTCCGTGCCCTTCTAACACAGTTCCTTTACAGCATCCCCTTGTTTATTTTTTTCTTTGGAGGGCATGATTCTTTAAACATGTTTGTTTTACAGAGAGCAGCAGTGGATTCTTAACTTTTTTCCCGCAAACATGTAAAGAGAATATTAATATAGAATATTAATGGAGTCGGGTGCAGCAAAATGCTTTTTAGATTGTAGTAGCTGAGAAATATGAACTAGTGAACATAATCCATGAACTCTATTTGGTTACTATAATACTCCAATCTGTATTTATTACAGCCCCACTCTGATGCTTATACAACTGAAATTGCTAGATTTATACACGCTAATGGTTTCACAATAAGAAAAACCTGTGTTCTTTATCTTTCTTTTCCTGTCCAAAATAACCCCTTCCACATATACTTCAGGCTTCTCCGGACCTTGTCTGGGTTTAATCACAGGCTGTGGGACAAAATGTGCATTATTAAGAAATATAAATATTTTCAGAAGCAATCAAAGGGTTGAAAGATTGATTCGACATGTAGATTGGATTTAATTCGAAGCAGCTTTGTTCTAATGAGGACTACTGGGATACAAAGACAGCAGCCGCTTATGGCCACCAGTTGGGAACTTCAATTCATTGCAGTAACCTGTCAAGAATTTCAAGGAACTGCTAGGTATTAAGCAACAAAGTGGTGGGGAAGCTGGCGGTCTTTTGTTTTCAGCCTCCTCCTTCAGAGGACGGGTTTGTATTTCATCGTCCCTGTCTTACCGAAATGACAATTATGGCTAATTTCTTGCCGCACACAGGGCTGAATTCTGCAGTTCCTCGCTCAGGCAAAACTCCTACTGGATTCAGTGGGGGCTTTGCCTAAAGGGTGGGTGGCAAAACTTGGCTGAGCCATAACTACAGTAAAATTCAAGAGATCTGTAGCAATTTGCACTGCCTCGGGACCTGGTGCGGTTGCTTTCACGGTGCCTTTCTCTGCTAGATTTCACTACCTGTGCTCATGGATGTGATGAGACTTTTTGCTCAGGATGGTGTTTTTCAGTGCAAAGACGTATAGAGAAACGCAGCCCTGTGTTGGCTTGGAAGCTCTGGTATTGTTGTTGGATGACCCAGCGGAACTGCTGGCCGCTACCTACTTCGTAGGGAAAAACCTGCAACGTCCAATAAAACATCCTCAGTGATGAATCTTAACAAAATGGGACACCTGACTGCTTTCGCCTCAGACTTAGCAAATCTGCTGGTAAAATTTCTGTGTGCGCTGGGGGGGGTCACGTCACAGGTACTTGGGGAATGCGAGACCCTGTCAGCTTTCCTAAATGTCGAACATACAGTCACAATCACAATATATACAGGATCAAACACTGACTGGTTTCTCTCTCCCCTTAGTGCTCTCCCCCCGCCTTGCTACTTTTGTCCATAAAAGCAATAGAAAGAGAGAAAGCTTGAATTTTCTGAACTGTTTCACCCATCCACAGCTGGAATTCCAAAGTGAAATGAAAATGCCTTTAAAATCAACCCTACATGGGAGCCTGAGAGAACAAGTTTTCCTTTGTTGTAGGGTATAGTATTATTTGCTGTAGGTTTTTGATATACATTCTAAATTAGGCCTGCAAAGGAATGCTTCATCTTTAATTCATCACTCTCAGCTGAAAGAGATTAGCAATGTCTAGCACGCACCCTTCGTATGGTGCTGACCTCATCAAGTATGGCCTGAAATTAATTAGTCTCATTCATTCCAAATGGAAAAGGATAATGGAGCTGCATTTTAGAGATGACCATCACAAATTGTATGCAGCATATTTAAAATCCCCCCACACACACTTCCCTCCCCATTTAAAAACTATGTAGATTAAAATTCTTTCCAGAACTTGCAATATGTCAGAGTTATCAAGGCATTAGGGGCAGAAACCTTTCAGTTTTTATTTGTGGAACTGGGAGCCACATTTTGTGCGTGTGGCTGTAAAAGCAGCGAGTCTGTCTTAATGGCAGAACACCTGGAATTAATTTGATATTTCCAGGTGCTCTGGCATACTGGGGCATCAAGGCACTTGATGTTTAAACATTCTTCCACTCGCTCACTTAAATCAATATGAAAGTGGTGTCCTTTTGTCATTCATACATGCAAAGTGCTAGCACAAACTCCAGCTTGGCTTTAGAGTCCTACATCACTCATAATCTAATTAGAAATCAGGGCAGAGCTGAAGCAGCATTCTTTGTGGATTCTTGGGCAGCAAATAGGGATACTTCTCTTTTGTTTCCCTTCTCGATTGCATCGTTCACAAGCTTTCACACCAGACCTCTAAAGGTGGTTAGGTGCCTCAAGATGTTGACAGGCATGAAGGACAAGATTGTTAAAGGTATTTAGGTGCCTACCCTGGTTGATTTCAAACGGAATTAAGCAACTGGACATTACTGGGGGAAAAGAGAAAGAAAGAAAAAAAAGCTTCCACTGTGTATGAAAAGGTCTAAGCTGGTGTCCCAAACCCTAGCAACACAGCTGATATTTTTCCAGGGTAAAACTGTCTGCAGGGTAATTTCACTGAAGTCTGCTAATTTTTACCGATGTCTGTGGGCACTTAGCTCCTTAACTTTGAGGGGTGTACTGCAGCCCAATCTGCCAGGTCAGCCAGCTCTTTCGTGGCTGGGAACGGCGGTGGCATGTGCTCTGGTTGTTTCCCTAGGGATCGGGAGAGTAATAAAGAACGTAGGATTTCCTGTAGGAATTTGGAAGATAACTATGTCTAAGACAATGGTGAGGACTGGGCCAAAATCCAGATCCATCCTGGATTCCTCCGTTTGAGTATTTCAGTCTCAAACTATGACTGCTGATGGATAGTAACGACATGGACATTTCTCTCTCCTTACTCCTCGGCATTAGACGACCAAGAAAGTCTGAGATAATATTTGGAACAAGAGACATGCTTTTCCTCACACCAAATAATTCATTGTGAATCTTTGGAATTTGAAATGACAAGGTTAAGATGCCCTATATCTGTTACTCTAGGGGTCGGAGAATATTTCTGTAGTTTTTATGCCCAAGCGTGGATATGCAGGGAAAATATTTTGTGATATCTGCTATAATCACCCGACATCCTGGAAAATTGAAATTTAATTATTTCTCTTCAACCCAAACAAATGTTTGTCCTCCAAAGACTCCATTCATTAAGACTGCCATTGAACCCGGACTGAACGCCCTATTATTACTAAATGAATTTACATTTGTCTACCATGAGTAAAGCTGCTCACCATCTGATAATCCAAATTTGCTCAGGAAAAAAGAATGAGCAAATGTTAGAAGCAGCAGGTGAACTCATACCATAGTTATTAAGCCTTCTTTCAGGGGAAGCACAGGACAGATTAAATTGTTATGTTAGGCCATGTTGTGAGTCCATGTCAATTTTGTCTGAGATCTTATCTTAGCTCAGAACTGTTTCCTCCTAAATTAAACTAAATGTTGAAGACATGAAAAGCATATTGACCCAAAGATTCAAAAGTTTGGACTCAGCAGCCTTCTGATCTTTTGTTCACAGAGTATTGAATTATGAAACTGTGGAATATTAAATAATCACAATTATTTTCAACTTGCCTAAGTTCATTCGTCAGGCTGAAACACTGACATGGATTTCTCTTACTGGTTTTTCAGAACAAGACTTTGATTCTGCCAGAAAGCTGGTTTGAGTTGTCACAAATCTTACAGACTGTGGTCCTATACTTATATGGAGTTTCAGGTACTGACCAGATTTGGTCATGAATTCAGGCTCTGGTGCTCTTAATCCTGCTTTTCCAAATATCACTGTCCAATAAACCAAGAAAGAAAAAAACTCCACTGAAAAACCCAAACCCCAAACCCTACAGTCAAAACAACCAAAAAATTCGAGTACTTTGTTTGTTCTAGTACTTAGTAGTTGTTATCATGCACCAACAGTTCTTGAGATTCAGAAATGCCATGTAATTCACCTGGGATAAGAAATCATATTTAAAAATGAGCTGAACAGACATTTTTAGGAATAAGTAAGTTTCTAAATAAACCAGCTTTTTAATTCCACCTTTTCTGTATTAGCACTATAAATCAATACACTCTGCACTTGGAGGAACCTAGATGAGTTTGAATTGTCATAATTAAATATCATCTTATTTCTTGCAGCACAGTCAAACACGGAGTTTTACTCCTGACACAAGACTTTTCTCAAGTAGGGACAACTTACTACAGCAATGATTTAAGCTCCAAGTAGTTCCATAATTTTTTTAGAAAAAATATCATTACCAAAATACCTAGCACAGTTCATTCCTGGTGTCAGAGCACTGAATAGATGAGCTATAGAAGAAACAATATTATTTACTTACCTTTTAAATACAAACATAATGATGATACATTAAATAATGTGATATATTGAGTCGGACTTCCAATTATCTACATACAAACTGTATGTTCATTCATCACTTCATCCACTCAGCTGTAATGTTGGCTAGTGGTAGATACTGACACTAAGCCATAAGTTTGAATGGGAAGAAAAACAAGGGGAGTGCAAAGCTATATATTAGCTCAGACAAGTAGGATGTCATTGCCAGCATGAATTTGTTGATGACACCAGGCATTAAGCAAGTAAATCTTTACCCACTCAAGCAACAGTTCACTTACTTTCAGTAAAGAGTTCCAGGAGGCAATACAGCAGCAGATTTACAACAGGAGGTACCTCTGTACTAATAGTGGCTGGAAAAGCCTAAGCGAAATACAGTGATTCAAAATGGAGGCTCACCTTTTCATTGAAAAATTTCATCTTCTTCTATTTTAGTCTCACTTTAGACAAGGCAACAGTTTGGGTTTGTTCTTTCTGGGGGTGGGGAAGGATTATTTTCTGTGAAGTATCAAGCTCACAGAGTCATTTTGGATAATTTCTGCTCTCATCTAATGAAGACTGCGGAGAGGTTCAAAGGTACAAAGGCAGCATCCAGTTCCCAGTATCGGGGGGGGCTTCAGTTGAGGGCTGAGGCTTCACAAACTCATGTGTGTGAGGTCTTATCCTCCTCTGAGTTTTATTTCGCTCCCATTTGTACCTGACATCAGTGACCTATAGTGGTTTCTCCTAAATCACTGGACATTGCAGATCCGCGCATATCTGGTGAGTACACGTGCGGAAAATGGATGTGTGTTGCTAGCCATTGCAGGAAGTAGTTCTTTTTCCCAGCTAAATTATTTGGCTCCTCCTCTGCAAGACTTTCTTTCCATACATACTAGCGCCACCTTCATTTTCTCTTAATAACAACGTAAATGAGTACTCTGTCGGTGTAATTACAATACTACTTCTTTTACTGCGAATACTGGAAGTCCATAACCTGTAATTCACTTTTTCTGATACTCTTCTATTCTTTCACTAGACATGTTATTTTAAAATGCCTAGGACCTGAAAGCTAAATTTATATAGTGACGTATAATAGCAGTGGAAACTAAGCCTCCCCCTTAGCTCAGGTTTTAGAGCTGCATTACGTCTCTTTGCATTGTTTGGTGCCTTGTTCACCTAGAAATATCACACCCACCACTCTCAAGATGGTTCCAATGTCAGAATCAAACGGGAGGAAGCAAGACACGTCCCCATCTGTTTAACTTAAGGTAAGATTCTATGGAAAACTAAGGCTTATTGGCCTGGAATAAGTTTGCTTTTCCATTATTCCATGGCAAATTCAAGGGCAAGCAGCCATTTTGGGCAAATAAGGGCACTCTCTCTCTACCATGAAGCTGGCATATCTTTTGTAACACACCGACACCCTTCTTTTCTAGGGATGAACCATCACAAGACTGTGACAAAGGCAGAACAGCATGGGGACCAAGCACACACACAAATGGTTGATCCAGTTGGGGCTCTAACTGCTGCCAGGTGATGGTTCAGCTATCAGTCAAGCTATCAGTCACATCTCAGAATACCAGAGGCTGGAGAAGCACAGGTTAAACTGTTCCTGTCTTGTTCCTGTCTTGTCTCACTCTCTTCAGTGATTCGCGCTGTATGAAGCACTAAGAAACAAGCCAACGTGAATGCATGACCAAGCATGCATTTGGTGCTCCCATGGAATATACCTGAAGTGTGAAGTTTCATCCTTCGTTTCTGCAGGTAGGAGCATATTGTGTAGGCTCAATCTAGCTCACAGATTTAGTGTTAGTGATGAGCAAGACAATAATGTACGCAACCCATGCAGACCCTCATCCTCTGCTAGAACTGACACGGTTTCATCATTTTCTCTCTATTTTCTGAATGAATAAGCCAGCACGAGGGGAGCATACTTGGACACATCCCATTTGATAGCTGAAAAGAACAAACTGACAAACGTTTTTAATAAGCTGCAGCTTATCAACATCCCAGCGAATACATGGTGATACTTTCCATTGGTTATTCATGGACGCACATGGATATGATGATAAACTGCCATTGAGTCCAGAGACTGGACAGAAATAAATCACCAGATAAAACACAATTTTCCTTGCGAAAATCTTTACGGAATGTGTTCCTGTCCCAAAACACTACTGGAATTACATGCAGTAATGCTCCCTGAGGCCTGTCAACCCTTGTAAGTGAGCATATGGTCTGCCTAGCTCTTCTAGTACCGGTGCATGGTAAGTAAACACACAGCAATGTCAGAGCAAACAGTAGGCTGTTTAATAGCATGAAATTCTGTGGCTACTTCAAACTTTATCTATACTTCAGAAATGGATTCCCCTTCTCTGCTTACAAGCTGGGCTGTTGGAGCAAGCACAGCTTGCAGGAGAGGTAGGAGAACATTGAGACAATTTTCTTTGCAGGGTGAAGGGCATTTGTAGCTATCTCCCACAGAAGCTGATGCTGCCATGGAAGGGTCCTGGTATATAGAAATTGCATTTCCTGATGACACTATATTGCCTTCTTCAATACTCTACATGTCCCCTGGTGCAATGCAACCTAAACAGTAACTGGAATAGAGAGAGTGCCCTGAAAATAAAAACCCCACTGTTAATCAAGGCTGGCAAAGGGCAGAACATTAGCTGGGGTAATTGTATTTCTGATGGAGTCAACAAAGCTAGGCTAGTTGACGCTAGTAAAAAGAGCTGGTCCTGCCTCTTTGCTTCTCTCACTCTGGCAGAACATTGTACTGAAAACACTGGAGTAGGGATCAGGCCAGGAATGAGTGGCTGAGTTGCAAAGCAAATTAATTCCTGCCAAAAAAGTTCAGCTATGCTTAGAAGTATGTAAAGTGTCTGATTTGAGAAGTGTCAAGTAGCATTTGTGACCAATTATCCAAGATGAAGGGGGCAGAGCTATGTTTACACGTACTAAACTTCAGCCAAAGTTTGAAAACTCCAATTCATGGACACGCATCAAATTTCCTTTCCAGGCTTGACATTTGCCTGTACGCACGCACGCACATTGCTTGGGGATGACAGGAAAACATGATTACAACTTGCAAATAATACAAATAAAAAAAAAAGTGAGGGGAGCTGCCATGCAGCAGCAGCATGGTAATTAAGCCTATACTGTGATGTGCAAAAAAAGTTGTGGATCACTGTATGAGTAAAATAGCTTTATCAGCTGAGCTGAAATATTGTGTGTGATGTGTCTGTATTATTATTTTTCCACAACCTCTGAAGCCCTGGGAAATGATCTACACAAAAGAATAAGAAATGAAAGCTGCCTCTGCCATCTTCTGTTTAATTAACACAGGTATACCAATTTGATGCAATTAATCAAGATACTATGGATTAAACAGTGACTCGTAGCTGACAACGACAATATTATCATTACTATGGCACAAGAAGGCTAGAAAATGATTGTGGTGACTAGAAACACTGTTGGCAAAATTTTGGGTTAACCGATTTTTCATTTGGCCAAGTGTTTACCTGCCCCTGCCCTTTGCTTTCTCTTCCCAGACCCTCCACAGTAACCACCAGAACGGCAACAACCTTTAAAGCAATTCTTGTTTCTTCTAACAGGCCTTGATGCTAAAGGTCTGACCTTAAAAAGGGCAGTGCATGGGGAAGACAGCAAGAATGGTTACTGGAGTGAGCTCCTGGCCTTCAACCCTTCCAATTACCGCTATTTGAGTAGCCAGTGCAGTATATCCATGATGGCGAGAGAACAGAGCCTTCCAGCTAAGGACTTTTCAACACACTAACTCTGTCAGTGCTGGATGCTGTATCACTATGTAGGTTGCCTGTGTCTATTTAATAACCTGAGTACAAATTTGCAGAAGCTGGTTATCTGCAGTTCCTGTAACTTCGCAACCATATTTTAGTGCCTATTTCATCTGAAAACCCAGCTGTTCTTCTTGGGTATTTACACAGAGATCTGGGGAGAACTGTGACCACTCATACCAGCTGGAATAGTTCAGACTTCAGATTTCTTGCCTATAGGAGAGGCACAGACTGGTTTGCTACAATGCAATTGTCCCCACTGATGTACTTCAAGCTCTGACGTACTGGGACCACCATCTGCGGGTGAGAAGATGGCTGAGTTTCCTGGGCTCATTCTCTGCCCTTAGCTTAAGAATGTTAAATTGGGTGATAACGAGTAGTAACTATGTCCCTTTTTATAGTGAGGTTGACACTTGCCTTCCAGTAAACAGACACAGAGATGACCATCCTCATTTCACACAGGTCACCAAACAGCCCCTGGGATGGTAAGGGTTATTGGTCATTTACCAAACTCTGTTTGACATGGGTTTATGGGTGAGGAAAGGCATGATATTGCATTACCAATCCCTGGGGCTAGCCAGTCTCCCTAAAGAAGCTTTCATTTAGCAAGGCAACTGCTAGCCTATGGGAATCAAAGGTTTAAGAAAAAGAGGACCCAGTAAGAATTGCTAATGCTTCCTTAGGACAGATGTCAGACACACTGAAACTCACTGCTACAGTGCTGCAATAGCTGCTCCAGGACACTTAATGGTGGGCATATTTTTCCAATAACTAACCTCTCCTTTCTCCCACCAGAACATCCATTAGGTTACTTATGATGTTTCTGTCTCTGCCCTATTCTGTTCTGCTCCATCTCCCTGGGAAGGTGATCCGCACCTGGGGGCAAGCTCAACGTAGCAGCTACTGTGTGAACTGCTGTATTTTCTAATAGCCTAAAAGTCTAGGAACCATGTGTCTTCCCCATTTCCTGGATGAAACAGGCAGCAAGTGCTCTGGTTTGATGGATACACTGTTTTTCACATCTGAAAGAACAGGGTAGCCAAGGGGATATTTCATGCAACTTCTGAAGCCCCCCTGTTTGTGAGGAAAGAGGAGCAAGTATTCTGAAAGCTTGTCCCCATTTTTCCTACTGATATAACACCTAGAGTTGTTTGGAGCTCAGGAGGAGGGAGATGTTCTCCTGAGCTGAACTATCCAAACATTTTCAATATCCCAGAGCAGAGATGCTAAGCTCATTTTCTTGGCTCTGAAGGAGCGGTCTTTGGTAAAAAATAGTCAAAGTGCTGCCTTTTTACAGATGATAGATGCAACGCTTAATGTTGTAACAGTTACAGGAAGGAGAACATCTGTTGCTCAGACAAACCAAAAATTTAACCCAAACCCATCCCAGCTTTCTTCTGATCTCAAAATCCAGTGTTGTTCCAAACTCATTGCCACTGGTCAAAAATCCTCTTTCCCTTTTCTACCTTGTTTGTAATGTGAATCATGAGACACTGGGAAGTTTGCATTTGCTGTTTGCATGATCCTTTCATACTGTTGTGATAATAGTGCATCTGATGAGTCAGCAACTCTTTCTTTCTTTTTTTTTTTTTAAATACCCCATTTCCAGCAAGTTTGTTGCCCAGTTCCTGCTCACAGCCAGGGAACAGCTGTAAGTCAACGGAGAAAATGAACAACAAGAAGGTAAGTGAAAAGAACAGTAAATGCAGGCTATTCGTGTGACAAGATCCAATTCATTTTTATGTCAGGGAGATTTTTAAGTGGGACTTCTCCCAGTGGAGAGATCACAATGCTCAAGGCTTGGTTCACTATAAAGACAATACATAATTTATTCAGAGTTTATTATTATTTTTTATCACTAGTTTACCAGTCACACAGAGCGAGGGCACAGATGAGATCAGGGCCTAGTTTATTGCTAACTATTGTACAATCTCCAAGTAAGAGCCCTACAAAAGGAGTTATCTGCTTTACAGAGGCAAATGGATGGATCCAGGCTGAGACTTAAAATAACCGGTCCTCAGGAGCAAAGCTGCGAACCCAACCTAGGACTCTCTATTCTGGGATGTGTGGCTTGTTGATTTAGACATCTTTTCTTTTTATGTTTATTCTGAATGACTGAAATGACTAATTGAATAAATGTCATGCCCTTTTGAGCACTATTTATTATATTTATAGAGAACAGATTATCTATTCTCTCAGTCTGGTGGAAATATTAAGAATGATACACTCATCAAGAAAAACTGCAGGTTGGGTGGGACTGAGAACCTTGTGTTTTATTCTGCAGTGCAATCTTAACCTCTGCTTGCGGTATGGCAGACTATGCAGGCTCTGGGACTACTGCGCCGTCCTGTTCTACTCTGCTTTCAGGCTGCAATTAGAAGTCGCATTGGGAAGAAGCAACTTCCATGCAAAGATGCGAATGGAACATGAATACTATTCCAGTGTAAGTGGATTTTTGTTCAATTTGTGTTTTATACAATATAAAAGTCTGTCTTTAATTCCAGCCTAGTCATGAAACTGTCTTTGAGGACTGTTTGTTCAATTCAATAAAGCATACATGTATACAATAGCAATACCATTTATATTTCAAATTATTTTACCAGGTCAGCCTTTTGTGATTTAGCATTTCACTCAAAAGCGATTCAGTAACACACATTAGTTGTGTTACCTTTCTAACTCTTGATGAATTGGATGATTTAAAAAATAGACTATTTATATTTTAGTGTACTGTAACATTTCTCTGCTATCTTATTTGAATAACTGAGGCTTTTATAAAAATAATAAGATCTAAAAATAATTCTCAAAGACAGAATAGATGCACATTACCATTTTCTCTTTGGTACTTGTAGGTCTTGGGTTATCTTACACAACCTTTCCGTGTTGGCTAGAGTTTTACTCTTCGGTAGTTCTGTTGAAATACAGAAGGTAGTGATAACAGATAATGTCTGTTATAGTTTTTTTTACAGATGAAATCAGAGAAGTGTCCAAAAGTCTAGAAACCACTCAATACCAGCAGCATGACCCTCTGTGCTACTACTGCTGCTTTAAACCAGTTTATTTAGTCATTTTGATTGTAACTACTTAGATGCATTCACTCCTGCTGCAACAGCTGTGATACAAGACGGCACGTTTTAGATCATGCAGTCATTTCCATCCTGGATTTCATGAGGGAATTATTCTCATTTCAGAGATCAATCATTCAAATAGCCTTCCACATTTTCCAGGTGAGATATTAGGTGCTTCCAAGAAATATTCAGAAAGGTGACGAGAAAATGACAAGTTTCTGGCTAGTCAAAAAGCTCAACAAAAGTAGACTTGCATCTCTGAAGGTTTTCTGCCTTCAGAAAAGTGTGCCTGAAAGGGATGTATTAACTTTACTGACTGACTATCAGCTGCTCTCTGTCCCCAGAAACAGTTCCGAAAATGACTGAAAGAATCTGATGATACTAAAAGGATAATTAAGTTTCATTGTGGGGATAAGAGGGTAATCTGTCTGGATAGATCTAGGACCTAGTATTGAAAACTGTAGCATCTGCATGTAAAAATGAGTAATTTCACACCAAGATTTCTATCAGGATTGTAAATTCAAGGAGTAAAAAAGTAGCTTTGCTTAATAGAGCATCTCCCTCTCCATCTTCCTCTAACTCATTTTCTTGTTCTCATTCTTCCTTTTGTGTTACTGGAAAAACATCTTTCATGAAATCTGATACTGAGAATGCTTTAGCTTCATTTCAATCTTCTCTTCTCAAAATGTTTTTTTCCACTGTGAAGATTCCCCTTATATGATGACCTTAACTATATAGCTCTGCTAGGCTGGCTGGGCCACTTATTTGCTGAGAGGAGAGCTGAGTTTTAAGGACTCTGAGGTAGCCAGGCCTCCACTCTTCTGAGGCTCTTAAAGACATTTTTGAACTGGCATGAGAAATCACCTGGGACTCAGAGTAGACCACAGGGTACGTAGGACAGTATTTTCTCTGCACCTTTTTCTGCTGAGCAGAAGAATTGCTGCACTGTAAACAAATGTGCTTTTTGCCTCATTTTTAGATGCTGTGAGTTATACAGCAGCACTTTGGATGTAATGAATGTATAGATCATTGTGACCAGATCACAATCTATGAGTATATAATGTTTCTTGAAAATGTCTAGGTGAAATAAAGAACTTTTTGCTACTCTTGCTGTATTGGTATCAAGGATTACTGATGAGACCAACATGATCCTGAGGCTTTGTGCTACTGATGTTTAAATACAATGCAGAACTAACTACAGGGTTTGGTTAGCAAATTCCTTCCCAGATTAGGATATTCAGGGCTTGTACTGCTGGAAACATAACCTGAAACTATAGAAAACTTACCTGTCTCCAGACTTCATCACAAGCCCCAAACTTAGGTTCAGTAACATGCTAACATTTATAAAACTTTTCCACTAGGTTCCCCTGATTTTAGCAGTGATATTAATTAGAAAACTAGATAGCAGTTTTCAGAATGAGTAGGACAGTGATATACCAAGTCCCTATAAAACCTATGACTCTTCTTCATTGTCTGTGGAGGAAACCTAACGATACTACCTCTCTAATGTGAGTGCAGGGGACATACAGAGAAATCTACACTGACTGAAACCAAATGTATTCCACATTTAAAATTTGCTAGGGCTCATGACTTCATGTATCTCAACAGACACAAATGAAGCCAGTAGTTTCTAATAAAGCACACCATAGCTTCTGTTGATTCAGACTTTAAAAAGACATCTAGTTTTGGTACGCAGTTCATTCTGAACCACTCAAGTTTTGCATGGCTGGAAGAGGGAGGGAACGAGTTTTATGTATTCTGTGTCAGTGTGACAAGACTGCTTCTCTGTACAGAAAAAATGCACAGAAAATATTGAGAAACTGCAAAACTTCCTCAGCAAAATATGTGCAGTTTTGTCTAGCACTAGCTTAGGGATTCTTTTGCTCATATTCATTTATATTTGAAGGACTTCATTTGGTTTATTATTTCTGTTTCTATATAGGTTCAATTATTGGTGCAAACTCCAGAAATGGAAGATTTTAGACATAGAGCTTGATTAGGTCACTGATCATATGTGACTATTAAGGGCACTTTTGAATAAACTCTCTGTGACCAGCCCCATTGAGGCCAATACATCTATGTAATTCCGGTGCTTCTGAAAATCCTACCTGGAAATGTAGAATTGGGAACTGTTTTTGAAGACTTTGGCTTATGAATTTTACAGGGGACTCAGAAAGTCCTAACAGTGGTATTCAGGCATCACTGCAATCAGTGATGCTGTTCAGGCTATCAAGGCTACTCTCAGAAGAGCCTCACTGACTTCTAACAGCCAAGGTTCAGGTCTTTATTATTTGGTACTAGGGTCTCATAAAAATGAGAAGTTAAGATCAGGAGCAGATGATGCAGGAGACAGTGCTGGCCATTGGACAGAGAATGGCAAATCATTTCATGTCTCCTCGCTATGCTTTCCCTGTCAAAGGAGAGCTAGCATTGCCTGTTTCCTCTGCAAAGAAGTTATGAGGCTCATGGGCTGGAAATGTTGTCTAAAACCTATGGATTACTGCCACCTCTCTGGGCCATGGGAAGGTTACCTTAAAGGTGATGGCACTTAAGTGACATCTGTATGACACATGCCATAGTGTCCACAGATTGGAGTCTATGCATTGTTGCTCTAAAACTAGAGAGGAAGTGACTAGCAAAAAAGGGAGAGAAACACCAGGGAATAAAAGTACTTTTGAAAGAGAAGAAATCTACATTTCAATGAAAATCCTTTCAAGGCATTTCAAATAAGAGTCTGAGAGAAATAATTACAAAGTTTGGAGAGAAAGAACGTTAGCTTTGATATCTTTTTCTTCTATGAAGCAATTAAAATAAGCAATTTTTCAAATACTAAGCAGAAAATTACTAATGGCTGAACCCAAAAGCTTTCATTTCCTTCTTGGGGCCTTTATTCTTCTAAAAAAAGACAAAAAAAAATGTGAAGGTGGTTTTCCAGATAGATTAATGCATAAAGCAGTCGCTAGTTGGATGTCATAAAAACTACAGCAGCATAGAATAGCTGAGATTAAGAGCTAGATTTAAATCATGCAACAGTCCAGTTAATATCGATGTCTAATTAAGAAATGCATAAGAAGTCTGTAATGTTGATTTGATGGAGAAAAACTCTAATAGGGTTTCTTTTGGAATTTTCCATTTCAATTGCTGTGTAGACTTTTAATGGATGTCCTATCCAGTCTTTGGTATTAGCAGGAATCATCCTCAAATTAAAATCAAGACCTAAAATGGAACACAGGTAGACAAATTAGCTTGTCTGGAAAGTAGTCTGTATAGAATGACAATGTGAGCTCAAGCTGAAATTTTAGTACAAATAAGAGAACAAATGTCTCAAATCTGGCATGGAAACCTTATCTGCTTATCGTTTTAAACAATTTAAAACCCTATAATTTTAAACAATGCAGTATTAAACCATTTCTCCACCTCTCTAAGCCTTCTCAAATCCCTTACAATTCATACACAGAAATCCATGGACCATTAAGCATTATTAATTATTCTTTTTAAACAGAAAGGCTTTCTATATTTATGTATATTAGCTATATGTAGAGGTGGGTTCTTTGCTTGCAATTGGATTTAGAGCACACAGTTTGCTATCACTATCAACGAATTCCATTAATTTCCCACTCCTCTCTGGGTAACTAAAGCTCTTAAACACTTTGAGCAAAACTAAACCTGTGGCATCTGCTATGTCACACAGATCATCAAGGATGTTTAGTCTCCAGGTACAAAAGAGAACCTGGTTTTAAGCTGTATGTCATTGATGCCCTAAAGTTGCTAAACTATGAGCAGTGTAACTGTTAGCATGTACAAATAGCAAAGACGGAGAAAGCATAGCACTAGATTAAA
Organism: Apteryx mantelli; assembly: GCF_036417845.1. NCBI lineage: Eukaryota > Metazoa > Chordata > Aves > Apterygiformes > Apterygidae > Apteryx > Apteryx mantelli. The sequence goes on from NC_089992.1 coordinate 6,208,722, forward strand.
GCAGCAGTGTATTTGTTACCAGCACTTTGTTGTTGACCCACCAAATCCGGAGGGATTTATCTCAAGAATCCAGGAAAACAGCAAACTCAAAGTAACCCCTATGACCTAGGGAGCAAGCACACTGGGGAGTCATTTTAAAGTTCATTAGAACACACTAAAATACAATGCATTGGCCATGGTAAAACAAGGCATATTATTCCATCTGTCTACACATTTCTTCCAGAACTAAATCTATCTAGAGACCTTTCAGAATTATATCATTAAGCCTGCCACTTCACTTAGCAAACAAAGTGGAAAAGACTGGATGTAAAATCAGAATAACAGTGAAAGTTCTACACTCTGAGTCACCATTATTGCCTGAAATGTCATGGTCTAAATTCCTGTGTGGCATTACTCCGTTGACCAATTTGGCACAAATACATCATATTAAATAGTGATACCACGGCACCAGGGATGCCCCAAGGATTTTTCTCCTTGGAAGAGAAGGGGACTAGGACATTCTCAGTGAGGCATCCACAGCTCTGAATGATATGGAAGGCCTAACAAATGCAATGCGGTGACATTCAGGTTATCATGAGAGTTTGATTTTTTTTTCTCCTCTTGACTTTATGTGACTGGGAATGTATAACAGGTAAAGATACTTCCAGATGATTGCTCAAAATGGAACACTGCTTTAATGGGTTGCTTTGCCTGCAAGTTGTGTTGGATTTATGCAATATTTTGAAAAAAGAGTATGAACAAGGCTGCTTTTTGCAATAATATGCTGTACAACAGACAAAAAAATCCCGAATCTTAACTTGTCCGACAAACTTGAGAGGCACAAATTCTGTTAGTTTTACTAAATGATAGGGAAATTTCTACTTCCCCCCCAAAATGTCTTTTTAGATATTATGACAGTCATGACCTCACTGCAGTTTAGGTATTCCTTCTGAGAAGATTAAAATAAACCAGTATGCCAGTGATCTCACCACAGTAAATCCAGCATACAAAGACAGTACTCCTCTCAGTGAATTTCACTGCTGTTGATGTTTCACAGAGAAAGAAAACTGATGAAGGGGATGGTAGTGAAGTTCAGATTGTGATGGAAAAGGAATGATTAAATCTTGGATAGATGGGAATATGTTTTGAATGTGTAAAGGATGCATCTTATAAGGAGGTGGGAATCAAGAGAACCTCAAGGCTTCATTTGCATAAAAGAAGAGCAGAAAAAGCATCATAACATCATTGTGGAGAAATAAACTAGAGGTACAAGGCCAGAGACACATTTTTCCAACTTGGATTTCATATTTGGATTTGTCCTACCTGATTCCTAACTGTCATACTTGTCACTCTTTTAGTTGTCTCCGTGTCTGTTCTCTTTCCCTTCTTCCCCCTTCATCTGTATTTTCCTTGTCTCTATGAGCCCTCAAAACATGTTTTTCCATATACCTCCGATTATTCTTTGAATATATACGCCTACTATTCTCAACTACGTGCAAAATACACTTTGCAGAATACATACATACCATCCTGCCTTTACACAAAAGTGTGCAGGTGCTTCATCTATAGCTCAGGTTCTTCTGGCTAAAAACTGTTTCCTACATGATTACACAATTCTTCACCAAAGGAGTCTTTAGATTATGACAGCTCTGACCTAGATCGGGGCCTTGAACACCCTCTAAAAGAACTCAGGAAGATGGGGAGGGAGAGATGCTTTCTGTTTTCTTTCTTTCTTTCTAGAAGAATCTATAAATTAGTACTCGTGTAACTGAGAATCCCACCACATTTTTAATGTGCCACATTCTGAGATGCAAAACAAGAAAATCTTCAGAACACGAGTACAGTGTTGATAATGTAATCTTATCTCCTGAGCCCATGGGTATACCTCAGCTTTGCCTTGAGATCACACAGTTAAGTGATGAGGTGATAAACTGGTTTCCCTGCTCAAGCTGAATGGCACGTAACCACCAAGGGGCCAGTTTTGATGGTGGGAATATGTTCTTCCACATCCCCTAACTTTTCAGAGAAAGATGGATTAGTGCTACCAAATTATGCTTCCATCCAGCAGGCCTCCCGTATAACTTCTGCTCCATAATTTGGGGCAGGTGGGAATGGCTGCCACCTCTTGATCACCGTACACTTGGCAGGAAGAAACGAAACTGCTCATTTCCATCTGTGGCATTTCTCAGCCAGGAAGAAAGCCACAAGGCATCGAACTGTAGGCTGGGAGACATCAGAGCAGCCACCTGTTAGACACTGACAAAGAAAACTCAGAAAACCGCAGAGCAGAGATGAATTCCCAGGACTAAGGAAGACTGATATAGAAACGCTGATGATACCTTTCTAGCCACCAAACATGATTTTTCCTTCTAGGTGAGGCAGAGGACACAAACATGCTCTGCAATAGATAGATTTGTTTTAGTGAAGACAGCACCGATCAGTGATTAGCACTGTAGGATAATACATGCTGCAGTGTTAGTGGAAGTCCAAACAGCCCAGGCTGCAGTGCAGAGCATCTGTTATCAGCAAAAAAATGGCGTGTGAAAGGCTTTGCAATTTCTGGACTTGTGAGCCTATCTGGAAGCACAGACTTCCCAACACAGAGGGTAGTCGGAAAACACTGGGTGTGCAAAAAGATCTCATCTCCCCGAAGATTTACCAGGTCAGCTCTGTCCAGGCCAAAGCAGCAGGGACTAGGTCCTCAGCTCTATTTTAAGTTCATTGCTCTATTGATTATGAACAGGTATTTATTGCAGATCAGGATCTTGAACCAAGACTGGCCTATCAGCTAATGCTGTATGAACTAAATCATATATTCCCCAACTACAGATAAAACCCATAGCCAGATTTAGCCTAATCATCACTTTTGCCAAAGAAGAGAGAAACTCTTTGAGGTAAGATCCCTTGGATATAATTTTTTCTCTCTAGGTTAAAGCAAGGCTTTAGCTAATACATCTCTGAGTCATAATGTGGATTTGCACCTTTCCCATTAAATATAGCTGATTTGTGTCCAAAATATTGCTTCTATTACTAATGCTCACTTTTATCTTCACAAATTCTACATTAGCTGCAAGTGTGAAATGCCAGCTGATCCACAGGTCTCTTGCTGCCTGCAGGAGAATAGTACATGAAAAGACCTGATTCTCAGAGGTGAGGTCATCGGTATATCCATTTGCACATCTGCTTTGCTAAACAAAAAACTCCAGAGATGTGCAAACCTCCAACATGCACAAAATGGGACTAGTTCACTGGTCATTTAGCTCTGCATGCAAGAAACTGTGTTTGTGCTTCTCTTTTACTCTTAACAGGTAGGTTACAGAATTAGAATCTCGACACGTGACTCTGCCACTATCCAAAAAAACTAGCATAAGGGCATCTCTGCCACCGACTCTCCTCTGATCTGCTGCTTTTTAAATCTACGTGGTTTTGGGCTTTTAAATACATTTAGATGAGTTAAGGGCCCACGTCCCAAGACAGATATTTTTACTGAAATCTTTTGGATAGTTAGTTCTCCAAGGCAAAAATTTTTCTTGTTCTATGCTTGACTTTGTACAGTATAAGGTAACAGTGTAACGTATAATGCTCAAGCTTGGAGGGCACTTCCTGGCACCAAGACAATACAAATAAATATATTCCTGGATATTGGATATAATTTTATAGCATATGAACATGTGTCACATGACTTCTGCTAACTGAACTGAAATTATTTGCTTTGTATACAAAATATTTGCTGTTCAACAACAGGTAGCATTTTGCTAGTCTTCACATGTGGGCACCTGTATGCTCTATATTAAAAAGGAAAAAAAGATGCTTCTCAGTGCTACATCATACAAGAGAGGTCAGGATACCAACAAGTAAAAAAAGAGCATAATATGTTAACCAGCTTCAGAAAGTTGCTTATGTTCAATGTTTCACTACTTGGACTACGTAGACATTGATAGCAGAAAAAGCTGTCTAATCAGAGTTCCTGTAGAGATAATTCTCCTGGAGCCTGCCTTTCACAAAGTTATCCGGATTTGTTTTTTGGGGGCTTCAAGAGAAGAGTTCAAATATTTCTACTTCCTGCTGTTAATATATTTTTTCACACCTCAAAAAACTCTTCTGATTGTAATGTGTTTGCACTTGATACCTAGGTATTGGTTCTTGTTCAGTGACCTTTAATACACAGTATTTTGTGCCTCATACATTTCACATGATATAAAACACTGATCTCAGTATAATTCAAATGCTGACAAAACTGGTTTCAATTAATGTGATTTTATAATCATATGTAATAATTTCTGGATTTCTGCTAATCTAAAATGTCCCTTAATATCCTGAATTAAAGACTTCCACAGGTAATCTGTATATGCTAGTTTTCCTTTTTTAATCTGTCTTCATCTACTGTAAATATTTGGTCATTTAATGTCATCACAATCCTGGTTATTCTGGATTTAGAGGCCATTTTAAACAAATGCATCCCAATTTCATTCATCACTATGCATTACAGTTTTCCTCTCTTAATTGACTCTATTTCTAAAATTTTTTTTGGGATAGTGGGACCTTAATACCTGAAATGAGAATACAGGGACTTGGTCATCAGCTATGTGTTTGGTTAAATGGAATTTAGACCTACCATCCCCATAGTGATTTGATTTGAAGCAATTAGTTTAAAAAAAAGTGATTTCAAAAATCCATTTCATACTGAGAAAGTCATGAGCATAATGCATAGGTCAGAGTGTTTTTCATGAACATCTGAGATCTCTGGCCTGAAACTATGCTACTGGAAACGTGTATTTCCTTGAAGGAGCTGTTAAAAAAGTGATTTTCACAAGGATCAGAAAAGATGCACTTTTCATGCTGAGGAAAGAAAACACTTTTCAAAGAAAAGTAATACTGGAAAAGACTCATTACGCTGGTATGTTAAAGGAACCGCATCTTTGTGGCAGACAGTATAGCTTGTATTGGATTTCCATGGAAGTGGCTATTGAGTTAAAAGGTGTCCTTCTCCCCTGAAACTTACACTACAAATTCAGTGTAAAAATTTGTGATGTTTCATCAGACTATTTTCATTACCTACTGACTAATAGAAATTACATTTGTTTCCTTGGGCTGTGGAATACAGACATAATAAACCCACGGACAGAAAGGGGAAAAAATGGAGATTCTCTTAGGATGAAATAATGTGAAATAATTGGGTTTGAGAAAACAAGAGAGTATAAGACGCTCTGGATTTTTAAAGAAAGTTGAACTTTTCCCAAATCCATGCCTATTAAAGCTTTATTTTCGTTTTTGTCATTTATAATTAAGAGAAACTTACAGAGTACTTATAGGAGTTTTAGTTTCCATTGAGAAGTGCCTTTTCCAAGATTATTCTGAACGTATTACTTTAGACCCCTGGGGATCATATAGGCAAGATGTATATTATATGCATGAATATTTCTGTCTACCACATCTTTGTGATGAGAAAATATCAACTTATACTTTCTCCTGTCCTTGGTCCTTATTCCACAGGGGATAGTCTTAATTACCACCAAGTCAATTTACTAGTATCATGTGAAGCGGTACAGCATCATTGCTATGATGACTTACACCTGCTAAGAATACGATCATTGAATTTTAAACCATGATATTTTAAGTTCAGAAGCCACAGAACATTTTTCTGTCTCTACAGGACCTCTATAGGTACAATTACTCTCCTTTGTTTAACTTACTGGCACATTGGTTCTAAATGATATGGAGTTTTTGAAAACAAAGACACCATTTTTAAACATTTGCGCTGCCCTGAAAAATTTAGAGCACGCTCCAATAATGGTTCAAATCAACTCAACTCTAAACATTAATTTCAACAACCATGCATCAGGGTCATACTCCTGAAATATTTAAAGGGATTCTAAAGAATTCAAAACCAAAAATATCTCAGCTGAGGAACAGGATCACTGTAATCTGGCCTCCATTTTGTGATTACAGGTATTTTTAACCCATGGAGGCTTATTCCAAACTCTGTTGAAATCAACGGGAATTATTCCATTGACTCCAGTGAACTCTTCTTTGTCACTACTTAGTACTAGCCTAGCTTTCTTAGGGAGAAGCTTCTCACTGGATTAAGGAAGACATTTGTGCATCAGGCTTGCTGGAGATGGCTGGCTAATGAAACATGGGCAATTTTATAAACACATCATGGAGGGGAAATGCCCAATAGAAAAGATGTCATCTAGACATCCAGAAATTATAGTCTACTTGTAACAGAAATACAACAGGGTATGTTTACTAATGAGTCATGAATTTCTCTATAATTGTTTCCACATTTGGGGCAACTTCTTCCTAAATCATCTACAGAAACACTGCAGTTGAAGGGAGTTTTGATAGTGGTTATGAGACAGTAAGATCAGAACCATAACACTTCTAATATATGATAAAAATTACATATGTTGGGAAGGATTTTTTTGCTGCTCATATTACTTTTCTGAGGCTTCATTTCAATCTTTCACTCTCTTTTTAAAGCTATTTTCTTATCCTCCTTCTCATTTTCTAATATAAAAACAGGAGTTCTTATCAATTTAGAAGAGAAATAAAACTAAATAAAATTCAGGCAGAACTGTAAAGCATGATCTATTTTAAAGTTCCAGCTCAGATAATAAGAAACTCTATTAGACTATTTTGTACTGTACTTCTCTCATGGACTCAGCTTTCTATAGTGCATTCAGTGTTGTAATAATGCAAATCAAGTACAAATTTTAATAACTCCTTCCATTAAAATGATCTATTAATGTTTTAAGACTCTAACACTTATGAGCATGATTCTAATTGCATGATTTTGCTGCAGGCAGGTTTTAAAGATTTGCCTGATCTTCAGATATTTGCACCTTTAGGATTATTTTAAATAAATTAATTTTTGTAAGAGCTTGAATCTCTCAGTAACAACAGTTGGGTTTGGTGATGATTGTCCTGTGGATAATTGTAGCATATACAGTTCCATGTGAGGGGAAACTACGTAAATTTAGAACTCCTCAGCTTGGAAAAGAGGTGACTAAGATTTATAAAATGACAGTTGTTATGAAGAATGTTGTGAAGAGAGGAATGTTTATTCACCATTTTAGAACAAGGATCAAAAAAGGTTTAAAGTGAATAAAACAGAGTATTGTTACATAGCACGTAATTAAATTGCAGGATTTTCTGCCACAGAATATTGTAAATATAAACAGATTCAAAAAGGACTAGAGATTCACGGAAGATAGTTCTTTGATATCATTAAATATTCTGGTTTTATTTAACTTGTACTATCAGCCTTTCTCTAACTCACTGAGTGATGGGAACTGGGAAAATATATCTGGGGAAGAATAACACTGTGTTTGACTGCTTCACACTTCCCTATATATCTGCTAGGGGTTTCTGGCATAGATCAGAAAATGGGCTTGATGGACCTTTGGTCTAACCCAGTACAGCTACTCCTACATAAGATGAATGGTTGTTTTGAAAGCTTGCTCCTCTCTCCAGAAGCCTGTCCAAAAACTTGGGTTTGCTAGACATTCTGCACATTGGGATAAGGAAAAGAGACAGGACAAGCTTTGGAAAGAGGAAAAGGAGGGAAGCAAGACTTGCACTGAAAGCATTTGCTGGGTGGCTTGTGAGGGCCCTCACCTTGCAACAGTACCCAGGCGTTATCTCTAGTGGTAGGCTCTTGGCCACTGGCACGCTTGCTCTCCTTGTTGTATGAATTCTTCTTCCTCTTGAGCACCACTTGAAATTTATGGCAGAAGGTTCTCCTACTTCAAGATGAACTGAAACATCAACACAATCTCGCACTCCAAACTCAACACTTTTCTGTAGAGAATTTACTCCAACTTTTGTCCTTGGCAAATGCCTACATAAGCCTTGGACAAATGAACCTCAAAATAATTTTGGTAATTTTGTTAGGGGTTAAAGGATTACTATTTATTCAATGTTGCTTATCATATGCTGAGAAGTGATTCCTTGTCTGTAAAAATAACATTATGTTTTGTAATGAACACAGCTCTACCCACTCTAACAGTGCTAGTTCAGTAACAGTGCCAGCTATTTGGTGTTGAATTCTGTGGTTTGCATGATGGAAAAGAAGAAAATTTTCCCTGAAATATCAGGTGTGTTTTTCTTACAGGATGGAATCCTCCTAACAGGAAGACTTGCTATGGATTTTACATTCCGGCAAAGAAATAGTGCTTAAGTTGTGCAAAGCCTCCTCAGACACATTTTTACATCAATGGAAATATTTTAGATCAGTCTTATTTGAGAGGAACAGAAATGACAACAGACCATACGTATGCAGGCCTCAAGAAACATAAGCTTTTACATTAATGCATGACAGAATGGATACACAGAAGCATGGATAATTTTAACAGCATATGAAATTTTGAATGTTGGATTGACTCAGTGTACCAAGTTCTCAATAATTTCACCTCAGAAGCCATTCCAAATAAAAATACACCGAAATACTGAATTGATGATACAAGTGGATTATGTGCAGAATAGAAGGGAAAAAAATAGTAGAGCTGGTCTGAGGTTTTTGATTAAAACCTTGTTTTGGAAAATGCCAAACAATCAGAAAGGTTCACAGGAAACAACTGGTTTTGATGAAGCTTACAATCTAAAGGAGAGAAAAAAATAAAGAGTATTTCAAAATCACTTCAAGTGTCCAGCCTGACATTTTCTAAATTACCAGTTATATTTACTTACTTTGAAATATGTTTTGGTTTCAAATTTTAATTTATAAATGAAACTTAAAAAATGAATTATTTTGAAATTACTGAACTGAAACATTTCAAATGACCCACTCTGATTTTTTTATAGCTTATCAGTTAGCCAAAGAATTAGTTGGAAAAATGGAATCCTAAAAACACCCAAAGGACAGAAAAAGTACTTCCCTGCCAGCTATAAAATGAGAGAAAAATATAATGGCATTTTCATTAGCACAAAAATTTTGCAAAATACCCACATTTTTGTAGAAATTCCACAAACTTAAACTCGGACACACTTTAGGTTTCTTTCATTCTCAGCATGATGTTTATATATGGTAAGTGACAATACTTTTTACTAGGCCTGGTCATACACACTCTCAGATAAATAACTGGAGAACCTGGAAAACCAGGGTTACATGTAAAAGGTGTTCCAGCCTCTACAGGAGTTATAGGTCCTATTTCATACATTGTCCCAGGAAGAAGTTCAGGAAGAACAGGGAATTTCACGCAGCTTTAGTCCACAGACCAGTGTGTTTAAACAGAAAATGATGATTAACTCTTAAATAATTTGAAGATGATAACTTGGGCTACCCAAGGAGAAGGAGCCTTGGACCCCATCAGGGGCTGAGCTTGGGAGGAGAGGAGGAAGAGGAAGTCCTATATGGCTACACTATGGTGTAATGGCATAGAGCAAGAACATCCTTAGATGCCTGCTAAATTTGTCGGGAATTTCTCTTCTGAACTATTACGCCCAGCTTTCTCCGGAACAGCCTTAGTCCTTTTACTTGTGAGCTATCTGGAAGTTTACTGTCTGCCCAACACCTCAGCTGAACCACGCTAAGAGTTAGCTAATTACATGTGAAAGCTCTAATTTTCTTTATGTTTTTCTCAAGAATGTGCACGTGCAGGCAGGCACATGAGCAAACTTTTACTAATGCTGTAAAATTGCAGCACCATGTAGAATCAGTGTACCAGTCAAAGCATTATAAAATATGTTGCATTCTCTCTGCCCCGTCTGTTGCTTTCCCCCACCAGGCCACCACCAATGCCTGTCATTCCTGATTTGCAACATCACCTGTTGTTCCAATGCTAGGCTTCTCTAGACCAGAAACTGGAGCAAAGAATAGAAATACGTGTTTGTCATTGAACTGAACTAAGAAGAAGGAAGAGCAGAATGATAAGATCATAGCCTGCAGCACTTTGTTTATGAGAACATCCTTCCAGTGATATATGTCTGCACCAGGTGAAAGTATTGTGTCACCCATAACATATTTTAAATGCCAGGGCTGTCATGCAAGAAGACAATGATGAACAAGTTTAAACAGAATATGGTATTGTAGCCATGTACAGAGTGTTACCTTTAAAGGCTTGCACTGGTAGTGTTCCTTGGCAAAATGTTTCCTGTGTTGTATTTCCCTGTAGAACCTCCTTCTCACAGCAGTTTAGACTAAATGTAACTGTTTCTACTGCAGATGAACCAACGGGGTGATACATAAACCAGTGCATTTTCTCCCACAGGTTTTTCTGGCTATTTCACATGGCCTCCCTATCATATATATGAGCTTCTCAAAACTTCTTGGATAGAGATCCCACTTCACTTGGCAAATAGGTAAATAAAAGTATGCCTACACTGTGCACTGAAGTGAGCGCAGGGACCTGTCCCAGGTCACTGCGTGTCAGAGGTTTACTTGGACTAGCTCTAGTATGCATCCATGAACTGAAAGCACTTTAGCAGTTGGAGCTCCCAAGACCACATCTTCTGGTTTAGTTTCACCCCAAAGAATTCAGCTTGCCTGCTCTGAGATTGCTTCATATTGTGGAGCATGGTAAGCAGGGATGATTGGAAGTGTCGCTTCAAAAGTGCACTCCTGGGCCAAACTGAAACGCAAATGCTGAAGGTCCTATTGTCACAAAGCAAGTATGCACAGTTATCATCTACACGGCAGTTTTCTTCACAGATATTTATCTTGAACTCAACTGCACGAACACACTCACCACATTTATAGTGCTGTTGCACAATACGACTCATTTGCTCAGACTGACAGCTCAAATTAAGCCTTGGGAAGGCCAACATCCAACACATGATATTGGATACGGGCATGACCATATTCACCTTGGATTCAGGTGAAAGAGCTTTAGCCATGTATGTCACATGGTAATGAAGGCAACTGTGACACCACAGAGTTTTATATTTTTGAGGCAAGCCATGGTCAGAGCCATTCTACAAACCATCCAGTGTTAATAATACTTTACAAGAGAAAAAAGGGCATTTCTGATTGCCTGAAAAAACTCCAAAGAGCTAGGATTTCTTAAGCACTTATTGAGGTCCAGTGTGGGCTTTGGTAATTTGTTCAGTGTCTCCCCATCAGTTTTCCTTTCCCTAAAATGGAGACACCTTACTTTTCTCACAAGGTTATCAGGAAGGTTTTCAATTAAAGTTCTTTATAAATGGAAGTGCCTTGCAAACAGTATTTAATCACCTGACTAAAAATGGTTTCCAAATTCTTTAGGCAGTACATTTGTTTTTATAGGGACTAGTCACAGTGCCCAGCTTCATATAAGGCTGCAGGATCATACACTGCATCTTTAAGACATAGTTTACTTCTGAATCAGTAAATGTACTAGACAAAGCAGCCATTATTTATGCATTCCTGCATACATGGCAAGGTGAAAATAATAGAATAAACATCATATACTTCATTATGATATCGGTTTACACTTCCAGGGTACACAAAAAGAGGCCATTTCATCAAGCTAATTGCCTGAAAGTAAAAGAGAGAGAACTTTAGCTATTAGTCTATTATGGGGCTTTTTTCTTAATCACAAATAGGGGCCGTGTGTCCCCAGGGGGATGTGTATTCTAATTTACAATTGAACTACAGATCAGAGCAATCAATCTTGTGCAGCACTTTTACAGTGTAATTGCTGCAACATAACAAATAAAAAAAAAGCAGCCTAAGTCGAGTTTCAGCTTGAGGTGGAGATATTTACCAGGCATTGGTTCGGGGTGGGAGGGAGGGAGGGAGAGAAGAGAGGCGCCAAAGCCATGAATATGCAATGAGGGCTCATTAGTGCCCCAGTGTTGCCATGACGAATGGCATTATCCCCAGACTGGTGCAGCCTAAACATGAATTTTATAACGACCCATTTATCATGACTTGTCATGGGTTTCTTTACTGTACTTTCTACTGGCTCTCACACCTTCCACCATTATCATCTCCGAATTCCTTTCTTTTATTATTTTTTCTTATTTTAGGTTAGTTTTTGGTGTCGATTCCCAGCTTATAAAGAGAAGACGACTGCAAACAGCAATATCCTGGCATTCAAGATGAGTTCAGAGCTTCGTAAGCTGAAGACCCAGTGCCAAATATGTAGGTGGTCTTCAGTTCACTTACTAGTGGATAAATGTTCTTTTTGTCACAAGTATCTGCAATCTTGTCAGTTGACTCAGCAGAAAGGTCTCAGATTGACCGAACATCAAGACAACTATCTTTCTATTCTGGCAGATGTGATGGATGAATCTGTTTTGTTGACCTAGGCCTGTCTAAAAGCGCTCCTCCTCAGCCCATTCCAGCTATGTGCACAGTATAAAAACCTGGCCCTCAACTTTACGTTGATAAAGGCACTAAATCGGATAATTAGACAAAAACTGCTTTCCTCCACAACTTCAGTTAAACAAAAAATGTACCAGATGTGAAATCTAAGTAATAAGAAAAGCATTTACGTTCCAGGAGCAAGATATAATAGTCAACAGTAAAGGAAAATAAAATTACTGCAAAGTAATTAGTGTGTCTGCCTTTAGCTCATTTTTGGTCGCTGCACGTTGTCTCTGTTTTACTGCTGTCCCTTTGGCCTACCCAATTCCACATTTAATATACCACTGCTTATAAAGAAATCCCTGTGGCTCAGCAGGCTGAATTGCCACTGCCTGGATAGGGCCTGCTCTGTGGTATATAGAGACTTTCATTTCCCAAGTTATGAATCTGACATCTCATGGCCAAATCCATGCCAAGTTTATTTCCGAGAAGTCTGTCCTCATTATTTACCCCAAATAGTCTCACTGTCAGTATGTCTTTTTTTTCCCCACTATGAAGTGGCTTGAGTATCTCAAAGTATCAAGCCTCTCTTTGTTGGATTTTACACTTTTGCTATTATAAGAATTTGTCTTTGGGGATAGAAAAATCAAGCAACTTATTTCCAGCTATTACTCGGATAGGACTTCATGTTCTTAAACAAGTTGTGAGCTCCCACGATCTCTGAAAACAACTCTCCCGAGATCTTACATCAGGATAGTCCTACAGTTCTTTCATTACTCTACTGGATGTTTGAAAATATTAAAAGGCATCTAACATCCCAGTCCAGCAATTTATAGACTCAGAGCCTGGTGTTCTAGCCCTCAAAGCCTCTATTTCTTCTGCAAAATCCACACTTTGCTATTATTGTTGCCAAGACAGCCACGTGTTTCACTAGAGGAGTAGTTTGTCAAAGCAACAGTCCATTATCAAAAGATTCATCACAGGTTCCTGCTTCGGTATAGGATGGACTAGGATCTGGATGTTAGAAAGTGAGGTGGAAGGAAGGCTTATTCTCCAAAAGGTGTATTAGATAAATGGCACGCCTTGATTAAGTTGGGCATAGCTGATTAACACAGTGATGTGTTCCCCTCATCTCTTTTTTTGTCAGTCTTGTCATATATATATGTAGCTTTTTAAAGTCACCAACAGCACCTTGCACAACAAAGCTCTGATCTTTGTTGGAGAACCCCAGCTCCCACTGCAATACAAACTCTACTAACCATCAGGAGACTCAAAAAAGGAAAAAAAATCCTCTTAAAAAAAACAAACAAAAGAAACAAGAAATGAATGCTAGTGATGCAAAAGGCAGGCATGGCATTCACAGGAGCTCAGGATATGGCAAAAATTAACAGTATTCCTAGGAATATATGTTGTAGTTATATATTAGTTTGACTTATTCAAACTTTTGCAAGTTCAAATAAATAACAATTGTTTCCCCTATGACCTAGGTGATTTGGAATATCTATTGAGTGGAGGGAATGGAGAGTCATCAAAAACCAGTATGGCATAACTAAATTGTTCTTTAACTCCTGTCTCCTATTATCTGCAGTTTATGTGATGGAGTAGGCAAATTCTTGTTTGAGTTGGTTTTAGTAATTCTTCACAGGTCCCATGCAGTGAGTTGCGTTCTACATTTTATACAACTACTTGTGGATCTCTCAGGGAACCAGGCTCTTTTCTTCCACTCATCTCAAATATAGACATAGAAAAAAAGATTAAAGACCAGCCTACGTAGATGACATCTAGCTCTGTCACCTTAATGTCCAGTATTACTAGAATTATATCAGAGATTTCTAGATTGAAATCAGACACATATGAAGGTTGATCATATGTGCAACTGCCCAAGACAGAAAAGCATTCACTGTCCCTCAGTCAGTCCACAAATGGCAATCATTAAAACAAAATAATTACAATCCTTAAAATAGTAAGTCCTTGGTTTTAAACCAATAAGCCCCTAATTATAGGAAGCACACCTGAATTCCAAGAGAAAAAACTTGCACTGTCATAGGAATCCAGCTTCCCCCCCCCCCCCAAAATATCAGCTGTGTGATTGCTTTAAAGAGAAATTAGGAAATACAGGCAAGATTTTAAGATGGAAAAAGCCACTAAAGAAGACCACTAAAAGGCACTAGTTGTTCCTCCTGAAGTCAAGGACAGTTTAATGACTAACTGCAATAGATCAGAAGTAGGCCAGTAGTAAGCTCACCTGAAAATTCTGCTTCAAAAGTATATTTTAATGCAATTAAATCCTGCCTACATAATACAAATATGCAAATATACATTCAGTAATTCGCTACATTTACAGATAGAATTCACATACTTAAGATTCAAAAAGAAAACTGGGAAGGAACTGCAGGTGTAATTAATATAATGTTGTTCAATATCTGTTGAATTGATATTTTTACAAGGAAAAAGTAAAAAAACCAGATACTATTTCTCTATATAAGATTTGCATTTTAACTCACTCAGAATGGTTTGTATATTCAGGGTTAAGTAATACTTAAATATTTGAACACCTAGACAGTGCTCAGAATATACTCAGTTGCAGTTGTAAAGACTACCAGTTGTACTATATAAATCTAACTAGTCTTTGCTGTTTCTTTTTGTGGAGAAATCTATCCCTCCTTCCTTAACTGTATTTTAGAAACGGCCTAAGATTTTTTCCACTATTCCCCTGCAAAAAACTTATCTTAAATCATTCTAAAAAATTACTGATCTTTTGCTCTGGATTTCAGTTATGACTTAAAGCTTTCTCCACCTTTCTCCATTTGGAGCTGATGGCTTGCTGTTTTCCGCTTTAAAACAAACAAACAAAATACTCTTTTTTCCCCCTCCTTCTCCCACCCCCCACTTTCTTTAATGACATCTTCAGTCATTAATGAGTTAATAAAAATCTCAAAGTCATCTGGGAATAGATAAGGGGAAAGAAAGAAGAGTATTGTACACATAATGACAGGCTCCCTGCTGGCCCTAAGATGTCATGGGTCAGCCATGTTAAGAATGTGTGTGCCCAATCATCTGCTGATTTTTATCAGCAAGGCCTCAAGCAGAATCTGACACGGCCAGTTTGGGAGTTACAATGAATAAACAATGACTTCTTGGATTGTTGGCGGCTGTATGATAGAGTGAGAGGGTTTATATATACTAAAACATGATGACATTAGCAATCAATATACCAATTACTGGACAAGTTATTGGACGAAGAATGCACATGTCTTGAGCTTTGTGCACTTTGAACATACTACCGGTGATGGAGACCACAGTAATAATGTTGCTTAACCCTTCACAAGCTAGATATGCTAATATCTTGCAATGTCTTGAAATTTCTGAGACCATGTGGTAAAGACAAACCTGATCTAATCTGGCATATTAAGTCTTTCAAATACAAGATATAAGCCTGAAGAATTTCTCTCTCATTAGGAGTTAAAGGTAGAAAGGAATAGATTTTTCAGGTGAGCAGTTGGATGTTGGAACAATAGCGTCTAACAAATTTAAATTGATTTCCCCTGAAATTTTACGGAGAACAATTTCTTTTTGCCCAAATACCACTAGCATACTACACAAACTTAATCACCAAGATGTTAGAACATTTTAACTCTAACAGAACGGTTAAGCAGATATCCCAACAGCCATCACCCTCCTTAAGCCTGTTCTACAACAGAGAAAGGAAGATAAAACATGAACATACTTTTCTCTTATTCCTTTGCTACTACAGATAAATCTCTGCATCTGCTCAGTGTCATCCTTTTGCTTCCTTTAGTGAACTCTAAATATTCAGTGTTTCTGAGTTTGCCTTCTGTTACTGTGGAATTGATCGTGAAGAATTAGCGTTAGTGTTATAACTCGAGGTAGAATCAAATATGGTAAAATAAGTAATCTAAATGCAATTTAAAGCACAAATGTTGAAGACTTTACTGAGCTGGAGCTTGATGTGGCATGCAGACCTGCTGTATCTGGGGAAGCAACAGAAATACCGTCTGGATTGAAGTTAAACAATGCTGGCTCTCCACTGTCCATTAAGATGGACAAGTCCACAGTCTAATGGAAAGCTCTTGGGTTTTGCCCTGAGATGAATCATTAGAATGATATGGGAAAGAGTTTTTATGATGGTTCTCCATCCTTTTCTATGAAACCTTATAAATGACAATTTCTACTGAGCTCTGGGAAGCAGAGCTGGGGAAGCAGCAATCCCACACTCTTTTTGTCTTTTACTTAGGTGAGAGCAAACAAAGCATGGCATAAATATCAAACAGACCTAACCTTTTCTCCCAGGGCATCAGCCAATGCAGTGGAAATTGTGCAAAAATCAGGAGATAGAGGAGTCCAGACATGTGGCACTGTGTGCTTTGTGTGGATCAGAGGCTGAATAAAACCTTAAGATACATCTCTATTACAGATGACTCTTGTAATGTAAGGGCTAAAGTGTAACTCTAAATTACAATCAAGCCTGTTCCTGCTACTCAGAGCACTGAGCACTTCTTGGAGTTTTGTGTTGGATGGTAATGGCAGAGGGACAGGTCTCAGTCAGACACAAGGGAAAAACAGATGAGACTGCATCTGGTTTTAACCGCAATAGTTGTGAAATGTTCAGCTGGATCCTCTCAAATGGCCCTTCCCTTCCCATTAAGAAAGTTCTTGAAAAGTTTGGAAGTGAATTTGTCCAGTATGTCTGATATGAATAACAAAATGCTTTTAAATGTAAATGTTTCGTAAAATGGCACCATTACCATACATTACAGTGAATACAGTTAAGAAACAACTCAGTAATCCCTCCTCTGTAATTTACAATTAACTTTTTGCCTCAAGGTAACAGCTACATTCACAAAAATAATGGCAATAGATTGACCCTGTTATGAATGGATAACAAGCTGGAAACAATATAGTTTGTCACAGAGCATTAACTGTTACTGTTGAAACTGTAAATAATGTGCATACAACCTGCAATGTAAATGGCTCCCCTTAAAAATATTAATTATGTCAATTAAACACTTGATACATAATAGATTATTCTGAAGCCTATTTAAGTCCATGTCAGACTGAATATACCACTTTCTAAGATCCCATTCCCAGACTACTGGAAAAATCTATGACTGCGTTCTGACCGTTCATGGTGGGACAAAGGGCTTACAACGGAATATCGCCTTAAATTAAAGATATATGGCTGTTTCTTTTGTTTGGATTGCTTGCACTCTTTTTCACTGAATATAATATTTGAAGATTAGAGAGTGTCTAGAGACACTGGACTCTTCTGAGATGCTTTTAGGCCGCTTTGGAAACTAATGAAAAACAGCCCTCATCCCACAGTGCTGGCCACTCACTGGAGGATCTCTGTGGGATACAGAACACTCTGCTGGCTATTGTGTCACTTTGTAATCACTGGTAATGGGACAGAAGAATACAGATAAGTTTTTACACCCGGCTGGTTTCTTACACAAAAGTAAGAACTCATCATACAAAAGCCAGAAAAAGCTGGGAGAGATGATGCTGTTCAGCTGATCTCCTCTTAGTACAACCTTTGGAGCCAGGGCTATGCTCATGTGGGAGACTGCTATCACATGACTTTAGAGGAGAGTGATCCAAAATTGGTATCCAACACATGGCACAGAATGGATTAGATTCTTCTCTCAGTGCCTGGAAAACATTAATTCATGACCAGAAGACTAAACCATATTTTTGTACTCTCGAACCACAATATCTGCTCCTCAGCTATAGCTCAAGATGAGACTTAACAGCACAATACTTCAGTGTTCTGGCTGATTACCATGTATAGACTGTTGCATTATAAAGAAGGGATTCCCACTAGATTACCCACATAGAGAAAGCAATATTAAAACGACAAGCCACCAAGAGGTCAAATAACCAGTTGCCAGAAGTTAGAATAACTAGACTGTGGAAGAGCAATATCTGAGGAGCTGGCATGTGTCCCAGGACTGGTTGTCATATGAATGAAAGAAAAGGCAGCTGGAATCTTACTGGACTGACTGTTATTTTCTGTGAACATAGTGTAAATCTTTCACTTTGGTCTTTCAACCAGACTCCTGAACTGGGAGTTGAGAAACTGATTCAGTTAAATATAAGGTCACTTTATACCTCATTTTTCCATGCTTGAGCTTCATCTGCTTTGTCTAGTTTTAACCTTTGGGATCAAGGACTGTTCAGACAGTCTGAGCATAAAGAGTTTGACTGTAGCTATAGTTCTTCAAGGCTCCTGTAATCCAAGCAAGTATATTATAACTACTCCTACCAAAAGGTGTGCTCTCTCATCTGGGAAGAAACAAAGTAGCTGTATGTATAAAACCAAGCAAGCATCTCTTCCCCCGTGATAGGGGCAAAATTCCAACTCATGACTGGTTGTTAAGAAACACTCATATTTCCCTCCACCCAACACTTTTCTCTGGGCAGCTCTTGTTTCACCTCAGTTACAGTTTAGCTGTGTTTGCTATACATTTGGTATCATCTCTTTAAAGATGTACATTTGAATGGGCAAGAAAGTGAGGGATTAGCAATGGGCAGAGGTCAAGTCCATCAAGACTTTAAGCATGTCATTGGTTGTAAAAAAGATTACATTACTGGCAGCTCTTTGCCAGATCAGTACTTCGATGCCAAATGTTAATCCTTGTTGGGGACATGATGGCTTGTAAATGTTATAGGAGATCATAGCTTTTCCTGTAGAAAATAGGCATTTATGGTTAAAACACAGGGATTATTTTCTCATGCTTACGTTTGCATTTCATGCTGACTCACTCTTGCTTGCTATGAGCTTTGCTTCAGTACTTATGTTTAATCGCTTCAGATCTTTATTTGTATAGCTAAAGGAAGTATGGTTGAGTTCTTAAAGCATTGGGTAGCAGAAGAGCTAGAGTTCACCTTCAAACTTCACCAGAGAACTTGTTCGGTGACATTGGGCGAATCCTTTTTGCTTGCTGAACCATAGTTTTCCCATCTGTAAAATGGAGAAATATGTAAAAAGAGTCCCATATAGCCTATGTGCAACTGTCAAAAGAACAGTGTTACTGGATTTATAAAGCATATCTACCTGTTTTAGTGCAGCTACCTATAACTTTGTCTGGTGTGTTTAATATCTGGGATAAGCAACATTCTTTTCTGCATTTGGATAGGTTTGGGTTAGCTAAACTTTTCAGATGAGATCAGATTATACCAGAATGGCCAACACACAAGTCAATGCAATATATTAAAATAACAGAAGACTCGGTTGACCTAAAGTTTATTCTGTGTGAACTCAGTTCATAACCAGCAACTGTTTTTAAATGAGCGTGGGACACTACACGTGATTAAGTACTGTCAGGAATTTAGTATTGCTCCAGTAGCCCTCTAGCAGCTTACTGTGCTTCCACAGCTATATGTCAACAGGCAGCTTGCTAGAAGTCCTTCAGCTGTTTATGGGATCCCGTGTGAAAGGGAAGCAAGCAAATATTGGAGCAAACTGTACTCCCACCTGCTTTTGGGATCTTGAGATCCTTAGTGTCTCTGTGCCTCAGTTTCTTATCTGTATTTTGAGGGATAATAATAAAACTCTGTTAAGCACAGAAACAGTAAAGCTGCACTTTAAAGGGCTGGGTGAGGTTAAAAAGACTAGTGCCTGACGCACTTTGGTTCTCAAGGAAAGGGGACCATATAAGCTCCTAGATAGATTTGATAACAAAGTTCATAAAAATAAGAGAACCAAACTGAATCTGGGGAAACCTGGTCTTCCAGGTTTCATGCCACATACACTTAGTAGCTATAAAATTATGATACTCTAGTATAAGGGGATTCAATATATTTTTTTCTGGGAGTGAGAAATAGTATACTCCATACTAAGTTTTAAACTGTATTAGTTTGGTTTTGTTATGCAGATGGATTTTTTTCCTTCTCTTCTACTCTTAGAAATGTTTTGAATTAAAATAGCTTACTCAAGGTCACCAAAGGCATATGGTCCTGCTCAAAACTTTAAACAAAACATTAGTTTTTACAACCTTTTGTAATTTGGTATTGTATACAACATGGTTATAGACGGAGTTTCTATAATCTTTGCAGTGGGTGACAGAAATATGAGATCCAAATTTATAAGCCATTTAGTGAAGCATTTAATCAATTTCATGCATAGGAAATAACTCTGATTGCTTTGCTGTATCAATCTTGCTTTCTTCAGACCTGCAGTCACCCCAACCTCAAAACACTTAAGTGGGGGGAACCATATGCAAAAGTCTAATGTTGTACACAAAGTGTCAGGAACTTCAGAGGGCTGTTTAAACTTAGTTGCCAGCATCAGCAATTCTTCTTAAGGCTTTTAATATTTTTCAGAAGGAAGGCAGAAATTCTAATATTTATAGAAAGTTGCAAGGCCTCTTTTTACAGTTATTCATTAAACACCCTTTGTCTAGAAAGAGCCTTTGACACTGTAGAGTTATGCAGATTAAGCTTGTCTCTAATACTAAAATGTTTGCATATGTCACCTTTAATCACTTACAAACGCTTAAAAAACCCTCCCTGCACCACATCATTCCCCATTTCTATGAATGGCGTATCGTATGACAAATTTGGAGAGACTGAGATGCTACTGCTTACTATGGCCATAAAACAAACAAATAAAAAAAACCCAAACATATTCAGGTCTAGACTGCCTTCAAGCTCAGGAGTTCAGAGCCACGCTTACCCATGGCCAAAAGTTGGAGGAAGGTCTGGTGGATTTGTCTTACAAGAGATCAGACTGAATTACTAGAATAGTTCCTCTTCTGACCTTAAAATCATGGCTCCGGATGGACTGCCTGAACCTTGGATTCAGGCAAACACGAGGGAGTGATATTCCTCACCTACTCACTCCTCGCACAAGGCAACTAGTGAACTGGAAGATCCTTGGCTCTGTTCTTTATTTAGTGGCATCTGAACTCATAAGGAGTTGGGATAGGACTAGTCTATTGGTATACGCTAGCACAAGTTATTACTCTTTCTGCAGGAAAGAAAGGAAAATACCACCGAGGCCAACTACATTTATTTCCTTATCCTGTATCTGAAGTCCCTGCCTCGGGTAAGAGGTAGGTCTTAAAAGACCAGCCCAGAGGACACTTTTCTTGCTCGTGTATCACAACAGCGTGCACAGTCCCCGAGCAGAGTACTCCACAGCGACTTCCTTCCTTGAGTGAAAGATTCCTTAAGGAGCAAAAAGGCAGTCTCTCTGATAATAAGCAGCTGCTCAACTATATTAAATGTAGACAAGGCTACAATAGTGTCAGAGTTGTCCACTGCCCTCTAAAATTAGAGCTGAAAGAGTGGTGGGCGCAGTGCTAAATACATACCTCATTTAAAAACAACGTGCTCGCGGGCTTTCCTAATGCGTGGAAAAGGGATGGCCACGAATCCCTGAGGACGTGCTGGCACAGCCAGCGCCCCCGCCAGCCCCAAACACGCCGCCACGGGCTGCGCCCCGTCCCGAACACCCGTCCGGACGAGCAGGAAAGGCTCGCGGCAGCCTAGCGGTGCGATTCTTATTTGCCTGGCCCGGAGAGCAGCCGCCCGCCCCGGCCTCCCGTTGCGGAACAGGAGAAGGGAGAAGAAAAGGGAAAAAGAAAGAGTCGGTAGCCGCTCTGGCGTGCCCAGAGGGGCAGAGGAGGGTGCCGCGGCCTCCCACCTCGGGCTGGGGGCAGCGCTGCCCCCGGAGCAGGCGCCTCTCGGCCAGGCCGCGCTGGCGCAGCGCTGCTGGGCGCCGCAGCCCCGGGGCGCGCGGAGGACGCGCCAGCTTCCCGCTCCTGAGGTGATGCCGCCTTCGAGCGCTCGGGCTTGCCTTTGCCAGCTGTTCCTCCTCTTTTTTTGGCCGCTTTGACGACGTGGGCGCCTGTAGCGGTTGCTGGGCCTTGGAGAGAAGCGGCCTGAGGGAAGGAAAGCAGCCGTTCAGGGCAGTCTCAGGTAGGGACGCAAAACCCTCCCTGCTGGGGTGGTTCCTCGCGCGGGGCGAGGGGGGGCCTGGGCCCCTGGTTCGGTGGGAAAAGAGGGGCTGGGAGAGCCTGTGCGGGACTGGGGGGCCTGGCGGGGGGAGATGCTCCTACTTCACTTCAAAATATGGCTAACAACGGCTCTTTAGGCGCTTTTTGTTCTTTCTTCGTGCGCCGTGGGGCTGGCGAGGGCCCGGCCTGCGTGTGGCCTGCGCTGTGGGGCCTGGGGGGCACCTGCATCGCCGAAAGTGGGTCTGGACTCGAGCCGCTACAAATACAAAAGCTTTTTAGTGAAGCAAATAGGGCTTATTACACTGTTTTTGTACCTTAAATAAATCAAGAAAGGTGTAAATGTGCTAGTTGTGAACTGATTTATCCCTTGGGCTACTTCCATAAGATGTTGCTTTCACCCCCTCCCCCGCAACCTCTCTGCTTTGGATGGCATCAGTTTATTGGAAGGGTTTTCTGAAAACAGGAATATTAAAAAGGCATGTTTTCTCTTACTCATCTGGAATATTCTAGGAGGGATTAGCTTATTTAATTCTTCACCCCATAAATTTAGGTTTCCCTTTCTAGTTGTGCCTTGCAGAGATGTTAAGGCAATAAAAGTATAAGTAAAAGAAGCTGCAGGTTTTTTCTAGATAGAGATACACCTCTCGCAGGTGATCTGCTGTTTCTTTAAAATAGTAATGAGCAAAACCTTTGCTTTTCTGATGGGGAGAGATAGATCCTACCTGAAAGAAAGTTTTTCACAGTATGAATTTAGGCTTTTGGGAGGAGATAAACACACATGCACTTAAGCTTCAATTCTTAAGGCTCATTTGGTGAGGGAGCTTTCCGGTGAGTGAAATGGAGGTGGGGTTTCCTCCTGGGCTGTGTTCCCTGTGGAGGGGTGAAGGGGATGGGATGCCAGGCACCACCACCCGGCTGTCTCTATTTAGCCCTTCCCGAGCTTTCAAGGTTGCTTGCTCTGTGTTTCTGACCTGGGCCAGGTTCACAAGCTGCAACAGTCCCTGCTGTTTTCTGTCAGCTTCTAACATAGGCCTCATTTAGCCTTCAGCTTCTTGTCCCTTTAGGCTTTCTAATTTCTTTTATAACAGTCTTAGGGGGCTTCCAGTTTGTGTTCATCCTACAGTTCTTAACAGTTTTTTTGTTTCTGAGGTTTGTTTCACTGCTTTAAGGCTGTCCAATTCAAAGAAATCTTTTTTGCTCCATCATCTTGGAGGCCTGACTATATACCTGCTCACCACTTTCCCTGGCAGCTTCCACTTCTGCTGTGCTGCAGCTCCCTACCTGCACTTGGGGAACCTCTCCTTGCGTCCTGTTTTTGGGGAAAGTGCAGTCTCTTTCCCTCTCAGATGGATGCCACCCAGCTCAGCGTACAGCAGCCAGAACAAGTCAACCTTACTCTGTTCATAAAAATAGAAATGAGAAAAGTTTGTCACAAAAGTCTAATCCAGCTTTTGAGGTGGCTGAAGCCTGTAGGCACATATAGTACCGATGGAGCGTACTAGAAGTTCGTAAGGTGTTAAAAGTTCTGTGTTGGATATGGCCAGGAGACTCACAGTTGGCTGATGCTCTCAAGCCACTCTCCCCCCACCCCCCCAAAACTCCCCTATTAGAAGGGCCATTCTCTACCTTTCATCCTTTATAACCCCTAGGGAGTGGAGATCTAGGTTTTGTCCCTTCTGTGCTCATGAATGTGTGAAAAGTTAAGTCTTACTTTAACGCTCAGTCAATAGGCTGTTTCTGGTGAAGCTGTTACTTTTGATAACTCTATTCTGAAAAGGATTTCTTCTCCACTCCTATGAACTGCAGTACTCTTTTGGCTATTCTGTGGACCTCTCTTGACTTGGTCTATAGTTGTTCAGTTTTTACCAATGCAAGTAAACTAGAATTAAGGAAATGCTATTGTCTGCTCACTCTCTGAAAATTTTTTTTGAACCAAAATAGATGCAACAATTTGAAAACGTCAGTCAAGTATTTTTTTTGTTTGACTGTTTACAAAACACAATGTTTTATGGAGGTAATTTATACATGGAAAAGAGGGTTATTCCCAATATTATCTTTATCTTCTAGACATAAATAACAAACAACTCCTGTAATCAAAATTTACTGCAATTGTAATGGATTTTGGCATCGCTTATGTATCGCAGGGAACGTTAACATAATGTTGACTTTTAGGACTGTGGCCAGGTTTTTTTGTTGTTGTTTTTTCTCTTTTAGGTTGGATTCATTATAAAAAATACAGTGTATTTGTGGCTTTTATGGCATTCAAGAGATTAATTCTCATAAATAACCCTCTTTATACCTCCTTCTAATCAGAAAGTTGAAATTATCTGTGACAATGTGAACACTAAAAAGTTGTATACTATGAAAATATTTCAATAATTAATGCATGCACTATCTAGAGCAATTGACAGTGAGGTCATAAACATAATGGGCCATCTGTGTTTGATTTGTATCTGAAAATGCTTAAAGGGAAAGGCAGGTAATTCAGGCTTCTCTTGCAAATGTAGACAGGCAAGATTTTTCACCTTCTCAGAAGGTTGTTGAACCATTTCATTGCTTTAAAGAAAAAAAAATCCTTCCAGGCTACAACGTTTTAACACGCTTGCATTTTGCTCCTGTGCTTCTCAGACAAGCAGAGCGCACCAGTGGGACTTTTAGTTTTCTTTTAGAGTACACAGAGGGTTGTCATTCTCCCTTATTTACTTTATATTGTTTGCTCTATAAAAAATGCCACTTCAGGCTCCTGAGCAATCCCACTAGTTCACTTTGCATTCTGGGACCTGGGCTTAAATAGTTTTTCCCTGGACTTTTCCAAGTTCAAATCTGCGCTGGCCTGTTGAAAGACAGTGAAACTTTTATTCAGGGATCTGGCTCGTTGTACCTTTATGACCTTTCTCTGGATCTGTCCCAGCTTGCCTCCTGAACCTTCTCTCCCTTGTGAAAGTCGAGGTTCAGGTTACGTGCGTATCTTGGATTTAATTTAGTGCTAGAGTTCTGTGCTGTGATGTGGAGAGACGGATTGTCCTGCTATCGTTAGGAATAACTCTTTATCTCTGAACCTATATGCATTGGCATAAAGCCAATATCAAGCTGGAATGACTCAATAAATAAACAACCAAATACCCCTCTTGTTTTCGCTGGCTTATTTGATGACAGTCTGACTTCTGCTTTTGGCACCAACTGAGGGTCTACTAAAGGAAATGCCATTATCTTTCTCATGCCAGGCAGAGATTAATAAATTCTTCAAAACTGAATCCAGAGAGGACTTCTAAATGATTTCATGTGACCTCCTGTATATCAGGACTATTAAGTACTACAAATTACCTACGATAAGCCCAGAGATTGCAACCTATTTAAAACTCCATGAGATTTTTTTCCCTACACTCTGCCCTTCCTTGTTGCCCAAATATTAACTGTAGGTAGAGAATAGGTCATATCAAGGTAGCATCAGGGGCTGGGGAAATTGGCCGGCTGAAATATATTCAGGTAATCCCATGTTGTAGGAATTCCTGTGCTGTCCTGCTATTCTGATTTGGTGTTAATTTCTTTCTTGGATCTGAATCTAGTGGTCAGTGCGATCTTGTGCATGAGGGAAACCACCCCCATCAACCGCCACCCGTAAGATTGCCCCATTTTCCCCTTAAAAATTTGACCACCTATTCAGTATCTCATCTGTAGCACTGGAAAGTCTTTGATATAGCCAAGGAAAAACTACCTGACTAAAGCAAAGTTGAATTATATCACAAAGGTGTGAGAATTATTCTTGATACTGCCAGTACCTCTCTAATGCTCTGAAGCATTTCTTAATGTGGAACCGCAAGGATAAAAAGGCAAAGATCAGAATACGTGGAGTAGTAGGAAGAAGGGCTCTGGTCTATGGATGGCTGGAAAGGTATTTCACAGCCATCTGGCTACACATCCCCCTTCCTTCTCCATGTCTTCTCCAATATGAGTGTGTATAAATCGTTAGGTGTTCCAAACCAGGCAATGAAGAAGATAAATTCTATTTTGTCCTAATCAGATTGGGTAAACATCATTTACCTGTGTTTATGTTCAGCTGTACCATTGCTTATACAGACTGAAGAATTTCTCTCAAAAGCTAGAGCAGAGCATTTCTTTTTAGAGAGAGCAAATTTTGACTTAAACACTTCAAGCCCACTGGTTATCTATCTCAAAGTGTAACTGGTTACAGTGCTGGGAAATTGCATCTTACTTCATAGCCGAGTTTCTGTAAATTCAGTTTCCAGCTTTGCATCTTGTCATGTTGTTGACAGCAAGTGAAAAGCCACATACTATCCACTATTCTCCCAGCATACAGGTAACACTGCTCAGTAATCAAGTCCTTCATCTTTCTTTTTGTTAAACTGCAGAAATTGAGTTCATTATGCTTTGCACAATAATGCTTTTTTCTAGTACCTAGATTATTTTTGTCTCCTATGGTCTTCAGTATTTCTGCCTCCATTTTGAAACTAGAGTTGGACACTGTTTTCTGGTGGTGATCTTACCACAGCTTTTTCAGAGACAAGATCATTTCCTTGTTTCTACTTGGATCTTTATTTTTTCATTCTAGTTCTGGACTCTGGAGGGTTTTAGCCTTTTTATGCTATAGCACAAAACAGAGCTGTGTGCTGAGGTAGAGATTAAACTCTAAATCCTTACGTTTGAACTGTTTTGAGACAGTTTCCTATTCTATAAAAGTGGCCTTCTTTCCTGACTCTCTCTGTATTTAGCTATATTAAAACACATTACAGTAAATAGAGAATAACACAGACTGCTGCTTTGAATCAGAACCTTGTCGTCTCCCAACGTTTGCTACCATAATAATTCTTTGTGTCATCTACAAATTTTATTAGCACAATTTTATATATCATGAAAGTTTCATAATAAAGTTCATTATAATGTAAACTGCCAAGCTGGGTCAAACCAAAGCAACACCTAGCCCAAGTGTGCTGTGTGACAGATGCGTAGGGAAAGATGATTAGAAGCAGGGTGCAGTGATTCTTCCCTTGCTGTACTCTCCTGGTTTGATAATCAGCAGTTTAAAGACATCCAAAGCTGTTGTTTAATAGCTCTCAATGACTTTTCAAAAAATTTTAAGCTCATTTATACTTTTGTTCTTTGCAGCATCTGTGGAAGTGAGTTCCATCATTTAATTTGTGCTGTGAAGAAAAATAGTTTCTTCTAAAAGGTGCACCATATTGGTATTATAAAAAATAGTGAATAATCATTCTCTACTTACATTCTCTACTCTATTTCTGATTTTTTAAGGCATATATCATGTCCCCTCTTTCTCTTTTTAGGTATTTTTTGCTTAGAAAAAAGAGCCAAAGTAGTATAATCTTCTCTATCTATTTTGAATTAGAATGACCAGAACTACATGTTGTAATCAAGCACACCATGGATTTACACATGGCATGAGGGTATTTTCTGGGTTTTCATTCTCTACAATATCCTGTTTTGTACTCTGTTTTCCCTTTTGTGGAGCATTGGATTGATCTGTTGAAGAGAATTATTCTCAATCACAGATCTTTCTAGCATAAATGGGCCTAGAGTCTGTTTGTGCATTACCCTCCACCTAGTGACGCTGAATTTGTTCTGTTCTAACACTCTGGCAGTCAGTATGGTGAGATCTTTTAGCTTTGACAGTCCTGAATAATTCTATCATTTGTTCATACATGAACAGCATAGTTCATAGCACAGGTTCTTCAGGGAACCCTGCTGGAAAACTCTTTCCAATAGGAAGGCTTGAGTATTTATTCTTTTAACCATCTCATCCTATAACAGCTCAATTTAAGAGCCGTTGCTGTGAAACCTTCTCAAAACCTTTCTGAAAACCCTATGTACGCTCTCTGGACCAGATCATCCCTGTTTATGCATTTGTTGATTCCTTCAAGGAACTCGAATAGAACTTTATTAAAGGGGATCTGTGTAGACCAGTGAAAGGTGCTGTATATTGCTTGGCATTAAAAATTGGCATGTTTTACTTGGTTAAATTTAAGATCACTTATTTCAAAAGGAAAGCATGGCTTTCTACTTAGCACCATGGTCTGGCATTCAGGATATACAGGTTGTACTCCTTGTCTGCCAAAATATCTGTCTTACTGAGCAAGTTGTTTTATCCTTCTGTGGATCAGTTGCTCAGGGGTATAATTGTTGTTCATTTCTTCTTTTTTCTCTATTTAGCATATAAGTGTTCCAGAATAAGGACAGAGTATTTATATGCACAGCTCTTTAAACCATTTTGTTTGGTAACTGGATAATGTCGTAATCCAAGTTGACAATGCATTCGTTGAGGTCAAATACTTTGATAAGGGTATTAGGCTACTGATTTTAATCCAGCTCTGTTTCATTCTTTCAAATAATTTTTTTTTCTAATTTTGGTGATAATTATTGCTCGATGAATATCTTTTTTGGCCACTAAATCAACCAGTGAGCTTTAAGCAGTATTCAAATTCTGTGGTATTTTGAGTAAAATTATTTTACTGTTATTTTACTGTTTTAAAGAAGCTATTTGGACTCCAGCATTAATAATGTCAGCAAAAAGCCAAAGGCATTTTTTTACTGAGATTTTACTAAGGTGTGATAATTAAGAAATGTGATGAGAACAAAAAACACAGTGCATCTGTGCTGAAGATGTTGTGCCTTAAGAGTCTGAGTAATAACTGTTGGGTCAGTAGCCATAAAAAAAGTCCTATAAATGCAGAATATAAGATCTGAACTGGGGCTTTGCCTCACAACAATTATGTCAGCAGCTAATGGTAATATCTTGTGGGTTACCCATCCTTCCTGCTTCACCATTTAAAGTGACACTATCCCTGTTTTCACTCTACATCTATCATAAAGACACATTGATTTCCTTTCTGAGGAAAACACATATTTCTTCCCTCCTGCTAAGAAGATAAATCTGACAGATTTTAATCAAATGTAGTTGTTCACAACTACAGAAATGTTTCCAGTGTCATAGATGAAAACCTTTCTTTTCTTTTTTTTTGAAAAGGAGAAGGTTTCTGGAAGCCAAGTTTATTTGGAGAGTACACCTGTGCTAAAAATCTAACTATATGCACCAGCAGTTAACATTTCAGAATGCCCTATGGGCAGGTTTAACTTTACTGCCCTCCAACATAATGCCTTTCTTGTAGTGGTAACCATGAATACTGCTATAGTTAAGGGTCTGTCAGTGGTTCTGTCATAAACTCCCCTGTTTCTAGGGTTTTTATAACTCAGCCATAAAAATTCTCTCCAAGCTAAAGCTTAGCTTACCAAGGCAGACCTGATTCTGATCTTGGAAAGGCAGATGATACATATCCCTCTGTCTCATCTGAAATTAGCTATGGTCCATGAGGAAGGACTCTTGCAAACCAAGAGTGCCATACGTGTCCAGCTGTATATGATAGATGAAAGAGGAATAGTGTCTTAGAAGGGCTTTCATTCTCTTAAAATGGCAAATGAATTGGCCTTAATACTTTAAAGTAAGAGGAGTCAAGCCACACAGTTCTTTCCAAATTGTGTTTTTAGGTTAGTGTTTTCTTTCTTGAAAAGTAACTTTGAGTTCATTATTTCTTAGCCTGTGCCACAGGCCACATTCTGATATCATTTAGAAATATGGAATATCATTCACAGCTTAAGTAGTGCTCTGGTTTTAAATCAGTGGGGCTGAACATGGAACTGGGTATCCTGAAGACAAAGATCAATCAAATCTGAGTAGAGCCAATGTTCAGAGAAACAGAGAGAACATAGCTACTGTGACCCTGAAAGAAAGGAAGCTTAGAAATGTAGAATTACTATGCTTTCTGCTTCTATGATTGTAGACTTAACCCAGCTTGTACGTGAGGCTAGCCACAATAAGCTCCAGGAAGTAGGCGTAACATTGGTATATAGTAATCATTTTCCATAGAGGCAGCTATTACAGACTTGGAAATAGGTTAGAGAGCATGAATGTTCTTCAGTCATGCTACAACGTGATAGATGGATGCAAGTCATGTAATGGATTTGTAGAAGGTATTGCATGATGCTGTGTCAATGGCCACTAGAAATAAAAATGCAGCAAATCTTGGATACTAGAAATGGTCCTTTGGGAGCAAAAGGAAATGTTCAACTCTGCCAGGAGTTTCATTCTCTGGTGGTGGGTATCTACTGAAGTTTGAGGTTCTCCAGTCCTCTCTATTCTGTTCTTGAGTGCCCCAAAGGTGAACATTCACTAAACATCTTGAATTTGAGCCTGCATGTACATCTGGTCAGCACTAAAGGGAAAATAAAATACCTTGAATGTGACTGTTTAGATCAAAGAGCAACAGTCCAATTCTGAATCCCTAGCAAAGTCGAAGCGTTTGACTAATACTGCCTAATTATTTGGCTAATAAAGCTCATCTCTGATCATTTTGAACCTGTGCTCTGTTATTCTAAGTCAATTAGAGATCTTTAATAGCTTGAATTTGGTGCAACAAGTATTTTTGCTCCTCAGTCTGATTTTAGCTAGTCTCCAGTTGGGTAAAAAGCCAATAGTCTAAATGGTTGTATTTGACATGGGCAACAGTTGCATTAGACAGCCTCCTAGAAAGGCTAGCATCTCCCAGCATATTTATTCCAAATGCCGGTTTATGTCTCCAGTATTTGACATCTTTACTATATTAAAGTTTTGTTCTCTAGGAGCAGTAAAATAATGGCTCAAATTGTCACTTCTCCTAAGGTTGTTCCATTTCTGGGCACCGTACAAGGCGTGAGGTGTCAATCCCACTCATGTGCATAGAAGTGAAGAGCAGGCAAACTTGCTTTACCCCATCTTTTGGCTGTCATTTGAGTAAAGCTAGTCTGGCATGAATGGGGGAATGATGTGGGCCATGCAGAGAGCTGGCAGAGCTTGCTCCCTTCAGGGAGCAAGGAAGAATCAGAATCCAAAATGTGGTTTGGTCACAATTCATTCCCTGTTCTGCTCTTCTGGCAGCCGATCTGTTCAGTGCCTGTGATTGCTTCATGCTCTAACCCAGGGGAGCAAATGAGAGGGAGGAAATTACTGATCCAGCTCTTCCAATGAGCAGTTTATAGCAGTCTAAGAAGAACTATGGAAAATGAAAACAAATGAAATAGGAAGGGGAAAAGTGCCTTTTATTTGCTATTTCTACACCGATAATGGAACATTAATTTAAACCAGGACCCTTTTTGGAAATGAGTCAGAAGTAAGCACTGGCCAAAGTGATTCTTACTTTTAAACAGTGTTTCTGCTTCTGTGTTGCTCTGAGTTTTTACGACTGCTGCACCTAAGCCAGATCATTAAGGCCTTACATTTCTTTAGATCTAAGCCAGCAAGATGATCTTCTGGTGACCAAGCTTTTTTCTAATACTCCTACCTTCATGAATCTTCTTTCTTCAAGATGTCAAGGAAGTTTCTCCTTTTAAGGGGTCTAGTCTCCCAGTGATCTTGTGGTGGATTTGCAACTTTAACTCCCATCAAATGCTAATAGGAATTCTGTGGTCAAATCCTCTCCCCCATCTCTCTTCATGCCTCACTGGGAGAAAAGAGCCATTAGTGTGTTTGAAAGTAAATTTCAAGGTTTCCTTTTTGTGCGCTCCAATGGCAGAGGTTTATTCCTTTCGTCCTTTTTATTTTATTGTGAGGCACCTTGAGTTATTTGCATGATAAGACACCCTGTAAATGGATTATATTGTAATGCATTGTGTAGGTTTAATGCTGACAACAGCTTGGTTTGGAAGTAAGATAGCAACTCAGATTTTTAGTTTCTGATGTGCCATGCAGAGAAATTCCTTTTGAGAAGCATGAGGCAAAGCAGGAGGGATGAGGAGGAGGCAGCGTGAGTTAAGTTGTATGAATAATGCTAAGGAAGGCTGGCATTAAAGAGAAGATGAATACATCAACTTCTCAGGCTCCAAACTGGAGAGAATCAATGGCACAAACTTGTGTCCCTCCCCTCTCCACCATAACGATTAATGTGTTTATTTTCCCTCCTTTTTCCAAGGAGAGCAAATAAATGACAATGCTTTCTGGTAACAGTCGTTTATGATGAGTGCAGCTTTGCAGTGACTATGCCCAGAATATTACGTCATTATATACCATCTATTTATAAACTGAAGTCAGGTCCCTAGAGAAGCACTATATTTTAGAAGAAATGGTGAAATGAACACAAATCTGCTGGGGGTAGGGAGGGGAATGGTAGATTGCTCTTAACTCTAACTGGACCATGTAATGAGTGCTGGTGCAGGAAGTTTGGTAGTCTGAGCGTAAAGTGTAGAAAACATACGCTCCCCTGGAACAGTACATTTAAATCCTGGCAGAAGCAGCTTGGCTTTTCCTTCCAAGATAAATACACAGTTTGCATTGAGTAGGTATTTCAGATAATACCATAAAAACAAAAACTAAGTGTGGACACTAAAGGGTTTGTAGTCGTCTCTGAAGTCCTGCACATGACTGCATTTAGTGCTACATACTCAAGGTACTCTGTGGAAGTGGCATAAATATTCCTCTTGCTCCCTGCCTCTTTGGCAATAATCAAGTTGGCCAGTCCTTTGTTGCATGCAATCCAACGCTTGAATAAACTGAACGTAATTAAACTAAAGAGGAATACTCTGTTCCCTTTAGATCTTGTTGGCTTGTTTCTGCATGATGTACAGTACCCTTGGGCTGGTCTAACAAAGTTCTTGAGCACCTCTAACTTTCAGCATGCATGTGGTGTCATTTCAAGTTCACAGAACTATTCACATGGTTAACTCCCATTTTGATATGTAAAGGTAAATACTTTACTAAACTGTTCTTTAGCTGCAGTGGTTGAATGGTGGAAATTGAACAGTTGTGCAAAATTTATACCTACCTTAAAATCAAATGAAGTGCTACTTGGAATCACTTTAGGTTTCAGTTTTTTAACTCAAAGTAGTCATGAATACCATGTTTAAAAGCACTTTGATCATTGCTCTCTTGGAAAAAAAGAAAAAAGGGAGGGGGAGGGGAGTATCTGTTGGAAAACAGGGGAAGAAGCCTTTGAAATCATAAAGTGTAACTAAACTTAGTCAACATACTGTGTCCTGTCAGGAAAAGACTGATCCTATTAAAGCTCCACTGCATGTAGCCAAAATACTTTAAAGAGAATTCTATGGATTTCTGTGTTTACTGATGTCAGCATGGCACAAGATTGGCCGCTATGCTTATTTATAGAAAAAGAACTGCCTAGAAGAGCCAGCAAAGCGCTCCTGATCTATGCCACTGTGTTGATGACAATGCAGTTTCTGGGATGTATTGTAATTTAATGCAGCTTTCTGAATTTGTAAAGCAAAATCTCCTGTTGTCTGAATGGTCACAAATCCATTCCTTTTAATTTAAATATATAGAGATTCTTGCCTTCCCAGCTCTGAATTTGTATTACCTCCTCAGTTTTGAGGAAATAATTGGGCCCTAACTGTCTCTTATAGATGAGTGGTAGATAATTTGGGATTAATTCTAGAGAATGGAGAGAAAGATCACAAGGATACATCTCTCTTGGGTGAGTGGTCTTTATGTCATAGCATTCCTACATTGATAAAGACTCTTTAGAATCCTGTAGCTGACAGCAGACCCAAAGCAAGAAACTTTTAGTATTAATTTAAATTAAAACAACTGATGGCTTTAAAAAGAGGAAGAGGTTCTCTTTTGTAAAGTAGAAATACTCCAACTCATTCTGTGAAGACGTCACTAACAATGCATTTAAACTCTTCTGATAAAAGAGTGTTTGTATTCTAACAAGAAGTTTTGCAATCTGGAACAAGATGTTACTGATTGGCGAGATTTGGGTCTCAGCTCTTCTTGAATGACTCCAGATTTAATTCCATTCATGTCAGTGTTGTTGTTTCAGATTTACATAAGGGTAATAGATCATACTTAGAGAAACTGGCATTGCTGAAATATTATTTGATTAAAAAAGTAGACTCTTCTGTTGTTCCTAGAAACAGTATTTTTATGTCCTTTTGCAATAAAAAAAGTCTGAAGCAGATGAAAGTCAAGCTCTGTTAGTGGTATTCTATTCCATGAGAATATCTGGCATGCGCGGTTTGCTTTCCTTTTGTTGATTCACCTGTTTACATGATTTCTGTGTTATGTGGAGTTGAGTATTGTATCTATGAGATAGCCCAGGGTGCAGCAAATACATTGTAAAATAAATCAGCATGCATTTGAAATCAGAATGAAATTTGGGTTGATGTACAGAGATACACAGAATGATGTAACACTACTGTTATCCCAAAGAAAAACAGCATGATCAAAATTGATAATAAATCTTCTGTTAAGTGACAGATAAAACTTTTAATAAAAACAACCCACTCTAAGCTCATGCTTCATGTGTGACTAATTCTGACTGGCAAAAATATTAATTTTAACAAACATCAATTAGCAAATTGTCTGTGGACCAGAAGATATTTATTACATGCATGTGTATGCGCTTGTGTATGTATGTGCATGTAGGAGAGTGTGCACATGTGACATCTAGAGAAAAAGCAGGAGGGCTTTCACACACCCTGCAACATTTAAATACAAAGTTGTCCTACATCTAAACAATGTGTCTAAACACATGCTTGCATGAATTTCTCAGTAAGATTAGGTGCACTTAGCATACATAAACATTAAGAAGTCAGTGGCTAACATGAGCTATTTGTACAGTAAACGAAGCACAAAGATTAGCATTGCTTTACCTTATTCTTTCTGTGGCACAGTGTCTACTGCCATGGACCTTCGTGAAATGCATAAACGTGCAGTGCCTCCTAAGAAATTGAGGCAAACTGTTCAGGAAAGTCCTGTGCTCTGAATGACCCTCTTTTTGCGAGGCTTGGTGTGTAGGAACGTCCTATTCATGACGCTGCATTTAGCACATTTCAGTAGTTCAATATGAGGGCACTGATTTCGTGTTTCTCTATTTTTGTGTGCCTAAGCTGAGGCAAACCAGGTGGAAACCTGGCTCCACTGCAGTCAGGCGGGCATTAAACTCCTGCCAGTCCCAAGAAGAGATTAAGACACAGCTCTGATCTCTTCCCCTCCAACCAAGGCGTTTGGGACTGTTTCCACAGACCACAGGCCAGGAGGCCTTCCCCGTGGCGTGTAGTCCTAAGGGATATATGTGTTGCTTGTCCGACAGCCAGATCAGATTGAAGTCAGTGGCATAACTCCCTGTCCAGTTTCTGGGGAGTAAGGTTACACCACTGACATTACAGGAGAAGTGCTAAATGGCAGAGTCAGCTGGACATAATGGCTACTTTGGAGTATTTTAGCCCTGTGGCTTGAGCGTTTGGGTTATATTTTAGCAACCAAGATGACCATTCTTTACACATATTAAGAATGCAGAGCCTTGTGAATAGCGGAAAATTTAACATTTCATGGATATCACAACTCGTGCTCTTTTTTTCAGTAATACTAGTATGCATTGTAATTCTTTTTTGCTCTCTGTTATCCTTCTACCCTGCTACAAAATGTACTTTCATCTTTTGGAAATGACCCTCTAAGGTAGTGACTAAAATTAATTTAGGATTTTTTATTGTAAAAAGTGTGAGTGTTATTCCAGAGGAATAGCATTGGGCCTTCTGCATTTATTGTGACGTTTAGAGCAGAAAGGCAGTTTTTAAATAAAATGATTGTTTTTCTGACTGCCCGGTCTGCAAAATCTGCTCAAGACCTGCAGATCAGTCTCTGTTCTTCTTGAGGTGTTTGCTTTTGCTAGAAACGTGAATTCTGCCATCACATTTTCCTATTCAGTGATGGTTGCACTGGATCTTCCATGCTAAAACAAGCTTGAAGTAATTAATACTTAATTTCGTTTGTAAGATGCAGAAAGAAACATGATTCTAAAGCATGCGGAAAAAATCTTTTGAGAAAGAAACTGCTATTTTTGTAGCAGTTTTTTCCAGTATAGTGCAGAATTTTGAATTTTGAATGAATTCTTAAGTAAACTTCCATGAGAGTGACATAGACACTTCTGTGTGGGGCCTAATATGAAAGTTGTTACCCACTCTCATCTCTCTGAAGGTTTCAAACAAAGTTTAAATTGGACATGAGGTATAGTGCCTCCAGCTGGCCAAAATAATTTCAGTTCCTAACCTCTTTATTTAAAAAAAAAAAAAAAAAAAAAAAAGCAAGAGCAGATGCTTGTATCTTCCTATTGTCTTAGCATCAAATTTCGTGACTGTAGTGTCTGGCTGATTTTTGCCCATATTACTGTACCTTTAAAAAAATTCACTACATATCAAGGTTTTCTTCCATTCCAGCTACTGATTTTATTGCCTAATGCTGGCAATACTCACTTATCTTTATATCATCTTGATCTATGCTTTTTATTTGAGTTGCAAAAGACCACAGCCACAATTCAGCCTAAGAAGATAAACTAAAGTAATTCAAGCCAAGTGAATGGCTTTATTCTCTTGTATTCATACTTTCATAACTTACTACTTGTCTGATCCATTTTCAGCTATAATGTACATATAATCAACCTTTTCAGACTTCTCACAAGAAAAGCTTTTGTTCACTGTGCAGTAATCAGTATTAAAGGCCTTTAAAATAGTGAAAGTCAATGACACTGGTGTATTGTCCAGATACATTGTTGTTGATATAGTGGACTGATATTGCTATGAAAGACCAATTTCATCTCAAAGTTCTTTCATCTGTAGTGATCACAAAATTTTTCACATATTGTTCTTCACAATCATATAAGTTGGTACCCACCTCCGATATTTCATTCTAAGCTGTTTTTTCCCCAGGATGACTACAAAATGATTTGAAGGCTTTGAAAAGCATTGTGTGGCCTCAGTCCATGAATGAAGTCTCTACAGACAAACCATTATATACAAGCTATATAGCACTGAACGCTGTATAACATTTGAATCAGTGAAGACAAAATCTTACGACAAGGAGATACTAGATTACAAATACAGTCAAGTCACTACTAGATTTTAAACCTAAAGAGAGGCAACTCTTTAAAAAAGAGTGAAATTATGAAGTCATTTTTTTCTATGGGAGCATTGTATTGCATGCACAATTATAAACCTGAGACTGTTTCCAGAGATTTCAGATCCTTTAACATTAAAATTGTGATTAGATGCTTCAGTGTCTGGAATATTTGGGGAGATAATCATGTACTCTTCTCCCAGTTTTTAAATATTTATTTTTGACCCATTTCTATATGAGGTATCAGATCTCTGAAAAATGGAGTGTCTTCACAGACAAAATCCTTTAAATTTTACAGTCACCAGTTAATACACAACCCATGATGGTCTCCAGTGCTTTATATTCTCTTGACTCAATTGGAATGTGCAGTCAAAATCTGGCCATACTCTGAGGTAGAGAACGTTCTCACTTCACCCAAAACTGTCCCATGGAGGAAGAAAACACTAACTGGTCTCTTTGGCCCTGATTGCTTTCTGTTTGCCCTCGGGGTGTCTAGCTGCTGAGACCAGCTTTTATTAGTTTCAGTACTCTGAGGCAGCTTTGAAGATGGTTAATTTTGGGGCACCTTTTTGACTGAGATGTACTAAGTGGAAGGGCTTACAGAAGGTGACATTTAACGTAAGTTGTATCTGACACAGAACAGAGGCAAGATTCATACCCTGACATCGACTTAAAACATTTAGATGAAAACATTACTACTTAACTAGCAATGGTTGGTACCTTGAGAAGAGAATAAAGCAAGAGCTGATCAGATTTGCCTATTTCTGTTTTAGTTAAAAAAGAAATAATATTTTAAAAAGATTTTTCTTTTATTCTACAAGAAAATAAGTGATAATTTGTTTTTTTTCCATCTTTTTTCCCCTTCCCTTTGCACTCCCCATCTTTCTCCTTCCCATTTTTCCTATTTTCAGACTATTTCAAATCTAACTCTGGAAAAGTTACAGAAGGGAACAAAGGAAAACTGAAACTCTTTAAAGTGGTTGGGCTAGTTTCATTTCCTCCTGCTGTTATAACTTTTCCAAACCAAACTGAAATTTTGGATATTGTTCACTTTTCAACTCAAGTAACAAAAAGGACATGAGAGAAAGTGGACATGGAACAAAAACAGTTTCAGCACTTGCAAAAAATGATGTAAACAGTAGAAAAATTAAAAAAATAATTTTTTACTTGCCAAGTGGAAACCACTTGAGTTTTGAAATTTTTAATGAAAAAGTTCTTCCATTTTTCAGCTGCTTTGAGAAATCCTAAGCTGTTTTCATCACTAATGTTACTGCATTTCTGCTTGTCTTGGATCTTGCTTTTACAAGATGCTATCGCTTTTATGCTGTGTCTCTTCTGAATTAACTGAGCTTTTCAGCTGCATATTAAGTCTACATGAGTAAAACGTTCATTGGACTCATCAGTCATCAGCCCCATATATCACTAATGCCAACTATGATACTAAGATGACTCATGTCCTAATTATTTGGAATAACAAGTGTGCTCTTGTGATAGGACAATATGATTTTGCTTGCTACAAAATGGATCAATAGAAAGTGGCCACATAATGCAGGCATGCCAAATGATCATGAAAATGCATCTCGGTACAAAATTGTTCACCCTGATTTTCACAGGATGATTTTTTTTCCCCACTGGGCCCATTTTCCCCATTATCTTCCCCAGCCCTCTGTAGATAACAAGTATTTGAAAGTTTAAACCTGATAAAATACGGACTTTTAAATTGCTTCTGTGCAGTTGAATTATTTTGCCTGTTACGTGCCATGAAAAATAACTAGGCAAATGATCCACCAAAGGGGCTGTGGGTATCATTTTCTCATTCTAATTATAACTTCAATTTTTGATCATTCAACATCTGTAATTCAACAGAACTTAGATAATACTACTTTGCCCCTTGCATCTTCTATACCTGTGTTAACAAACATGAGGAAAAGAAATCTCATGCAGTCTCGGCGAGATGGACAATATAATAGCTTGTATCGTATAGGAGAAATGTGAAGCCTGGAGAGACTACTGCAAATGGATATTCTTTTCAGCCTCCTGGAATATGATGGGCTGTAAATCGTAGTGGCTCAAGTGGTGGCATATCCTGTTCAGAATGCAGCATACAAAGATGAGTGGAAAGAAATGCCTTGGACTGTAACTGCCTCTACTATCCTAGTTTAATCTACACCTCAGTGATTGAACACCCCAATAATTAGCCAAGAAATAGGTGGTGCTAATCTGTGCTCTCCTCCAAATAGTCAAAGCCTGATACCGAAGCTAGCTACTTGAAAGTATCTCTGCACTGTTCTTTAGTTCACTACAGACTTTATCTGTATTTGCAAGATCTAACATGGAAGGCCTGCTCTTATTTGGACTCTTTAAATGTTGTCAAAGTCATCATTATCTTACAGCAATGTCTATCAGATTCACATGACCAAGAAAACTGCTGGGTAGTTGTTGCCCCCACTTCTGTATCTTGCAGCTACATGTTCATAGGTGGGAATTATTTGGTTGCTTTTTTATAATCTTATTGTTCCCCAAAATTTTACTAGTACTTCAAGAAGCAATGAGAAAAGTTTTGTTTCTGAGCTAGAATATTTGGGAGTTTGTTTTATCGCTTGAGCTGTGAAGCTGCCCAGACCATCCATATTGTAGGTGGATAACAATGAAATGCTTGCAAAGTTATGTCCCAAATCTCCAATAGCTGAAAATGAATGGTTTCTAAGACAAAGTTGCCTTTTTTTAGTTCAAACAGAAGACTGAAGACAGTAAAATGTAGAGGCGCATGTGGACTGCACAAAATGTAAACAGCTAGCTGATCTTTGGCCTGATCCAAACTAGCTCTGTTGATATCATTGAAAATATGCCAGCTGACTTCTGTGGGATTTGCAGCAGGTTCTAAGTTGGCAACTAACCTTTCCAGCAAACAAGTCTTGTCTACTTTTACATTTTAGGCTTATAGTTAATCAAGTTACTGAGACAGAAATGTCTTTGGCATGAACATGTTTCTCTCTGTTTCTGTTCCCTGCAACTAATAATGCTTCTGCAGATATTGCTTCTAAAGAACTCAAAGGCCAATGTTTAGACAAGCAATATCAAAATGCTTGAGCATTAAGCTGTGATAAGTATTTCCTCCTGTTTGTTGTAAGAAAGAAGGTTTTACACAAACCATGTAGTCTTAACTTTCACCAAGTTTAATAGAGGTTTAGTAAAAGGATTTTGTGCCCTTTTAACCCCCAATAACCAGAGTGCATCCTGTGTGACCATTCATTACATATGAAATGGCTGTAATTTATACCAAATGGGGTAGGTGAATTCAAACAGAAAGATACCATCGATGATAAAAAGATAACACTTCTCTGTAACAGATGCTTCATTTTATGATGGAAATGGGGAAGCTGAATGCTGCAGGTGCCGGTCTGACACTAGGCCTGTGGAGAATCATTAGAGCCTCCTCAGAGATCTAGGTTTACTCTGTGTTTAATCAGCCACAGTCAGAAGAAATGGCTTCATTTCAGCTTGATGAGAGCCAGATTACAAAAGGAAGATAGATGGCCAATAAGGTTCATCACTATAAGCATATTGTCTTAATTTGAAGAAACAAGCTGGCATTCTGTGCTGAGGAAAAGTGAAGTGCAATATGGCTAGTATCAAAACCTAGTTATTTCAAGTCTCTGTGCTCCTCACAATGAAAATATCCTGACTGTTCTTCCTTGGACTAAAATATTAAAAAAAATATTGCACATGCTGCAAATGACCACATTTACTCATGAGCTTCCACTGCTTTGGGTTCCAAAATGCTGAAACTTATCAAAGTATTTTGCTCACCTTACCAATTCTCCAACCACTTATTCACACATATGCATAAAAAATACATAAATATATTTGTGGGTACATACAGTTAAAAAGACTTGAACTGACTATTGATTAAAAAAGGTCTCTGGGCATAATATGAACACGAACCTTCTAAAAGGGTTGCAGTGTAGCCATCTATCATGACCTCCCATGACAGCCACTGGGACAACGAGACTGTCAGCCAGCATAGGAGGCATGCGGTGATGGGGGATGGGACTTTCGAAAGAACTGGGACCCAGACCAGAGAACTTGTTCACACAGAAGATAAACATAAGTGGAAATGTCTCTGCTTTCAGGACGAAATGCATGATTCATATCTATTGCTTAGCTTTTCCTTAGTGCTGTTTTTTTCTCTTATGCATAGACTGACTTTTCTTATAAGCTATTTCTTCAGTGATCTGTGGAAGAAAGACTTCTCTTTCAAACCAGGGGAGCTCTCAGGATGAGAGCAGTAGAGCCTAATAAGATGATGGGAACAATATAATTATTACTATTTATTTTACTGTAAAATGCAGAGGGTTTTATCTGGTCAGAACCTTTTAGTATCAGACAATCTACAAATATCTACAACAGTGATTTTTAACCTTTTTTGAACTGTGTATCTGTATGATTTTTTTTTCTTCTATGGTAAACTTAAACCTCCTAACACTAGATTTAAGTTTCTTAATTACCTTTCACAGACCTCTTAAAGGAAGTCCTTTGCCCCAGGGCTACCCAGATCACTCATGTAGAACGTGATGTGCAAAACTGCTGAGCATCATAACTGTAGTCAGGGAAAACTGGGCGCTAAATCTGAAGTAAATTGGGAGTGGTAGCAAATGAACTCTTGCCACAAAAGAAATAATGAGATAAGAGCTTGATGCATAAAGCTTTGGATATCAGTGTTTTTTTTCCCCTGTAACTTAATGGATTTTGGATCAGATCTTAAAGGCTAAGAAAGTGAAATACACTGAATAAAAAGGCAGAGTGGAAGCATTAGAAGGATGCTTTCACAAATGTTATTGTGTGTAGAATTTCATAATTTTAATGAGCTGATCACAAATAAGAAGTGCAATCTCCTGCCTGTCTAGCTGTGATCAGATGGAGATTTCCTATAGGCTGCAGAATAAGAGTGTCAAGTATTTTGAGGGATGAAACAATGGTTAATTTATGGAGTTTGAGAAGCTTTGAGACCGATACTGCTTGAGGGAGAAGTGGATAGTCAGGTTTGATTGATTCAGTGCAAAAGAGACAATGAGAGGGTAGAATGGTTATGATGGGTCAAACTTGTGAATGTCGTGGGACAAAACCAAGAGTTTTGTGCATTGATGCAGTGGAGAAAGAGGAGGAACTGAGAAAAAATATAAAACAAAGGCATGACAGTCAGAAGAGTTGGGCCCTAAGGTGTTCTTAAACAGTACTTTTTAACAAAGTCACAGAGGATATTGTGCTTTGTTTGAGACGTGGGACAGCCAGGCAGAGTTACCACGGCAGAGGAAATGGACAAAGGATGGCTGAAGTAGTTCCCAAAAGACAGTGACTGACTAAAAATTCCCAGGTAAATAGTATACACTATCCAGAGTAATAATTTTCCTTTTTTTCTTGTCCTAACACCAGAAGGACTGCTGCTTTTTTTGTCTTCCTTAAACTCACTTATTAAAAAAACCCCAACTTATTTATTCTTTTTCACCTTCCTTTGTTCTAACTTCACCCAACAATACATGCATGTAAAGATGAAAGTGAAGGAACTCCTACTGATTTTACAGGCCTGAAGGGAATTAGGAATTTGACTCAAATTATAATCTCTACTCCCACACTTTTCCTAAAACACTGAAGAAACATACTCATTCATCCCTCACTCGTTTTCCTGGTGTCTGAAATAAGAGCAGAATACTTACAGGCAAGAAGCCACTTTTAAGCAGCTCAGAATACAGCACATCTGTGTTTCTGCAGTACCTGCTACACTGCTAGTTAAAGACAGCTTGAACTGCCACCTTTATTTTATGGCTGTACTGACACAATCCTGTAGTGAACCATGTGACCCCTGAAGTGTTTAGAAAGGCGCATTTGTGTAAGGGAGACTTTTTTTCTCTGGAGTGAATCAGAGGCTCCTAGATAATCTCACATGAACACATTATTGACTCGTACCTTTCCTTAGGCAAGGAAGGCTGCGTTTTTCAGAAAATGATACGCCGAAGCATTCACAAAGTGGAGACTTAGGAAGCTTAACAATTGGTAGAAATATTATCATCAGCTATCACAGTAACATTATCCAGCCATTCCCACCCACAGATACACATGCATGCACATTGGATTTAGGCTTAAAAAGCTCTGCAAATAACGCATTGTAGGTGTGTGGTCCTCAAAGTGTTTAAATGTTTGAGGATGAAGTGAGCAGGAACATCTTGCATGCACCATGTGAAAGAAGGCTGGGAGAAGCAGGGGGTGGATTTCCCTGGACAGATGATAATTCTCTATCTTTCTATGTGCTGCCAAACTGTCTCAATTAGTGGGGGTTTAGAAACTTTCTTTTTCTCTGAAGAGCAGA
This sequence comes from Apteryx mantelli, assembly GCF_036417845.1. Classification (NCBI taxonomy): domain Eukaryota; kingdom Metazoa; phylum Chordata; class Aves; order Apterygiformes; family Apterygidae; genus Apteryx; species Apteryx mantelli. The sequence goes on from NC_089992.1 coordinate 6,252,179, forward strand.
TCTACTGTTTTTTGGAATGCGCCAAATGCACCGCAATTAAACAACAGAAAAAATATTCCCAAGGCTCTTCATTTCCCTCCTTTCCTCCATCACAATATTACTTAATTTAAATGTTACCACAGTTAATAATGAAAGCATCCTTCAGTGAGTCAAAATGCAGTGCCCAAGCAGAAAAGCGTGAGTGGCTTTCTATATTCTTACCTTAGCTAATTTTAATCCTGAAAAAATCTAGAGCAATTTTAGGGATGCTGTAATTAACAGTAATTAAAGTGGTCTCTTTTTGGCCCAGGATTGCCCAAGAACTCAACACTTGAACCGTGTGTCTCATTTGCCTCTGCCATCGCACAGTGCCTACAGCATAAGGTTAGAAGAAGTGCCATAAAGTCAATTATTCCAGGTGTATGCCACCCACAGATAGCCTATAAAAAAGAACTGATTTGTAACATCTTTCCCTTGTAAAAATTGGGGGAAAGTGGACAGAATATAGGTCAAAGATACCTAGGATTTTGTGAATATAACCGCCTGAGTTTTGAGGGGGAGGAGGGAAGGGAGTTGTTTTTTGTGAGGATGGCTGAGAGGTTTTGGGGGAAGGGAGGTGAAAGGAGTGAAGGCAGTCTCGACCTTTTTTCCCTCCTCCCTTTTCCCACAAACCTGAAATGCCACTGAGATGAAGAACAGAAGTGCTAGACCTCAGGTTTTTTTATGAAACTTTTTTCTCTTTTCTAAAAATAATTTGTATATAAATCAAAGGGGAAAAAGAAAGGTAATGCACAAGGATACAGAGCAGCTTATTAATTAGTTTGAGATATACTCAGTGCTCATGTATATATGGAAGGGCCAAAACCATAAAATACCAAGGTAGTATTTTTGCTGCTGCTGAGCTTGTGGAGCTTTTCTGCAGTGTGCAGACCCTCTTCATCTGGGTAGTTCACTGGTAGGGTCATCAAAAAACAAATGAAGGTTAATCAGAAAGATTTGAGTTTTTTTTTGGCACTGAGACTGTATTCACTGGCAGGATGAGAGGTGGTGGCTCTAAAATGGGCATTGGCCTTTGTGCTGGATTCAGGCAAGAAGTGGGAGTATTCTCCCAAGCATGTCTGCTGTGCATGAATGACTTTCAGTAGATTTTCCCTTCCCTTTCACTGCCCTCAGCAAACCCATATGCTGAAGCCTTCTTATGTTCTATAGCATATTGGCTTTCTGAGGCTTGCTGGTACAAAGCAAACGCCCTTCCCAAGAGGGCCTCTGTTCTCCCCATTTCTAGCAAGGATATCATGGTCCTCACCCAGGAAAGCAAAGGTAGAGTACTACAAACCATAGTATTCACCTGCTAAAGGTCAAATTCTGCCTGACTCTAGACTGGCATACCTTAATCACCCCGGTCTAATGGCCTTTTCTTGTAGCCAGTGGAGCATAACATCATGTGATGTCTATCACTGACTTCCCTGGTACCCATTTACAGCTGAGTCACCACACTAATGCAAAGTTTGTGCTCCTGTTTTTTGGGTCTGCTTTAACCACTTCATTGTGCCTCTAATACCAATGTGTGGAGCTAGAGAAACCTGTGACACCCTAAGCTGCAAGAACGTGGTAACTGAACCGACTCTAGCTACCTCAAGGAGGACCTGTAACTGTTCAAAACCAGTGACCCAGTAGCATTTTGGTTCTGGAAAAGGCTATTTATCTCCTCAGGCAATGGTCGTAATCGCTGTTCCTCTCTTTCTCCTTTTACTGTGGAAGACACCTTACCCTTTCAAAAAGAGTAGGAAAATATCCTGGAGTATACTTAAGATACTAAATTAGAGGAACTAGCAAGCACTGCATATACATTATGAAACAAAAAGTCTTGCCTCCCTTGTGTTGCAAGTACCAAGAACAGGTTAAATTCATCCCTTCAAGCCAGTCAATGATGTTATGCCGAGGATAGTCCAATCTCTATTTGTCTGTAACACCGTTCCCCAAAGTAGCTAGTACTGTTGATTAGCTACAATTGTAGGGAGTTTGTAGTTGGGTTTCGTTCTGAGGAGATAGCATAACCTGTGTAACAGTGAGGTAGAAAAACCGATACCAAAAAGAGGGAAATTCACTATCAATTTTGAATGAATTCTGGAGCTAGTTGTTCTCTTAGATAAGATAAAATTGAGTATGCCTTTTAGAAAGCAATGAGTGGGCATGCCTGAATTCATCACTTGAATGCCATGTACCTGTTTTCCTGCTGTATGTCCCCTCATTTCTTTGGTAGGGAGAGGGAAGAAAAAAGGCTAGTTATTTATGACTCCTATTAATACAGTAGGCTGGATGTGTTGACAATATGTCAATAATTATTTCTGGCAAGACTCTAACAGTACGGTATGGGTCTCTGTAGGATGACTCATTTTACCAGAAGACAGATATGTGTGAACTGAGTTTTATGACAGATGTCAAATATATCGAAATGTGGTGTGAGGAAGATCATCTTATTGGCAAAGTAATGAGAGGCCAGGGGGAAGATTAATGTTAAGTCTGAATTGTGTGGTGACTCCTTCAGTCTTTTTTCTATAAGTGATACTGGGGGAGAAGAGAAGGGGTTGTCCTCTGCGATGTGTGGGCCAAAAGTAGGAGAAATTTGGGTGAGCAAAAATATTAACCAATGTGACACCTTAATTTTCAGGGAGAGATTAAAAAAGAGAAAGCTTTCTGAAGGGGGGGAAATTGTCAGATGTTTTTGATAAATGTGACAGTGCTAGGGGAATGGCCAGCTAACCAGACAGTATGGCCTAAATCTTTCAAGGTGACTGCTGTTGTGACAACTTAAATGGGTCTTATTTTCAGGAAGTGCTAAGCCTCCCACCTTCTGAAAATCAAGCCCTCATGTTTCATGCTGGCTGCCACAGAGCAGAGATCAGCTGCCACCTTGGGAAACGTAGACTTCGAAGGCCTTTCCTTTTGTAACGCTGGCAGAGCAGCGCTTTCTTTGCAGAGTTAGGCCCTTCGTTGCTGGGAGGCAGTTCCCCAACCCAGCTCCCTCGGTCAGGGCCCCCCAGGTATCCCTGGCATTGCAGCTGGATGTCCCTTGGGAGAGGAAAGGGGGAATGGAGGGTCCTTTCAACTTCCCTTTTGGTGTTCTGGAAGGTGTTCAGATACCACAGTGACGGGCCTGAAGAGGAGAGGAAGGAACAGCCCTGGCAGCCTGCTGCACAGCCCAGTGGCTTGTGCGCTTTGCTCCCCTCCTAGGGCCACCAGGATCCTCGAGTTGCACCCAAATGGTGGCTGTAATGGACACACTGCATCTGTCTGCTGGCAAGCCCTCCTCCACATCCCTTACCCTTCCACTCCTGCTGATGTCCCAGAGAGGGGAGTTCACGCAGACTTCACCTTAAAATCAGAGCACTGGATTCCTGCCTTGCCGTGGGTGCAGGATGCTGTGGCTGGTGCTGCACGGTCCTTTTGAGCTGGCAGATGCAGGCGGGCCCCTTCCAGTGAGTGTGCCTCGTAAAAAACATACTGTGCTTGAATCGCAAACCTATATGCAAAAAAAGTGGTCATTCGCTTAGAAGCCCAAAGGATTAATTATTCCTTCGTTGTTGCTCCTGATGGAAAGGTGGCGAGGAATTGCCACCTCAGACTGTCAGTAACTACTGAACGAATAGGGAGTGGCTGAACGACGGGGTAACTCCACGGAACAGCTGGATGGGGAGTGGGTTAGGTCTGATTCTTGGTGGAAGCAGGAAGGGTAGCGGGAAAAAAACACTATAGCTGGACCATTTGTGGACCTGTGAAACCACTGCTAACACTATAGGGGGAAAGAGTTGTCCTTTCCCCAAGATTGTAATGTTATCCAGGGATCAAGGTTTTGGGAGAGCCTGTGTTGTAATATGCAGATATTTTTTTCTTCTCTGTACAGAAAGGCCTCTTTCATATGACACAGAGGTGCTTCAAAGTAATAACAAGGTCAAACTTGAAAAAAATGATATACTTCAAATAATTGAGCTGTATTTTTAGCCCTCATTTTGTGATCTGTGTCATATATATATGTGTGTGTGTGTGTGTGGCTCATTTCTCTTTTCACCAGAGACACTTTTGCCATATTCAGGTTTGCTAGCTAGAAAAGAGGAACATGGGCACTTGGTGAACTAGAGGCACCTCTTGGCTTCTTACAGCACAAAAAGGTGTTGTAGGGTTTTTCTTGCTTTATCTTTTTCTTGAAAAGGTCATGATTACAATTTCACCACAAATAGGACAATTTTCTCTCATTCAGCTCTAATAGTGGCACAAATTTAACTATATTATGCTAGCAGGCACTCATATATTAATTAAAATATAGTCTAATTATTTACCCTAGTTAGTTCATGCAAATCTCAGTAGTGTAATCAGTGGACTCCCTTAAGGATTTTTGCTATATTCAGTTATAGAAATGGTTTGTCTTTTTTACTCTGCTCGGGAATAGAGTTGGTTTGCGGCTTTTACTTCCAGGTCACTAGTTCAGTGGCAGAGATAGCCCTTGTTTAAGCAGGGGGATTGTGTAGCTGCAGCCACGCTGACTAGTGCTAATATGTGCATAAAGCCTCCTTTCCTATTTCTTGGTAAATCTGTGCCTGCCATTCAAATGAGGATCAACTGAGTGTCAACTGAACTTAGCAATTATATAGTGATCTCTATGTCCAAAGCACTGTATGAATGTTAACCAGTTACTGTATACATGGGGATAATGATAGTTATTGCAGGCATTTGGGAACTGAGGCAGTGAGGTGAAGTGACTCTTCTAAGACCTGACTTCGAGGAAATTTGTGACCTTACGCTTACTCTTCTGTGGTACATTTGATCACACTTATCCAAAACTGTTTCTGTGAAATGGTGCTCTTCAATGTGAACAGATGCAGAACAGCGTTTACACGGGAAAAGTGTTCAGCCTGTTTATTTCCTAAGAACAGGAATGTGCCAGGCAAAACTGAGGCAGAGTGCTAAAACGATAGGGATTTGAGCCCTTATTAAAAGGACAAGAGAAGCTGATGTCTAGAGCTCTAACAAAACTTGAGATGCCCAACTTGTGTATACTTAGGCCTTATTTGCTGCCATGTGTTTGCTTTAAACATAGGTGGTACTAAGATTGCAGAGGGCTTTGTTGAAAGGGAAAGAAAAAAAAGTTCAAAGAGGTAGAGGACAGAAAGGATAAGGTCATGCGGAAGAGGACTGAGACTGTCCCAGTCGGTAAGTTGCGACGGTGGGAATTTCAGCAGCGCTGTTTCTCCCTCCTGCAAACAGCCATCAGTCTCCAAATCCTGTCCTCAGAACATGGGAAATTGAAAAGAATGGGTCAACAATTCCTAGGTTTTTTTTCTTTGTAAAGTTTTCTTTTTCTTTCATTGCCAATCCCTCTCCCTCTCCTCCTCACCTCACCTCCTCTTCCTTTTTCTTCCTCAATGAGAAGATCAAGTAGCACTGAGTAGAGAAAGCTGCATTATTCCAGCTTTTATAATAGAGAGCGATGTGACGCTACACAGCCCTTCATGTATGTGCTGGAAAGATGATTTAAAAATGTGTCCTTCCCCCTACCTAAGAGTGTTGCTCGGCTGATGAAATTTGGGGCATCAAATACCAAACCCGAGCTGTTTGTTGGGGGTCTGAGTAGCAAAGGTTAAGAGCACCTGCGAACCAAATTCTCTTTAGGAATTCTGATCCACCTTAATTATATATTTCCTGCAAACAGTCAGGAAAAAGATCAATCAGAAATTACCATACTGGCTGAAGAATCAGACTTTTCCAGTGAGACAGTGCAAGACTATATAAAAACCTGCTTTAAACAGCAGAGTCATCAGTGTTCCAGGTAGTGCAGCCTGAATTTCTTTGAAAATCAGGTACCCTTCAAGCACATTTTCATCATAATATATCCCATATCCTTTTATTACATTTCCTCTCCCTGTTCTACTTCTGGTTTAACCACGTGTGAACCAAGATAACATGATTAGACACCTTGTTTTTCACCAGTCACTTCTACTTGCAGTCTTCCATAAAGTGCTTCAAATGTATTTTAATATGTTGATGGTACTTACTGAAGAGATTAATATTCGTAATAAATACCCCTTAGAAATAATTTTCAACAAATCCTTTTGACAGAGGAGTCAGGGCTGCTAACGACAATAACTACTACAAAATGCAATTTGGTCAATTACTTTAATTAAATTTCACTCTGTAATGTCTTCTCATTTATATAGTAAACTAATAGGAGAAAAGTACATCATCCTTATTTGCCTCCACTTAAATGTCCAAAAATGTTTCCTTATGTTTTGTTTTAACATTTGCAGCTCTCCCAGCTTTTCAGAACATTTGAGATAATTATGGGTTTTACAAATAAAGCTTATTCTTCACCAAGAAAGGTTGAGATTTTCTTTTGAATATTCTTTCACAGAATAAAAGCCTTTGCTTCATAGATACTAATCTGGTATTTACAGACTAGCTGATTTTGGATGGTGCCAGCATTCCAGCGTAAGTGGTAGAAGTGTCTACATTTCATCGAATCCTTTTTTAATTATATTGTTTGAAATTGGAGTAAAAAGGAACACAGCTGTCTGGAGATTTTAGTAGCATACAGGTTATAATGAACTCATGAGAAATAACAGCAGCAGTCTTTTTAATGCACTTTACTGTGTTGAACAAGGAATTTTACACTGTGGGCTGCACTCTCAGCTGGAGTAAATTGCCGTATCTCTGTTTTCTTCGCTGTACTACAGTCTGGTTTTGAGCTCCTTGCTTAAAAAAAATTGAACTCTTATTTTCAACAGTTCATATAACAGAAGAGGACCTGGCCTGGATTTATTATGTTGCAATAGTGTGTAAATATTAAGGTCATCTGTTATCTGGAAAAATGCATGAATTAAGTTCAAATCAGTAACTCTGATCCCGCCCTGTATCAGCAGAATCAATAAAGCTGCTTCCATGAGCACTGCAAATGTTCATGGCAACAATCATAATAAGGCATATGGGACTGTAAAGCAAGCACGTATGTCAATTTAGTGACTATTTTAGGGATGTCAGTGTTTTGGGGAACCCTGCCTTTGCTGGTGGCTTTGTAATGCTATAGCATTAGCAACAGATAAAATTGCAAGGGGAAAACAGCTCGTTTTTATTTTGGGGTAAAAGGGAGGGGAGAACTCCTCTTTCAAAGCAAATGTATTAGATAGTGAAGTAGAAACTGCTGCTTTTTTTCCTGCCATTTCACTGAACCCCTGTCAACCGCAGCAGTTTCTTCAGCGGGCTTCCAGAGTGTCTGACAGTGCTATAAATTTCATTGGGAAGATGAAGCCCTACAGTGCAATTAACTCCAAAAGTGGTACAAAGCAATAGCGTGGCGATACTGGGCTACAGTACTTAGCACTTAACTCTGAAATTCTGATAAGCCCTATCAACTCAGGGTTGTGTTTAATGTTCACTCCTGCTTATATACTGAAGATACAACCTAGCGGTCACAGTGTTAACACTCCCCAATATCTATTACAATTAGTTTTTGATTAAGAGGCCTAGCATGGCTTTTGAAGCCTTTTATGTTGTGTCAAATGGCTAGTGATGGAGTGAGATGCACAGACACCTCCCAGTAACAAAGCATCTTGTAAAAGGTTTCAAGTGAACTATTTTATCATCCTAATGGAAACCAGATGACTCTAACTCCCCCTTTAATTTCAACTATTTACTGAAGAGTCCTTGTTTTGAATTACTTAAAGATTTATTCCAAACCACTATCTCATGCATTAAGAATCACTAATAACAAAGCCATTCAGAGTGGAGCAAAGCTTTTAAAGAATGTGGCTATGCCATTGCATTTATTCTTAAATTTAAACTGCCTTTTTTAATGGCTTTCACATTTTTATATCTGTTTTTCTTTTTTTTTTCTTTCTTTCTTGAAATCCTGAACACATTTTTCTTCAAATGTTTCTAGTCTCTCCTGCCATTTCCTGCCTCAATGACTGGTTTGGAGCTTGGGTGGTGGAGCTAACCGGTGTACATGCTCATGGCCTGATCTCCACTTTGTCCCATCCTCTGGAGAGTGTCTATTTTGGACTTCCTCTGTAGGCTTAGTAGAGAAAGAACTGCAAAATGAGGGCCTGGGGGAAAAGCTTGTCCACCATGCACAGCTTCGTTGTTTCAGCTGAGCAGTAAAATTTTCAGAGGACAAAAGTGTCTCTTCATATTAGCTATTGTAGCCTGACAGGTGGAATTAGTTACCCTGGCTCAGGAATTCTCCCTCTGAGAGAGGGGAGGACCAGGGGGTATCTGTTCCCTCTGTCCTTGCCCCCTATCTCTTTCAGGCTCATCCTTTCCTCCTTGCGACACCACTCTCTACATTGCTGCAGAAGAAACCCTGAAAGAACTGGGATTAGCTGGATTAGCAGTGCAAATCGTGTCTCCTTTCTCTGTTGCTTCAGTATCTGCTCCTTCCTGGCCTGGGGTGCAGACCTTGCCATTTCCATGGAGCCTTGCAGAGACACAGAAATGGCTCTTAATGAGCAAGACCATGAACTGGTTTTCATCCCAAAATGTGACACTGTTATTTACATGTCAGTGTTTTACCATGCTCTCCCATTCCCTGTGGATGCTACCTTCTAAGACGTTGCAAGCAACACAGCTGCAATATTCTTTTGCTAAAATGCCCTTTTGACTCAGACTGTAAAGTGCTTCTATATATGTTAGTGTCATTAAAAGGATTAAAGAATACCACAATTAGTTAAATAAAGATAGAAAATTTTAAGGTAAATTTACGAGAAAAAAGATACGTTTTGGGAAGGAGAGGGTGAAGAAATACAGCTGTCCAAGCATAAGCTTGGTCGTATATTAAAGTGTCCATTAAAGCATAGGTCGTATATTAAAGTGTCCATTAAATGTCTTGAAAAACCCATGGCTGTATTGAATAAGGAATTTAAACAAATAGAAGGTGTTTTATTTCTAAAAACATTAAGCAGACTTTTGTTGCGATGGATATCAATAACTATTGACCTTTTGAGACCGTGAATCTTCTGAGTCACAGAAACAAGCAGTTAACAAATCAAACACCCACTCCAAATGGAGAGCTCTTCATCCTTCAGAGAGATTTCTACTGTGTGAATATGTATTTAAAAAATCTAGATCAAACAGAGGACTTCAATATCAACTTTGCATGTGTTGGTTGTTGGACAGAACTAGAGTCCTGACCATGAGATGAGGGAGGGAAGGAGTGAAGTGCGTCAGGTGGGATCAAGCCTCAGGTCATGCTGAACAGGATGCACAAGAGCAGGCACAGTTGGCATATAGTTGTCTGCATCTTAGAAATGCTAAGGACAAGGATGTATCTAAAGTCCATGCCCTCTTATCCTACCATAACAAGAAATATTTTTGGAGTGATGGGTATAACAGGTATTAACTAGCAGCTTACTGTCATTAACTAGACTTCAGTATGATGAAGTTAAAACGGTAGGTCTTGTTTTGCTTTCAGAACAGGGAGCAGGGTCCACAAAATAAAATGGTCCCATGTGTATTAGGTGGCAGAAATGTGGTTAGTTCTCAGTTCTTTAGTCCAGTTATTAGGCTAAATTACATTCCAAGACTAAGACTGTGATAAACTGTATGCAAACATAAATACTTCTGGATTTGCAAAAGGCATATATTCACATGCAAAGATGATGACTTCTGCATATTAATAAAAAAACCTTAATAAATTGCACTCTTGTGAGAGCCAGGGAGAAAGACTTTTCTTCCGGTGTACCTCAAAAACATTGTTTTATGTGTTACTGGCCACATCTCCAGGTCCACAAATCACTGCTGATCCTCCAAGCTCCAAACTCATCATCAGAAGCTCTTTCTGTTTCACCATGAAATATTCCATCCATTCCATCTATTGGCTTTACTAATACATCCTCTCTCCTATTGCTCTGCTTTCTGACTGTACCATCTAGATGATCCTGGATGTTGTAATTTTTTTTTTCAATGTTTTTATTTTTTGTCAATGTTTTTCAAATTTTATTTGATACTGAAAAGCACATGTTTTTTTTTCTCTGACATCACACTAGAAAATTATAATATTTATCTGTGGGAAGATTTTTCTACACAGTCCTTTAGTATATGAGTACTGGCATGCTTATTGTTGCAGGTTTTATAAATTCCAGTCCCTTCCAATCCAGTTCTTAAAATAACTGAAAATAAGCCAACCTACTGGTGTCTGTTGAAGCTGGCACTGTGAAAATATGCCAGGAGAGGTGCAGTTAGCCTCAGATCTAGCTGCCTTTATTTCCTAGCCTCAATGTCCAGGTACTTATTTACAGTCAAGTCCATTAGGACTAATTGTCGACCTAAGAATGAGACCTGAGTTCACGTATTTGTATCCGCAGCAAAACTCTTTACGCACTCAACTGTCACACCTCCCAGTAGTAATTTTGGTATTAATGTGAAAAAAAAGACAGGGCACGGGAAAGCTGCAGCTGAGCTCACAAGCAAAACACAATGGAGGAAAAAATTTCTCGCTCTTTAGGACTTCACAGAGAAATGCTGAGACTTGATTTTTTTAGAAAAAAGGTGTTGGTAAAATTTGTACGATTGGCAATTTAAGTATATTTTGCTTATAACCAATAGGCAGCTCTAGTGAGCATTGATGGAATGTTAAATCCAAATATTCATACATTTTAATATCTTTCCAGTAATAAACAAAAGGAGGAACTATTTTTTTTTTTTGAACAGATATATTTGGGGATGAAATCAATTCTTTAAATATTTTATATTCTGCAGAGTTGTCAACAAGACAGCACCAGTCTGAGAGTCAATTGCAGAATAAATAGCTGTGCAATATTTTTTCAGTGATTTAAATAACTTTACTCTCTGTGAATTAAAAAAATAATTTATTTGTAAGTTGAGAGAGAGAAGAAAGAATGAGAAATGAATGCCTTAAAATTAGTCTCCTCTAGGTTTAACTTTTAGATGCCTTTTAAATATTGGTCCTTGCCCTTTCCGAAGTTATTTCTACCAGCTATTTTCCTAAGCTTGCTGTAAACTGCCAGTTTTCCTCTGTGTTAATTATTAATATGACCTGTTTATGTACCAGTTATCCAGCTAACCATTAATGCCTGTTTACTCATTGATGACCTTTGCAACTACATGCCAGGCTCTTGGCCAGTAAATGTCAACACTTTTTTAATAATCAAAAAAATGCTCTTCATAGCTTAAGATTATCTATGTAAAATTTTTTTGATGTGAAAAACAAAAATTAAATGCCACTTATAATTCAGACTTTTATACAAAGATATTTCAGCAAAATGGCACAGTCAAAGTAAAAATTAAAAAAGAAAAATCTTGCTATGATATTCTTCACTTCTAGTTTTGTTTTAAACTAAATCAGAACAGGAAAAAAATAGGTCCGTGATATAGTCATGAATAAAATATATATATTTTTAAACTTACCATAAGTAAATCTTCAGAAATTTTTCTTCAGATACTCAATATTAACCTGAACACAAATAAGATATTTCTCTTCCACATATGCTACCAATAGCTAAAGGCTACTTTGGGAACACAACTGGATTAAAATTGAAACTGGTGACACTAATTTTTACCCATGATTACAAACCGTATGTATTTTTTTTTTTTGTTCACTAAATGTGCCTAATTTAAATAGATAAGTAGTAGCCCAAGATGAAAAAGAATTTGAGGGCACTTCCCACTCAAATTGATGTGTAGGATGGCCTCATCCAATCTGCTGCTGAAATAACTGGAACAGGCAGCTTTCTTCTTCCTTGGTCCACTAACATCCTTTTCTAGGAAGAGCCTTGAAATATTATCTTTGTGATTACGATTTGCAGGTCTGAAATTGGCTTCCTACTGAAATATTTTCATATATTAGCATCATCCCAGCCATAAGTAACAGTGATAGCATTTACAGAGATTGCAGCTTTGATATATACATAGGTATATGTTCACATTTTCTCGTTCATTGGAGTTCTAACTTCAGTAGAAATTAGGAATTTTTTTTTTTTAGTTACAGCCTTGAACACTGGCTGTGACTGTCACTTAATGTTGAATTTATCATACAGAATGTAAGTAGTAAGGCTGAGGAGCAATCTGTCATAAGCCATTGTATCAATAATCTCTGAAGGGTTTTTTTGGTCCTGGGTGGGAGGTAAGCTTTCTAGCTCTCTACCCTCGGTTGCATAGACCATTTGGGCTCTATAGTATTTTTCAAAGGGATTTGGCTAGGCTATAACACATTTACTTAAACGCTGTGCTTCTGTACAGGGTGGTTATACAGCACTTCAAGCATATAAATGCCTTTCAGGTTTTCTGTACTGAATGATAACTCACCTTGTCTTTCTCGGTGAGGTAGGTAATAAATAGAAATCTGGACTGTAACTGAGACATTCTGACTTAGTTAGATCTTCTGGTGTCCTGAAAAAGACAAGTAGACTCAATTACCATGCCAGCAAGCACGTAAAGATTGTCAAATTAAATCCAAAAACCTATGTTTAAATAACAGTATGACAAAACCTGAGAAAAGGCAAGAATATCAACCTCTTCTGACATTTTGACCTGAAGTTACAGTACTGTGAAAAGAAGAAAGATATCTTCTGAAACGTGCATTATTGTCTTGAAAAACTGAGGGGCAAGTCTTGCTCAACTCCATTTCAACCTAGATACATGGATAAGGCAGTTTGCAGCCATTAATTCATACTGTATTCCTGCTTTGTATTTTTATTATTTTTATTGTTTATTTCATAAATATGTAGATATACAACTTAAAGGGAAGGATGATAATACCCTATGCTTTCTCGAGAGCCTTTCAGCCAGCACCTTAATTAAGCCACCAAAACCCTTGCGAGTTGGATAAGTGTTGTACTGAATTAGCGTCACCCACCACTGATACGGAGCTATCCCAAGGTTCAAGCACAACAGCTGTTTAATAGCCTATAGTGACACAACACACCAGGGTAGAAACTGAAGAAGCATACCACATCCGATTGAAACTGCAGGGAGACCTGCAAGAGGATGTAATTATTTCTGTTGGAACTTCTTCAGAACGTTGGGTTAGCCCTCCAGTCTTGCAAAGCATGCCGTGGAAACTTTAATGAGTTGTCCCGGAGTTGTAAAGGGTAGGTTTTCTTTTATATATCATTGAAAGACAACAACTCAGCACACCTTAGCATCAAGCAAGGAAATGAATTCAGTGCTGACTCAGAGGACAGTGCACAAACTGGAATCGTCAGCACCATTCCTTGCAGTAACTAGGTCTTCCTTGGAGGTCTCCCATCTAAGGACTGACCTAGCTTGACACATTTTAGCTTGAGGGACAAGAGACAGGGCTCAAATGTAATAGTTCTCTGGGAGGTGGTGTTATATGTTCATCTACTTTTATGTACAAAGCAATGACATATTTAAGCAGAGCTTTTTTCCCCCTCAAGATGCCTATTATTTACAGAGAGCTGTTTAAATTTCCAGATAAATATGTATTCAGAGTCTTTCCAAGCTATATAATGTGTGCTATAGATCAGAGCAACTCTATTTAAAATTGTTTTTTAAAAACACAAATTATAATTTGATAGACTGGAACAGCTCTATCAGTTTCATAGCTAGCTGGGCATTTATTTTCCACTATAAAGATCATAATATTTACCCAGTCGACCAGAACAGCTCCTTCTTAGCCTTTACTCCTTCTATTATGCCACAATTATTTAAATACAGATTCTGCTTGCATTACTTATTTTGTACCCAAGTGGTTGGAGATCACTTGGGCGAGTGAGTAAAAGGAGCAGGGATTGGCTCACGTGGCCTGTCATCTTCTGGAACTCTGTTTAAAGATCTAGCTGTAATAGGGTGAGATTATGAACTGATAGCTTCCATGATAATTTTTATTTATAATGTAGCCTTCAGTTCTCTGTCTTCTTCAGTACTCAGCCGTGTGTGCGGTGCAGTGCAGGTGGGAGATATTTTAAATGCCTCTATGCTGACAAGGTGAGTGGTTAGGGTGTGATTTTGTTATGTGTATGTGTGTGTGTATATTTATATATGCATATATATGTGTAAGCCCAAGAACAATTTCCATGATTGTTATGTTCCTGCTTTAGTTTTGTATAACAGCAGAAGGCAGGAGCATAAATCCATACCGCGGGGATATGCGCTATTGTGTTATTTATTTGTGGAGAGTCAACAGTGTGCTTGATGCCATATGGAATGCAGCAGTGGAGACACATGTTCGGAAGCGCTGTTCGTAGTGGTATAATGGAGACTTTATTGCTGCAGTAGTTCCTTAATGTGGGGGCCATGCTAGCTTAGGCTTCAAAAAATCTGGGGACTGGCTTACCCACCAAGGAAAATTAGTAACTATCGTTGTCATCAGTGGGCATTACCTTGGAGTTCCTCGATGCATACATTTTACATGTCCCTTCATAACACTTAATTCATAATCTCTGTTTCCAGGGTGTCTGTGATTAAAAGGACTGTTTCATTTGGCATCATATTCTCCTATTTGGGAACAGAACTTATTCTTCCTTTAATTTCTTTTAATATTTTATTTCTATAATAAAATAATACAAAGAACCAAATGTAACCATTATGGAATTAAGAGCAATGCACATTTGACCCACATTAACCTATGATGAAAAATGGCATCCATCAGCTTATTCCCCTCTCTAATTTATTTCTCTAGACTTTATTTCTCACATAGCAAGTAAGTTTTCACAGTTGTCAATGACCAGGTACACTCCATGGGTTCTTTCATTTAAGAAGTTAACCGAGGATCTCGCAGGGTGTGATTGCGTTTTTGGCCTACAAGTGATGATGGCTGAACTGCAACTTTACATCTGAGGCTTGCTGACTGTTATGATGTGACACAAGTAAAGATGTTGGATTTCTTGTTTTATACATTGTACATTTCATCCAACTCTGTGACTCTTTTCTTTCACAGCCCCTTTCTTCAAAGGAAACACCCTGTCAGCATGTTTCTAGTCCTCTGTCATGTTCTGTTCATGCCTCCCCTTGTCTAGCTGGGCTAATTCCAGCTCCACTACAGGCCTCCAAAAACACAAAATATTTTCTTTCTTTCCTTCCAGAAAGCTCGTTCTGATTTATATCCCAGATGAAAAAATCAAAAAGCATATGAACAGTGAAATACAGTTTGGATTTTGAAGTTATACTGAGTTACGAGTACTGAAATTTCCTGAAGTTCAGGGACTATCTGGTGTGAGGTTTGAGCCAAAGGTATTCTCTGAACAAGACTTCTTAAGCAAAAAGTTTTCCTGATTGAAAAAGGAATGAGTGAATGTCAAATGGTAAATCTGAGTTGCAAGGATGAGTCTTATTTCACTCTGGATAGCTATGGTGGTGGTTTCATGGTCAGTTTATGGTCAGTCTAACTGTTCATTTCTGGTAAAAGGTTGTTCTGGCTAGATAGATAGATAGATATCTGGCTAGATATCTCAGCTAGATATCCTTGCCACCTTTTTTTTGTTTGCACTGGTTATAGTTACTCTAACTGGGCAGATTAACCTGACTGAAAGCTAATCTCTTTTTCCCCCAGTGCGGTTAGTTTTCAGATAGTTCAGTGAGCTGATCCTGCTGAGTATGCATTTGCACGATTGCTAGAGCTGACACAGTGGGCTCTTCGGGGACACGCAGCCAGTGGTGAAGATGAAGGGGAGATTGCCCCTTTTGGTAGCAGCCAAGGAACCAGCAAAAAGCCTCCGAATGGGCTCAGTTTTGGCCAGGACAGCACTACAGTCATGGAAGTTAAGCCCATCCATTAATGTCTGTCTAAACAGGGTCATTGCAGGGTCTGTTAGCAAGATCTAATTAGAGGTCTGTTTTTTTTTTAAAAGTCCTTGCCTAGTATTTCCCTTACTTTTCCAAACACCCTGAAGTAGACAATACATCACAATGAGGTCAAAGCAGAGGGAAGGGAAAAAAATGAATCCCAGCAGCCCCAGAACAATGACAGTTTTCATTTATTATATAGAAGTCATGTGAGTTTTAAAGTCACCAATCATCATCAAGAGAAGAATGGAGCTAGATGCTTGACAAGGAAGATGCTGTCTGCAGCAGCATAATATTCAATTTACTGCCAAGGCTACTGACTTCTGAAGCAATAGGAGAATAAGTGAAATAATTGATTTCTTACCTCAGAGGTAATATTGCATCAGAATTACACGAGCTATGTTCAGTTTTCTTTTCTCTTTTAAGTGACTTCCCTCATTCTCTTTGAAAAATCAGAAGTTCTCAAGGCTGTCTGTCTTGGGATCATACCACAAAAAAAATCTCTCTTAGTGTATCAGGGATGTGAAGAAAAACCTAAAATAATGACTACCAAAAAAGCACATTACATTGACTGCCTGAAATTGCAGATGGCCTGCAACAAAATCTAAACTGTCCCTTTGGTATTTATTTTGTTCTGTCCAAAAGCAGCATGTTCTTCATGAAGTTTTGGGTGGGGGTCCTTGCAGAGCGAGCAGAGGGCATCAGATTTCCTTAACATGTCCCTGCCCCATTCCTGTGCCTATATATTGTCTATTTAGGGAAACATTCCACTGTCCTTGCTCATGCTGAGCAGTCCCATAGATATAAATCATACCGCTGTGGAAGCAGGCACAATTCAGCGTGACTAACGGACCCTTCTGTGCTGATGAACATTAATGGATGTAGCATCATACATGCTTATAGAGCTGAAACCAGTGGGGCTGCTCATGGAGTAAAGTGCTACTCAGTGTGAGTAAATGGGGTAATGCCTGACCTATAGATTGTAAACTATATGGGACAGGGATCTGCCAAATTATGGCAAAGCATTTTACTGAGCTGGATAGTTTAAGTAAATCTTAACTTATATATGTATGTCAATAATCACACTTCACAGTTTGAAGGAGCTGTAACAATAGTAAGCCAACAAAATATGTAGGTGCAGTGGTATAATCTTACAATGTGGTATTGTTTCCCTTGAAGTAATGTCAAACATGATCAGTAAGGGGTAGTTTTGAATGCTCAGCAAGTGGTTAAGTTTGACAAACTTAAATATTTTCCAAAATAATTTATATTTATTAATGGCTACTACAAAATCCATTTACCCATAATCAAGTGAAACTTGAAGGTGCTGGCTTTCTTAAGTGCCGAGAGTCAACAATATTAAAGTAAATAGTGGAGGACATTCCAAGATAGTATTAACACAATTGATTTATTGATGATTGCACAATGGGAGGTTATCTTTTGTTAATTGACTCTGTAAATAAGCTCATAGGCGTCTCCAGCAAAGAAAAAAATCTATTTCCACTAGAAAGTCTACAGGGTGAGGTAGCTATGCCACACGTAAAGTGTCCACTCGCGCTGTAAAACTCCTTTTGGCTGGATAATGGTTGAGAGGCATTTCTAGCAACAAATCCTAGCAGGTGCCTCATGTACATGTAGAAGGTGACACTCAAAATGTTTTTAGCTTCAGCTGTGCTGTATGTGAAATAGTTCACCTTTGATTTCACAGAAAAAGCATGAAGCATGGAAAAAGGAGGGATCATCCTGGAGCTCACAGATACATTTACAAATGAGGTAGTCTCCCTACAGCATCCAGATCTGATATTACTTGTACCATTTGATCTTTCCGGCTGATATCTGGCAGATCCATTTCTTCACTCTGTCCCAGCGCCCACCTCTATCACCTCAGGCCCAAGGCCAAATGTTTGCTGCTTCATCAGATCTGTGCTGCTAGATACCTCCCTATGCAACAATTAAAAAATGCATAGATCTTTTTTAGATTTTTGGTTCCCTTTGTTGTTTTTTGTCTCTGCTGTATTCTTTCTGTTTTGCCCCATTTCCGTGATGTGAAGCGGCACACTTCTACCCCTGGAGCTTTCAGCCAAGCAGACCCAGACCCTAGCATGACCTAGAGTATCTGAGAGACCACCATAATCCTAATTCAACTGGGGAACGTTCTCCAGGACCGAACTACCAGTTGAGCATTGCCCAGGTTAGGTAGCACATTTACCATGGTTTTATTTATTTATTTATTTATTTATATTGATTGCTTCAGTGTATTCATGGCCATAGCAGGGACTCTGCTTACTCACTGATTATGGACTATCTTGTTCACTAATTTCTAGCCCTCCAGCCTGAGCAGCCCAGTGGCGACAATCTGGTAGCCTACTTTTTCCAACTTTGGTTTCCATTTACCTCCCAACACTGTTTCTTTCCTTCTTTTTCATTCTTCTCAAGTTCCCTCTAGTAATCTCATTCTTACCCTACTCCAATCCTGTCTTTACCTCAGGACACAGCCGTAATCAGCCTGAACACGCGACTTCACTTGGTGTGAGATACATGAGGGAAAGTCCTTTGCTCCTAATTCAACCGGCCTGAACTCTGAATAAATATAATTTCTACTTGTGGCTGCCAACAGCAGATAGACAAGTGGAACAGGAGCACTTTGGCCGCAGAGCTGCTGTGCAAGGGCAACCCAGTAGTGTATTTTTATTCCTGATCTCTGAAAAGGCATGAGCTTTCAAAGAAATTGGCTGCTTCTAGCCCGTGACCCTTATGAATCACCTGCCTTGAGTCATGCTCCTTTCCATGTCATATCAACAACCTCAGTGTACAGAAACCAAACATTCTGTGCCACTTTTCTGGGAGAGCACCCGGGCTCTGGGAACAAAGGCTCTGCTGTTTCCTAATCTCAATAACAATTAAGACATCAGATTAATAGAATCTTTAAATGCTTTGACGGATGCACGTGGAATGCTCTGTTTGCATTACTATAAAGCCTATCAGTACCCTTAGCATTAAAGAGACATGGGAACATAAAGTAGTAGGGTTGCAAACAAGACCAAACATGAAGTCTTGCACTAAAAAAAGAAAAAGAAAGGACACAAAAAAGCTTGTGTCATTTCTTGCACGTCTAGCTTCTGGAATTTCTGCTCTGCGTCACAGAAGCCTGAAGTTTACCTCTGAGAGGACGTGGAATTCCCTTCCCTTATGAAATGCAGTTTCCTTTTTTATCTCCTTCCCCTTGTTCCTCGACACCAAATTGCATTCAGTGGTTCACTTAATGAATGTAATGCCCTTGGTTAATAGGATTTCACTGCAATTCCTGTGCTTTAACTTGGCATTGGAGCCCAGTGTTCATTTAGTGTTAGCTGGGTATTTTTAAAGTGCTATCTGCCTGGAAACAGCATGACAGCCCAGTCTCCCAATATTCTGAGTAGTAATCCTTGGAATTACCCAGGATCAGACAGAAATGAAAATCTTGCGCAGAGGACTCAGATTTCTCTTCTGGGATTGCAGCTCACACAAAGATTAAAGGCCAGATCCACAAAGATATTTAGGCACTTCAACAGGAGTGAGATGCTTGAATATCTTTTGTGGGACTGGCCCTGACTGCATTTAGCACACCTATCTGACAGCCAGAAGTCAGAACATTGACCTCCAAAAATGATGGTAAAATCCCCACTGATTCCCTTTAAAACAGCTGCTGAATTTTTGTGGGGATTCTTTAAAAAAAATTTCCTGGAAAGAAGCACTGACTAAAGGGTACCCTTTTTGGTCAGAGTTGGGAGAAGATGGTGAATTTCACAAATTCTTCCTTTTTACAGGCCAGGAGAAGATGAATTTCGTATCTATCTTTTCAATCATCTGCTCTGTTGTGACCCCTTATGTGCACGTTGTGACACCAAAGTGCTTTTCCATTCTCAGGATCTATAAAAAGAGCAATGGTGTTGAGGGATTTCTGAACAGACTGTTACGTTCCTGTCACTGTCCCAGGAGGGTTAGAGTTGTGGAAGCTTCAAGATTGGTTCATACTTCCCTCTTCCAAATAATCGGAGATAATAGTATTTGTTCAGAAATCCTTAAGTTTTGCATCGGAATATCTGGGATGATGTGTTTTCACATTGCCTCTCTCCCTTACATTTGGGACGCTCTTCTTTATGTGGTTTCAGTAACTTCTGCATAATCCAAGCCATTATATAGAAGCATCAGTGACTCCCATTTACGTCTTTGCCACCTTTTCTGAGAATGTGTTCATTTCATTGATCGCATGTTTAACACAGCAGTTGTCCCTGCCATTATCCTTGACCTAATCATAGCATTTAGGGATCTGCCTGTCTCATGGTCACAGATGAGCACATGGACATAAACTGCCTTACAGACCTACCCATATAGCTTGCTTTAGATCCATGAGAACAGCGTGCGAAATTCCTATTAGGTTCAGTTTCTTCTGAGCTGTGAGGGCCAAGATAGTTGTGCTTCATAATCTGCTGGAATGCTTCCTTGCTCACTTGGCATAGCCAGTCCCACAGAGAAAAGAGGGGGGAGAGGATGTGCTTGAACTTTAAGATCAGATGACGGGCACAGGTGCTAGCAGTGGAGAAGTGCTGTAGCCCCCTGGTATGCACCACCGAAATCACAGGCTGGCCTCATTCTACGGACCTTCAGAAAACAGCCCAAGACTGTGTATCATGAGTTATGACTGTGATACAAAACTGAAAGCCTGACTGCATCTGTTAGTTAAAAAATTGCTGTGAGAGTTTGGGAAGTTGCTAGCTAAGTGCTTTAGCTGAATCTCAAATGGGGTGGCTGCACTTTACCTTCCTAAGAAAACTCTGTCTTAGTTTTGTTGCAGAGGTTAATTTTCACTTCCTTTCCCCCTCTTGACCACAAGCCAATGTGGATTAGAGCTATCAATTGAATCAGCTATTCACCATGCAAAGTTTGGATCTGGAGCTGTATCTTGTCCCATTCCCCAAATGTTGGAACGTCCTTGGACGCAGGGCTACCATCTTCTGTCCAAGAGCCACATGTCAGGAGAAAGAACAGAGATCTCTCACAGAAAGCAAAGGTTTAGTTGACCTGAGACATACGCTGAAGCAAAACCTGCATTTTTTTTCTCAAGTGAGCCAAGAGCCCGTTTAAAGATTGGTACTGCACATCCAGTTTTGCTCTTTGCAAGTGAAGAAGCAGTTTTGTAGACAGATGCAGAGTGTACAATCTTTTACAACTTCATTTTGATAGTATGTACTGTGCTTTCTTTCTCAGGGTCTGGCTGCTCATAGATGTTCTGCTGTGTACTATTTTCCCATGTTGTATTGCAGGTGAAGTGTATGTTCCTGTTCCCATGTAAATGAATGTCAGAAGTCTCCTTGGCTTCCAAAGGGCGGTGTCAAACCTAAATGAGGAAAAGGTAGAATGGTGCTGGGATGAGGCATTCCTAAAAGCCTCTTAAGTGATACAGGAAGGAGCATTCCTAAAAGTGCTACTCTTTCTTCTAAGACACTAATGAGTCGCTTCGTAATCACAAACTGTCTATGTAAAGCACTGTCTTTCTGACACGAGAGCAAGCTTCACCTCTGCAGACCTTTAAAATAATTCCTCTAGGCCTTTTTTTTTCGTTATAGGAGATAGCTGGCTCTAGTGAACTCGCTTCTCTCCAAATCAGGTCATTGCATCCTGAATTTGTCCTACAGATGCAGAGGGATATAGTATTGCTTTTACTTCCTGTCTTAAACCCTGGTCTCATAGTCTTAGTGCAGACTGCTCAAGGGATTGCTGTGTCTCTCATCCCTCCTCCTGCGCTGGCAACTTTCCAGTAAGGGGTGAAACGATCCTTTTACATAGTTTGCATATCAGTTTTTTGTTTATGAAACACTTTGGGTTATTTTGAGATAAAAGGCACTATGTAAATGGAAGTCCTTATTATTAAATCTATAAATAATAATAGCATTAGCTTCTTGCTGTTAGACAAGCTAATTTTCATCTTGGTTGCCACATGTACAACATGGCATTATTTTTTATTTCCTTTATGCTCTTGATGGCTGAATGCACTATCAAAAATGATTTTCTCAGAAATTTTTCTGTCAGCCAAATGTTTTCGGCACAGGAGGGACCTTGCAGAGTTTAAAAGGGAAACTGCCTTCCTAATAACTCATAGCTGTTGTGGCTACTATGTAAATCTCTTTATCCAATCAATCAGACATGAAATAAAATACACTGACCTGATGCTTGGCTAGCATGTAAATTCCAAGTCACATGAGGCTTGGGGAGTTATAGTGCAGAAGAAGGAGTTTTCATTCCCCATTTGTAAGATGATATCTGCTGTGCTCATTAAGTGAAAATATTTTGGGGCCTGTGTCTTACAAGGTAAACTTGCTCTATTGTGCAGAAGAACATTCACTGAAATAGCTAACATGGATCATCTGATGACATTAGCTTTGTAAGTAATTTCCATGATGTCAAGGGTACACTGGAGATTAAAGGGGGATTAAGGCCTACTTGCACAGTCAAAGCATCACAGTAAATTGACTTGACTTGGCAGGCTGCACCTAAAGTTGGCAAGTTTTCACTAACTAATCATATAAAATCCAGGTTTGTGGTGTTAGTTAGACTACACTTTCACAGAGGCCAGGAAACGTTAAGCTTTCAAGGTGGGAGGTTTTAGGGGCTAAAGGAGGAAAAGGGAGGGGAGACTGTCAAGGAGAGTTTTGCAGTGTCAAGGTGCCAAGAGGTGCTAAGTAAAATAATGACCCAGTTTTACTAGAGAAGGCTCTGTGTTTTAGGAGCAACCTGGTTGGATTTCTACCCAAACGGCTTTTCCTCCAGCAAAGTTTATTTTTTCCCCTCCCCGTTACTGTCACAAAATGCAATCTCCTCTTAAAGGATCAGACCCTGCACAGGAACTTCACTGAATAAAGATGAGTTTATATTTTAAAAAGGAAACAGCTGGATTGCAAAAGCAAGGGAGGTAGGCAGCTCTTGTTTCATTAGCTAAGGGAAACTCAGGGCCCCAGAGGAGAACAACTGGGAGAGCAGCCATGACAGGGAAAAAAAAAGGAAACAGAAGATCATAAAGAACTAATAATGAAAAATGGAAAGTGAGAATGAGCCAAGAAAAACAGGCAATAAATAGATTTAAGAAAGGGGGAGGGAGAAGAGAAATGTAAAGCGACAAAGCAGGAAAAGAACAGAGCAGAGTGTATGGATTTTCTAGAAATAAAATAAATAATACTGAAATTTCCCAAGAACTTGATGAAGAATGTGAAGTGGCTCAGGCTGATCTCTGGATCTCCAAACTGGTACCTTCTTCAGTATAAAAATGAAGGAATTGAGCACTGTGTATAATTGCCCAGCAATTTGCTTGCTGCTTCCTCTAGAAGAACAGAGTGAGTTTGGCTGGGCAGGAGAGTCTAGGCTCCATCCATGCTGATGAATTAGGGTCCTCTAAGAGCAGTTTATAAAAAATGTATCTCATGGTTGTTTAGAAGGATCCAATCAACTGTTTATCTGTACAATAATCACTGGATGATGAGTTGGAGGTAACCTGGGTGTGGGACTGTGCATAGTGGAGTCTGAACGGTTTCAAATGAAGAAAGAGTAGAGACTGAAGGAAGAGGGAGCTAGGAAGAAAAACAGATACTAGTCTGTCCTTCGTCTTGAAATCTGTTCATTGTGATAAAATACATAAACACGGCCAAGACTTCATAGTCCAAGAGAGAACAGATTTTTTTCAGCTGCCCTTCAATTAGATCCATAATAATCCTGCAGCTTTATATGGTTTACAGACGACACTTCGCCCAGCAGAAATGGTGTTATTCTTTAAATTGTGCTGTGCTCATTAGGTTTTAATAGGAGCAGTTGTTTAAAGGGTGGGTGGAGGTGGGAGGGGGAATGCACTTGGTGATGCATAGTGGAATGTACATTAATCTTGTTAATGACAACACAGTTAATGGCTGGCAAAACATTACTTTTGAATTAACCTTTTTCTTGTGCAGGCTATACTTGAGAAACAGAGCCAGGACACCAAAGATACAAGGAAAGTGCATGAAGACAGGGATACAGGATTTCCTATGATTTTATGTTGTTCTTAATTAGGAAGCATATTGGCAGCAAATGCTAACATGTGTTGGGATGTTTAGCTGTAGCCAAATAAATGTTTTCTATTACAACTCTGAATTCTTTGCCTAGCCAGAGCCCATGCTGTTCTGTTCATGTCTTACAAAATCCCTTTATAAGTCATTTTGGGGGCCAATTTTCTGTTGGCTCATACTGCAGAGTTACTTTGAACATATGCATTCAGACTCCAGAAGGGTCGTTGTCCTCACAAATTTTTTTTTAATTCTAATTTTTTTTGAGTGATAAATGGGGAAGCCCTTCTTATGAAATGCTTCTGTAACCCAACTAAACAATAGCCTATAGAGAGCATGCTCATTTAAAGCAAAAAAGTAGGGAATGGATATAACTGGTTTTCTACAGTCACATGTTCGCACATAGTTTGGATGAATAATGCGTAATGAATCATTTATCCGACATTTAATCTCTTTCTCCTGTTTATGAATGGTCTGCAAATACTTTGCTAGTTTTTTTGGTTTTGTTTTGTCATTCCAAATTATTAGTTAAATAATTTCTGATCTGGCTTGTAGGTTATTTGAGAACAGTTTGCTATGAGTATTCACAATTTATAACTCCTGTTATTTTGATAATGTGAACAGATCATGTAACTAGAGACTGACTTGAGTAGTACAAGTCTTTTCTGGCACAAATGGAAATGTAGGCTTTTTCCTCTGCAAATAGCTTGTTACATTTACTTTAATTATATAGATTTTTTTTTGATGATCTGATCACTTCTAGGTTGCATAGGAAATTTTATCGATTGATGTTTCCCAGCTCTGTGTTTGAATCTTGCATGATCAGTCTATTCTAGCATAAATTAAAGTTCCTGAAACTTGTTATCGGACAAGATGGTCCCTGTGTACATACTCATAGTAAGATATAGCTCCTGCCTGCATAAATCAAGGAGAAAAATTAAGTCACAAAGGAAACATAATTCTTCTGAGTTACTGTATTAACCTTCTTCAGGCCCTATGCTTGCTCTAGGGGCAGTTTAAGTGGGTGACCTGATTCCCTCCGACGAGGGATGGAAGATCATCAGTCCGTAGGTGTGGAAGCACTTTGATTTCAGTTGAAGAACAAGCAGGTTGGAGTGAAATATGCAAAGTCTGATTTACATCCATTTCATAATGTCTTTGTATCCTTCTGTTCCACACAGCAAAGTTGCAAAGGCAGGGAAGATCAGACATATATCTTCTTTCTATGAAGAGCCCCAGTGCGTCACTATTGAGGCACTCCTGCTAATTACAGCCTTCAGCATTGAGGGGAAAGAGAAAAATGGGAGGGAATTCCCTTGTGGTACAGGCTCTGTGTGGGTTCTGGACATCTACATCCTTTCTAAAAAAACAGAAACACTCCAGAAAGCTGGAGTGGCTTAATATGCAAGAGCAGAGCTGTAGAGGCAGACTGTGGGAATAACTAGTGGAGAACATAAATAGCTGAAGTGGTTAACGGTAAGTCTGGCTAGTGAAGGAGAATTAACAACCAGTCATTAAGATCCGCAGTACCTCCAGACATGTCCTTCATTGGCTAGTAGGAGAAGAGTTGCTGCCCAGATCTAGTGGTAAATGATGCAGTGTTTTGAGCTTTGGGAGAGTATAATTTGGTTTCCCGGATTTCAGGGTGCGAGCTTGAGCTGGTGATTTTTACCTTTTACAGAGGTTATGAGACCAAGGTTTTACAGACTGTTCTTTGTATTTCTGGGGATAATGGCACACAGTGGAGCTGATGTTCTGGAGCAGAGGGTAGGGGAGATTTTTCAGTACTAAGGGCAGGTGTGAAATACAGGAACAGGAATACTATTGCAAGGTCAAGGGCTATGAGCAGTGAAGGCATGCATGGCTATGAAGGGACAAGACAAGAACACAGAACATGGGCCAAAGGTCAAAAAGCCTCAAAATCCAATAATTAAGTATGGCTTTTGGGTTGAAAGGAAAGAAAGTTGAAGTGAAACTTGGATGTGGATAGCAAGACAGCAAGAAGTCAAGGCTGGATGAAAGATGAGAAACAAAACTAGGAGCAGAAGGAATGGAGACCTAACCAAGAATTAAGCAGTGAGGTGAGATGCTTCTTTCTACCCAGGACATGAGGCCCTGGTAGCTCTATCATCCATGTAGATTCCAATATTGATTTGAATGCATAAAAAGAAGTAACAAATTTCTGATGTTTCTGTAAAGTCAGCTAGCTTGCCTAGAGTCTGCCAACCTCTGCAATCTATGCAGCCAGGAAAAGGCTACTTGCAGCTGTCATGTAAGCACTATCTTCCCAGTTGCCATATTTGCAGGCATAAAACTAATGATTTTCATAGCTAAAAAATGCCCTGAATCTTAAGGGCATTAGAATATGAATTCTGATTTCACTGGACCTATCTATGTCTATATGTCAACCTGTCCTGTACCATGAATACCCATGTATGACTTCATGCACTGGGCTGATGGAGATTTGTTTCCTCAGACCATTCTGTGTACTATTAAAGCTAACTAGCTTTAAATCAAGTACAACAAAGTTAGAATGAATGTATGCTTCCTATGCTTTTCAGTGCACTCTTTGGCTTCTACCATATTTTGATTCCAGGGCTTAGTCATTTTTTCATGATCAGAAAGTCCTTTACAAAAATGAGTATATCTGCCAAGCCTGTTTTGCATGAACTTATTTCTTTGCTGCTAAAGGGGGAAGGAAGGTGCTTAGGGACTTCCCATTAACTAGCATGTATGAAAGACAATAAACAATGGAGCTAAAAATAACTCGCAACCAAATAAGTATAGCAATTGTGCGTTGCTGCAAATATCAATTTATGGAGAAAAGAAAGTAGACAAGTTGCAGTATTTAATTACTTGTGAAAGTGATTAGCTACTTGAAAACTTAGGGACCATATCATATCAAAAATCCCATACCATAAAAAGAAACTTTCTTTTAATTTTCTTCTTGAATTGGACCCCATTAATCACTGGAAAAGTTTCAAAACCATTTGACTGAAGGACTCAGATAACATCAGGCTTTCAGGAGGTCGTGCTCGCTGATTGGCATTCTTGACCCTCTGCTGCCTCAGTTCCCCATCTTCTGGCTTCCCTCTAGCTGTAGTAATCGAGCTGTGTCTGTGTGAGGCTGTTGTGCGGTAGCAGTAGTTTGAAATTCTGCAGGAGCCCGTGTTGCGGTGGAATGGACTGTTCAATAGAGCATGCAAGAAAGAGAAGTGGCACTGACAGTTCAGCTGCCCCTTAGAGTTCAGCTTCAAAGAAAGGTAGAGGTTGCAGTGGGATTGTTGTGGAGCTAGCAGAGATTATAAGTAGACCTTTGGAGTCAAGACTGACATTTGCAGGCTTGAGGCCTGATGTAGAGCAAAGAAATGTCAGTCTTTAATAGAGTGGACTGGGCTGGTTAGCAGGAAGGAATGTCAAAAGAGAGAGTTTATAGGTGTCTCTTGAAGTTGAAGTAAATGTGTATCATTGCTTTGATATGAGCACATTTCTTCTTGATTTACCTATGAATGAACATCACATGAGCTAGAATTGGTTAACCAGTGCTTGAAATGATATGAGGGGAAGCATGGAGATGGGAAGACTGGTTAACATCTGATGGGAGGCACACATCTTGTAAGCCTGGCTTATACTGGGGTTAAATTGGCCAATCTGATGCGTTGGGAGTTGGACCTCTGCACTTGTTCCTGTGGCTCAAAAAAACATTCAAACTATTGAGTGGTTATTCACAACTAAATCTTTTTAAGATCACCCATTATTATTATTAACAACAGCGAGCATTACCGAGGAGGAAAAAATAATATCACTCTTTCCACTAAAAGGTAAAAGCATAATAGTGAATTAAAGTTCTAAATGATAGGACTGTTAACATAATGCCTTTTGTCTAGAATGAACTATAAAACACACATATATACAATGGAGAAACCCCTGTAAATGTGCAATAGACAAAAAAAAATATATATAATAAAACTGTTGAAAGAATGCATTTTCTCAGCACCAAGGCTATCCATAAAATTTTTACAGTTTTCCACTATATAACATTATCCTTCATAAAAAATGATATTTTAAAACAAAAAGGTTGGCGAAAGAAACAATTGGTAGTTAACGGAAGGACGGGATTTCAGCACTGTGCCTTTGCTGTGAATGGTGGAATAGAAAATGAAAAACATTTGGGGCATTATATGAAGCCCAGCAGTCATGCTCCATATGGTTTGAAGAGTTGAACAGCGCTTGACAAAGATTTTACGACTTCATTTTCTTAACATTGAATATTATTCCTTCAGTTGAGGCCTCCCACCCCATTCCTTGTCTTAAAACTCTCCTGTTTTTCAGACAAAGAAAGTTGTTTCACTAGTATGTATCATTTGTATTGATTTTAATCCCACCTGTTTTAATATGCTGTTTTGTTGCCAACACGGCCTTTCTAAGGAGCGTCCTGTAATCAAGGTGTTGAGGCAAAACTGAGGTAATCTGGTCCCCGGATCCTCTAACAACTTCCTATGTGACTTGATGCAAGTTATTTAATCTATTTCATTTCCCCAACTGTAAGATGGAAAAAGTAGTACTTCTGTACATCAGACCTTATAGTGATAAATTTTAGGATAGATAGCTGAAGTCATCCATATAAGAGGGCAGGTTGATGTTTCTGGATAGTTTTGCAGGGCAAAAGGAAATGGTAGATTTGGAGCAAAACTTCCTGGCTCCCAAACCTGTGCTCCGATCAAGAAATTAAAATTTTATGTCTTAGTCCTAATCATGACTTTCAAAAACAAATATTGCTCTGCTCTGTCATAAAATAGAGATTGATTAGTTATTTGTTCTTTAGTCTGCAATCTACTGCCATGTGTGCTGCCATCAATAAAAGGAAGTCCATAACCTTCCCCAGAAATGCATGTGGATTGTTCTTATTTTTATTTGACATTTTAACCATAGGGCACAACTGGGAATTGGGGCAAGTTGTATGCCTGTAATGGTGTGCATACTTGTCATGAAAGGAGAGTTCCTGCTGCAAAAAGTACACCATAGAAGAAAGGACACTTGCATTTCACTTTCAAAAGAAGTTACAACAGTCGTGGAGAACTTAGCACTGGTAAACAGTATACTCTGTAAGAGACAAGCAGCATATTTACTGTTACTACAGATGACCTAAACTGAAAAATTCAGACCTAGATCCAAACTTTTTGAAAGTCTGAGTATTTGGATCTGCAGTCCTAGCTTGGACGAATCTCTGAGAAGGAATTACTCTTGTCATTAATTACAGCAGTTCACATACTATCCAATATGAAGTAGATCTTTCCTGCAGCATCACTTTTCATTTCATTTATTTTACTTCACTGTGAAAGGCAGCATTCTTCTAACCCCTCTCCTGCTATATATGAGTGCTTGCCCTCACATGTGGAGCTCCCATGCATTGGTATTTCAAATGGTATGTTCTGTATTAGGTGGATAGAGTATCACTGGTGGTATGTTTTATCCCATAGACTCAGTACACTGGAGAGCACTCAGCTGGTTAATATTTCATTTGGATTCTTTTCTCTCTTCCTTCCAACCATCTATGTAAACTTTTAGACAGCCGGTCTGGTTTTAGGAGGTGATTTCCTTGCTGTGGATTAAGGATCCATTTGTGAGTCACTCTTCAGGCACTTCAGAAGAGTAGATTTCAGACCTGAAAGAATGTATTGTAAACAGAATAATGTGCTTTCAAAATTAGCTCACGTACCAAATTATGTATTTACTTAATACACCTTAATGGCTTTTGAAGAAGCCATTAGGCCCTATTGCGTAAATAGTATGTATACCAAAATATGTATTTAACCTAGATAGGGCAGTTTCCCATTGTTGATTTTCCTTCCTTCTTTACAAAGTTTTATCTTCATGGCCTTTTTAAAGTCTATTATTCTTGAAGAATTTATCCTCCAGGAGATTGTTTTGGACAGTGATAACCGAGAGGGAGAGGGGCCAGGAGGAGAGGAGAGGGGGTTCCTGGGTTTTAATGTGTTCGTTTGTGTGTGATAGGGAGGAATAGCTGTCAGAACAGCTAATTGGACTTTTCAGACTTCGGAGTGGGGGAATGGAGGCATTTCTCTCAAATACTCTTCAGCGTAACAATTCTCTTAAAAACAAAGGGAAGAACGCCCCAAGGCTCTGCGTCCTAATCCCACTGTAGGGAACAGGAGTGGATTCCTGCATCAGACAGCTTTACGTTTGACACCTGCCTGATTGTGGATGGCCCCTACATCTCCCCGAGAGAGGTGCACAGCAGAGAAAGGGCCCCGGCTCTGCCCCCACTGCCGGCGTGCAGGATCTGCTGATGCTGGAGGTACCTTGCTGTGGTGGGACCCACGGATGGTCCTTCGTTCCCCTAACTCCCTTTATAGTGTCCCTTATAGTCTGATGATGCCAGCCTGGTACCTTGAAGGGAGCTTAAATTGTGCTGAGACTTTGGGCAAAAATCCTGAGCATTTTATTTAGTTCTTCATCTGTATATAAATATGGAGAACTGGGATAATGATCCTTGGCAGTGACTGTGTAAGGATCAGTTGATTAATGTTTGGGATTTGCTTTGAAGATGGAATTCATTGCAAGAATATTAAATGTGAGAAGGCTACTAAAGCAATTGGGACTGGCAGGGAAATAAGGACAAACAAGCTGAAGCTGCTGTGTTTCACTGTTTAACTGCCACCTCCTGTAACTGGCACATCAAGTAAGCCATATATCTGGTAATGTCGCAGGTGTACTCAGAGCTAGTTCATAATGGAAAAAGATATCTGTAAATAACTGCTCAGTTACAGCAAATGCCAAAAATTACAGTGTTATTCACAAGTGATTCCACCAATCCTAGTCACATTCATCAGTTCTGAAATCTAACAAACCCATACCAAAACTCCAGAAAAGGATGTTATCCAGCACAGAAAATGCAATGAGAACTAGCGGCTAAGTGCTAAAAATAGAGGAAGTGTTATATGAAACCTGGTAATTGCAGCAAATAGTCATGAAGTGCAGAGAGAGTGGAAGCCATTCCCAGCACTGGGGAAGAAATAAATGAATGACGGACACACAGACATGACCAATATAAGGGGAGGGGAAATGTTTCCTAAGTTTTAATGGAACTGACTGTTGAGTAGGAATAGAGGTAAGTGTTTAAGGGTTAGACTTTTTGGTGGTCTTAAACTGGTTAAATACAAGAACAAACAACATCATGAAAATATGTTCAGCATTATGAATCTCCTGCATGAATTGCCCACCCACAAAATCCTTTTTTAGCAATCCTCTTGCTTATGTGACTTCAGGCAGATATCTCCAGGTAAAGTAGTTTTTGGATATAATTAATATTGCCCTGACTTGTTTTCTTTTATTTAAAATAGGAGGGATAATAAAATAATAATACTCATGAAGAACTGGACTATTAGTAGTAGGTCCATTAATGATGCAATTTTTATCAGTAAGCTGTATGTATGCTTGAACAGCAAAGTACACCAGAAATGTATTCTAACATGCAAGCAATGTTATCAAGTGCAGACCAAAAAAAGCAATTGGAGCTGTATTGTTCTTTTTAATTGACTTTTTGTTGACCACAGGAAAAACTGGTTTTAAAGTACAACACAGTTACACAGTCTAAAAAAGCGAAAAACTTGCAGAGCCAGTTTGAGTTGTAAGGGTGTGCTAACTGGTGACACAGACACGATGGTGGTTTTAAAATCAAATCAAAACAAAGAAGTTCTGTTGTGCTTTTTGCACGTTCCCGTTAAGAAATCATACCGTCTCCTTCACTCTCCTCCTGCAGATCTTCCTGCCATCTCTCACCTGCTTCTCATCATCTCACCTGCTTCATCTTCATCTCACCTACCGGGCCCGGCTTGCTCCTCTCTCTCCTTAGTCTGTGCACTTTGTCGCTTCCCTCTGCAGTCACCATCCCTTCCGTTTTGGGGTACCTGGGACTAATGTGACATCTGAGGCCATTTTATCCTTCTCGCCTGTCTGTATATTTTTCCCATTTTGTTTATTCTTGCTCTGTTTAGCAAAACTGTTCAAAACTGGGTTTTTCTGTTTGGAAATTGACTCAATAAATAAATAATTGTTCTTTGTGTCAAAGGACACTTTTCTTTTGGCAAAAGAGTGAAAAATATACCCTATAGCAGATGAGTCTTACATATTTACAGTGTTTTCTGATTTATTCAACCTCTTGGTTATCAGCCTGAAAGAGTTTTAGATATATTTCCCGATGATATAGAGTTTCAAAATAACATGTGAAAGGTTTCACTTTGCAAATAACTTCAGGAAACATTTTCGAATTTGATTTTCAAAGTTTGACCAGAACTACTGAAAAATATGGCTAAACCCCTTATGTCCTCAGTGAAACAATATTTTTTATTTTCAGTGGCGGGGAAAGGGAGAGAGAAAGTGAGCTGTTGCACAATTGAGATTATACAGCCTTCACAGCATGGAGTTTTGGTGCTTCGTAAAGTTTTTACCCTAATGAGACATTTTATTAATCTGTAGCTGCTCCCTTAAAACCAGGGAGTTTGCATTTTTTTTCCCCAGGTACTGCGTAATTATTCATTCCTAGTGTTCCATCAAGCATGTCAAAGACAAATATTTCTGTGTGCATCTATATTCGGGCCACCCATCCTGAATGTGTAGTTCAGCTTTTCATGCCAAAGTCTCCTGAGTTAAATTTCATGCTGCATTTTCTCTGGGTTTCCTACAGGTGCTATTTTTCTTGTTTTTGTTAAGAAGCTGAACCTGGGTTCTACTCCTAATCAAAAGCATTTTTTAGGGCCAATTGGCCACTCTGAGACAAACCAATCATATCGGGGGGAAGTGCAGTTCTGTCTTCACTAAAGGGTTGTGTATTCTGTTGCAAGAAATTTGTCTAGAAAGTGTCTATCAGATTATTGATAACATGATACATATTCGTGTGTTTACAGATTTCTTCAGTTCAGCTCACAATAAGTTCTAGAGAGATCATCAGTGATGTCTTTCCATAAATATTCTAAGAAATTAGATGACTTTTAATCATATACATATGGCTATGCACAGTTTAAGGAACACTGGGCATTATTTGGAATTATGGTTCCTCAACAATTCATAAAGATGTGGTGAAATGCTTAGGCTTGTATAACTTTAGTCCAAACTATTTATCCAGCTCTAGTTTCAACAGATGTCTGAACAACAGGAGGAAAAAAAAATCCCATATAACAAAACATCAGTCTGTTTCCAGACTTCCCATGCTAAAGTTTTTATGGTGGTCAGTGGCAACATGTATGTATTTTTCTCTCATACTTTTGTAAAAACTACTTATCTTGTTTAAAGACTTGTTTTTTGCTTATACAGTTTACTGCTGCCGTCTCTGTAGTGACTGGTCTTCATCAGTAGGATGAAGACAGTTCCTTTCTCACGCTAAAGACTTCTGACTTTGAATTCCTTGCATTGGCTTCAGAAAGCTGGAAACAAATCCAGTGAAACATTTGGTTCCATCTGGTTAGATGTGGGAATATTATTATGCCTGGACATCTGGACAAGATGGTAGCCACCATCAATCAGTTTGGCAAATAGATTTGCCATTGCTGTAGCTGGAGATTTTCGTTCGCCTAACGACCTGCCTGGCTAGTCCTCTCGGCAGCTCTGCCTTTGTCCCTACTCTCCCTTCCTCTCCACCGGTGGAGATTTTCCTCTCCTCCAGGGACAGCAACCTCTGCATTGCTCTTGCTGCTGACCGTGCTTTCCTCAAATTGTATCTTTCCATAGGGGGTGTGCAAATCCTGTTGTTTTGCATCATCGTGTCACCGCAGCCGCAGGCATTTGTCTGCACATGTCCCCTATGAGGAGGGAGAAATGTGTTTCCTCATGCCTGTGCTTGTAGCCTGCGCCGTTCGCCTCCCTCCCCTGTTCTCTCCCAGCCACGTACATCCTGCTTGCTGGGGCTGTGCCTGCTGGGCGAGTCGCGCCGAAGCGGCCTCCATCCTGGCAAATAGCAGGGGAAGGAAACGGGATGGTGTGATTTGGGGTATAAACTGCCTGGTGTGTTCAAGAGGAGGGAGGCTGAGAAGCGAAGAGTAGCAAACTTGCCTCTCTCTCTGGGCTGATGCTGTTTTTAAGTGGAAGGCAGCTAAGCATGAAAGTACCACCTTAGCGAAGGGACTGGGCTGTCTTTGAGGTCACTGATGTTGAAAACGCCATGTATTAGGGCTTTAAAAAAGATACCACCTTGGCTCTGTTTGCCAGTCAAACCCTATTTAGCAGTGCACACAGAGCCAGCTCTTTAGACATCTCATAGACAGATGAAGATAGGTGGCCAAAACCCCACTGAAATCAATGTATCATATGCTATGACTGGCAGGCTGAAAACCAGCTCAGTACCTCTCTGCATCGTTTGGTGCTATATACTTCCCTATCTGGTCCATAAGCACATGCTGAAATTCCTGAGCATGTGCGTAAAGTTAAGTACTTAAATGCTTTGCTGAATAGGAATTGACTGAACATGTGCTTAAGTATCCTGCTGAATTACAGCATTAATCATTTTTACAGCTGACAAAATCACTGCCCCAGAAAAATATCTTCCAATTAGAATGAACTGGATTATTTCTTTCATTTGTGTGAAATAAGTGTGTTCCCAGTTGTACTGAATGTGTTCTGTTTTCTGTGATATTAGAAATCATTTTCCATAAGATTTCATATTGCTCAAGAGAAAACTTGAGAGATTTTGAAGTTGATCTGGTCCCTGGTTTTGTGTTTATATTAAGAAAACATTGTAAGAAAAGACATATTGGGCCAAGAATATGCACTTGCTTTTTTCATTGACTTCATCTAAGGGCAGAACTTGGGCCAGTGTGTATATTCATTAATCCTCTCTTGTGGGAGCTACTTCTTTCCATATCTGATTTAATTTGTTTGTAGACACAGAATGTAGTTTTTCATACAATATAGTGCCACTTTTTCTTCCTTATTTCCTTCACAGTCTTTTCATAATAGAGTTCAAAACCAGAAAAAAAAGCAACAAGCCAGAAACCTTTGTATGAACAGCCAGTTAAAGGGATAATAATGGTAATTTTTCTGCTCTGTTAATGATGATAATATTGATATTTATCAATAATAAATAGCATGCAAGTGCCTGGATGAATGGAGTATTTTGCACAGTGGGGTTTTACATCTGTACATGAAACACTGTGCCCTGAATGCTGCTAGCAGGTAGGTGATGGAAGCTGAGCACAGAATTGCCTCACAGCAGAATGCCCCGTAATAGCAGAAGGGAAATTTTGTCCAAACCAAGAGCAGAAATAATCTCAGTAAAAAAGCCACAGAATCTCTAATCTCAGCATCCAGACCAACAAAGACCAGGCATCTAGGGTCTCAACAAAGTGAGCCCTCCCTCTAAACCGCATGGGACTCGCTGTAGCTAATTTGGAAGAATGAAGGTCCAAGGAAAGCCTGCTGATAGTCAAAGCCAAGTCCAGGCAGCCTAGATATTTTAGAAATGCTGTGTAGATTGCTAAGCAATCCCTTTGGCGTTCAGCATGTTTTATTTTACTAAGTCTGCAAGAGGGACTTTGAGAGGTGTTATCTTCGGCAGATAAATTTACAGCTGCTTTGCTTCCTATATTATGTTTACATTTTGAACCTGTGTGCCTGAATATTACCTGTTGGTAAATCTGACTCCGTAATTATTGATTTTGAGGCTTATGTTTGTTTGCAAGACAAGGGGAAGGGGGAGAGGGAAGGGTGATCATTGAACAACCATCTTTACAAGACCTTCAAAGGTGAATCATGCGGAAGCATGTGGCCTGAGTCCCCAGCCAGAGCAAAGTACTGTACTACAGCAGTGGCCGCGGAGCTTGTTTACTTAAGCCAGTTTAGGATATAACCTTTGAATTTCATCACAGCAAATGACTTGACATGTAGGTAGAAAAGTTTATTAGGTGTGGAGGCCCTAGCTGAACTAGAGACCTTGTTGTGGGTGGACTGTTTGAACATGTCTGGGTGCCAAGTTGGCAGAAGGGCTGCTGCCAGCTCCCAAAGACATTTCTGGCTGCAGAGAGCTTAGAGGTTTGCTGTTGGCATCGCCCATGGGTCTGACTTGGAGCATGGCCTTGAGACAGCTCTTAACATGGGCAAGGCCAGAAGCGTCCCTTCCCAAGGTCCCACAGGAATCAGAGCCATTACTCCGATCCCAGCCACATCCACCCAGATCCACAGCTCTCATTGCAAGCCCACAGTTTGTTATGCTTATAGTCACTGCCAGATCCAAAGGATACGATATTACCTTTTTAAACAAAACAATAAAGCAATAAAAAAACAATAAAACCAACACTCCAGATGTCTTTCCTATGTTAGATGACATAAAAATAAAGAACAGCCACATATGTACACATTTTTCTATTTATTGTTTTAGTATCAGCTACAACTGCAAAATGTTCTAATACTAGTGTCCATACTAGAAAAATCCCAACTCTTTGAATCAGTCATTTGTAAATTTTATTTTCTTAGGCCTGTATGTATTTCCTAAATAGCATAAAAAATGCTTTTAGTTTGTTTTTGTTTTTATTTTAATTTTCAGCAGCAGCATCAACAACGTGTTCATTCCACTCCCTATGTACGTTTCACTTGACATCTTTCATGTTAAAAAGACTGTGTGAGAGACTTTGAGAGGTGTTATCTTTGATAGAGGAATTTATGGCCATTTTCCTATCTACCGTATGTTTACATTTTGAATCTGTGTTGAACATTTGTTATACTCACTTCTTGTGTCTTGTCGTAAATTAGATCATAAACATTTTGAGGCACGGACCATGTCTTCCTGTATATTGCTTGTTTATTTAGGCCCTACTGTTCCGGATGTGGAACTGGCTGGGGGTAGTCGTAATAATAAAAATAATACTCCCAGAAATTATTTTGTCCTGACAAACAAATGAGCAACTCCTGTTATCAGTTCATATATGAGAGCAGGGTGCTCAGAAGAGATTGTACAGTAGTAATCACCCTTGAAAAACATTTGAACCTTAGTGTTAAGAAAAGGGAAGGGAGAAGAGTTATATTTTGATTTATGGAAGGCCTTGGCAAACACATTCTCATTCTTTCCCCAGAACTAGTTGCCGATAACCAAATATTCCTCATAGACTTGCATGGGCATCTAACAAAGTTTTTGAACAATCATCACCCTTAATTACCCCCTTCTAATATTCTGGTGAACAGAAAAATCTTCATTATAAGAACACACAGCTTGTAAATGAAAGGGATGAAAGCTCATGAAAGAATGGAGGCAGATCATACTTCATCCCACACCTAGGCACAACGGGATGCATTAAGGAAGCATTTATGGAGAGGCATTCCATCAAGTCAAGGTGTCAGAGGACATATGGTCTCTTTCACCATTAACTCAGTGAATTTCCATACCTTTCCACCAGTCCGTATTAATCCCACTTGGTGACGGTCAGCTTTGCTTGATATCGTTCAAGCTTTGCTCTGAAAATGTCCAATATGCACATAAAAATTCATGAAAGTAAATAACTAAAAATCACTCTTTTGAGATTGCTTTGCCAAAGAGAAATTAAAAATATTGTGGATCAAATGGCAACATTTTCAGTGATTGAAACAGAAAGTAAGACATACAGGTATGAATATTTACAACTATGAAGTTGGATATGTATCTGAGCCTACATCCTGACTAGAAAAAAAAGTTAGTATATGTCTTTGAAATGCAGTGTAGCATAATGGTACAAAGTTGTTTGGCATGTCCAAGTGTATCCTTCCATTTTAGTCACTAGTGATCTCACAGATATCACTGGGATGCTGATAACTGATAATAAAACACATGTGTAGAGAGGTTTCTGACAGGTATTACTGTAGGAGGTTGCAGAGCCGTGTCGCACGTGAGGAGGTAAGGACAACCGAATCAAGAGCTGACACGGATCTACTTCCGTCTTTGAACTCCTCAGTGGCCCTTGTGGGCCTATGGGAGAGGCTGAAGGAGGGAGTCTTCCTCCTTTTTAAATCGCCTTTGGACTTTTCTGCACTCTTCCATGGACATCCATAGGAAGTTTAAATTCACGTAGAGGAATTTGTGCTAATCCTCAGAACTCAGAGCTGAATTTCCCTCTCTGTGGACTTATTGTCATCTCAGAAAATATCAAGCAGACATCTTTATCATTAAAAAAGAAGCTGAAAAGTATTTCATATGTATATGGTCAGACTATCTAGAAGTTATGGTTTTTTTAAGATGGATTCTGTTTTTAATTTTGGCACTTTTTCAACTAAGCAGTGATTGTAGCCCAAAAACTCTTTGACTTCTGTCAAGGAAAACTTGAATATAATGACATTGTGTTTCTCATGTATAATTGAAATAATGCTAAAAATCCAAGAAGCCCTAATGTTTGGGGGAGGGAAGGAACCTGTGAAAGTGCTAGGTGGGAATAAGAAAGCTTTTAAGACAATCATTTTAATAACGCCATCATAATAATGCCTTTATCTTGAAGAAAAAAAAAAAAAGAAGAAAAAAAAAAAGAAAGTAAATCATCAGCCAAACAACCACCACCAAACCTGGGACTAAAACAATCTCTTTGAATTTTCGGTTGTCATGAAGCACTGGATTTTGCTGGGGGAAAAGATAAAAAATATATGCCTTGATTTTATCGTGACATCTTGTTTTTCCACAATACTTTACTTCTGTCTAGGGTCTTCACCTACAGTCTTTGAAAAGTCTTGCTTCTTAGTCAGTCAGAGCACTTTATACATTTGGATTGAACAAAATATTGTTGTGTTTAATACTTTAAATTCAGGGATTCTTGCATGACTATTTAGAAGTATCGCTATAGTAGAGTGGGAAAACTCCCTGTATAACCCTATTCCATTATGTTCTTCCTTCTGAGAAAGTGCTGGCATGGCATCCTGCTGTATACTTCCTAGCCCTCCAGAATATTTTGTGTATGTATGTACATGTGTGTTTAATATATGCAAAATCCCCAAAATGTTTGCACAAAGAATACTGTTATTCCCTGTACGCTTTATCTGATGTTTACAAGGAACAAAAACCCAGTGGAATGAAATTTGGAAGGAAGAGAAAAGTCAAATGAGTGTAGACACTAACAAATATATCCTTTTACTTAGCCTGGATGCTAACGGCACATAGTCCTGTGTTTTAGAATATATGCTTTCAGAAGATCAAGCTATTAGAGAAAAATCCTCCATCCTGAGAAACAGGCTTATCACTAAATCAGGAATTGCCAGTAATGTCTCCTCTGGGATGCTCATTTTTAAATTGCCTTTTGGGAAGCTTTTATGGCTGCATCTACATCAGTGCTGTGATTCAGAGCAGTGGTGCAGTTTTGAAGCAAATCCCCCCAGTCTGTCCCTTTTACTGTGCAGTGGTTCACTTTGCAGAATGGTTTTGCAGCAGGTTCGTTAGATTCTTTCTGGAGAAAACTAAACTGAAAGCTTTGATCCAGGCATGTGCCAAATGTGCTCTAACTCCTACTGGGGAAATAAGAGTCCAAACCAATGACTAGCCCTCCAGAGAGCTTAGAATGACATGTGTGCTGGGATGTTTCAGTTCAGGGGTCCAGGCTAAATTCAAGTTTAATGCAACCCTGTCCCTCTACCACCCCTATAGTGGAGATGAAGAAGCCTCAGCACCAACTGCATCAACCTATTGATCCGCTCCTGTGGCTGCAACTGACTTGCTGAAGTAGTAGTAGCCTATGACATCCTGAAAGTGTTCCAGATTTTACAAATGTTTTCTGTGTTATGTTAGTTGTTTTCCACTTCTCAGTTGCTTGGATATGATGCAAATATTCTTAAGCAAATTTGAAATGATCTGAGTTTATGCCCATTTTTTGTTGCAAACTTTAAGCTCAATCTATTTTTTTTCCAAAAGTTCATGCTATCCTATGAAGCCATTTGGGTGATTTCAGGGAATTTTTTTCATCTCAACTGAAATGTTTTTTTGTGGAGCTATTTAAGGCAAGGATATAAATTCCTGGTCTCAAAAAGGTTTAAAGGAAGTTGCAAGAACTATCAGAAATATTTCACAACGCTTTTGTCCTCAGGTTTTCACAGCTCTCTAGTATTGCCTTGCAATTGAAAATAATCAGCCCCCAAATCTACATTATGCCATTGGGCACCAAAGCGTGCAATCAAGTTTACGCAACTTGTGATATTTCTAGCTTTTGGTAGAACATTTACTTCACAGGTTGTTTAAATTGTGATTTTTAATTTAGATATTCATCTCTTTCGTAAGTTTTTCCTCTTGTGCTTGGCCTCATTAACCCAGCCAGTTGACCTGCATCATTCTCATGTTGACAAAGATAGGCGTTATGAACCTTAAAATGTCATAAACACCTCTAAAATGTGACCCTACTTGCATGCAGTGGTGAAGGTTTGACAGCATTACACCAGTCATCTGATAAGCTCAGGTCAAAAGTCTCCCGATGCTTGCCTTTTGTTTGGGTGTCATAGAGCCAAAAGCTTTTCATGTTTTTAATAAGCAAATTAACGAAATACTTACAGTACATCGCATACATTAACTCTTAGGTAGCTGGTTTTCTTCTGGGGCCATCTTTTCAAAGGTCAGAGGCCATAAATGCAGTTTCAGTTTTCCAGGAAACAAAGAGGACAGTATGTTTCAGTAATCCTTTCCTGCATGTATTTCAGATTCCCTTTTTTCACTTTGGCTTACTTTCTAGAGGCATAGTAACACTTGCCAACTAAGCCAGATGTAGCATCTCAACCAAAAAAAATGCACCGGATGCAAGTTCCAAGTTTGCCAATGGCTATGCATGAGGCTGGAATGTCGGCAGCATCTTCGGAGGATTAGGGAGGCTGCGTTAGTGTTACTCAAGGCAGAAGGAGCCCAGAAAACGTCTCCGGAATTTCACTCTTTCAGCCATTTTTTCTTTATAAAAACATGTTTGTTTGGTAAGAGTTTAGTGCTGCTTACCATCACTTGTTACAGCGTGGCTTACGTTTTCAAGGCACTATACGGATATTAACCAATTAGTCCTCATACGTACGTGCCACAGGAGTTGAGAAAGTCTGATTTTTCCCTCTTGAATAAAGAGGAAATGGAGAAAATAGACTTTTGCTTACCTAAGGTGACATTAAAACAATGGCAAGCTAGCGTTAGAACATCTCCTACTTTCCTCTCTCCATCTCCAGACTAATCTATGGTTTCTTAAATTTTCCAAGCTAAATCCTCAATCCTTTAAAATCAGTATTAACAACATAACATTGGACTGGGAAAGTTCATCTACCTGTTAGTGTATTGGGGGGTCAGATGATCTGGTATAACTGTGGATTGGAAGGAGCTCCATCCGATTTTCCACAGCTGAGTGGTGGCTCTTCTAGCTTGCCTGTGATAATAACTTAAACTATTATGTGGTGTCTACTATCTAACATATCCCATTTTTCATCCTCAGCCTCAAAATCATGCCACAAAATGGGGGAGCACCTTCAGGCTCCTTTTGCAGTTCGGGATACCAAAGATAGGAAGATAACTGAAAAGTTGGGGGAATATACCTCCTACAGGGCTTTAGCAGAGAGACTTTCATTGACTTCCATGGAACGTCCGATCGGACTTTTTTTGAAAACCATATTAGACACAGAAACCTGGTTTTCTATCTGCTAAGGCAATTCACAGTCTTTATTTTGGTAGAACAGCTGCAGTTCCTATATTTACTAAATTCCTCTCTCAGTCAGGTTATGTTTTAGCAGATGACCAAAACCGTCATCATTTTAAGTATATATTTTTGCCTTTCTGGAATGCTTCTTAAATTTTCTCTGCTTTAATTCTAGAATCACAACGTTGCATAATATAAATATAGTCCAAAGTGTGTTTTACTGAAAGGCATTGGATGCTGTGAATTTCTATGAGGTAGGTTGCTGAAAGTAATCAAAGTTACTGAAACAAATTGACTTTTCAGACCTGTGACCAGGGTAGAAAATCCTCTCTTCTATTAAGCACAGCACTGATGAGAAGAAAAGGGCAAAGTCTGTAAAATATTGAAGGGGAAGGGGAAAGATGCTCATTCTTTCGTATAATTAAAAGTCTCTAAGCATCTTCAAGCAATGCTTGTCATCTCATTTCTTACAGGATTCACTCTTGGCATCCAAACCGGCAGCCACAAACTGTTTCCCTTGCAGCCTGAAAGTAACAAGTGCCCACAATGTTAAACATCCAACCACACAAACCCCACAAAATGAGACAAGCAGCTGTAAACCACTGGCTAAAATAACCGCTTCCTGCAATCGGTCATGCAATCTAGCCTAGACCGAAGCCTACATTTTGTGAAGCATCTACAACCCAAGTCAGGCTAAAGAGTTTTATTCTCTGTCTAAAGTTCCATCTACAGCTCCATGTGCAAATCTTATATAATTTACTAATGAACAGATATCTAAGTTACATAAAAGACATAAGCAATACAACCATGAGACGATTTTATCCCCTTTGCACTGGTTGGACTATTTCCATTCTAAAATGAAATAAAAAAAATGCAGGGAAAACTGCCTTATTAACAAAAGCTATTAAAGCAATCTAAACATCACATTAAGCTTTGCTTGCGCAGCAGTAGACACAATAAGAAACACATATTACAGTCATTTAGATGCAAGATAATTTACTATTTTTAAGATCTTATAGCATTCTTGCTCCAAATCCTTTTCTTCTACTCTTCACTGTTTCTGAATATTTTGTTCCTTCCCTGGTTCTGATTACTGAAAAGCAAAACCACTTTTTAGGCTCGAAAATCTTACTCAGAGTACATGTCAAGTCTTTGCTATCAACCCAGGCGGTCATGTCAGTGGGAGTCTTACAAGGGTTTATCCTAAGGCTAGTTTGTTCAATATTCACTAACCTCTAGGACTGTGCAGTAGAGCATGCCCTTATCAAGTTTGCAGATGGCACCAAACCGCTAGAGCACGAGGCCTTTTAGAACAGGTTTAGAATTCAGAATAACTCTGTTAGATTGGAGAAATGATCTGAAGTTCAATAAAGAGAAGTTGAAATTACTACAGTAAAAGGGGAAAAAATCAAAGTTACTGCTAGTGTAGTAGTATTTCTGTAAAGAATCTGCAGAAAAGAATCAAGGGGTTATAGCTGGAACACAAACTGAACGTAAGTCAGCTATATGATGCTAGTGCAAGGCCTTCCGGAGATGTCGTATCAGGCGTGCTGCGTGTGTTCCCTCTTCTCTGGTGAGATTTTGGCTGCAATTCTGAGTCCAGTATTAGGCACTGCACTTCAAGACGCAGACAA
Source organism: Apteryx mantelli (assembly GCF_036417845.1). Classification (NCBI taxonomy): domain Eukaryota; kingdom Metazoa; phylum Chordata; class Aves; order Apterygiformes; family Apterygidae; genus Apteryx; species Apteryx mantelli. The sequence goes on from NC_089992.1 coordinate 6,295,220, forward strand.
ATCAGAGAGAGTCCAGAGGACAGCAACCAAAATGATGAGAGGTTTAGAAAACATGACCTATGAGGAAAGGTTGAAAGAACTTGGTTTGTTTAGTCTAGAAAAGAGAAGACTGAGGAGATACATGATAACAGACTTCAAATATTTAAACGGTTGTTATAAAGAGGAAAGGGATCAATTATTCATGTCCACTAAGGACTGGACAAGAAATTAGGATTGGGTTTAATTTGCAAGAGGAGGATTCCTGTTAGAAAGCTTTCTAACTGTAGGGTTGTTAAGCGCTGGAACACATTAGCAGTTTCCACAACCTCCCTTGGTATTAAAGGTTTTTAAGAATGGGTTGAACAAACTTTGTAAGGGATGGTTTAGATCTGGTTTTGCCTCAAAGCAGAGGCTGGACAAATGACTTCTTAAAGCCTCTCCCAGCCATATTTCTATAATGTGTAATATAGATTTGTAATGTACACATCCCTATGTAATTATGCAAGTGCTAAGTTAATGAGTGAAAGCATACTCATTCTTTCCTTGGTCCTCCATGTATATGATGTAGTGATAGTGAGGGAGCATCTGGGCTTTGCCATTTCCTAAAAGAGAGTTGCTCAAGAATTTTAAAGACCATTTCTGTAAATGCAGCAATGGAAAATAAGAACTCATGCGCGACCTCATCTGACAATGGCTACGGCCCTTATAAAGGGATTAACAATCTGTACATAAAACAATGGTTATAGCCAGTCATTAAGAGGTGATATCTCTCGGCACAATTAGGCCGTGTTACAAGGCTGCATGGGGTTGTGCTTGAGTGGAGAGTTACAGGGAAAAGGAGTGACCAATCTCGGGGAAGAAACCCCGACACTGTGCTAAAGGGGAAGGTAAGGCAGGGATTTTGATGCATCCTGAGGAAAAGCTAGTCCACTAGCACTGGAGAATGAAACTGTGGGCAGTGTGGCACAATAAGGGAGACACCAACCAGCCACCAAAAAAAAAGCTCTCCCAACAAAAGCAGTCCACTGAACATACGCTTCCTTCTTTTTTGCACTACCTATGTTATATATCCCCACATGGGATCTTTTCTGTCTTAAAGTGTGTCTGTACCTTGGTCAATGAGAAAGAAGCCGAGTTCTGACCCTAACAATATTTCTGATTCAGAGCATCTCCAATGACGCCTTGGAGTCCGCAGAAGTTTTGTATTCTCTGCTGAGAAGGCATTTTGGTTCTGCAAATTGGTATTTGGCAACTTTCACTCTTCAGAGACACAAGCAAACAGTCAAAATGATGATTATACTACATGATAGGTATAGACTAATAAAACTGTTGTAATCTTACTTGGTGGTTTTCATGGCAATTTAGAGGTGAGGCCATGTGTTTCAATTATAAAGGAATGAGTTGTTCAGTTTATAATATGCTAAGTTCATTTTATTAGTTGATTAATTTTTCACTTAAATTATAAAAAAGTCATTATTTCTTCATGTTTAAGCTTTCACTTCTACTGCCTTCTTTTGTAGTGCTTTTCTTAATTACCTGCAGTAATTTGCATCAGCGAGAAACTAAGAATGCTTTGCATATCTTTAGTGTCTTTCCTTCTCTTTATCTATTGATGTAGCTACATATAGGGAGCTCAGCACTGCAGCATCTGGCGCTTCAAATCACTTTTATAAACATTAATTAAATAAGCCTCTCAATACTTCTGACAGGTAGGTGAGCGCTACAGTGCCCATTTTACAGGTAGAGAAACTCAGGGTATATTTGAACTGTGGGATTTGCAGATACTTCCCAGCTTCCAGGGTCCAGGTGCATGGCCTGGCCGTGTCCCAAATCTGCGCTGGGGCAAAAGCCAGGCTCTTTCTCCCTGAGGATCTTGGTTTCCTTAGGAAGGAGGCCTGAGTGCCCAGACTGGGAGGGAGGATAGCACAGCTAGGTGTTGAGTCAGGACTGTGGGTTGTACTGCAAAGCATGTTATCCCCACAGTCTAGACATAACCAAGGCAAGTTAATGGATTTGAAGGAGGCTCACGGTGATTCTGCATTAAAGGTGGGAGCAGATCAAAAAAAAATTCTTGGCTTCCTTTTCATGCACTTCCTCCCATTATTTAACTGTCGAGATGACTGCACCAGCTTTGCACATTTAACGAGTCCAATGCAAACAATATTCTATCCCCAATTTTCATCAACTTCAAAATGTTTTATTTTCAAGGATCTAAAAAGGCAAATGTACAATTTAAATAAAACCGCAGCAGTGACTACATATAATAATAGTCTCACTTCATTTTGGAGCAGAGCGTGGAAAATGTGGCTATATTCTAAACCAGCAGGAAAGTGCAGCACATTCTGTCTCCCTCTTTTCAGCCGTTTTAAGTGAAGGCCGCAGGTAGCAGTCCATCTACTGGTGTGCGGAAGGAATAAGCTGGAAGTTGGCTTTCGAAATTGGAGCTAAGTCACATGGTATCTTGATGTTGCCAGATGCACTTTTTTGCTTTATAATCTCAGGCATATTTTAGCAATTAAATTCTGTTTTTTCCAGGATTAAATGTCAGCTTGTCAGTCTATGGACAATTACAATAGATAGTCATGTGGCATTGTACCAGTTAAGTCACTTCAGTCAAAATGCAAGGAGGCTCAGAGTTTTCAGGTAAAAGTTAAGATATTCTTTGCCCATGTCCAGAGGGAAGACAAAGAAGAGAATTAAAAAAAAAAAATAGGCAGGACTTGTGGGAAATATTGTCCTAAGTGCGACTGCCATTAGAGGTGAAGACTGCTGTAGAGCCTTGCAAGTAAAAGTTATTCACTCTTTGACAGCACACCTGCCTTTACATACTCTTTTCAAAGTTTTTTTCCATTTTTACAGTATCATGTTTTAGTGCTGGAATACGGCATTGATAGACTGCAAGGGTCAGATAAGGGACAGATCCAGCGAAACCAAAGAGCGTCATTTCACCGCCTCTTTAAAAGTGTTGGATCAGTCCTGTTGCCTACAATTTAAGAAGGGATCCCTATCCAGAAAAGCACTTTAGCACGTGATAACTGTTAAGCGTGTGCTTAAGTGCTTTTCTGAATCAGGGCCCATATAAGGAAGCACTTCTACCAAATGTTTCCAGTTAGTTCTAATAGTGTATAACTTTTCCAGATATTAAATTGACTCTAAAATATATAAGCAGAACTCCTTCCAATATTGAAACGCTTCACTGAATTCTTCCCTTCAAACAATTGTTTGGAGGTTTGCTCCTTTATTGATATAAGGAGTTGATTCAAGTTGCAGAAGAAAAAATGTGTTTATGCAAATATTAAGTGCCTGAAAACTACACCGCAGCTGTTTAGTTTTTGGATGAAAGTCTTGGCTTGTTGTATAAGATGTATCAGCATCCATGAGACTTAGAAAACATCTTTCATTACATGGTTATTTCAGTGGAAATGCTCTCTTGAAAACCTCCTTTTCCAGAACAAATTCAGATTTCTCTGCCTCTAACTTTATAAAAGTATGAAAAGCTTTTGGTGTAGGTATTCCATATCAGTATGAATCTAGAAGGAGATATTAGTGACAGCAATGAACAAAAGTTTTGGGATAACTTCTGCCCATGAAATTTTGCAACATGAGCTTGTGTTCTAGTTGGAGTAAAACTGCAACTGCAGTGAGTGACTTCAATGTGTCCGCAGGAGGTGGTCATCTAGAGCAACAAGTAGAGCAGGACAATTTCGTTTCATATGTAAACATTATAGATAAGAGAAAGAAGCCTCATATTTGCTTTTTTTCCTTTTGTTGCATTAACTTCAGACCATGCATCATCTCTAATGAGCTTGATAAAGCATAGCAAGGAAAATGTGCCATAATTCATCATGATTTCTATTTCAAAAGTGACAGCCAACTAAAGAAAATAGTCCATTTTGCAACATCAGAAAATCAACAAATGATAAAGATTATATTGGAAACAATATCCTCAAATGAAAACTTACAGTCCCCTCTGCTCTGACCCCCATTACAGGAAAGAGGGCTTGGTTTTGTTAACAGTACCTACAGATCCTCTCTTATTCATCTTGTAAATAGAATATTTGATTTTTCTATTTTGTGTCCCCCCCCCCCCAAAAAAAAAACAACCCACCCCCCAAAAATTTTATGGAACCATAAAAGCTGGTAGATGGAGAAAGACAGGAACAGCATTTTAAGCTGTTGGAAAATATAACATTAGGTTTAATTCTTTCCCATTAAAAAGCTATGGCCCATGCTGCAATGGAAGGTATAAATAAACTGCTTTCACTAACAATAAAGGAACAATCTGTGTATTTTGGAGAGTTTCTGATTTGGAGAATTTTTATTTCTTTGAATGAATATCCAAACTGCTGGGTTTTGGGGTTTTTTTTGGTGGCCTCAATCCTCTTTTATAAATCAGACTATCAGACTAATCAGTCCTTCCCCTACAGATCTGGGTATCTCATATGCCAGAGACTTCGCCATTTATATGGCTTACCTTTAATCTTTAGTGCTTGAAGTAATTTAGTTTTATCAAGAGATAAGAGGGAGGGGGTAGGGCTTGGGCTGGCCTGTGCAGCATCAAATGGTAGTTCCTGAAATGAGGGAAACTAGAGGCAGAGGTTGTCAGAGCGTTTGAGTCCAGTGCTCGACTCCGTCGCTTCCAGAAGCTGAGTTGGGATCCTAAGGACATTGCAGATTTGTCCAGTAATGGCAGATCTACAAAATATTTTGTCAGTCTGCACTGAAGCTCTTTCCAGTATGCATCAGGTTCTTTAAGAGACGTGATGATTAAAGAATACTGTCTTGTAATTTGGGGGTGAATAATCACCACCAAAATAAGGTGTGCTGATTTAAGACGACAGAAGAGACAACCCTTTGCGAGGCAGAAGACAGGTGAGCAGCCTGTCAGGGCTGATCTCCTGGGCTGGGTTGATGTATCCCGAACTAGAGGCTAAATTTGCCACTAGGAGCTCAGCAGGAACTGGGAGATGCTGCCTTGCAAAAAGGCAGGATGCTGCTCTCCTGGGGCACCATCTGCGAAGAAACCGAGAAATCACACCCTATCTTAAACAGGCTCACAGGTCATATTTGTGTTTCTGTGCCTGAAACAGATAACAGTAATTCTGGTCTCTGATGATATCTCTGCTGAAGACATAGCAGGCGTTCATTTTCTGTGAATACTTTAGAATACCCAATTAAGATTAACTGTTTGGAAAACACTAGTTTTTTACTAGTTGATTGATGAACTAGGATATCATTACAAAAATAGAAGGAACAGTGATGACCAGGGTCAACATGAATTTATTTAAACATTCTAAGGAAAAGTTTTCCAAAAATTATACCCAAGATCATTCTTATGCAGTAGTTAATTAACATGTGGAACTCACTGCCACAAAATGCAGTATCTTTGAAGCATGAGTTTAGTGGGATTAAAGGGATTTATTAAACACTTATATGGATAATGAGACCATCCGCAGTTACATTACACAGGATGAAACCATACATTAGGGATATAAACAATTATGCTTCAGGACAGAAGCCAACTACTGACTAATAGAGTTAAGGAGGAAATTCATTCCATAATTATCCAGGACTTTATGCACCTTTTCTAAAAGTTCTAGTACTGGAACTATGAATGGGCTACTGCCTTACAGGAAATGTTGGAATACAGGAAATGCAGGAAAAATAATGAAGCTATGATTTCATTTATGTCTACAGATACTCTTATTTTTTTCCCTCCTTAAAAGGAATAACCCCAGTCTTAAAAAAAAAGAGGGGGGGGGGAAACGGGGGATCTTTTTTAAAATGAGGAGAAAGAACCAAGGGCACTGCTTCAGCTGATGTTACACCACCTATTTATATCATGGCATTATGATATGTTCTGCACTAGTTTCTGAAGTTTTGTTTATGCATCTGCTGTTAACACACTGCTATTTTAATGGTGCTGCGAGCATAAACTTGGACTAAGCTGTCTAAAAGGCTGCTTGATAGGTATTAACCAAACTTAACTAGGAATTTTAATACATTTTCTGAAAAGGAGTTTACAATAACTTGATCCTCTAAGAAGTAGTACTAATGCATCCAGCTAGGACTTTTATTCTCCGTAGACCCATCGCCTTGTGCTCCCATTTTCTGCTAGAGGCAGACACAAGGAGTTGCAGCCTCCTCTTCCCAGCCAAGGAGCATGCTATAGCATCATATAAAATGCAGAACATCCTATAGAAGAGAAAGACTACTTCGGGCAGGATCAAACTGCCTTTGACTTATATTGGGACCAAAATATTTTGAACATCGAATTTCCTTAAAAAAATATATATAGGAGAAAAATCCTAATATTCCCTACCCTTTGGGAACATGTACAGGAACTCCTCTGCAGAGCTCTGGGGCTGACAGCAAGGACAGTGTTGTGTCCCTTCCCGACTCTCCCATGTAAGGGCTCCTTGCTGGAAAGGCGAAAAGAAGTCTGCGCACATCGGGCTCTCATATTTTTGTTGGTGACTTTTCTGGGCAGCCGTAGGCTCTTGAGAAGCACTTGCTCACAGATTCCTATGCACATGTGCTGACAGAAGACCTCAGCATGTGCAGTAAATCTGATGCATCCAAAGTGTATCAGATTTGCTGTGCATGCACAGACCACTGCTGGACCCCATGTGTGCTGGCCACGTCTGGGGCTTCCATAGAGCGTAGAGCGGCAAAATTTGTGGAAATCCTAACTAAATATCCAGGGCCCTCAATTTCTGGCTAGATGAAAGTTTTGGGTGGAAAAAGAGGACATGTCTGGGGAAACCCAGCCACATAGCAACTGGTCACTACTTCTCAGCTGCTTCCTTCCCCACCTTTTGTTCCTCAAGGGGGATTCATGGGCTCTGACTCCTCGCTGCTTGTGTTACAGGGGGGGTTCATAATCCCTCCAGTTGCGTACCAGTATGTACAGGCAGAGGACTGTGCAAATGATACACAGCTAAAAAAGTCTATGTACCTAAATCTCTGGGGCCAGAATCGAAATTACTGAAGTCAGTGGAACGACTTCAGAGAACTCTGCATCTAGTGATTGGAAAACACACCTATGACTTGAATTAACAACAAAAAGCAATAATAACGAGGACAACAATGAGAGCAGCAGGTGTGCAGCATCTTTGAAAGGCAGGAAAGCAAACTTTTATGTTGTATCACTGATTCTCTGCTATGAAACCGAAGTCTGTCAACATCCAGATATGTTTCACACTGAATGTTTGGCATCACAACAGGTGTTTACTGCCAGATACACCAATGAAGAATATTCCACATTTGTTAGCTATTGCACAAAGTCTTTCCACCAGATGAATTGGCTGTACTTGGCAGCAGTCAGTTAGTAAATAAAAAATGATCTAGAGTCCATAACTATTGTAGCCTTAAAAAGCCAGCTAAATAACATTGTTTTTCACCAGTGACATTCCTCACCCAGAAGGGAAGTCCCAGGGAAAACAGAAAAGGAAGAAAGCTCTGACAGTCAATAAATTTGGGCAATGTTGAATGAAATGGTTAAATAAGTAGGGAACTCATTATCAAAAATGTCCTGTTAACAACCTATTTACATTTAAAGAAGAGGACTGAGAAATGAGGTAAAGCTTCAGTACAAACATAAATTTGGTAAACGCGCTGTGTTAATGTCTATGGGATACATGTGTATACTCTAGGGTTGATTTTTTTTCCCTACTCTTTTTGGTCTTTAACCTTCTGATTTTCCACTATGTTGCACAGCCCCAATAGACAACTTCAGGCTGCTTTTACCTACCAATTCAGCTTTGGCTAAGAACATGGTTTCAAGCTGTAATCTGCTGGGAATTTTTAAACAAAATTCCTTATTTGCTGGAAATTTGCTGACTGCTTGAAAATGGAAACTGTTTGAGGAAAGATCAGTTTGGATGATTTTCCCACTTCGATAAGAATCTGAAAAGAAAAAAATTTGAATTTGCCAGCACATTCCTTTCTGCCATTTTCAAAAGAAAAGCAGTCCAATGCTCATACTGACACAAACAGTTCAAAATGATCAAAACAGCTGTTTCAATGGACTGTTTCCTGTTTGTCTCTTATTACAAACCCACAATTTGCTCTTTTTGTATTATAATTGCAGGCCCATTTTGCTCCTAACAGACTTGTTCTTACCTGTGTTTCACAGCCAAAATAAAGGCTCTGCTCTATGCAACCTGAGATGTATTTGTAGTGTATTTTTGTCCTTGGAATCATCTATTGTGTTGTTTTTAACAAACTATTTAAATCTGCCAGGCTGAGATAATGATTCTTACTTGATAGCACTTATTTATAAAGCTGTTATGTACCATTAAAAATAATATTATACAGAACCAATTTATGCTGATAATTTTCCAGCCATATAAATCTAAGGAAGGAAGCAGTAACATGGCACACATAGCATACATGTTTTTACCATTTTAAGGCCTATTTTTAAGAGAAACTCCATGGTTTTCTAGACCACAGCTTCCCCCAATGCTTCAGCTGATAGAATTGCACTAGTGGAGCCTTCCTGGTGTTTATTTCAAGCATTAAGTAACCTTGGGGAAGTCTTTTTCTTCCTTCTGCCGTTCTTTCGTCCGCTCACAAAGCAGGTTTCAGGTTTGGGCCTGCTGGTTGAGGGGAATGCTTAGCTTGCCTATTTAAAACACAACTGGATTTTGCTATTCAAATGTAGGAAACCTAATTACACATTGGTAAATTCTCTTCAGTCTACCAAACACAGAAAAAAAACAGTGACAGAAACTGAAAGGCCAAAAAAGAGAAAAGAGTCCCTAAGACCTAATGAATCCAAACTAAACACCTCTCCACAGAAATGTCAAACATTTCTCTTAGCACAAAACAAGGCTTAAAGAATTCCCTGCTTTTGTCTCTGGGCTAATTCCTTAAGCAGAGAGGGGGATTTTCTTCTGGGAGTGTTATTTCACAAAGAACTAAACAGCAAATAAACAAAAGACTCTCAAAGAGTGAGAGAGTATAAATAAAATTCATGACTCCTTAAAGAGTTTACACTGAAAGAATGTGGGGGATTATTTACAATTAAAGCATAGTCTGTGGAATACAGTTATTATTACAAAAATGAATAAGAGGGAATTTCATTTAGCTCACAATAAGAGTGCACCTGGGTCTTCTCCATTTGTTAAAAATGGAGAAAACTCACTTGCCCTCGGAATCATCTATTTTGTCGCTTTTAGCAAACTTTTTTTAATACACCAGGCTGGGTAATCCAATTGAAAAAACTTGTTTATGAAGTTGCAAATTATGCATGTTGTAGCCTCAGAAAGTGCCAAAAAGAAAGGGCAAAAAAAAAGAGGGTGCAAAACAGGAAAGTTGAGAAAAGCAAGTAAAAGTTTCTTCTGCTTTTATGTGAAAAGTATACTTCAAATCCCTGCGCCCTCAGCCAGTCCTGCAGAAACAAAGAAAAACCTTTCAACAAGAGATAGTGTTTTTATACTTCAGGTCCAGCAGAAAACAAGTTTGGATGAAAGTGAAAAGTAACAAGAAAGAGGAAAAAGTTTGGGGGAATCTACCTTCTTGCTTGCCAAACCGAAGATGAAACAATGGCATAAGTTAATACTGGAGACAAGGTTAGCTGAGGGATAAGATGAACGTGGAACAAATACAAGATTTCACTTCCAATAAATTAGGCAGACACAAATGAATGGTTATTAAGATAAAGAAGCATAGGTTGAGGAAGTCACTTGATTATAAATTATAGAGCAATTAGTCCTCTTTTCAGTGCTTTTTTTGTACTAGGCATTCTGTATGCTACAGCAAATGTGTCATAAAACAATGCTGATAATGATGTTGTTGAAAACCAAGGTACAGCAGCCAAAACCCATATACATGTGCATGTATTAATATGGTTGTGAATGATATATGGGTGCGTATATCCATATGGGTGTATATATCTATATATATATATATGTGCATTTGCATGGGTGTACATGCACATCTGTCTACAGCATAAATATCACTAGGCCCATCCATGTGCAGCCCTATTAATCCTTAAGAGATGTGATGTATTAGTATAAATTAAAAAAGAAATTGTGTGTTGTGGAATGTGCTTTATCTATTCATCTGTCTATATTATGTCTCTCTGTCATATTATAAAGAAAGTCTTATAAGAGAGGTTAGGCCTTGGAGACTTATTTCATGTGCCTGAGTGACAGAGACAGAATTTAAAGCTTTGCTGAATTTGCAGCAAAGTTTTGATTGAGTCTTATCCTGCCATGCCTGTCTCGGCAAAATATCTGAAACATTTCGCTACACAAGATTAAATGAACAGTATTTATTTTTAGCATCTGCTGCCCCTGACTCAAACTTTGCTACTAAGAAAATTCAGCTCTATGGAAAAGAATTTGAATTCCAGCTGGGCAGTTTTCAAAATAAGATGAAAAGTTAAGCAGGCAATTGGTGTGTATTTAGGGCTCAAAACACCTTGCCTCCTAAGAAGTCTTGAAGGAGTTAATCCCTTCTCAAGATAATCCACTAAAGAGCATCCTTCATTATGATGTTAAAAGCAAGGATCAGTGCTGGGGGAGTCTAACAATAGGACAGGGGTGCTTTTCAATCCCCATCACATTCTTCCCAGGTTAGAAACAGAAACTGCTGTTATTCCAGCCGAAAAACAGGATGGGGTTCTCGCTTGGTGTTAAATATTCAGATTTAAAAAGGGAGGGGAAGAAAAAAAAAAAAGCAATTGCTAATCCACTGCATTAACTAAACTTCTCTCTTATTGGGTATTTTTCTGCCAATCTTTCTAACTTTTATGACAAGGTGGTGCGTGCGGAAGGACTGCATCAAAATAAGTCGCAACTCTCGTAGACCTCAAAAGAACTTTTGATAAGAGGCTTGTAAATAATTTCCTGGTAGTAACATGTGAATAGAAAAAACCTGGAGCAAGTCAGTCTAACTCTATTGAATGAAAGGACGCTACACCACTTTACTCTGGTCAGGAGTCTGACTTCTAGTAAAACACGGGCAAAAAAGCAGCACGTACCAAGCTGCTTTGTATTACTTATGTGGCTAATGTTCTTGATATTTGATTTGCATTTTGTTCAGTGCTGAATATCCTGTTTTTAATTAATGGAAGGATAGCAAAGTGTAAAAATATCGCTTTTCTTTGGAGAGCTTCTTATAATCCTAATTAAGGATTTTGTATACACAAACACACACATGCACTCACACACTGTTTATTACATTAATGCTCAAATTCAAGAAGTTTTGCTAATTTATCCAAGTAGAGGAAAATTAAAAATCTTCATAAATTGAGAGATTATCTTATTTTTAAGAGAATAAAGGAGGAGGATTCAACTTATAAAGTGCATAGTCAGAAAATGAAGGAAAAAGCTATTATTTTGATAGCTGGTCATACAGCTAATTTAGGATATGATTCAATTCCCGTGGATCTCCAATACCACAATGGGCGTTTGGATCATATCCTCAGAGTGCAATAACAAGTTGTTGTAGCCTGCATAATTGATGGGTTTTAAGAAATCTCTTGTAAAACACATTTCATTTTGCCTTGGAAATATCACCTTAAGGAATTCTAGCCCCTATATCAGGGCCAAGAGAGACAACAATAATATTTCAGTCATGATAATTAAATGCTGTAAGCACCGTTATTTTCCTATTTGTTATAATTCCAACTAAGAAAAGCTCTGATTGAGACCTGGCAAGAAATGGTTGAAAAATTTCTCTTCCAAAGGAGGAAGCTAAAAGAACACATGACTCAGCTGTAGAGAGTAATTTTGATTCTTTTGTCCAATATAATCAGCAGACAGATAGTAGCTCCAATTCACCGTTAAAGTCTGCAGCAACAATAGCTGAAGACTTCCTGACATAGGGCTACTACTTTTCTATGCCACAGGACATAGAGCTGCTTTTCCTTCTGAGTTTCATCATGCACCTCTTGACAGAGGATGGACTGGGCCCTCTCTTGGTGTCCCTACTCATCACTGCACTTTAACAGAAACTGGGCTGGGCAACATAAAGGCACCTCTGTGTTCAAAGCCTGGATGTTCCCATAACATAGCTCTTCGCAGGAGTAAGATCGTGCATGGGTGGGAGGAGAAGCAAATCCTGTCTCTACTGTAGGTCAACTTCCATTCCTCTGTGCAATTGGAGCCCTTTCTCTCTCTTTTCTTCTTTCCATCATCTCCACACAGGAGAATGAGATGGCCTTTTGCTTACTTAATTTGGCAGATGCGATAATTAAAGGGGAAGCATTTCAGTGTATCTGAATACATTGGACCTTTTACGACTGTATCTTCTTGATACTTTCTAGGCTTGGTCTGTCTCTGATCTAACTAAACTGGAAGTGTGCAAAGCTGTATCTTCTGTGAAGTAGCAGAATTTAATCTGCATGGCATGGCTTAAGATGCTGCAAGGCTTTGCAGATGTGTTGCGCAGGGAGGGTAAAGACTTATCCATTCAAAGTGCAGGCAAATAAAACTCTTGTAGTACTGCAAAATGCTATATACACATGTCCTAACTTGACAAGTGGGTCTGGAAGCTGCTGTGATTTCATCCCTTCTTGCTAGCCATTTTTCTTTCTGTATGGAGGATTTTACAGCTGTCCTACTCCATGTGGACAGTCTCAGGAACAAGGGACATGCTGGAATATCCCCTCTTCCTGCGGCAATGGGAACTCTCTCCCCTTTTCCTTCTGACTTTTACTATGTATGTACTTCTTGACATAGGTGATCAAGGCCATCATTCTGCTGTCTACAGCCATAACTTCATTACTAGTGAATGCTTCTTCATAGCTTTAACTACTGTCACCCAAATCAGTGCCCAAGGAAAGGAGTTACTTTGCTTACAAATACTCTTTAGAGGAGGCGATGAGCACTGGATCTTATAGGCATCATTTTTAAATTATAACATTTCCAAATAAGCCACAGTTGTTAGGAAAAAGGTTGCAGCTCTCAGAAATCCTTGGAGTATAGCACAGATATGCTCTGGCTTTCTGACAAAAGCAGATGATTATGGCATCTTAAATATGTGTAAAAGTTGTAGTATGTTTGAGACCAAAGACTCAGATCAAAATGAGTTCTTTGGTTAAAACCAGTCACTAAATAAACAGAGGGAAAGACCCAACCTGACTCCTTAAAGGAGCTTGCTTTGGGAGCAGAGTCCATTCCAGGATAATAGGAATGGCTGATCCAATTCCTGCCCTTCAACAGCATTCACTTTCTGGAATTAATTTATCAAGCTACATTTAAGGATTAAAAGATGGCGCCTGACATTATAGAACAAACCAGAAAAAACCAAAAACCCAAACAAAAAACCTGTCACATTTCAGCAAAATTTGCAAAAGAAAAGAGGCTGTATGGGATAAAGGAAGCCAGCCCAAAGTCCTCTTAGGTTGATGATCTCTTCAGGTCACGGTTCAAGTTATCTTGATTTTCAATTGTACCCACCCAAGTCTATGCTGCTTCTCCTTAGCTTTTTTTTTTTTTTTTTAAAGATTTTAAGTTGCTGCCTAAATGCTCCTCTTCTTAATGAGAATGAGACTGAATGCCTTTTATTAATGAATCCCATCTTTTGTGCATAGGTTTTAGTTTCTCTTTAACATCTTGAAAAGTCATTAATTTATTGCTAATTTAAAAGAAAAAGAGAGAGCGATCCTGTTGGTTCGAATGAATACTTTTCCTTTGGTTGAACCAATAATTCAAGCTCCTGATTATACCAATTAAAGACCAATTTGAGGAAAGGCCTCCAGCACTGAGCTGCAGCTGCCATTTAGCCACAAATTATGGGCCTTATATGTGGGTGGACATGAAACTCTTTCAGAGAGAAATAGATTGAGAAATAGGGAAACTATTGTAGGGATTTCAGCAGAAGGGGGACATTAATTGGATACATTGCTTGAAGTCAATCAGAGATTCAGCTACTCTGTGGGCCTTTTGACTTCAAGACCCTTCTCTTTTTGTTCATGTACCTTCAGCTAGATTAATCACAGTGACTAAACAAGCAGAGATATTTTTCAGGGCTTTTTTTTTTTTTTTTCCTGTGGCTGTGAAGAAGGGGCAGCCTATTCTGCAGTGAAATGAATGCTAAAGATGCTGAAAATAAGTGTGATAGTTTCTATCTTGAAATTAATTCTTTAGACACTTTGAGTTAAGGACATACAAAAGTGCTCCCAGGATAAAGTCTTTTAATTGTTAATTTGATATTAGCAGCTCCATTTTATATAAAAATGCAATGAAATTATAAGCTTTCGGCAGTGTTTTTCTGCTAAAAGGGAAAGAAGACAACGCTATTGTGAAAGTGTTTCTCAAATTTTGGACTCGAATTAATCAAAAAGTGGAAAAAATATGACCTGCAACAACAGTCAGTACATTAGTAAGTCACTGACAAAATCGATAGTGTCAATGCTTATAGTCTAAATTATTTAAAAGCATTCTGTATTAGTTGTCATTAGAATACTGTTTATTATCTGAGTTTTGTTGTTCTAGATTTCATTTTTCCAGCCTGTAGGAAAAAATGCCAGTAGTGGGATTAGAACTGAATTATACTTGGTCTCCAAGGTTGTTTAATTCTTCTAGAATGCTGGAAACAAAGTACAAATAAATACATGATGTGGAGTTTTTAGTAAGGTAATATAATAATGACTAAAGAAATGTAATAACAAATACATATATGCATATGTGTATATATATGTAAACATATTTATTATTCAAGCTGCAGTGGTTTATAAGAAATCCCACTGTTCATGATTTCTTGTAAACAACTCTTTCAAATATTCATTGCTGGAAAACCAGTAATCTTTCTTATAGTTCATCCTGGGCATATACACTACCTGTGTGGACTCCACAATTCTGGGTTCGCTATTTATCTTGATATTCAGTTTTTCCATAACTCTAGCATCCTTGAATTGGTTTTATTTGATTCATGTTGTTGTCATGTGCCTGGATTAAGCCAATTAAAATTCTCGGAGAGGGTGGCCTGATCCAAGAAGTCAAAATCTATTTCTCGGTTGTTTCTTGAGAACTGTAATGAACTCTTCTCAACTCTTCGGTAGCTAAACTGAGATTTGCAACCTAAATGAGTCAAAGTGGCTGATACAGTGTCTGCAAACAGATATTTAAAAAGACTGCTTGCTTCTATATATCTGATATAGTACCTATTCCGTTGGTTTTCAGATCATTAAATATGTGGGCATTTATTTTGAATAGAATTAAGAATTGACCCGTGTTTCACAGTTTAGAGGAGTTAGACCTCAAGCAATCCTTGGTGCTTTGTTTGGCTTGAAATTGTTAGTTAAAAAATTTCCATATTTCATTCAAACTTTCTAATTTTATCCTGGTTAGGAAGTGGGATTAATGAAAGCTACCTTTGATCCACCCAAACCGGAAGCTGTGGAAATGCTGCCGGAGAGTTTTGTACTCATGCGGTTAGAGTTTGTTTTGCGTTAGTGCACTGCCCGGGCTTCTGAATCTTTACAGGCCTTTATAGTACAGATGTTATTCTGGTGATTTTACAGTTATTCTGGTGATTATTTAATATGAAAGCAGTGTTGCTTTTTCATCTCCACAATAACCAGATAGTAGTTTTTCTCCATCTAATTTCTATTCCTAGGCCCAGAACCAAAATTCTTAAGAGATTTGCTTCGTAGCCTTTGAATGAGGAGTCTCAACATTTACTGGTGAAACACGAGATGTTAAAAGAAACTGCATGTTTGATTTCTACCATTAGTCAGTATTGCCTCCTTGATGCCCTGCACTCCCCAAATTAGACAGAACTGGTAAAATCAAAACAATCTGGAGTCCTGCAGGTGAAGCCAGAGGCCTGAGAGGATCTGCCACCCAAAATATTTGGCCGCGCTCTCTCAGCTTTTGATCTGATATCAGCATTCAGTTCACAGAATGGAAAGGTGGTTTTGTATTGTGTTTGCTGCATATCTGACACACCTGCATTGATGGGTCGCAAAGCAAATTAACACATCTTCTGATTCCAGAGATGCAGTTTCCTGCCACAATATCTAAATAGGTAACCCCTTCAGGGGACTGCTTCAGAAAAAGTGTATTTTTCCCCAAGAAAATGCACAATGCACATGGTTAAGGAACAACTTTTCAAGCATCTTATTTTATACTAATTAATCTCTAAGTCTTAACATTTATGTCTCCAGTACACAGCATACATATCACTATGAGTTTCAGTTCTGAAGTCTGATAAAACTAATAAACCAAAACTGCCAGAGGTGGCACATTAAACTGGTAAAATGGTTTTCATCTTAATTGGATATGAGCACTGTTATCTCTAATAACCCCAGGATACTTCTAATTGGAGTTTTCTTTTTTCTTTATTTTTTCCTTCTCTTTTTCCTTCTCTCTTTTTCTTTCTTTTTTTT
Source organism: Apteryx mantelli (assembly GCF_036417845.1). NCBI lineage: Eukaryota > Metazoa > Chordata > Aves > Apterygiformes > Apterygidae > Apteryx > Apteryx mantelli. The sequence continues at coordinate 6,311,544 of NC_089992.1, forward strand.
AACACTGATGTCATTGACCAGTGTTAATATCCAAATGCCCCCTCTTCCAAAACCCCCTACTCGACTGCGATGTTTTCTGAAGCTTGAGTTAGTCTAATTTCAGCACAGTGAAGAAGGCATATTTGTATTCCATTAACAAGAGGTGATTTTACGTGTGCTATCATTGAAGATTTTAATAAGATAGAGTTATTGATGTTATCTAATAATGTTTTGAAAGTTGGTTGTGTTCACTGCCCTGAGATTCACCTCAGGCCAGCAACTTCTCAATTTTCAGATGTTATTGCAAGACAAGGGCTGTCATTGTTTAGGCTCAGATTGTAATTTTAGCGTAAATCTTGCCTCAGTTTTTTAACGTGGCAAAATCACTCTTATCTCTTCCTGCTAATTTTTAGACCCTTGTGAGAAGTATGCATATTAATGGGTAATAATAAAGTACAATGTATAATTAAAAGGCAGCAGAGCTTTCTGCAACTAGTATTCTTTTGTTTTATTTCACTGGGGTTACTAAGAAATCCTTACGTGGATGAAGAACTATTCACTCGAGTGAAGTTAGCTTTTCATAGCGGAGAAGCTTTACAATTGAGATCTATGTAGTCTGTAGGGGAGACTGCATAACTGCTGCTTGTAGGAAACAATTTTTATAAACTTGTATTGTTCACTATTTTTCTGGATTTTCTTTCCCCATTTGCACATATAACCCTGAATTAGCTTTTCCACCACATAAATTTTATGTTAAATCTTTGTCATGCAAAATCAACCTCAATTTCTCTTTATGCTACTCTTGTCTGGCAAGACAGGTATGCTATTGGCTCCAAAAGAAACAAGATGATAAAGAATTAAAAGAACTGAAAGGACAGGAGGTCTAAGAAAAAGAACTGTGTCAATAGCATAAACTATCTCATTTTTTCAACAGGGATTAAAACTTGAAGCCTGCATGTGTTTTAAATGTGAGAAATTTTACTCCCGAGACATATTCAGGAAGATATAATTCATTTTCCTTCAGAACACACATGCAATATACACACCCACGACTGCACGTACTTATGAACCTTAACTATGAAGTCAGTACTGTTTCCTCCATTGCATGTGTTTCAGAGCAAATGTTATCAAGTTCACAAGGGTTGCTACTTTTTCTAGATAATTAAAAGTGTTTATTCAGAGCTCATTAAAATATTATAGAAATGCAACAAGAATACTTTTGAGTTGAAAAAGCCTATAAAAAATATCTGCAATAAACAAAATTAGCACAAAATCTGTTCATTAATTTATATTTACATTTCAGGCAATTAAATCAGCAATACCTGGAGTGTGGATTAGTAAGGATCAAAGGCCTTTCACAGAAAGAGCCTTTTATAGTATCAAAGATCCTGTGACATCATGTTTGCCTTTTATGCTGAATTAGATAATTGCAAATAATTGTAACTCTGAAAGACATATGGTTTTATGGGAGATTTTTTTGCTTTCTGCAGGTCAGCGTGCAACCCTTTGACCCATCACTGTAGGACTAAAATCTTTGCTAGAAAGACAAAGAACATTACTTTCTCAACTAACAACATACATGATTACTTTTGTCAATAAACACAGAGAGCAGGACAAAAATCTCATGATACAGCAACCCTTAGAAGATATATTCCAATTTTTTTTTAGGCATAAGGTAAACAAACACATTTTTTTTCTTAGATCTCTCCAGGATTTCCCACATTCTCTCATCAAATGCTAACAGAAGTAAGAATTATAAAAATATTAGGAATGATACTGAGTTCTTCACTCCCGTGACTGGATCTTTCTTCCTCACCTTTGCATCCTTATATTGTATTTCAGCTCTTGGTAGGAGACTAATCTAGTGTTTGTTGTGCTTTCAGCGATTGCTTACAGGACCTAGGCAATGGTGAAGAGACAAAGTGCAATATGCTTAGTTTGGGTGTATTATGTCGTAAAGTTCAGCAATACATTTCAGCAGCAGATCTCTGCACCTGTCAACCAAAACATTAGAGATGGCAAGAACTGATGCTTAAACCATTTATTACCCCACTCTACTGGCCCAGGAGACCTCCCTGCATTGGATACCTGTAGGGTTAGCTAACAGACAATTTCAGACCACTTTATGGGACTCTGGTGATAGATTTTTCACTTCTAGTTATAAGTAGTAGTATAAGTAGGGGCAGCAGGATGACAGGAACCAGACTCCATCTTCTGGAGGGTATAATGGAACAGTTATACCTGGCTCCCCCTTCTGAAATAAAAGATTTCCTGAAGCATACTTGATGAATACAAATTCTGGCTCTGTGGTTTATCAGGCTAATGAACTGCTTCTGGTTTTGCTGTCAAAAGGCCTAATTTTGTCACCTGTTCTGATTTAAGGGAGCAGCTGGCTTGAACAGCATTTCCCAGTTCCCATGGGTGGAGTGGAGGTCTGGCATGGGAGCTATTTTATAACCCTGTAGGATAATGCAGGTTAAGGGGAAAGCTTGGGACTTGTCAATCTGTCCTAGTGGTATGGGATTCATGGAAGCCAAATCTTTTACATGTACATTAGAAGAAAATGACTTGCAGAGATGCATATCAAATTTATTTTTCACTGAAGAAAGAAAGGGAAGGGACAAAAATAAGGAAACAAAGACTATGTAACTGTGAAAAGAACCAGATTATGGTTACCTTTCAAAGTGTTGTTATGCTTCAGTGCTGTCACAAGCTACAGCCTGCCAAGTGGGTAGGAGACCAAACCAAGATATATTTCTTAGATGGCTCAGCTGTCTCAGGCTTGGAGGTTCATTAAGGAGTGAAATCATCCCAGGAATACCAAAACACCAGAAGGCAATAAAGATGATATAGGTAATGCATTCTGATTTCTCCTCGCATTAACTCATTTAAAAAGCAGTATTAGATAGAAAAGCAGACTTTTATAAGATTGTAAAATGCCAAACAAAACATAGAAAGGCATATCAATACTGGCTGTTGTTTGCCTACAAAGAAAGCCAAGAGGTCAGTAGTTTGTTTAGCTTACTGTGACTCTGGGATAACTAGGAAGAGACATTTAGATGGACCCCAGGTGGCAGTGGATTGATTAGTGAGTGTAGGCTGAACATCAGAGCAAATTGTACATTAAACATTATTTAGGTAAACGGTTAATATATTTCCTTAAAGTTGGTAACCGCACAGTTCGCAGAGAGTGGACACGGGCCTCAGCATTAACAGCGTGCTGGGATAACTGTGGGTCTCCTGTGGTTATGTCTCCAGCTGTTGGGGATGTCTTAACTTGAGTAGCTGTAGGCTTCATTTTTTTAACTGATGAAAAACCCTCATTTTTTAGTTTAATTGAAATTAATGTGCTAGTTTTAAGCAGCTGTATAAACAGTCACAGTTATAATACATTTGACGGTAGTTAAGTAAAAGACTGTATTAACAACACAAAGATATAAGGCCTTTCTTAATAGCTACTACTTCCAGAAACATTTTAATAAATGCTGTGGTTAGATACTGAATATAGATGGGCAGAAATTCCAGCTAGGTACTGGAGCTTGGCATTCTGGATGTAAGTTGGGAGCTGGTCCAACTCGGAGTGAGAGGGTTGGACCACATGACCTCCAGAGATCCTTTCCAACCAAAAATATTCTATGATTCTATCATTTTTTGTTTAGTGATTGAATGAAGTAGTTCAGAAAAAAGTTGAGGCTATGTCTACATACAGACAAGCTCTAAAGCATACAGACAAGCATTTTTATTCTAAACCTAGTTCTAAAGGGAAAGATTATCCTGTCTGAAATGATCTTAACTAAGAGTTGTATCAGCCTAAAACTTGTTTACATGATGATAGTCTTGGGTTATCTGCTAAATAAGTAATGTTGCTTTTTCAGAAAGGCATTCACTTCAGCCTGTCTTTGAACCAATTTTGTTTAGCTTTTGCTATCCTGAAGACATCAGGTAAAACCACTAAAGGTTTTAAGTTTAAAAGGACACATTTCAGCCAATCTATTCTAATACACATGCTTCTGAACTTTAAAGAAAGAGGTAGTTTGTAATTCTAAATTTGGGGCTGGCCAAGTTAGCCCTCACTAACTGCTCAGACCGACCTAAGAAGAGGGGAGTTCCACAAACACCTACTCAGGAGGTGAAGACATATTTCCTCTGTTTGCAGTTACTCCTGTTTCATCAGAGTCCCAAAGTTATTTTTACAGGATTGCTGATGCTATCTGGAGCATCACCATGGCATGAGGGTATGCCCTCTGCTCAGACAGCCTTGGATGGGAAACTATCCTTTCAAAGTCCAGATGAGATGCACATATCGGTTCTCTGGCATGCTTCTTCTCTGACCATCTGCTATGGTGCCTTATGCCAATCAAGGGTGGCTTTAGAAGATGAGCGAGGGGAAAGCTTAAAGTCTTATCTTATTAATAAGTTCTTTCAATTGCCCAACAGTCCTGCAGTGGAAGCATATGCTCAATAGCAAGCCATCTTTAGTAGCAGGGCTTGCACATACTTAAGTTTTCAGATGCTCTCCTCTTTGTTTGTTTGTACCCAAAGTAGGCAACCCGTTTATCACATCTCATCTTTGAATTCAAATACAGTCATGGCTGAATAGAATCAGCAATGCTGGAAATTTTAGCTGCAATTTCTGCAAACACCTACATCACATCACCTCCTTTATAGCCTACCTTATTTCCAGTAATTCTGTAGGCACTAAAACTTTGATACTCCGTTTAAATTGCAGTCCTTTCTGACTTAGTTTTCTTTCAAATTCTCTCTTCTGAAAGCTGCACGTTGTATCTGTTATTTGCTCCCTAATGGAAAGTACTGTCCATTTATAGGAAAGAAAGCCTTGACAGGAGACAGAAGATGTTGATACTTGCATGAGATTACATGTCAGAGGAACTATAATATAATACATATTGTACCTCCTTGGTGGCTCTGGTGAACGTGGTGATTCTCATTGGTATCTTGATTTTGGGGGTGTTCAAAAAAACCTGTTTATTTTGATCCCTCTCTTGTTTAATCATTTCCTATGAACAAATTTCTGGTAAATGGAAAAAACCTTAATTTTTACAAATATCACCATCATCAAAGGAGCACATGAAAGCAGAAGGTCACAGAAGGACTTAAGGAATTAAATTCCCATAAACTTAAATGGCAGTTAGGCCCCTATGTAAGACTAGGTTCCTTAATACCTTTATGGACCTGCTGCTTTATGTTTAGACAATGTAGCTGAACTGGTTCCTCTTTCCCCTCCTGGCCTTATAGCCACATAAATGAAATACACTGATTTGCTTTCCCCTTTGTCCCTTCCTTACAAAATGGTTTAATATATATATTTTTTGTGTTTGCCATCAAGAATATTGTATTTCATGCAGCTACAGTCAAAAGTCTGCTGAAAAATTCTGCTTTATTTAGAGGATGTTTGAAAATACCTGTGCTTAAATGGCAGCATTAACAGTATTGCTGCTGCATCTACTGCCCTGACTGTAATGCTGAAGACATCTATATTTCCATACTAGAAATCAGTGTTGGTCTATTTACCCTGGTAACCTGCTTCTATTAATGTTCAGCTCTTTACTGGAACTTGTCAAGTTTAAAATATTGTAATAATTTTCCAATGTTATACCATCGGGTGCAGTAGAATTTCTCCTGGGCTGCAATTAGCCAACAGCTTATGTTAATTTTAATTAATTAACTTAGGTTGATAGTAATACCATGTAATAAAACATTTTGCTCAGTGTGAAACTTGTCCGTCACATTTGTTTGTGACCTAAGTTAGTAATTATGTGTGCTTAAGTCAGTGGTAAATGGAAATAAAATGATGCATCAAAGCCAAAATGAGGTAATTTGTGTCAACTCAGTTGGTTGATAGTGTTATAAAGGTAAAAGACGCAGGAGTGCTGGTTAGAAACTGGTCATTACTTTGTAATCCAAGGAATCTCTCATGATGCACATTCAGTACTAATCAAGACACCATTTTCTCATGTGAAAAGACTACCTTGTAGCACAATAAATCTAACTAAAACTCCAGCTAATGTACAAGGTTCGGTAAGAAGGTTGACATTTGAATTAAGATGAAGTTGCTGTAGTTTGGGTCCTCCTCAACCTTTGAAATCTAAATGATCAGCAAAAGTGAATATCAAACATGTGACTAATTGTTGAATGATTGAATTAATTACAAAGAAAATTGTTCAGGGGATGATTTTTAATGCCAGTGTCTTACAGTACAGTATGGAACCTGAGAACATATTAACTTGCTCAATATTTACAAAATACAGAGTTTTCCCCATTCCAGGTGTGTTTTGGAAACAGTGGTCTTTGCTATACATTTGCCTCCACTGCTCTAGCAAGCTGGAAGGCAGCAAGGACATGGACTCTGCAAGCCTAGACAGAAAAAACAGTGTATGTGGAGACAGCTCTTGTCTTGCACTGCGTGCACAGGGACAAAGCTCAAACTGGTGCCTGTGTTTCAAAATATTTTCTAATTCAACAGTGTAGATTTAGAAACAGTAAGAATGGACAGTTTTTCCTCTTCTGGAGGAGAGAATAGGTGCTGAAGTCTGTTGGGGCTCTGCTGGCGCCTGGGGACTTTCCCACCCTGACAGGTCCCATGAGTGTGAAGAAGACGATACAGAGAGGTCTGCTGCTGGACATCTACAGCATAGTATCAATTTTGGTGACTTTCTTGTTTAATCCCCTGTTCCTCCAAGGCACAAACACACTTTGAAGGGACAGGAAACTTTGTATGACCAGAAATGCACACAGGATTGAAGTCAAGGTGACATGCCATTTTCTTCTGCACCAGTAGTAGAGCAGTACTAGTAATAGCATCATGTCCTGAGCTGTAGGTAACATGCAGTAAACTCCCTTGAGAGCTACTTCACTCCCTTGAGAGCTACTTCATATTTAGCTTTATCAGTGTCACTCCTCAATAACTGACCAGATCAGACCCTCTCTAAATTTTTTGGCTTGGTCTGTGACCCTGCATGATCCAGCTCACCCTGAGCCCTAGGTGGTACAAGGAAGCAGGAATAATAGGATAAAATCAGGCAAAGGAAAAATGAAGCTGAACAGAAGGAAGAAAATTTTTAATGATGTGATCTACAAGACCAAGGACTTGACTGCCTAGATAAATATTAGAAGCGTTGTCATTCAGATCTCTTAAAACTAGGTTTGATACAGTGCTGTGAAACACAAAGTAGGAAATGATGCTGCAGTGGCGGGAAGATGGACCAGATGACCCAACAGGGCTTTCTCATTTGTAATTCTGATGTTCTGCAGCTGAAACCAACAAATAATTCTGTATTTCTCTCCTTTCTTCTGAAGCACAAAGCAGTTGCTTAAACATTTTGCTGTAGCATCCCACCCTGTTAATAATTTAGAAGATTGCTTTTTTCCTTTGGAACATGCATTTTAATTTAAAGGCTAACATCCTGTCTGCCTTATTTCAATTGAGCACTCATGTTTTTCAGTGTTGCCTTTGGTATCAGGGTATAAGAGATTTGTTGTCTATATTTTTGCAACTTAGACAAAAACTAATCTAATTAGTTAAGTGCCTGACTTTTGAGGTGTAAGTTTCCAAGATAAAAACCCCACAATACAACAAACAAAAGCAACAACAACAAAAACTCAGAAAAAATCCACCCTTTGAATATCTGCAGGTTTTTTTTCAAAGAGTTCAGCTCTATTTTTCTCTTCCTGGAAAAAATACTCATTAAAGAAACTGAGAATGTTACTGAGACTACTATTTCAGGCAGCATAACAAGCCCAGCAGTTTAGGTATATAAGTTTCTTTTCTTCCATTGGAGCTTCTTGTAAAGAAAAATAATTCATTTGCTTGTTCATGTTTGTATCTGATTGTCCTGCTCCTTGTTCTATATATGTCTTGTTGATATCAACAGGTGAAAGATATCAACTGGTAAAAATCCTTGATCAAAGATCCTTTCAATATTCAGTCCTTTCAAAAGTCAGCATTAATTCACTTGATGCCAGAAAGAAACTACTAATGAAAATCAGAAACTGTCATGGAAATTTTATGTCCAATTCTGGTGTGAACATGGGAACCAAATAATAGCAAATAATATGATCATCCTCATCTTTATGTGTTAGAATCACCAGAAGATGGATTTGTTTTATTTCTTGGCAAGTTGAAAATTTTCATTTTGCATCAGTGCTAAAAAGTTCCCTTAACCTGAAACTATATAGTCCTCTGAAGGTTTGTGTTATTTAATCCTTTCTGAGTGGAAATGACTTCTAAGAGAAAAATGCTGTTTGGAAATGAAATATTGAAACAGTTCATGCAGAAAATATATTTTTTGATTTTTGCATTTTTTCACATTAAATAAATTGATCTTTTCCAAGAATACATATATTGATATTAAATCTCTTTTCATATCATAGAATATTTCTTCAATTTTCTTCCTTAAAGAAAGAATCTGTGACTGTACAGCATCTGCACTTACATTGCAATGATTTCAGCAAATTGATCAACCCTTTTTCAGAACAAACAAACCCAAAATGAATTCTGGTCCTCAGATTTTCCAAATGCAAAAATAGCAATTTGGGACTCAATATATACTTTTTCTTTTCAGTATCCTGATTGTTAAGGAACTGAATTTCCTATCTCAAAACCATCAAATGGAATATTCTTGATGGACTCTGCTTATTGTAAAGTGGGAAACATGTACGAGTTTGTGCTGGCAACCTGCAGCATGGGATCTCTTGTGTAGGTTTTACAAGAAGAGCTATGCCTGATTATTATGCTAATATTAACTTCCAATTTTTAATGAACCTTTCATCTTGAAGGATCCCAAAACACTTTAGAGACCACCGCGATCCCTTCCACTCCCAGTGAAATGCAGCCAGCTCTTCTGGCCATCCTTTATTACTTGCTATTGCTCAATAGTAGAAAATAACCTCTGCCTGCCACTACATTGGGACTGTTTAGAAATGCAAAAAGTAATTACGAAGTTGGATTTCAGCCAAGGCACCAGTTCTAACACTCTTGTTCTTGTGAGTGAAAAGTGCTACAGTATCTGTAAGTGGCCATAAGTCAGAGCTTTGGTTCAGAGTCTTATCAGAAACACAGAGACATTGGTACAACACAGATCCTCGGGGGAGAATGGGAGCTACTGCCTTGCCACCAGTGTGATTTCTTGTAGCAGCTCCAAGTTTTACTTGGAGAGTCTCCCATTGGAAATTGAGCTGATGTAACCCTCTCCATCTGGTAAAATTAAATCTGATTATGACCCGATTTGCTGATGGCCACCACTCTGTTGTTTGCAATGGATTAAACTTAAGTTAGCTGTTAGCACAGATGACACTTTTCTCTTTTAAGTGAGCCTTTAATTTCCGGAGATCAGTGATGATTTTCAGTGCTGTTAAGAGACTTGGGCTTTTTTTTGCATGCATGCTAGAAGTTTACCTCAAATATGTATATATTACCATCTACCACATATTTCCAACTGTATGTAGAACATAGCTACATTCCTCTCATTCCTAATGGTATGTTTTATGAAAAAATGTCAAACAAAGTGATGCTCTTAACTTTAAAAGGATTCAATTTCTAATAGTCTAGCTGAGACAATAAAAGGAGCTGAGATTTCTTAAGCCTAATTGATAGTCATTTAAATTAACTTGTGTTTACTGTAAATGTTCTTGCTGCATGAAATGTGCTTCTGCTATAGAAGCAGCGATGGTTTTAGTGACAAAAGGAAAAGCTGCCTTTTCAGTACTTTTATTTGGAGTTTGAAGTCCATTAAAGTGACTTCATAAATTCAAAAATAAATCCATTGATTTCTATGAAAGTCTATAGTTAATGAGCATGTGGAATTTGATTTGGAATTAAAGAGGCATAATCACGTTGCTTTAAAGGCCTTAAATTTAGGCTTCGTTAACAAAAAGATGGCAAAGAGAAGTGTTTGGATTTTAACTGTTCTTCTGGAGTGCTGGAAACTGTAATGCAGTAACATGATGCTAGGTACCGTTAGCATCTGAAAAAGCCACTTTTGGGGTGTGAGGAGGACCAAACCCTGCTGGTACAAAGGCAGTCGAGGCTGACATCTGACCGAGGGTGATGGACTGTGCTATCTGTTTTAGGCATTGATTTGGTAGAGAGCTTAAGCATCTGCTTAATTTTCACCAGACAGGGAGATCTACTAGACTGTTTACACGTCTAAAGTTTATTACCTGGCAGATCTTGGGCTTTATGGGTTCCAAGGGGGAATTTGACCTGCGTAAGGACTTCAGGAACGGGCTCCAGGATTTCACTTTAGCCCTGGGTCGTAAGAAGCCCACTGCCAAATAGGGGAGCTGTTAATGGCAAACATATTAATTTAAGAGCAGGCTGTAAACAAAACTTTTGCAGCAAAGAGTGTCCTGCAAAGCAACTGATTTCAGAGAGACGTGGAGAAGATGGCGAGAGATTGCTGAAATCCTTCTGCGGGCTGCAGTGTCGCAGCGGGATCCTTTCCCCCTGCCTTTGCACATCTTTCTGGCTGCTTTTTCCCAAGCGGAAGGAGAGGGAGGCCATCCCGCCGAACCTTTGACTGACCCCAGGCCCGGCCGGGGCTCGTGCGTGTGCTTGCCCATGTCATGGCAGCGCCGGCATGGGCAGCTTGACAGAGCTACTGCTTTCTGGCTTATTTTAAGTACTCGTGGAATCTCCCGTGTCCTTTAGAAAACTAGGCCAGGCTGACCTCTAAGCCACATAATCTGAGCATAAGTTAAAAAAGAAGCCCAGAATTTCCCCTTTCAGAGTAGTGCCGCCGCCGCCGCTCTCCAATCCAGCCGGGGCAGCTTTAATGTTTAATTGGGTGACTAGGTTTTAAACAGAGGCATTCTTTAACCCGCCTGACTCCGCTGCCCCCATCCCCCTGCCCAGCAGCAGCCTCACTCCAGTTATCAAAGTGTCATTAGTAGAGACAGCTGCCTGTAAACAACAGGAATGTCAACACAACTGTCTCGGTCAACAGGAATTTAACTTTAATCTGTTCATTGCTTAAAGATACATCATCCTCTTTCTGTGCTGTTATCTACATCACTTTCAGACAAAGGCAGAAAACAAATTGACAGCGGGGGGGGGGGAGGGGGAACCCGGCGATGCCCCAGCGGTCCTGCCTCCTGCAAGCCGGTTCTGTTCATAATTTCCAACCCCCCCCCCAAATCCCCCTCCCATATATGTATATATATTTGCTGGATTGAGGGTGAGGGGGGTCAGGAGTTCCTTGTTTAGCTGGAAACAGATACTACATATTTATAAATGTAAACTTGGAGAGCTGCCAAACTCCTGCATTTAAGTGATTAACAAATGTTTCCCTTCAAGTGGACACCTCTTGTTCTAAATATATTTGACAAGAATGTAAAGAGTCAACCGGAGGGTAGAAAGGGCATACCGCAAGCATTTTCTGCGGAGGCTGCCAGGATTAGTGGGCCCGGGCTCGGGCCGGCCTGTCTGCGTTCGCCCGGTGCCAGCTGAGTTCACGTTGCTGGTGGGCAGGCTGCCAGCGCCGTGCAGCCTCCCTGCTGTTTAACGACAATGGATTTACTGCTTCTCTGCATATTGGTGTTATTTTGTGTAAACAAGGTTAACACTCCTTTTAAATTAAATACACCACCTGGTGACTGAATGTGTGACCTTGGCAACCGTCTTTCACCTGGGCTCCAGCACGGGTGGGTGCTCCGGCTGTGCCGGCAGCCTTTCCGACCCGCTATCTTTCTTTAACGCCTTGTCCCGTAGAAGTATATAACGCTGTGCGGTGTGGTGCGGTTTTGTGCCTGCTCCCGCCTCCAAATGCGCGTAACGTTCAGGAATAGGAAGCTATTACTTCTGAGGGAGCGTGTTATTCCTCCTTAACCTTGTGCTTGGTATCTTATTGCTCTCCCCTCTGATGCTGCCGTTTCCCTCCTGCTTTCCTCCAAATAGTTCTCTTACTTAATCGAAATGAATCTGACGTCCCTTAGTTTTGTATGTTTTGTTTGCTTCTGGGGGGAAGCTTCTGATCCCCGCTCCCTTCTTCCCCCTCAAGAAAGGATGGGTAGACTCAGACAGATCTCCACCTCCGCTTTCCAAGTGGTAATCTCAAAAATAAGCCTTCTTACACTTGCCAAAAGTGTCTAAACTTTTTCTCTTCTACAGCATCATCTTTCAAATAGGTTCAGCTAAGATGTTCCAAGAGTCACTGATTCTGCCACTTTTGATATCTGTGCAGGTGCCTCTTCACTAAGGCTGAAGTGATTCATCATGGTATTTTAAAAATGAAGAAAATCCTATACTGGGTAAAAAAAATCTGAATTTTATGCATTGGAATTGGGAGTCTACAGCTAACCACATAGTAACTGTGGTTAAGAAAACCTCTTCAGGACCTCAATCAAACCTGCAATGTTTACTTCAGGTGACACAGAGCTCTCCTGGATCTTTGGCAGACTGCACGTAAAACATACCAGTTCTGCGAATGAAATGTGTATTGGAGTTTGTAAACTCTGCAGGAGAATAGAGACCCTCTGGGTCCAGAGTAACATGTAGCGCATATAAATTTCACGGGACTGCAAAGAACACTTGAGGCTGAAAACCCTAGTAGTGTTATAGAACCTGTAAGATCTGCAGCTCTCCTGTCTCAGGGTCGCATCGATCTGTCCTTCAGTGGGTCTCTCAGAGCAAGGAGGGTTTGGGAGTTTGGAAGGACCGGAGGGGGCTGCTGGGTTCCAGCGTGGTGACACCGAGGCTCTCTTGAAGCTGATTCCAAGGTACATCAGTACAGATTTTTGGAAAGGACCTGTATCAATTAACGTAGCTTATCTCTCATAGTCCAACTTAGTGTTGTTGAGCATATACCTTTCAACTGTCCAGTTTAAATGGAGATACGTGACTTTTTGTTCTAAGGGTTACATCAGCCCTGGGGCTTGCTTAGTTTTGGGTAGATTAGGACGTATTCATTCTTCTCATGGATCCCTGGAGGATGCCCACTCCTTTTTGAATTTCTGTTGAGTGTTGGACCTCAGGGATGTCCTTTGACAGTAAAACTGCCAAACTGGCTGAATGAAAAGTATTTCTTTTTATTAGTTTTACATGTTCCACTTTCAGTCTTGTTCTTGTGCAATGAGAAATTGGAATTTGGACTATTCTATTTTTTCCCTGGAAACTTTACAGAGAAATGTTAATAATTTTAAACAAACATTTTAATATCTAGATAAGAACACTCAGTTGGATACTGAAAATACAGATGATGGGAAGTACTCTGAGAGACTTTATTTAGACTAATAGTGATAAGACATTGTTAAAATTATCCAGATGGATAGGTACAAAATATGTAAAATAATAATGCTATAAATACATGGTCTAAATACAGCCTTTCTTCCTAAGAATTTTTAGAAAGAATTCCCTTATTCAATAACTAACTCGCTTATGTTTTATATTAAAAAATGCTGCTAATTTAGAGGTGAATACTGTAAATTTTAGTGCATGGATGTTGTCCAGTTTGTTGGCAGAATGCCTTTTTCTAGGCAAAGGCTAGTCCTGTGCTGAGGAAAGTGATAGAGCATTAAGTAAGTAGCAAAAAGCAGAGTTTTTGCAGAGGGCTGTCACATTTGTTGTACAGATAAGGCTAGTCTAATTAAACTATTATTACAAAGTCCCCAGATTCCCCGGCTCTTCGTTTGCTCTTAGCTGGAGTTTGGATTTGGTACTCCAAGAAAAGGCAGCCTCTTTGAACTGTTTCCTTTTCGTGTTTCAAGGATTGTTCTCATCTGCTCTATAAAGAGCCCCTGTTATCTGTAAGCGAGTGCAGTAGCATCTCTTCTGGCTGGACCACGCAGTGATTGACATAGGAGCTCTGAACGATAGCTCATATCCATTTGCTCTCTCCTGTCTGATTTCTCTCATTTAAAGTCCTTTCTATATAGTCTTATAGAACTGAATTCCTTTTAATTGCCTCCTTTTAATGAGGGAAATCTCCACTTTTGTGATAAGCTTCTGCTGTCCTTTTTTTGCTTCTAGAAACTGTTTACTAAAGGACTCACCTTTTGTTCCTCTGACAGCTGGAACCAAAACAAGTTCTGTAAATAAGAAGGTTTTGGGACTGCTGGAGAAACAGAAAGCTTGTAAGACCACACTGAATTTGGCCAGGTGTCACAGTTTCCCAGAATCCCTTTCCCTGACAGTGACCTGTGCCACAACCTGCAGAAAAAACCTCTATGTTGATCAGCTGTGAAGTAACTTGCCTACACAAAAAGTTTCTTCTATAGGTTTGCCAATTTGTATTTGGTCTGTAATGGGAGCACCTGAACTGATGCATATGTATACATGTATACATGAATTTGGCTCCTTAGGATACAAAGCAGACATCAAACATTATGCGAGTTATATCTATATCGTAGGCAGGACAATTAATACTGCAGAATATGATGCTCTTTCTAAGTGCACCAGCGAAGTAAACAAGTGAGAGAAAAGAGTTATTTAAATTAGTAAACAGTATTGGCACAAGAACAAATGGGATAAACTGACCATGAATAAATCTAAGTTAGAAATTAGAAGAAGAATTCTAATCAGTGGAAGACTGACACTCTTAAACAGTCTTCTAATAGGTGCAGTGAAGGCAAATAATGAAACTAGTTTTAACTTAGAGCTTAGTGCATTTATAAATGGGATTATACAATGTAGTTGTGTAGCAGAGGACCGGGTTAGATGACCTTGGAAGTTTTTTTCAGTCTTATGCCATATTATTCCTCCTAATTACTGTCTGGCACTAACCTTCAGCAGAATCTTTTTTCAGTTACATCCAACCTTCCTAAACTTCAAAATATTCAGATTGAAATTTTCTATTTCAGGCATTGAAACTGGCATTTTTTTCCTCTTGAAATTCTTTAGAATGAAATGGTCCAGGCATGTCTGAGAACATTACAGGAAAACATGCTGTTCTGCTCATGCATTATAGACCAGTTCAATGGAGAAGATTTAGTGCTTCCATCTCTGGAGGGTGGAAATGAAACTTGACAGGGTGGCTCCCTTTGTACTGACGTTGTGCAGTTTGCTGCCCTGTGGAAAATTTGCCCCAATTTTCATCCAGTTTCTAAGCTTCTGAAAAAAAGCCATTCATGCATAGTCAGTAGAAACTTGCTGGCATCTGGTAGCCAAATTTCAAGATACCACACGCACTGAATATCTGCCAGCTTCTTATGTATGTATAACCAGATTGCATATGTACTATGACCAAGAAGATTGTGAACATTTTCCCTTCCAGGATAGGAGGGACTGAGCTGGACTTCAGCTGAAATTTACTCCTCTTCTTTGCTGAGAGCTGCTGTGATGCCAGAACTGAGTGCAGAGATAATTTTCTTGCCTCTTAATTCTTCCCAGCTGAAGCTCATGCTGTGTGAAGGACAATGAGGAATGGACACCCGTAATTTTGACATTTCCTAATTTTATCTTGGAATCATCAGAACTGAGTCAGGAAGGGACCTCTGGAGATTATCTAGTCCTTTTCTGTGCTAAGGCAGGATAAGCAATGATCTGGAAAAAGCTTATCTGTTCTTAATAGCCTCCAGTGCCTGAGGTCCCTAAGTGGTCTATTCTAGCACTCAGCTATACTTAATTTCCTAAAATGTTTCTTGATATCTACCTTAAATCTTGTTAGCTGCAATTTAAGCATCCTACTTCTTCCCTTTGCAAGAATGGACATGAAGAACAATTTATTCCTTTCACCCTTAAATCTAGTTTTTATATTTTTGAAGCCTGCTGCCATTTCTTCTTTTTTTCTTTTCTTGAGAATGTACAACTTTAAGTAATCAGTTTTTCCATGGTGGTCATGTTTCCTGGACCTCTTGTTTCTTTTGCTGTTGTGCAGGGGACTCTTTCTATTTGGTGCAAATCTTCCCTGGATTGCAGTATAAAAAAGAGACCCCAGTCCTCCAGCTGATACCTTGCTAATGAAAGGATTATGTCAGGTGTTCATCATTCCAGTAGGACATTAGCCTTCTTTTGCAATATCCTAACACGGTTGATTCAAGTTTAACCTGTCACCAACTATAACTCCTGGATCTTCTGCAGAAATGCTACCCGTCTTTCCAGCAGAATGTGGAACTTTACATTAGCCCCTCTTGAACTACAGCTTAGTTTATTTAAGGTCATTCCTCCAAATAACCAAGATCATTTTGTATTTAATCTTAGCCTCCAATTTGTTTGCAAGTCCTAGTGGTGTGGTATCCTTTTCTAGTTGGATAAATCTATTCCATTAAACAAGTTATTTGTGAAGTTTTGGGGACTTGGCAAGCATTATGAACACAGTATAAAATTGCAAAAGATTTGTTGATATTTGTAAACAAGCAAATAAACATGGTCACTGAAGTCCCTGATGCTGGAAATTCATAAACTCTCTCACATGTGCAGACACGTACCCACAGCACTTCTTGGCAAAAGGATGGCAAAGTGACTTTTAAACACACACAGAGCATGTTGGAATCAAGACAGTGCTTCTCTCATTCAGCTTTTCTTATCTTCTGTGCTTCTCTGCAGTGGAATCATGCCAGTTAGCAAGGCTTGAGAAAACAAGAAAACTGGAATAAAATGTAGTGGGTCTGTTGGGATTTCTTGTCATGTATTGTGTTTCAGTTTCACTCCCTCTTCCTCTTTCCTTGCTTCTTCAGGCCTTGTGTTACTTGATGTGCATATGTATCTATATGTGTGTGTCCATGCCAGCTAGATGCCAGCAGAAGCCAAATAAAAAATTGTTAATTTAATCATTCTTTCACTGTCTGTGTTCCTCTCTGAAGTTCCTATTGTTTCTGATAGTTCTGTTGCCGTGAGGGCTGGATTTTTGCCAGCTGGGTGCCAAAAGCCAGTGAAAATAAATAGATACATACTAGGGATTGTAGAGATTAAAATACCTACCATTCTGAATTACCCAGGGGTAATTTAGAAACACCAGTTTGTTAAAGGTGCCTGAGCCACTTTTATTATACACAGGGTTACTGATGAGTGAACCAAAGGAGAGGTACTCTTTTAAATCTTTGACTGACAGTATATGTCTCTCTTTGTAACCTCTTTTTTGAAAAGATGGAGCTGGGAAAAACAGACTTAGTGTGACTCACCAAAGAGAAAAAAAAATCAAAAGTAGGGCAATTAATACTTCTTTTCCTTGCAAACCAGGTGGTTATCTTTCTTAAAAAACAAACAAATAGAACAACCCCCCCCCCCCCCCAAAAGCAGCAACTTTTGCCTTGAAGTTGGACTGTACAATCTTACACTGCACATGCTTATTGGCAGGTTGACCGCATGTCTCTTTGAGACCAGTCTATCCTTGAAAAAGCCCTCTCTCTCTTCCATATCCCGGGGCAAAACCAATATTCTGGAGCTAAGATTTTGTACTTAACTATAAGATAGTTGAGTGGATTTTGCTTTAATAAGATTAAATGGAGCGTGCCTTTATCTGATCCAGGTAATGTGTGAAGAGAGGAGACAAAAAAAGTTAAAGGAAAGAGGGTATGTTGAAGGTAAGGAATTAGTAAACAGGCACTGGAAGTTAGCCTTTCGGTACTTTTACTGTTTATTCATTTCTGTCTCAATTATGCTGATTATTTGGGAAAAATATCAGTTTGCAGATGCCCTCTTCCAAGCACAATAAAATACAAAAAATAGTGGTCAGAAGCACAATGAAAGACAACAGTGCTACATCTATTACTGCATTATAAGGCAAACTTTGTTTGTCTTGACAACTATTAAAGTAATGTAAGTTTATGTAATTTACAAAAGCTCCCATCTTTCAATAACTTTTTTTAATCAATAAATGAATGAAATTACATAGACTATTTTGCATAGCCATTCAGTATAAACTGGTATGTTGGACTAAAATTAAAATATGTATTGATGACAAAAAAGTGGATTCCTGGAAAGGAGGTTTATTCCCTGACTAAGCTAAGGAGTGCTGTGGAAGCCTCCATTACTAGAAGCTGACACAACACCACAAAAGGAGTCATACAGCATCATCTTGCCCTGGGCAAGAAAGGGGCTTCATGACTAAATGGATTTTTAATTTCTTACTTCTATCACTCCTTTCTCTGCTGCCTATTAGTAAGGTCCTTTCAAATATTTCTCCCACAGAAAAATGTCTCCAAGACAAACCGTCCTTGTGAAGAGTAATGGTTAGCCTAATCAGATTCTCTTTTGTGTTTCTTATGAGGACCACAGGTTCCCAAGGATTATATGGCGAGAGCAAAGTAGCAGAACAATGAGCAAGTTTGAGATCAGATGCTTCCTCTATTGTTTCCAAAGCAATCAGTTGTTGGAAGCATGCTGTTGTCTGCATTAGAGCTCTGTAAAAAGACCTTACTACACTAAGTATACTGCAGGAGATACAGAAGCAGATCAATACGTGCCTAAGTGTTTTAGCCTTACTTTTATTGTGTTTGACAGTGATGACAACATCGTATGTATGTCCCATATAAGATGACTAATGCATGTGCTTGTGTGAAGCCCTGCACAAACCAGTTTTCCCATAAACTTTTAGGGGAAGAGCAAGTTCCCAGAGAACAGCTAGGAATATGGAATGAATCTAAAAAAGAGAAAGAATCAAACAAATCCCAGACTAATTTCAGGTCTTATGAGAAGTTGCAATGGCACCAAAGTCTGAAAACATCTACCACAAATGGTTTCAATCCAGAATGATTTCCAAGAAATGCTTATCTTGAGTTGTGCTACAAAATGTGTCATCAGGACATTTTCTGTGTTTCTGATACAAAGTAGGGGGAAGAACACTGCAAGGCAATGTGAGAAAGTAAGGAAGTGAAACAAGAACTTTTTGTGTGAGTTGACGGTTTTCTCTTGGGTGAAGATTCCCTCCAACACACCAGAAGTGAACCAACCGACATAAGCCATTTTTTGTACATAGCTCAGTCTCTGTAGTAGGCCAGCAGCCAGATGAGGGGTTTAAAGAAGAGTTATGGTGGTTATAAAGAGGGAAAAAATTTGCAAACACTGATAATAATACTCCTACACAGGAAGGTTTGAGCCAGTCACACTACTCCCCCCTTCTCCAGTGAGATTCAGAGCTACATAGGAACAGGAGATTGTTTTGGCTGGGATTAGATAGCACAGATGGTACCAAAATGTGTAACACCTACCACAAGTTCTTTAGTTTCATATCATCTGCACAACAGTTCTTCTTGGCCTTTTAACAGTTCATTGCATGGAAGAAGAGGAGAAAAAGACATGGGACAATCGCTGGAAATGCGCAGCAAGTGCTGGTTTATTTTATCTTTTGTGGAATCCATATAGGAGCCTGTAGATAGTCTCATATAAAATCTTGCATGTATCTCCTTTGAGAGGGTGTGAAACTTCACTTGGCTCTTCTCGTTCAAGAATCCCCAAAACTTGGCAAGTACATCTCCCAACACGTTTGAGAATTACGTCAGTAGTCATTTTGCAGAAATGTGCAGTGAAGTAAGGAATTTTAACCAATTTTCCCAGAATCACCAAAGGAGTTTGTAGTATAAGCTGCTCTCATCTCCATGGAGCTTCTCAGGAATTCCATGTACTTGATTTTCTGCTCTGACATAAATAGCACCAATCTTTCATTTTCTTCTCTAACTTTGTAGGTTTTCTATGCAATCTGCAGTAAGACTTTCTTCTTCCTGTCCTAATTTTTCAAATATATGCTATTGTAGCAATTCTTCTACAGCTTCTGATACCAGGAATATTTTACTATCAATTCATATATCATGCTTTAATCAAGTCGTCTATTTGTTACCTGCCCCTACAAAAGATACTCAATTTTTGTGCTTCTAATAGGTTTTCCAGGAGTCTAGAAGAAAGTGAATGCAAAGAGGTACAAAATATACCTCTTTCTTAGAGAGAAACACAAAATTTCTAAACACCTGGCACTGAGGTACCAGGGTGATGGACATATTAGAAATAAAAAGACTTCCAGGTTGAGATTATCCAGGTTGCCTATTTGATTTGGTTGCAGTAGGCACTCAACAGTCCTAGATAGCTTTGAAATATTCATTATAATGTTATTTGGTTTAACAATTAGGCTGAAAGCGTGGTGTGTTCTCTGACAACTAACTAGGAAGAGCTGATGGCCTAAATACTCTAACTTTCAATATTCAATCAGACAATTTAAAGCATTTGAGATTTTTTTCCCCCTCACTAATGAGAGATCTTGTACTACACGGAGTAAAAGAAGGAACTGGGTCTCCAGATGAAATGGAGAACTAGCTGCCTTAGGACTTGTAAGATGGCTAATGTTCAGAGAGGGATTCCTCTGACCACGTTGACAGTGGGCTCCCTATAGACATATCCAGTGAGCAGCATGGATGTCATTGCACTGCCTTTGGTGTAGTTCCACTGCAGAAGGACATGGGCTGCTGGCTCATTCTCATGTGGACCTCTGAAAGATTTACATTTAAGATAAAGGTGAAACTTTGGTCAATGAATTAGGCTTGAAGATGTATCAGTGCAAAGGGAATGTGCATTTTGCAATGTGTCAGGAATCTAGAGTTTAGCAATGAGGCAAATGCAAGGTGTAATTCAAAATCATTATATCGCTTGCTGTAAATATTGTTTTCATAAAGCCAGCCTGCTCATATTCTCAGATAACCCATCTGATTATTTCGGCAGCTACAGGACTCCCAAATCACACCTACTTGAACCTGAGGGATTAGAGGTTTGGCTGTTCAAATAGCGTAGGTGCTGGGCTGGCCACATTTTCCAGACCTCTTTGGAGCAGAATTGATTTAAAAACAAAAAACAGAAAAATCACTCAGGGCCCAAAATAGACATCAGCGAGTCTCCTCCTTTTGTGACTGTGCTTCTGAAAATCAGACACGTCAAAGCTTTTGTAGCCGGGGGCTCAAAACTCTCTTTTGTGGAAGCCCTGGCGCGCTGTAATTGGCCGAGTGCTGCTCCGGGGCCGAGAGGGTGACCTTTCGCACTCGGCCCTAAAAGAACACTATAGAGGGAGAGGTGGCGTAATCTGGGTTAAAGGCTTCTTACTAACATGTTGAGAGCTTGTTTCACACACACACAAACAGTAGTGCGAAAGCCCCGGCCCGATGATAACTTAGCACTTTAGCGTGGTTGCTCTTGAGACGGCCCTCTCCTGCGAGAAGAAAGAAGGGCCCCTTAGTTGAAATGCAGGACTGAAGCTCTTCATAACCACCGGGCAACTGTTATGAGGGAAGAAAGAAAGTTAAAAGAGAGCAGAACAAAAGGGGCTATCCCTGTTGCAAGGCGCTGGTTCTAGACCTGAGAAACTCCTCTCCCCTAATCTTTTTATTATTTTTTTTCTCTATAGCTCCCAGTTTTGGCAGTGCAATCTCTTGTCTTTCTGTGCAAGCATTTTCAGCGCCATTGAAAAAATTCCTCTGGATCCGCCTTTTTCATGATTTCTTCATACACAGAGGAAAAAGGAAGAAAGAAGATGAACTTTGGTGCTTATTTGGTTAAGAAGTGAAAAGAAGAATGGGCTGTTTCTAGGGTTAGGGAATTAGACAGAGGAAGCCAACATGTAGCTTAAACAGTACAAAGACTCTAAAAGTTACTGTGTTGTTATATTTAGCCTGTGGGAACAGATGAGGATGTGCTTGTTTAGGATGTGTGCAGCCCTGAGACTTTTACGTTTGACTTGAGTAGGACAGAAACCCCAGCCAGCTATTTCAAGTCACTGGCAAGGGTGAAGGTCCTAGTCCCTGAACGCAACATGATCCCGGAGCTTGCACCAGCCTCCCGGGTTGCCAGTCATGTGCCCTGGGCTGAGTGGTCACAGGGATGACGACTTGCATCTCAGTAGGCCTCTCACCTCTCTGGTTTCGAATACTTGCTTCAGCATTGATTAATATTCGTAACAGTTTTCATGTGAATAGAGAAATACAGGGAGGGACTTTTAATCCTGCTATTTTGCCCATTTTTATTATCATGATACCTGTGGTAGCTCTTGTCTGTGTAGTTCTGCCCTTTCCTTGCTGCCAGTTTCCCAGCTATACCCTTTCCTATGTTATATATATCTGCTGCAGCTTACCACTTTACATTTCATTTTCCACCTTATTCCTTTTCTAGGTTTTCCGTTCCATTTGTACTGATTTTCTGTCTTACAAATTCCCACATACTCAACAGTTACTTTTGTTTCCTATTCTAAATGATCTCTGTGTTACTATTGTATCTATAATTAGCAAATTGTTACACACTCTTAGTGATTCCAGTTAGAAAAAAAAAAGGATTTATAGGAATTACTTTAGTTTGGTTTCGTATCTACTTATATCCCATATGATCTGTGCAAGGTGAAATGTGATGATAAAGTTCTATATTTATCACAGCATCAGACTCTCTCAGGATATTCTTTTGGTTAACAATAAATAGGACCAAAAATGCCAAGGAGCCCTGAAGCCAATGAAGGAAGCCTGGATTAACTCTGGAAACTATGGTGCCGTATGGACTATAACAATGCTCCTTTGCTTCATGACGTAGTGCGTTAGGTAGTGCAAAGTGCCTGTACTCTTATCCTCTTTAGTGTTTCTGTTAGCTGATAGTGTTAGCTAAAAGCTCTTTGTGTCCTCTGCAGAAGAGTTAAGCTTTGCTTGCCATGTCTGTATTTCTGATGATGTTGATTCATGTTTCCCATCTTATTAATTACTGTTTTGATACTTTTTACTTCAAAATCTTTCACGTTTGGCAACTAAACTTAAAACACTCTCCTCCAGAAGGAAGCTCCAGTGGTAAAATGAAGATTGAAATCACCGGATAACTTTGTTTCATCACGAAACGGCCCCAGCAGTTGTTGTCAAGACTGGTGGATCAGCCCTGAAAAGGACCAACAGAACATCGCGCCACTCAGTTGTGAAGCCTGTCTCTGAGCAAAGCAAGTTCAGCACTGTTGCAGGTTAGTCCGTTGTGGGTTAAAACTTGACCTTTTTGCCTTTGGAGACCTAGGTTTAAGTTATACTAATTTACAAGAAAGAATTCATTTGACGAGTTCATCATAGCCTATGATGGGCACATTTTTTCACAGCACAGAGTCACTGCACAGTACAGCATGATTGGCAGCTGCTTCCTAAGAGAGGCCCATGGCTGCGGCAGGAAAGGTTGCAGCTGTTTGTGACGGGGTGTCACTGGCAGCCGTGCGAGGGGTACTTGCCTACAGTGGCCCTTCGCACCGCACAGGGCACTTGTCAGCAGTCTAGATCCCTCTCTTTGGGGAACGCCCGATTCTCTGCTGCACACCTACAGTTTGGGAAATAAATTGCTTTGCTCCTGACAGATAAGCTAGTTTACATATAGGAGCAATTTGGTATCCAAAATGTATTTAGAGATACATCCGAAAAATACAATTGAAGAACTGTACGGAGAAACGTGATCATTAAAAAAAAAAAAAAAAAAAAGAGAGAGAGAAGGGAAACTGCAAATTTTATTTCTAAACCCTTCCACCAGGAAAGGTTACAAAATTTAGGGAAATGAGCCGCAGCTGACAAGCCTGACAAATAACTCTCATGGAATCTATAAAGTGAGTTTATTTGTGCCATCTTTTACAGGAAGGGCTGTGCGTGAGTTTTGTAGCATTGCCACTGGGGTTGCTGAAACACCCAGCCGGTGATCAACATTTTGGATGCTCATGAATAACTGGAATATGAGCACCTTAAGCACAAATTCAACAAAGGTTTTTTCAAGTTCATCATCACATATGAGATTGCATCATTCATAGTGGCATTTATAGCCATCAGTACTATACAACCCATGGTAACAGATGACATTGCATGCTGAAAGAGGCCGTGAAAGGTCTTTCATACTGTTTCCTGCTCCTAATGACAGCTTTTACTGCCAGTTAGGACAGAATCCAAACACATGAAGTCATGATGGCTGTAGGTGTTGATTTGGATACGAAATGTATAACTTAGCTTATGCAGCACTGATTACCAGAGACACATTTTTCAGTGCACATGTTCTATGCAGAATACTAGAGAATACAGTAGGTAAAGTGGCAGAGAGAATGGGCATGAGGCAGGATATAACCCTGTTAGCAAACAATTTGATGTACAGAATTATTTTGTATTAAAGATGTTACATGCACATGTGCATGGACACCCCCTCACATAATCATTTGGACATCATGCCCTTAGATTCTGTCTGAATTTGCCATAAAACAACATATATATCTGTAAGTCCAACTAGTAGGTTTCTAAGCTAGATGGGAATGACATTTTTACCCCTTTGTATATGTGGTTTTGTTTGTGTGCGTATATTCTGCACGTGTATTTCTGTGTTTAGCTGAAGCTTGCATGTCTATAGAAAGCTCATGAATATTTTGTAGCTTTTGTTCATGAATTCATTCATGAGTTTTAAAAATAGTGATAATTTGAAAAAATAATATGTCTGAAAGGCAATACCACTTTACCTAGGAATGACCTCTTTCTCACTTTTTTTGGGAGTTTGGATATGTTTTCCCACACACTCTGTGAAACAGTTTACAGGTATATTCACTTTTACTGAGCCTTGGACATTAACAGTACAAAAGTGAACATCTACATATATATATATACCCACTATATATAGTTACATCTTTTTCAACTTATAGCTAACCGGAGGCCTTTGACTGACCTGAAACATGATCTCTGCAAGGCGAGTCTGTTGGTCAGTGCAAATCTCAGGCCGGGGTGTGCTGAATGGGCCCTGCATTGCCTGGGGGTTTGCTGCTGTCCAGGCCTTGTCCGGCGTTGATAGCTCATGGCTAGGCCGTCTCACATTCCTTTTGGAGTATAAAATGTATGTGCACGTGTGTAATAAGTAATATAGAGTAATCCCCTTCTGATGACAGAAGCTTCAAGTGGTTACAAGTAGCAGACCTGTTTTCAGATGCCTGAGGTAACTGTCTATAAGGTGCAAGGTAAAGAAATAATTAATTACACTTCCTGGTTAAAATGCGGGAAATGATATATGATAGCATGCTTTTATTGCAAGTGCTTTGATTCAACACGAGGCAGGGTTTTTGGTGAAAGAACTGTCAAGACACAGAGTATTTTTCTGCAGTCAAAGGTTGAATTTAAGTAATCATCCAGTGCAATTTTACCCATATCAGATGTTCACAACTAGAATGCATAGAGGAGGGAGGGAAAAAAAAGTGAAAGATGGAAACAGAAGAGAAAAAAACATCCCCTAAATTCTGAACGTGCACTCTTGCTGAGTAACCACATTCATAACAGAGTGGGAGTGATTTGCTCTGACAACACAAGACTACCAATTTTCCTGAATTAACAGCACTGCTAGCGGTGGGTGGAGGGGAAGAGAAAAAAACTGAGATGCTGTGGACACTCTCAAGATTATTAGTTACCAGGTGGTTTCAAAGATGTGTGTCCCACAGTATCTCAAAAATTTTGGTAGCATCTTTTGTGTATGTTCCTTAAGCAACTAAATACCACCAGCAGAACATTTAATACGCTGACAAGATATGTATTTATACTCTAAAGCTAAAACAGGCTTACACTGTATATACAGTGGTAGGAAACAAGGTAGAAGATCTATTTGAATTCCTTTTTCGGTGTAAAACAGAGGGCATTTCACTAATGTAAACTTTTTTTATTCCTCGCATTTGGAAAGACATGAATCTAAGATTATTCTCTACTGAAAAGATTAATATTTTCAATGCAAACTTTGGAATTCACTTGAACAGCCCAGAGCTTCCAGCTGTTGTTTATGCTATTAGTTAGAAAATCCCAGTGCCATTCTCTTAAAACAAAATTAATGAAAAAAGCCCTATTGACTTAATTTTGTGGAATTTTGTTAATAAGGACAATTTGCACTGTGCAGGTTTACTCTGTGGTTTGTGGTGAGTTTGTAGAGGTTTTGCGAGCAAACCCAAATGTGGTGACAGCAAAACCTTTCCAAAGCACAGGCTTTTATGCCCTAAGCACAGAATTTCCTTTTGTGGTCATGTGTGACGTGGTTTTTGGATAATAAATATCTGTAATAAGGTTTCCTTAGGCTGGCTCAGAGGGCCTGTGCCTCTGTTTTTAATGGCTGTATTTGGAGTAGTTTAGGTTACATATATTTTCTTAGAATTTGAGCACTTCTTACAGACAGCATTTAATTACCTGGAGGCTGATCCGGAGATGTATTGCTCACTCACCACTTCAGACCACTAGTGTTAACAATATACCTCTGTATTACCTCGGCTAGCCATTAGGACATACTTTTATCCAACGGAGACACTTGAGAGAAGTAGCTGAAGGTGAATTAGCTTCAGGTGGTTTGATGGCCCATTGCATGTGCAGTTAAGAGAAGTTCTGAGCTTCCCTAATCTTTCCCCACCAGAAACAGAAGTCCTTTAAAGGACTGTGAGGGGATGGAGTCACTTTCCTTTCCCCTTAGACGGCAGCAGGACGGGAGCAGAGGAAGGCTGGGAACGCAGCCTCCAGCATTAAGATATTCCGCACCAGGAGCATATGTACAACAGAAGTTTTCCAACTTCGTATTTCATAATTTCATTCTCCTCAAGTCTAAACTGGTGAAAGAATAAATATCCCCCTTGTGACAGTCTGGATCATCTAAACTGATACTATTTTTGTGGTGGAAGGGGGGACAGAGGAAGGAACCACATTTGCTATAGAAACTGGTTTCTATTCATACATAATAAAAAAGCAGATGAGGTACTTAATTTAAAAAAATAAAACCAAAAGAGGAACCAACATGTTGTCAAATACAAACCCACTAAAAAAACCCCAACAAAAAGCCCAACGACCGAAAAAACATGTCTTTTGTAAGGGGGTCTTTGTAACAAATCAGTAAAAGTCGACTCCTGTAATGAATTAAAATATTCCAAAAGCTTAAAGCTTCTATCACAGTTGACCTTTAAGGCATGTAGCAGCAAAGAAGTTAATACACTTTGCACATGTTGCAGAGCAACAGGTGGTAGAAAAACCCATACGAGCTCCTTGCATTCCTTACTTTTCAAACTGGTGGCCCCTGGTATTCTGGGATTTACACTACCTCCCCCAGGCTCTGACTGACAAGCTAATCGGTGTGCTGGGAAGCCCTAAGCTATTGATTCCACTGTAACAGAACACCTCCCAGTCAATGAAACTGCAATGAAATGCTTCAACAACGAAGAAAGGGAGGCATTAGACTGTTGAGCAACTGGAAGAAATTTGCTTGTAGGTAGTGCGGCAGAAATGAAAAGGCTCTCGGGGGCACAAGCTTGAAAAGCCAGGTTATTAAAAAAGCCACAAAGCTGGAGTCTGGCTGAGTGGAGAAAAATAGTTATGGCTCAGTTAGGCGTATCTAAAAGGAGGAGGGAGGGGAACGCAGCTTTCAAAATTGCGTTAATCCCCCATGTACTTAATTTCTTTTCTTTTATGGCAGCTTGTAGTATAGCAACAAGTATTCAAGCAGTTAATAATTTTAAACAGTTTAGCTTTCCGTAGGCAATATATCTTTAGCCTTAATTAAAATTTTATTTTAGTAGGGGGAAAATATTAAAATGACATTCTGATCATCCTCTAAGATGGAAAATATATGATAACATGAATATTTTATTAGACAAACTATTATTAAACAGCTGGTGCAAAATCTTAGCCACTGCTTAGCTGGGTTGCTTCGAAATGCAGGTCACTATTTCTTAATAATGGCCCAACAGCCTTCCGCTCATAATAATAACCACTGACACACGAATTGCAAACACAAAGGAGTCCTAATATCTAGTAGTGGAATCCTAGTATCCTACAAGCAGAATTGGATACCTGCAATGCCAGCCCCGTGGATGGGTCCTTCTTTTGGGTAAAAAGCACTTTTTTATTTTTGTGGATTCCGATACAGTAAAGCCTGTTTTGTTTTTCCTTTTGCCACCCGATAAGGAGGCACAATGCTTCTTCCCACTGTATATCCTGATGCTGTTATTTAGGCCTGTGTCACCCCCAGCCTGTAAAGCTGTCTCCACAAAGCTAGCCTGGAAGAGTAGCTGTAACCTGGCTGCCAGCGCAAAATATAGCTGCCCACTTTGCGGGCAACGCTTCTGCCGCGGAGAGTACGTCACCTGGCCTTGGGTCTGTCAGGTCCTGTGTCTGGATTGGGTCGGATTAAGAGAGGCACGCTCTCTGGCTCGGGCTATCGGCAGGAACGAGTTTCAGAAGGTGAACCAGCTTGGCCCTTTTAATTTTGGTGGGAGTCAGAGGTGAGCTGTCAAAGCAAACCTCTGAGTGTGGAATTTGCATCTCCCGTTAATTCCAGCTACGCCTGAGTTTGCTGACCTTCAGGCAATGCGCAATCCTATCTATTTACTCAGTCTTTTCCTGAGTAAGCTGTCAGTTTTTCTTTTGGAAAGTTCTCCGCTCCCCGCCCCCCTGTACGGGACTCTGAGTACAATAAAAAATGTGTAGGCCTTGATTGCACACAAGGCAAAACTTACTCGCTCAGGCAGCCAGATTAATTTTTCAGTGACAGTAAAGTGGCTGACATTGTACATAAAGTGCAAGAGACAAAACTGGCCTTTTTGGAAATTTCTCATCCCATCAATTACCACCTGCTGTAGGTTCAAGAATTTTGCCTTGAACAAACAGCAGAGATGGCTTTTCTGTACTCTTTTTTTTTTGTTGTTGAGGGGTGGTGGTGTCATCTATCTGAATCTATACATGAATATAAATGTATATACAAGCTGCCTTGACGTAATGGACTGCTCTGCGTACAGAGGGGACAGGGAATGTTAAAGGTTAGGTTTAATTTGCTTAGTTTCTGAGACATACATGGCCCAGTTCTGCCACCTTTGCTCACGCAAAGCCATACTTAGGTAGCCATCCTATGGCTGCAAACAGCAGAACAGGATTAACGATGCCCGGCCAGTTCCACATTCATTATAACAAAGAGAATATTCACAAATTAAGAAGGGAATCATGGATGCAAAGAAAGTGTAAAAAGAAAATGGCTCTAAAAACAAAATCACAGAAGCCCAACTCCTACCCTTCCTGAAGCCAATCAGAATATTGACTTTGATTTTAGTTTGACCTTTATGTAGAAAAGGCCTCTTTTACTAAAAAAAAAAAAAAAAAAAGGAAATCTGGCTGATGAAGAGTGGTGTATGCACAAATAATGGCTCTTTCCTAAAGCTGACCCATATCTGTTTGCCTTAATCCTGTTCTTGTCCTTGGACGAAATTTCGCTGAGGTTGATGGATACTCCTCGAAAACTTGGATTTGTGATGGCAATATTAAGCTGAATCCAGAAATATGCAGCCCAGCACAGAGGAGTCCTGTTTTACATTTGTGTAGTCCAGGCCAAACTCTCATGGACTTTCCACTCATCAAAATGAAATGCCCCTGCCATGAAATGTATATGAGGCATATACAGCTCAACCGAATAGCAGGCCAACAGCTGTACACCCAACTAATAAATTCCTGGAATACCATGTTATCAATGTTTGGGATGTTCTGCTAACCCCAGATATTCCTACTAGTAAGAGCATCAAGGAGAGCTATTTTTCTAGGTCACTTGTTCTTTTTGGTCTGATACATCTTCAAACTTTAGTGATTTACGTGGTTATCTGATGATGTGAAAAAACACTGAGCAATATAGTGTGTCCATTTTTAATGTGAGAATTTTGCAAATTTTTGCAGTGTTTTTATTTTATGCTGAGAGTATTACCTATGAGGAAAAGCAATTCTAGATTCTTTTTTAATTTAACCAATTAGAAACTGATGTTTTGCAAGTAGAGTTTCCTGTTTAAACATTTTACTTTTGTTTTTCCTGTAATGGTCTTTAATTCATGTTTTTCCTGAAGTCCAAGAAATTGAAATATTAAAAGCTTTGAGTCTTTTCCCAATCTATAAACTATGTGCTTGTGTAGGTTGTAAAACTGAACAAAACTGATCTCCCAGGTCTAGTTGACACCAATTGCTGATGTGGAATCTCTTTTCTTTCTGCTACTTTGCTTTACTATGAGCATATTTTACATATTATTATAAACAGCAGGGGTAGAGGATGGAGGCCTGGAGATAGGGAATTCTCTTCTACTATTCACACAGAGAAATAAGAAAATGATAATTTCTCAAAGATGATCTAAGTGACAAAGTTTATAAATAACCAAAGATGTCTGGAACATTTTGGAGATGATAATCAAGTATGTTTATTTCAGATCATTACTAATAAGCCTGCAATTATTGTCTGTTATTAGTGACAATGGAAAAACAACTAACAGTTTGTTAAAAAAAATAGAGGAGGTAAAAACCTCAGAGATTTAATGCGAGTGGGGTTGATTCCTCTTCAGTCAATGGGCTTTTAAACTTACTCTAGGCTTTAGATTAGCAGTGAAGTCAGTGCTGGCATGGCTTATAGTGGCTGTTAATGCAACACATGCCTATCATTTGCTGTTGACAGGCATTAATAAAAACCTAATCTGAGGAAATTATGAAAAACCTTCATATTATGCAATCTGGTTTATGTTTTGGCATGTGGCAAGCATTGGTGTAATACAAAGGAAACCATCACGTGTAAACTTTACTGCCATTGCTTCCACTGTAAGGGCCATTTTTTTTTTTTTCTAAATATGTTTGATCCTTTAATTGCCTCAAGACTCAGACAGGTTTGCTTTGTGGTACCATGGGTGTTACTTTAAATCTTCCTGTTACAGAAGCAGGAATCTTGAACAGCAGTTACTGATTCCAGGTCAGCAATAGGGAAGTTCGACTTCTATATATCCCTTCTGTTCCGGACTCTGCTCCTCTTTCCCCCAGTGCTGGCTTCCCTGGCGTGTTTCCAGAAGTCCCATTCCCTTAGACCTGAGATCTTTTTAGAAACCTCTCCCTTATTTTTCTTCCCGGCTATGTATCCTCCTTCTCTTTGAGGAATGTAGCCTTTTCACTAGCGTAATCAGGATGAACCTACCAGTGCACTAGTTTCAGCTTTAGCTTTTGCCTTTTTCTGTTGGTTGCTTTGCTGGTGTTGATGGTGATCAACACGTTTGGTTGTGTGCAGTGACACCTTCTCCCGAGTTTATCTGAAACTGTGCAGAATTCATTGGATTTTCCTGCCTTTCCACAGGCATGTTAAACCTTATTTACTAGTTTCATCCTATACACCAGAAAACATTTGCTGTCTCTTAAAACACCATAAACTTTAGTTATATTTGTAATTTTGGGTGTGATTCTTCCTTTCTGGCTTGTTTGCTTTCTCTGTCTGTCTGCCTGTCTGTCTCTTTCTTAGGATTTTTTTCTTCCTAGGTTTTTGTAAGCTCCCTGATAAAGTATTACTATACTGATAAATTTTAGTCACTGGCTGAAGTATTGTATTGCTAAACTCTTTAAAATATCCTAAAATATGAATGCATAAGGGAGTTTTTAAAAAGACATGGAAGACACTCAATAATAAAAGGGTGAGAAACGGGGTAAACAATTCTGTAGATATTCAGACCTGGAATGTGAGTGCTAGGAGCAGTCTGTGGATAAATTCAACCCAGATTTGGCCTGCAGCTCTAAGCCGGCAATTCCAGTATAAGAGCAGACCTCTAGCCCATGGTAAAGAGGTACAGAATAATGGCTCTTTGAATTAGTTTCAAAATGTTGCCGTGATGCAGACGAATGGCTTCTGGATGCCGAAGTGCAGTGCACCAACATAATAGCATATTGTTAAGTC
Source organism: Apteryx mantelli (assembly GCF_036417845.1). NCBI lineage: Eukaryota > Metazoa > Chordata > Aves > Apterygiformes > Apterygidae > Apteryx > Apteryx mantelli. The sequence continues at coordinate 6,343,105 of NC_089992.1, forward strand.
ACACTGCCATTAAAGGATATAGTTATTAATCAAATTAAGTCAAAACACAAAGCAAGTACAAATTAGTATCAGATGACATGCCTCACTATGAACAGAGAAGAAGGAATGGAGGGAACCTGCCATTTTAAAAGAAAACAATCTTTCATAAAACTAAAACAGAAGGTGAGGGAGTATTGTACTACATAGTAACTGGCAGCTGGTATGTGCTATCTAGACAGTATTTGTCTTTTAATTCACGTGACAGTCTTGGATCACTGCAGCGTAAGCGGTATCTTTCAAAAGCTTGGGGTGAACTGTAAATAGTGTTTGTATTTGGAGATATGGACAAGGTTTACCAAGAAAGACAAAAGCATTTGAAACTTAAGGGGTTTAAAATTTTATTATTTCTTCTGTCTTGATACACATCTTGTCAGTGTAATTTTTTAGCTCCAGAAGGAATCTTAATTCTCAGTGAAAGATGCTTTGGGGATGGAGGGGTTTAAATTGCCCTGTCATTAAATTCTGTAGAAACGTGTCATTTGCGGATTGTGAAGTTGGTCCAAATATTGTGGTTTGTGCATGTTTGTATAGATGAACTTTCACAACATGACACAATTCACTAGTTTTGTGCAGCTCTGATAACTCATCAAATATGAGCACATATATTTACCCATAATTATATGGGCATGTGTGTGTGTGTTCCTAAGTAGCATATCAGCTTCAAATCCCCAAATTCTTTCAGTTATGGTAAAACTTTGACTGTGAGTAGTTTGTTGAAAATGGTGATACTTACAGTGCCTAGAAGTAATGTAATCACATTCATCAGTGTTGTAGGATTAGGGTTATGTATTATTATGTGCGTACTTGCGGTAAATTTAGTTCATTTGTGGATCACCAGAAGCAGATATAAAATGGAAGCACAATATTCTGCACAGGATGAAAAGAGGCCTTTTCCCTCTCTGTTTTGAAGCCATTGAGTCTGCTCAGGCACTAGATAAGTGACTGTTATGGGGTTTCTCTAACTTAAAAATGAGCCTAAATTTTGTTTACAGAAAGATTTGGATTTTTTTGTAAGTGTTGGTTCGATTTGAAACATGACTGGGAGGTGGCTTTGTGAGTTATCTGTCAACATTCAGAGGGTGTTTACTTCATTAATGGTTCCTGAGTGTGAAAATTTGTTTCACTTCTGCTCTCGCTTCCTGAGTCTGTGGTTTCCTCATCACCGTGACATTTCTGAACATGGTGCTAACGTATTACTTCTGCAAAAGAGAATGTCATAGAATGGGATTACAACCTTAAACAAAAGTCACAACAGCAAGGCAGGGAGTCTCAGGTGAATTGCTTAAACAGCGCTTGTTTGTATTAGCTCAAATGTTAATATAGGCTGCTCTCTGCCATTATGTATTTGTTATGGGTGACGACACCTGGAGAATATATCTTTCAGAGCCGGACAAAGAACAAACATGGACCTGACTCAATTCCTTACTAATAAATGCACTGAGATGTCATGTGGTTTGTTATTCCTCTTCTTGTAAAGTATTTCTAAATTAAATGAAGGAGATGTACAGGAACTGAAAACAGGGATCTTCAGGAATAAAAAAAAAGTCCTGAAGAGGTATTTGTAGATGATGATAACTATCCCATTGAGTTCAGTAGAGTTAGGACCGTGTTGAGTTGCTAATGAATGGCAAATGAACTCCTTTTTAATTAGGGTTTCTTGGCAATAACAAGCTTATAGGGGTATCTCAAGGCTATATGTGTATGTATCATGATGAATAGAAACAAAGAAAGAGTGTGGCTTTTCAGGAAGGATCTTGGAAGATCTGAAATCTTGGAAGGATACAATTCTAATAGACTAAGCTGTAGTAGTCTTTAACCACAATGGTGTTTTATGCCCTTGGAAGGCTGATTTATCTTTGGTTTATAATATGGCTAAAATACAATATGATGAAAATGTCTAGAAAGAGGTTTCAAGGGTGGTATGTTGTGTGACACCAAAGTGTTTGGAAATGTGAAGAAACAAAGAGTGGAAGGCTTCTACCAGATACATGCTGACTTCTCAGCGTTAGAGAGGCTGCTAGGCTACGGGCTTTAAAACCGACTAAAACCCAACATGTGTGCTTCAGTCTTTGCTCAACAGGAGTGAGCTTAAGCAACACCTTAAATTATTTGCTCATTTGAGGCCTGGATGGGAGGGGAATATAGCAAACATTATAGTGTGTTAAAAACAAATCAGCCCTTGTGTAATTGAGCACAGCTTCCCTGAAGCAAGTGGAGTTGCACCTGTTTGAAGCAGGGCTTCATCTGGTCTGCTGAAGGTGAGTTTGGGGCCCACCAACACCTTTCAGATGGATCTACCATAAGTCAACAACTGATGATAACAACTTTCAACCCCAACAGAAAACAATCCTCATTCCAGGAGAAATGTTCAGAGCCACAGGGGAATACTGGGAAATAAACCTGTTTTGAGAAAGAATGGGCTTTCCATAAATAGCTGTGAGTAGTTCACTCCTTCAGAGAGCAAAGTAATGCAGCCATCTTTTTCTGTTCTATCTACAGAGATATAGGGGAGATATGGGAAGCTTATACAAATTAAAGTAGATGCATGTGTGGTCGCATATTAGACAATAATAGATTCAAAGAGCTGTTCCTGACTGTGTCTAGATTAAGCAATTCTGATGATGAACCTTAGTTAAAAACAGTTATCAAGATACAATCAGCTTTACACATTTGATATTCCAAGCCCAAAAAGGAAATAAAACAAAATCAAAGCTTCTAATCAGTTTATGATCCAGAGATTTTGCCAGCCAAACTTATTGGAAGAAGTAATGTAAACAGAAAGATGCAAGCAAAGTCAGTTAAGTGGAATTTAAGCTGTCAAGCTACAGTGTAGAACTCCATTACCATATCTCCTTGTGTTTTTTTAATAGTATTCTCTGAAAAGCACTAGATGTAATAAAGTCAATTTAAAATTTGTTCTACCAATCTTTTGCATCTGTAATTTTCCCATTAAATGTAAATGCCCATGAGGCATGCTATTTGCATTACATTGCATTTGCAGTCTTTAAAACAAACTATAAATCCCCTCCTTGTTTCATGTGATTGATGCTGTGTGTATAAATACCACCATAAACCTCAAAGGGGGCTAACAGTGACAGTAAATTAAAGTTTTCAAGTCTGGCAGCATCTTAGCACTTCAGCCCTTGATCTTAAGCAGCGTTGTTAACCCCCGCCTCATTGCCCTCCTGAACTCACCTTTTTTTTTTTCTCTCTCCTCTTTTCCCTACTCTGCCCCTATTCTGATTTCCTTGGGAAACACCTTTCCATCCATACAAGCTAGACCAAGTCAGGAATATGCTGTTAATTAAAAAGAGGCTGCAGCTGTTTGCCAGATAGGATCAGGCCTTAACTTCACTGTCTTGGAGTATCTGAGTTCAAGACTCTCAGGCCATCTTGGCTCTGTAAACCAGAGTCAGCCACAGCTCTCTTGATTATCTAGCAACAATCCAATGATTAGCTGGCTTTTTGGCTTTTTTTCCTCTCTTTCTCTCTCTCTTTTTTTTTCTTTTTGATTGCCTTTCTCTGATGCACTTTCAGGCCATATACAGAAGAAAAGAGAATTAAGTTATTTCAAGGTTGAGGAAATGCATCATTGTGTCATTATTCAATTTGTCAGTTATTAGGTAGCCCCACTCTGCTTCATCAAGTTTTGTTATAAAACCTACCTTGATTTGATCCTATTGAATCTTGGCTCTAAGAGATATCAGCTTTTCCTGTAATGTCTACCTTTGTTTAAGTAGAGAGAGACATGATTTATACCAAAAGTATCCAAAAGGTCGCATTGTGGGCCAAACACAGGCTCATCATAGGCTACAGAGTAGTGAAGACAAGAGGGTAATGCTAGTTTACCACCTCTAAGGACTGAGTCCTCTCTATTTTGCATCATAACCAAGCACCAATAGCTCAGCTCTCCATCCTGTAGCCAGCAAAAAAAAAAAAAAAAAAGGTGGTTTTTGTTTGTTTGTGTTCTTAGGAAGAAATAAAAAGTACTTATGGGAGAAAACTGAAGCTTTTGTATAACATGCACTTAAATCTGTGGGGCAGAGGGAATTCTTCTTGGAACTGGAAATGCTTGTAGGTATGATTTTTAAAGATCATGGTCAAAGGTGGAAAGAAAAGAAAAAAAAAGGTGAAATCAGAGTGCAGATAAGGCTAATTAGTTAATTCAGGCTACTAATCTCCATCAGAGGTCCTTTGAGAATCTGGGACTGGGTAAAGTGTCCCAGGTGGATGCTATGGATGGCTTTGTATAGCCATCGGGGGGAGGTAAGTCAGTGGCAGCTTCCTATCACTTTTTCCTCCAACCCTTCATGCTCAAGGGGGTCTTCTCCTGTCTAGAAATGAGATTTCTATCCTCTCTAATGCTTTGCAAGTTGCTGTCTTCTGTAAGCCTCTTGACTGCAATAACCTTTAGAAGTCAGTGGTGTCTGAAGTCCTATCAGATTTCTTTGTGACATGGAGAGCGTAACAAATAAAATGCTTTTCCTGTAGGCTTTCTGAAAGGTGTCAGTTCTTGGTAAAAATTAGGAATCTTCATGATCATTTGTTTCCTGAAAATGCCTGGGATATGTGAATACAAGAGAAATAGGACATAAAGTGGAAGTTTTAACTAACAAATCGGAGTCTTGAAATAAAACAAGCAATGCCGTTAAGGCTCGATTCACTTTAACCCAGATTTAACAACTACAGAGGCTGTAAGGCATTAGCATTTTTCCTGAGGACGCGTGTTATGCGTGTCGTTGTTGAACAATTTGCATCGAACTGTGCAGAATCACAAATCAACAGGCGAATATTGATGGTTCTTCCACTTCAGTTCCTATAGAAAGGTTCCCTATGGGTTTTATCTTGGAATGCAGTTACCAACATGTCTAAAGTAGCTGAAGGAAACCAGTCTTTCATCTGTTTTGACAAAGAGTTTTAGAGGTGCCCAGATCACCTGCAGCGAAGCCCAGGTTTATTCATGCTTTTGACTGATATTACGCAACGTTTCACCAAACCTTGCCAAGCGCGGATTTTATAATAAACCACCAAGCCATGCTTGGCTGTCACAGCTTGAGTGTGATATCTTCTCATTATAGTCTTAGGGATGATGATTAATTGTTTAGGTTTTTCTACACTTTTGCAGTGAAGGAATTCCCATTAGTAGTCTCATCAGCCACTGGTGCAAGTGACTCTGCACCAGTATGAGTTAAGTGTGTAACACCCTGGCACAGAGTAACAGCTACTAACACAGAGAGAGAGAGAGGGTCAGTCTGTGGGGCATTTTACATATAAACCTTAAAAAGGGTATTGATATTGAAAGACTCTTGTGACCAAGTCTCCTTTTGAAAAGGTTAAACTGCAGATAATAAAAACTGCTGAAAACCCCTCTGTTTTCATTCTGAAGCATCCCCCTCTTAACTCTTTGTCACCTGTCCCGATGCCCTCGCCATCGGTTCTGCCCTTTAACATTCATTGAGGTACGTGGACGCTCTGTTCTTCCTAGGCATTCATAGCAATTTGACTGCAGTCAGCTGCGTGACACTTTGAGCAGTGCTCTGGGAATGTGATCCCTAATCTTATGGAGAAGTTGCTGAATGATTCTTTTAAACATCCCTTGATTTCCCTTTTAGAGGGAGTTCACTTAAAACCAGGACCTCCCGTGTGTGTCTTGCAGGTCAGTGAAGTAACTCAGGACTTTCCTTCTCCTAGAAATGAATCTCCTGAGAGCTAAGTTTACTGCAATCCGATTCAAATTTACAAACTGAAATGAATAAAACCCGATTTTGATAGTGCTAATATATATACACACACACACATCTATATATTTTAAATACACTTAAATTTCATTAGCAATGATTGTTTAGAGAAACATCATTACATTCCTGGGCTTGGGAGCCTTCTCCAGGGTTGTGAACAATCAAAGATTTATTTGAGCTTTCTGCACACTGGGAAATGAAGACACAGAATCTCATTATCATGTCTATTAAAAGGCAGAATCTGGGGTACATCTAAGAAAAGATGTATTACTTTTTAAACTGCGCTGCAAACTGTGAAGTACTACAGGGACTTGAACTATTTAAAAATACTCTGGGCTTATGAGTAAGAAAAAATAGGGTCTCTTTCCCAAACAGCATAAAAATATCACACCATTAAGTTCTGCTGTTATTACAGTCTTGGAAATATGATTGTAGCTACTTTTCCTTCAAGCTGGTTGATCCCTGGGTTTGATGCTGGGGTCGAGGGACCATGGAGGGCTACCAGAGTGAGTTACTTAGGGGACAATGCAGTGGGGGGTATGAACAATGACCAGTTAAATTCTAGTTAACCCCAATTATAAACCTTCACCTTTGTTAATTGGATTAATTCATCAGCAAGCACTATGCTTACAGTGTGTTGGAGGCACGCGATCCAACATTTTTACCATTTATTAAAAGTTAAAATCTTTTGTGTCATCAGTCTGTTGCACACAAATGGCCATGCAATATATTACTGTAAAGGTAAAATTAGGTTAAGTTTACCTATAAATTAGAAGGTAACATTTATTATAAGAATCCTTCTTGGAAGTGAAAAATTTGCCTCGCAAGCACTTTCGGTAGTTATTAAGGATCTCTAAGCTATGAATCTCAGAGCTTAATTAAAAGCAACAGAGACATGTCCAAGGAAGCAAAGAAAAGGTCTGAACATCAGTATAGGCAGTTTTCTTAGCTTTTCAACATCTCTTTCTTCCCCTGATCAGCATCTGCAATGTGGTGTGCATTGGTGCAATGTCTTAACGCCCTGACCTCTGGAGACCTGAGTCCAGTCAAGGTCCGGCTGGGTCACAAGCGGTGGTAAATCGATTTCCTTCTAGAGCTGAAAGGTTGGTTATATCTTTTGGTACCCTGGTGGTCACAGTCCCATGTGGACTTCCCATCAGAGAAGCAAAGGTTATTTTACTCCAGCTGTAGAAGGCAGAGAGCTGGTTTCAACAGGAGCTGCCCGTTTGTGCTGGTTTGAGTAATCCTTCAGTTCTGCAAACACCAGAATGACACCATTTTTCAAGCTAGCAAAAATCATACAAGTACTTTGCATAAACAGGGACAAGTTTTGCTCTCAGTCCCATATGTGCAGTAGATGTAAACTACTCCCTCTAAATTCAAAGGGGTAATTTCTGATTTCTGTTGGTGAAAGTGGCACATTTTGCCGTGAAAACTTTCAACAGAACCATTCAAAGCATTTTGCTTGCATTAATAAGTTCCACAACATACTGGTGATGCAGGTGAATACTATATGTATAAAGTATACAAAACATTATATACATATATACATAATATATATACATACACACATATACATTATATATATATAAAATGTGTGAACAACACAAATCATAAGAATGCTTTTTTATTCTGCAGCAATGTTGAAACGCTTTTCTACTCCTACAAGGCAGGACCTTCTCTTAATTCATCTTCTTTTTTCCTGAGTGTGTGTATCATCATTTGATGAAGGTTTGCATTTGGGGGAAGATTGGCTGCTGGCTGAACATTTGGGTAAAATAATTCAGGGAACTTTTTGAAATTTGTTCAAAAAGCCACATTTTTGATTTGAAAGAGGGTTTTAAATGTAAAATGTTTTGGGATCTGTCTCGGAAAATGTGTGTTTATTTAAGAGATTGGTGCAGTATATTTCTGGCACTATATTTCTATACATTTCAACACACTACTTGGTTGGGAAGTTTGGACTAAAGAGAAACTTAAAGGAGAGCTTAATCATGTTTACAACACTGAAGGGGCAGGGAGTGGCTGAACTAGAATAAACGCAGGAAGAACATCATTTTAGAATTGTTACTGAAGGCAAATAGGAATTGGATTTAGTCTTAATTAAGCACGATGCATTTGTAGCTATTGCAATCAGACTGGATCAAATATCCAGAACGCTGCCCCCTTTTTTGGATGCTAAGTAGTGACATTGTCATGTTAGCCTCTCCTTGAAAACCGAAAGATCTTATGAGGCAAGCAAACAAAAATTCCAGATTATGGAAATTAATTAAAGCACACAATGCCGCCTTTCTCAATGTTCAGACTCAACTAATTAGGGATTAGATTATTCAAGAGCAGGAGATCAATTAGGATTGCTTTCTGTAAAAATCCATGGTGAAATATAGTTACCTGTTGAAATGTGAAAGAAATCATGCCCAAGTACAATGGACGGATCAAGGCACAATACTGCACGTTGACAAAATAAATTATGAAAACAATAATCATGTTTATCCAATCTCTTTGTTGAAAACTGTTATTTTGATTCCAGTGCCAGCTGTCTGAAACTTTAATTTAAGTGCTTGCTTGAGGCAAGACATTTGGGATACTAGTTTAGAATGTTTTATAGTCTAAGCAATATGTTTTACTAACCTCAAATACTATGATGATGATTTTAATGGTAACTATAATATGTTCAAGGAGGTTCCAGGGTGATCTTTGATATTATCAGGATGCTTGCATGCCTAATGAACCCCAATATTTTTTTAACTTCATTAGCTGCCAGCTCCCCAGAAGTAGTAGTAAACATCTCTACAGGAGATAGGTGCTCTATATTTTAAGGGGAGAAATATCCAGTAACTTATTCACTGCCTCTATTCTATTGTCAAATTAGTGTGTACGTGTGTGTAACCGTAATCTGGGGAAGCAGCTAAAAAAAATCCTTCTGTATTTCAGCAGTAATACAAAAGACGCTGATAAAACTAAGTGTTTTGTAATAAATATTATTTATTAGTAATAATTAATGTGAGCACTAACCTATTAATTTCACTGACCAGTGCCTGCTAGTACACTTAAGAAGAGTATGTCCTCGTGTCTCTGATGGTGTGAATCTCCTCTCCTGCAAAAAACTGGGGGTCTTGCTGCTTGCTCCTGAAGGCAGCAGGGTGGCATTGCAAGGGGGAAGGAAAGCAGCTAAACCCGACGGATACTCAGGCTTCAGTTACTTGTTTTGGAAGTGGGGACTGTGAGACGTTAGCGGTGGGATGTGGAGCAATCAAGAACACCAAGGTTTTAATCGTTGCTCCTGAATCCGTGGCTCTTTTTGCTCCCGCATAACTCACTCCCCGGGCTGGCAGCGCTCGCGGGGGACTGCAAAGCCCCTTCCAGCGCTGCGCTCGGTGCCCCTCGGAGCAGTCGGTGCACATCGGGTTCGGTGTGCATAAAGGTTTAGAGGGATGTGTCTTACACGCAGTGGGTTTTCTGAATCTATTGAAGTGGGTGCAAATATTTTCAGTGGTTGTGTTTACTCTTCTAAAATGCAGCATGTAAGGTAAATCACATGAATGTACAGCTTTTAACTAAAGGGATTCCAAACAAGTGTTCTAAAGATTTCTTCAGGCGAAAGGTAGGGTTTTTTTTGCTAAGTTTATTTGTTTTGAATGAAATATATCATCCTTTTCAGTGTGTTTTTTGGCACTATAACACATAGTCTAAACCAGAAGTTAATGGCTTATTGAAATAACAACTTTGAAAGGGATTTTTTTTTCAAAGCATGAGAAGGATTTCATTGCTAGGTTCTGGCACACTTGGATTCATTCATCCTTTATCAGGACAAATATTTCTTTTCCTAGTTGCCATTGAACTTATGTTTTCTAGTCATACCTCCAGTATTGGTCTTTAATTATCCCCACCTGGGTTTAGTCAGAATTTTTTGTCTCAAACAGTTTCCATCCAAAAAATGGTTTATTTGAAATGTGGTAACTTTAATTTCAATAATTTTTATTTTCTCATTAGGAGAAAGACATAATAGTAATGATAAAGCTAAGAATGCATTTCACTTTGTATTAATGCATACAATATCTATTACGATATACCACATAATATTTAAACTTTTTTCTGACAGGTCACATCATTTCACTGCATCAAAGATATTTCATTGAAAATAATCAGTCCTGCCTTCTTTATTTTTTATTATGAAATTCATATTCAGTTTTAAAAACTATACTCTTAAACCATTTCAAACACATTGCGCTTCTGGAGAAGTTACTCATAAAGGGAAAATATGGGCCTAGATCTCTTGGGTCTAGTGCATTAACTGCAAGTGTAGCCTTCATGAAGCCATTAAGTCCTAAACTTATCCCAGGTTCCCCAAGTTACAGCCTCTGGCCCATTTGCAATATGCTGGGATGATTTATCTGGTCCGTGGCTTGCACTATTCCTCCATTTTTCCTGATGGCTCTTCACGACTTGGCTAAGGGCTATGTGAGTTGTTCGGACACAATTAGCAATCAGCTCCTCTGCTCCTCATTGCTCTTTGTCTGTTAAGCTTCTGTTCTCAATTTTCAGTCTAAGTTTTTATTTACCATTTCCTCTCCATTACTGTCTTTGAAACCAGTTACACACTCCAAAGCATCAGATGCTTCTTTGTCTTTTACATACGCAAGATTTGGTGCGTTATTTCCTCATTGTGTATTCTTTCTCCTGGTGGACATCCTTCCAGAAGGAAGTCAAAATGCAAACTGCACGAAACAGGTTATGTGACTGCAACAGAATAATACTAATTCTGGGTTAGTTCATGCTACTTCCTCTTTTTTTTTTTTTTTTTAAGTTTCTTCCCCTTTGTGTATTTGAAGAATGAACCTGAAAAATGCTCACATAGTCTTATGATTTCGATTTGGAGTAAGTTGGGAAGGTATTTTGCATTATTTTATTTATTTATTTATTTTTACCATCGGTGACAAAAGTAGAATACAATGAGAGTTTATTTCATTCAGCCAGTGTGTTTTCTCTGATGCACACTGAATGGTTCTAACTCATCCTGGACTCCACTAAGTTTGACATCTGTCAGACAACTCAGGTCATTTTTATTCCATTAGCAAGTGCTTCCATTACAACAAGTCCTTTTCCTGCTCAAATCTATGTCAGAAATAATCATCTGGATCTTGTCAGTTTTCACTATTAATGGGCTGAACCAGTTAGGGTATTAGTAAACATTTTGTTTTCTTTTACGAACAACAAAGAAATAGTTTACTGTATTTCCATCTAAGGCTATGGGATATGATGTACTTTTTAATGTTTACTTTAAATGAATCAACATGACTTTTTATAGCTGAAACTCCCAATTCATGGTGTATGGTGAGGAATAAATCTAGGAGGCCACCAGAAAATCACTGCAATTCTGTCTGGATTTTTTTCCACTTCCAAAGCAAAGATCCTGCATATCTTTCAAAGATACTGGAGAAGTATTTGCAGAATGTTTTCAAAATGCAGAGTGATATTCAAGTAGAAAGTGTCAGTATCATTTTCCGAGGAGTGATTATAATAAATTAAATCCAATTCTATTACCCGATAGATCATTCTGAGTCCCATGTACAAACACACAGTCCTGTGTGCAAACATATGATCCTCATCTCAAATAGTTGGCTATATACCTTGAGACAGACAGAGCAGAGTAGTTTGACAGACTAGTAAGAGACAGACTGGAGAAGATATGAATAAAGATAATAAAATCGTACATTTATTATACATACACCAGCTACAACATGACTTAGTAGTCTGAAATGGGGTGTGTGTAGCTGTTTGTACATATGTATCATTACCCAAAATGCTGGCTATCCCATTTGCTCTCCAGCACAAGAAAGACTAGTATCCTAATCCTGAGGAATTAATGTAGTCTAATCTGCTTGCTGGGGAAAAACAGAATATTGTAAAGATCTGAAGGAGGAGAGGAGATCATTGAAGTATAATTCAAGGAAGGCACTCATGAAAAAGGGGTATGGTGGCAAAAAAAGAGTGATTTGCCTCATATTAGCAGCAAGCGGACAAGACTCCAGCACAGAAAGGCTGTGCTAGGAAAGACCTGACACATGATGACACAAATTTCAGATATGATGCAGGGGAACTTAGACCCAGCTGCACTAATTCAGACCAGCAATACATCTAATTTTCAGAGTACTGTCTGCTGGAGAAGTCAGTGTGAAAACGAGTGTTAGAAACATGACGGGTATGAGGCAATCCTTGCTCTGCCAAAGGCATTCAGCAGCACCAAGGTTCTCTGAGCCAGAGACTGTGTCTGGATCACCATGTAGAACAGCAGTGGGGGACCCATTCCCCATGTATAATCCTTTTTATAAGCTCTCCACACTTGGTCACCCAAATCTCTCTTGGGAAAGAGTTGTACAGTTTAATTATTCCTTTGTGGAGAATACCCAAACTCTACTGCAAACCAAGTGTCTGGGAAGAATGTCTTCCAGAGTTGGTGACCATTCCAGCCTCTCAAGCAGAGTCTTGCTGTTCCTTTTTCAGAGCCTCACTGAACACCCCCAGTCTTAGAGATCATGGTTAGACATGGCAAACATTCTGGAAATGTTAAATTTCCAAATATAATGAATCCTTCGGTTTGATTCTAAGTCCCACTGGAGACAGGTGAATTAATTTTTCTGTCTGCACTGCACTTTGGACAGATTTCTTGTAATGTTTAGGTTATGTTTAAATGTAACTTTATAAGAATGAACTTTTCCCTTTATACAGGAAAAAATTGTAGTGATCTACATTATGTCCCATCATAATGCACTGGAAATCAGGTGAAGAGTGAGGTGAAAAGGAATTGATGAGGTCTAGACTCAGTACTGCTGTGTATTGATCAGAAAGTGGCAAGTCTGTGACATTGAATGAATAGCCATATGTAGCCTTAGACTGATGATTGCCATTGGAAGCAGCAAAAGAGAGGTTCACACAGACACACACACAGACACACACACACACACACACACAAATGCAGCTGGAACACTGCATTTATTCATCAGAAAAGCTTCATTTGTGAACCTCTTGGTAAACACATAAGAAAAGTGTTATAATTTCAGAAGATATCTCTTACTGAGATTTGATTCAATACATACTAAATCTATCGGAGTCTATGACATCGCAAGAACTAATTGACATTTTATAATATGCAAGAAAAGGCGCCTAGAAACTCCATTGCATTTTTATCTAGTTTTCACCATGTGCTGAATAGGACTTTGAAACCTAAATGAGTGCTGGTTGGGAAAGCCTTGCAGCACAGACATTAATAATAATGTTCAAATCCACATACCATATTTCCTATTGGATCACAATTATGGGATTTAACTAGCATCCAGTAGCCAGAAAAAGAACAGCAGTAACATTTGACATGAAGTAAGGTGCAGATGTACTGGGAAATCCACACAGTCCAGTTATGATATGAGATACAAGACCACCCATGAGCAATGGTGCATTATATCCATCAGTATGATACAGGTTCCTCATTAGCCAATCAGATCCCTTCTTTTCATCCTACTCCTACAGATTCAATAGCTTTGCCTTGACAATTTGTTTCATTGAACAATGAAAATAGATGAGTTGATTGTTGCAAAAAACATATATCTTAATATGCATTTTATTCTTTCACCTCTATATACTCCTGCTAAAGATCCGTAACAGATCATAAAGAACATTCCTTAAATAAAAACGGCACATCTTAAAGGTACCCTGTGAGTGCAATTAGAAACATTTCCCATCATACAGCAAAGATAATGTTTCCTAAATGCTCTTAATTTCATACATCTGTTATGCTCTGTCATGAATTTTTTTCTCCTCCCAAGACAATTTTTGAAGGTTTCTGCCAATGTAATTCAATTTAAAGCTTTTAATGTCAGCTGAATGGGTCATGCCACTTTCTCCACATTTGTATTAGCTTCTCCTCTTAGACAAGGCAGAAATATGATGAATACTTTTCATCAGTAGCCTATGTTCATGACAAATGGCCATTGCATCTTGTTTCATTATTTGTAGGCTATAGTTTGCAAACATTGTTAATTTTCTCTGTGTTTAATGTATACAGAGACATGGACACATGCAGGTACACATGTACAGAATCTTTTTACAAGGCATTTTCTTGGGCCATAAGTTATTTGTATTGCTTTTAAAATTGCAAAGTGTCTTCCTCATACACTCCTTTCCAAAATGTGTCTATAGCTATTCTTGGACTGTTTACTGAACAATAACATGCATTAATTTTTGACATTGTCTTGAAACTACATTAAAGGAAGCTGACTTGACATTACATTTCATTTTTAAGAGCTACCAGTTCTGCTTGCTAAACAATTCCCAAGTTCTAGAGCAAGTTAGCTTGTGTACTGTCATATATATCAAAAAAGCATAATATCCTGAGTGCGATTGTATTCAGTTCTATTTCTAATACAGTGTCCTTTACTGTAGGATTTGAGCTCCTTCATTCTTAGTTACTACATCAGTAAAGTTGCACTTTGACTGAACACCAGGAAAATACCAAAAAAAGCATTTTTACTTGTGTGTGGGAAGAGTTGTAGGGGGCATGTATACATGAGAAAAAAAACCCTGCCATATTTGTAAATATAGGTTACAATCCCTTTGACTTTTTTTTTGTCAGAAATTGTGTGGAATTCAAGATTTCATTTGAAATGCAGATTTCCTGTGGGGTGACATATTTAAAGACACTGCATTCTGATGGTCCAGATTCTGACTATAGACACAGAAGTGAATAGTCCTGGGACATGCCATGCCTGAGGAGAAAAGTTTGGTGTAGAGCAGTTGTGGTTCGGCATTCCCTGTTGCTAAGAAGTCAGGTTTCCTGACAGTGGTCACTGTTTGCTCCTGAGCTAAGGGAACTCCAGGATTGCTCCATAGGAAGCTCTTGGCAGCCTTTACCCATAGAAATCCCACAGGCACAAGCAGTGAGTTTTGCTAAGCCTGTGGCTAAGAATGGCTGTTCAACTACTGTGAATCCTCCCATTATTCTCCCTTGTATGATTAGAGCCAACCTATCCCATTCAAAATAATGCATTCTCCTGCATTACTTTGCTCTCATGACCATAGTGCCAATGGTGGTATCTGTTCAGGGTCTAGGTTCGTTATCAGAAATGTCCGTAACCATTTTTTTAGGTATTTTCAGTCACACAAGGACACAGTGCCTCAGCTTTGTTTGAGTGCTTCATTCAAAAGAACTTCCCCAAATTGGTATGGATGTTTCCTGCAAGAGCCAAGCTTAGCTACATACCACATCAGACCAACTTTGCTAGAGATGGCACCATCATACTCTCATGAATCTAAGCTCAACCTCATGAGCACATTCATAGACCTCTCAGCAACTGCCTGTCAACCTCTCAGCTGGGTTTTATTTGCATCGACATTCAAAATAAGATCATAGTTATTATTTTTTTTTGCTAATAACAAGGTACTGCACCAAAGGAGGCCTCTAGAGGTGGGAAAATGTGGACAGGTGAGTTAGCAGAACAGACTTACGGAGCTGATGTTCTGCATTTCACCAGTTGTTTTCATCCCCAGTTGGGCTGGAAAGTCCTTGCTGCCTGAATGGCAGTTTGAAAAGTTGTGAAAATAATTTGTTTCAGCATTTTCAATTGAAACAAAATATTTTGACATAGCTGAAACAGAAATGCCTAGTTTGCTTCACTGAGGTGGCCCTAACCACTTCATTTTGTGACAATAAAGTTTTACACTGCAGTTTTCTCTGGCAGTAAATTTGCTCCCACAATTTGTAGGCAAAAGGCTTGAGGCTCCATTCATCCCAAAGAACTAACCAAATGACTGAACTACATGTCCCACAGTGCCCCCAGAGTTGCATGAAATCCATAATGGACTGTGACGTGTCTTGGTGGGAAGTCTGTTCCACATTAGGGAAAGATGCAGGAAGCCGAGTCAATAGAGAAAGCTATACCTCCTAAAAGGCCACCTAATGGATTGTGAAACCCATTAAAAATGAAGTGCTTTAGGTTAATTCAAAAGACTAATATTCTGGATGGGCCAAACCAACTTGCAATGAAATACATAGATATTTATGTTCAAAAATCTTCTTCGTCTTCCCCAAAACAGTATGTCCTTCCCCACACATGTTTTGATTTTATGGAGACATGAAAGCAATTTTTCAAAAGGGAATTCCAAAACAAGTTTCATTATAAAGTACTTTACTGTCACCCTTCCTGGTATGAAGACGCTGCAAACACCGTGATCTGCTAGAGAGATAAGCAGTGATTCTCTTTTCCCAAGGGAATTAATGGCCAAGGGAATAAGACCAAGGAGAGATTTCCTCTCAGTCTCGGAAACAGTTAATACCATTGACAGAGCCTGGCCTGATAGTACAGCGAGCCCCTCCCTTGCCTCATGAGTGCACACCAGCTCTAACACTGGAAGAATCGATCAGGAAAACAGATTTTAAAAATCAGTCTAAAAATCATCTTAGAATAATCATTAACCATGTGAAATAGCATAGCTGCAAAGCAAACCTTCCAAGCTGCTCACCAGCAGTAACAGCTACAGACTAATGACCCCAGAGAACAAGCCAGCTCTCCTGATGCAGCATCATCTGCTCTCAAAGACTAAAGTGACGTGTCCTCTGCTCTCCACGTGCTCCGCAGACCGGGAATGAAGCCACATCACTTTAAACAGGATCCCGAAAATGACACCTGTTCTGCACAGACACCACCGAGGGACTTTGAGAGTCAGTCCCTTGCAGCTATGCAATCAAAGATCAGTTTTCAATGAAATATTACTTACTTGAATCAATGTTGTCTTGATTCTTCGTGAAGGGTGCAGCAGGCATAAAATGTGATATTGATTTCTGAGATGGAGCCTGGTCCTTTCTTCATGGCCATTTCAAAAAATGCAAAGTATTTCTTTTCTTTCACACCAGAGATCGTGTCACCTTTACAAACTGGAGGTCAAGGCCCTTTTATGTTACCTCATATTTATCACCTGTCCTTTTTTTCTCGTGCTCTTCTCTTCGTCTCTCAGTTTTTCTTTCTCCTCCTTGAGTTTTTATTGCCTCTTCGGCTCTCCTCTTAGCTCCTGTTCTAATTTCTGCCTTTTCCCCTGCTCTCCTGAGTGCTTTTAGATTCTGATCTAATTTCTCATGTCTTCTCCCAGTGCTACTCTCTCTCCTTTCTATCTTTCTGACCCTCACCTGTTCTCCTTTCTGCGTCTCTGCCTCCAACTCTGCTTTCTCCCCTTACGAAGTGCTGGCTCTGGATTTTCTTCCTTTCCGTTTCCCACATTGCTCTTGGGCTGTTTTTAGCAGTCATTTCAAAAAAGTTTTCCCTGTTGTACATAAAAATACAGTGTCCCAGCCTCTCATAATAATACATCTTTTTTCTAGGTTGCCTCCCATTTCCATGATTAGTGTGTGTATCTTTTTAATGCAACTGTGGAAACAAGCAGGAACAAAGCTTCTTAAATCTGTAATCTGTTCCTGTCAGACTCCAATGATATATAAGGATTACTTTTTTTTCCTGAAGCCAATGTGAATTTAAGTCTATCCCACTGGTTTGGTTTAATTAATTTAGGAGCTAGAGAGGTGTCCAGAGCAGAAATCATAATCCTGAAACCTTCTCTCAGTAATTCAGGACATGCAATAGGGAAGAATTAATGTATTTTACAGTTATATTTCATTGCAGCATTTTATATAGGAAAACTACAATTTCCTGAATACACTGCTGGCTAGGTCACTGAAATGAATATTTTAACTCTGAAAAGTGGCTTGGAGGCTTAAGCAACAGTTCAGACGGACTATATCTGAAAACTACAGCACATCTAACACCAAGACTTCCGTAATACAACACGTGGACTCAGAGGAAGGTACCTTATATCCCGAATACACAAACTGTTACTA
The DNA here is from genome assembly GCF_036417845.1 of Apteryx mantelli. Classification (NCBI taxonomy): domain Eukaryota; kingdom Metazoa; phylum Chordata; class Aves; order Apterygiformes; family Apterygidae; genus Apteryx; species Apteryx mantelli. Next base: position 6,360,760 of record NC_089992.1, read on the forward strand.
AGCAGCTAGTCTGTTTTGCCGAGATTTGCAAACAATTCTTGCTTAGTTTGTGAGAGCTGAAAAGACCACAGTGCATAATGACATGCTTACAAATACTCGGGATGTGTTGACCGTCATTCCACACCCTTCGTGCTGATCATATATATGGTAACAATTTGGTACCATAATTGGACGAACCCAAAGCTTAGAATTAGGTCTACACTACAAATACTTGTGGTTGCAAGCTTGAAATTCTCTTTCAGTTACTTTGTGTTTTATTTACTTAAAACATACTCTGAAAATGCTTACCGGTAAACCCTTTCATTAAGGTCAACTTAAAAAAGACTTGTACACACTGTCAACATGATTTTTTTTTAGATGAAAAAGCAAATAAAGTAAAGCAATGTCTGCTATACCACGTAAAAAAAAATATTTATTTACATATAGATCCTATAAAAATGACATTAACCAATTTTTATTGTATGCATATTTCAGTGAAATCATCCTACTTATTTCCCTTTGTATGACACCAATTGCAGAGCAGCCCGAGGAATTTTGACTTTCCCCTTGCATTCTGATTCCTTCCTCTTGGTTATGGTAGCAAATAGCAGTGTTTTCTGCCAGCTTACAGAAAGAACACCTTCATCTTTGTGCTGTTCAGGCACGGCTAAGAGTGTGGACATGAGTCTCCTGTGCTGAGAAAAAGTCCTCAGGCAGGCAGTAATCCAGGGTACCCCAGCTAGAGAGTCTGATCCAAAGCCAATTAAAAGTCCCATATAGGGTCCAATTACCTTCAGCTCGGCTTTGACCCAGGGACATGCCCTTCTTTTGAGCAGGAAATCAAATTTTGGAAACAAACAAGAAGAGGATGACAAGTGCCTACAGCCTGTGCTGATTTCCATTCCATGGGAGTTCTGTGGAAGTCGGTAGATCAGTGCCTAATCTCAGGAACAATACTTTAAACCTCACATAGTTCTCCTGGAGTTATCTGGGTTTAGAGCAATGTGGCCTGCTGATTTGCTTTCTGTTTTGTTTTAGTGAGTTACAGCAGTCCTTAGCCCAAATTAGTATATCCCGCAAGACGAAGTGCAAAGACACTGCACAGCACAGGCACATTTCTCTTTCAGAGCTGTGTTTGGAAGGACTTAAGAACTTTGAGCACTTTAAAGCTATTATATGGTCAGCTTCTGAGTTAAATATGCCTCAGTACTGACACTGATCTCACAGGAATGCAACAGTCTTCCCCATAAATCCTGCGCTAAGGCTTTTTCTCTGCGATTCCATGATGTGCATGTCCAGTGTAAGATTTCTTGTGATAGGCTGGGTAACAATTCACTGAGCCCTATGTCAAAGAGCTGGAAGTTGTCTTCAGGAAGGTTTTGCTGAAAGCAATGTCACTTTTCAAAGTCTTCAATGGAAAATATTTTATTTTGCTATAAATGCCTCAGAGGAAGAATTTAAATTCAGTAGAATCTAATATAACATGTCGTTTTATATTCTAGCATTCCACCAGGCAGAGGTAACATAGTTCAACTAAAGCACACTTTCTTTCCAACATGCTGCTTAGCTGGAATGGGCGTGTGCATTTTATGTATTTTTTCTTCGATTTTTGTCTTTAAATAATTTTTCAATTTACAAGTTTTAATTTTTCATAAATGTAACCACTTCTGCTTGGCAAATAGAAGGCTGAATGAAATTTGCTGCAAGCATATTCCTAACTGAGTCAGAATCAATTATAAAACTCAGGAAAATAGTTTTTGGAGCTGTTGATGCTTGGTCTAATTGATGGGATTAGTCATTAGTATCAGCTTGATAATATTGTGTATTTTAGATACCTGGAATTATTTCTACACCTTTATAGAACAGCTGAGAGATCTGAACCTAATACATGCCTGTAAACACCTTGAATTTAAGATAACATTGAATATCAATCCAGGTTTCAGGTACGACTATACCTGAATCAGATGGTTCCTGTGTGTTTAGTCAAAATAAATCTCTGGTCTGTACAAACTCAGACTAAGAGGAGTCTGGAGATAGGCCATATATAAATACTTTATAGAGTGTTGTGTACACTAATTAATAAATACAATTTTCTAAGAGCTTTCTGAACCTTAAATAAACATTGCTTAAGCAAATGTATGCAAATTATTAATAGAAACTGTAATCTCTCTCCCTATCTACTATTCTTATTTGGCCCTAACTGTATTGATACCAGAAGATCAGAAGAACAAAACAGGTTAGTTTTGCCAAAAATGAAAATAAAATGTTCCAAAGCATGAAGGAAATAATTTTAAAAATTGTTTCATACAAATCAAAGAATAATCAATCTTGGATTGCCCAAACCCTGTTGTTTAACTTTTAATGGTAAAATCTGTGCCTCTTGCTAACTCTTAGATATTCTTCCGTGACTGCTGTGTTGTTTTATGTATGTGAACCAACCTTGCAATATAAGGTGACAAACAAAAAAGATGGAAAAATATATAAAACGGGGTGGGGGGGGAAGGTCTGCTTACTACCTCGGGCTTTAAAACTCTTCTTACACACTTCAGCACGAAGTCTATTAAAGCGGAATATAGTGGAAATACAATATACAGCAATGAATGTCTCCAAAACAGCAATTTAGCGCTAAAGCTGAGGGCAGTTCTTATGCACCGACTTTTAATACCGAGACGATTTGTGGTCTCACAAGTTCCTGCCTTGGGCAAGAATTGTGCCGCCTTCTAATGGCTCTAGTTTGTTGACTGTCAGAATAACGGAGAAATTGGTAGCAGAGGGCCCGAGTGCCGTAAACAGCTGAGATACTTTGAAGGTCTGTCAGCAGGAGAAGGAGGCTAAAGCAGTTCTTGGACTGTCACGGGGCGCAAAGCGTTCGTTCAGCAGACTGCTGGAGGACGCGGGATACGTCGTCCTGGCGAGCTTGTTTGGAGGTGGGGAAAAGGCACTTACTGTCAAGTGAGCCGACTTCCCCTGCTTTCCTTCCCACAGCGGGCTTGCAGGAGCTTGTATTTATTGTTAATAAAATAATAGGTCTTGCGAGCAAAATGCTGACTTGTTTTTTTAGTCAAGCCGCCTGGTTAACAGAAAGGTTGGAGTGAGGCGAGGCAGCGCGGAGAGGCTTGAGGAAGCTGCGAGGGGTGGACGGAGCCTGTCGTGTAGGGCTGCCGGCAGTGGAGGGGCCTCCTGAGAAAGGAGCTGAGCACGTCCCATCCCGTCCCGTCCCGTCCTGTCACCGTGTTAGTGCAGGATGCTCCCGTATCACTGAAGCCGCATTCCAGAAGTTGTTAACACAAAGGCGGCTGGTGGCTTAGCCAAGAAACTAGAAAGTAGGAAGTGCAGTAATCTAGAAATTGCTGTGACTAAGTCATTTATAGGCCACGGCACACCTAGAGATGAAGTAAGCCAGAGTTTTCGAGGCTGATGTGTGTTTTTGGATCCTAATTTAGGGTTTGGCTTCTGGAAAGAGAGGCTTAGCTGTCTTCTGCATAGCAAGTCTTTTCAGAGTTTTTGGGTAGCCAAAAATGCAGTCACTTGAAATCACTGCTATTTCAAAAAAATACAAAACTAGCACGAGTGTTCAGGAATCAGTAAGGTACGAAGTTATGTTAAGGTTAAAGTATGTTAATGCTTAATAACAAGCAAATATTAATAAGTTTTGAGTTATAGAGAAACAGGGCGGGATAGGTGGACCAGGCAAGTGGCCAAGAGACCTTTGTCCTTCCAGCTCTGCCATTAACACGAGTCACACATTAACTTTGCTTCCACTTCAGAAAATGAGGCCGTCTACCTTGTCAAAGTGATTTGGGAATCTCTAGGACTCAGGTGATTTTCAAGTTGTCATTTACGCGTGCTGCCATTGCTTACATTGCACGGGGCTGGACTGTGCAAAACATATTCTCCTCCACGGTTTTTATTTAATGTGGATCTCTGAGTGTTACCCACGTTTTCCTGGATCCCTGGAAAAGAGAGCAGCTAGAGACTCAGGCTAGGACTGAATATTTTAAAAACTCCAGAAGGGCTTGGATAGTCCAAGGCCGCATCAGTGAGGAATAAAAGGGACATAATTCCCCTGAAATATTTCAGTGACCTCAATCAGGCATTAGTACTGTTTGGGCTTTTTTTCCCCTCCAATACCCACGTCCCTCCTACCCCACTGTAATTTAGCATAAGCGGCAGATCAGTCATTTATTTCAGTTCCTGTCCCTGCTTTGCTCGGTCCCTCTGAACACCTGAATGGCTGCTGCTTTAATAATTCGGTTGTCTTTTTGACAGGACTGGAGGAGTCTTTTTTAAGCTCTTGCAGCACTGTGCAACAGCAGGCAGCAGACAGTGCATGATTGCACTGGGACTTAAGAGCAAACTCCAGCTCCCTGTCAATGGCTGTGTGCCAGACAGCTCAGCCTGCAGAGAGCAAAACCCTTCAAAAGGCTGAGCGTTTAAAAGGGAGACAACCGTCAACATCCGTCTGAACCGTTAGTGGGGGGATTGCCACAAAAAAAGGGAGCACGTCGGAAAATTGAGGCGAATGGGAGCAAGTGGCATAAAAGGGCTAATTATCTTCCTGTTCCCCTCGCATGCCTATTAAAGACCACCAAAAATAGCATCTACTTAAGGACGGGGAATTTTTTTCCCCGCGTAAAGTTAAATGGACATCACACCTGTCGTTCTGTGTAGTGGAATCACTGCTGGGAGATGGACTTGGCTGGAAGCCACCTCCTGACAGCGAGAGGCAGGTCTGAACAACAAAGTTTGGATCAAGATCTGAACTTCTCTCACATCCAAATGTGAGATCCAGCTTGGATCCAGGACATTGGCTGACACCCATCTCCACTACATCTATACTGTGATTATGTGTGAATGGTCCTATTGCTTCATGCTGCCGTCAATATAATCGCTTCCATTTGGGCGTCCTTCTGAAAGAAAATCTGCTGTCATGATGGCCAACGTGTGATGCTTTGCTGCATGAAGATGCCCTCCCAGGCCCTACAAGACATCAGTTTTCACCTGGAGACATACTAGTTGAGCTTTACTGATGACAACTTACATATTTACAGTTCTCATTATTAAGGCAGCTTTAACTCCACGTTTCTGTGGGGAATTCTTTCCCAAATGCGTATCAAAATGCAATATGCTTAGGAGACTTGTGTACATGCAGTGGGCCTGATTCTGCTGCTTCTTTCACTCGCATCTGTTTTATGCCCGTGTAACCCCATTGACTCCAGTGGAAATGTTTCTGATTGGAATTAGATGAATACCGTATTTTCCTATGTATCACCCATGGATCATCTATACAAACTGTGATTCATCAGCACCGCGGCTTATGCACATATGTAAGTAATGTGAGGGGAAGTTTACTCTGGGGACCCCCCTTTCCCAGTGGCCCCATTGCCTCTAATTACCCTCGCGTTTGCTTCCTTTGCCCCAATATCCCCCTGCTTCGGATCCTCCCTCCTTTGGGTTCCACCCTGCCCTCTTTCCCTCTGGTTCTGTGTGGTTTATGAGGAATCACCTGGGGATGCATCTTCCAGTGCCAGTATTTTTTAAGGAATACTGGTGTTCAGAGGTACTCAGTATATGCACATCGTAACTGATTTTTGTTCTGTTTGCTCTTTGAAAAGTAAAAGCAAAAGAAATTGGTTGGGTCAGCCTGAAGGGAAATTTCAGTTTTCTGGCTGAAATTAAATTTGAAAAAAAAAAAGAAAAAGACTTCCATTAGATGAAATGTTTCATTTAGTTGTCAGGTATTCTTTTTTTAGACTTTTAAAATGTAATTAAGTTTGGCTAAATTTGTTCTAAAAATGTCATTCTGAAAGAAAAAATAAAATGATTTCTTTCAAGTACATTAAAACAAAACATTCTGACTTTTTCATTCCGTGCCTCCCAATAAGCTATTCACGGAGTTTATGATGTAGCCTGTAAATACATTTCTCAGAAGAAAAATGCCCTTAGAAATCTAATCTTGATTAACAGGAGCAAAGAGGTGAATCAGATCCTGCATATATGAGGAATCATTTACTCACCCTTAAGGTGCAAAAAGTGAACAGAAGTGAAGGCCCATAAAATGGGTAATAATTTTTGGCACTTAAACTCTTTTTTGAAAGTCAGGTACACAGCTGTGATGAACTACAGATGAAGTCATGTATCTAACCCAGACTCATATAGCAAATCACTGGCAGAAACAGGAGTACAACATACTACATTTGATTCCTTACATCATGTAGTAACCACTTGAAAATGGTTATTTTATATATACATGTATATAGGCTATAACCAAAACTATAATTTTCACTTTACATTGTGATCTTTCCAAATTTTTTTCTAGGGAAGATTGCATGGAGCAATTATGCTTGGATACCCTCTGTTGAACTTCCACCAAAAATGTGGTCTCATTTTGTAAAAAAAAAATTCCCTTAACTTTTGACCTCACATACACTTCAGCTACTGTCAGAAGAAAAATGCAATAAATAGTGCTGTGCGAAGAAAACAAAATGATTATCCTTGCAACCTAATAAGCAATTACAAAGGGCAAATTACTTGCACCCTCTGTAATTTTTTGTCATTAGATAATTAACATCAGAGGTATTAATGATCATTTTAACAAATTACCATATAATTATAATGTGTTTCTTCATTTAGTCATACATATAGTACAAACCTTTCTAAGATTTGTGTATTAATTGAAAATACATTATTTATTGGCTTAGCTGAGTAACAGCCCACACTGGTAACTAAACCTATTAAGGAAATGCTGGGCTGATCGTAACTAGCTGTCAATCTGTTGTTACCAGAGCAATTCTTAGCGGATGCAAGTGTCGCTGACCAAACTCAAATTAAGGATCAAATGAAAGACTGTAAGAAGTCACAATATTCACTAGGATCAAAGATCTAGAAATGCTATGTCTCTGACTCGTGTTAACTTCATCAGGAATGAAAGCTAAGAGCGGAACAAATGCACTCACGAGTTTACAGGGCCAGCACATGCTGGTGGCAATGATGCTTCTTAGATTAATTAATTTCATAACATTTCCATAATACAGTTTTACTTAGTGTACTTTTCATAATCTAATTTTAGTGGAATTGCTTTGCACAATCTGCTCAAAATGTGTTTACGATTCAGAATTGTTAGAGTCCCCTTTTCATTTTGTGCTTTGCTGCCTTTATAAAATCTGCCTAAATTGGTGAAATAAATTAGGGGAATGCTGCCAAAAAACATTTTTCTACTATCCTAACATTTAAACTAATGCACTTGGGCCAGGTTTGCAGCGCTTCCTGTGAATTCTCTCCTAGAGGTGTGCGGACAGGAGCGTGGCTGGAAGAGTGAACTTTAGGAGAATGCTGCAGATTTTTCTGTGGGAAGAGGATTTTTGGATTTGTTATTATGAGGAGGGGGGCTAGAAAGCTGATTCCAAATTACCCATTTCCAATTTGGGAACAGATATGGCCCATGTGACCTAAGCATCTTGTCAAGACAGCTTGAATTTGAAACTGTGAATATGCATGTGGATGAGCTACAGACCCAAAATGATTCACACAATGATATGGCATATCTTTCTGAATAAGCTGAAATTCACCCCTGGGCAAAAGGCCGGGAGAAAGCTCTCAAAACATGGCTCAAGTGAGATGTAAGAAGCCCCATGGCTTCTCAATGACCCCCTTGAACAGGATCAATTGCGCATTCAACATATATATTGAGAAAATCAAGATCCACTTGCTGACAATTCATGAAGGGGGAAACTGTTTGGAATAAATTATTCATTACAGAACTACTCGGCTTTGGCAATAAATATGCAGGTTGAGGGAGAATGGGAGCTATTCTAGCTGTAATGGCGTGTTACGGCCATTTTCAAATCTGGAGGCTTTAACTTGGTAGCCAGTTGATGATAACCTGCTATTTTCTTCATTTATGTGCCTCCTGTGGGACTCTAGCTGGAATCTTCCGTCTGGGAACCCCCGTGTTCACAGGATTCGGTACTCAGAGAGACGAGATAGGGAAATTGCTCCTATTTAAGATCAGTGTCTCCTTTGCTAGGAAGGGTTTTGGTTCTAGCTCAGGGTTCCTCATACCTTGATGACCACTTACTTACACTAATGCAAGTTGCTAAACAAGGTACATCATACCTGCAGGGTTGCTGTTCTGGGTTTAGGTAAAAGTAAAGACAGATAAGTATCCAAAGGCTTTTCAACGGCATCACTGAAATGATAATTAAAAAAAAAAAAATCTCAGGGACTGGCTATCTGCCTAGTTGTATAAAACACTTAGCCCCCTCCCTTGCTTATATTTATTTATGTAGTAGGGATCTGAGGGATGGAGCTCCTGGCTGAATACATTACAGATGAGGTGGAGTTAAAACCCTTGTCCCACTGAAGTCAGTGGCTCAACTTACACCTTCCAGGGAGAGCAGGGCTGTACTCCAGATAGCACTGGCCATTCATTTTACATGGATATTGAACTTTTTTTTAAAAAGAATGATATTTTTTTCTGCCACTGCCATTTTCAGCTGCCTGAACAGCTACGATGACACCTTACAAAGTTGCCATTACATTGGTGATATTAGTATTAATCATGTGTTGCTTGATACTGTAATTGAATAGTTTTTACACAGATGATATTAACTGATAAAATATGGCATCCTCATGAGAAAACATTACCTTGAAATATTAGCGTTATAATATGTTAATTTCTGTGGAGGATACGACTACGGATATATGAGGAGATGTAAATTTCCCAGCACTTCTGCTGACAATTTCCATGTCAACATAATTCTTAGGAATTTGTACTCACTATTTTGTGATGACTTATATGATGATGTATAACAACTTAAGGGGTTTTTAAAATGCAGTATTTTGACTAATGCAGTTTGGTAAATAGCACGCAGGACTGTTTCTTCCTCTCGATTCCTGCCATACTGACACAAGCGCTTGGTACCGCTAGGAAGTCACCAGTCTGAGTGCAAAATGCCAGAGTGGGTACTCAGACTGCTCTGAGCGCTTTGCAGCTCAGCCCTCAACCCCTTCTGCATGTTGGTAGGGAGAGAAAAGGTTCTGATGCGAGGCAGCAAAATCGCTACCTAAGTATTACAAGCTGAAGCCAGTACTGAAAAAAGAGAAAAAACAGAGAAGTAGGATAGGTGGCTAAATGGAAGCTCCGCATGTCTTGTGAAGCTGTTTGCAAATGACCTCCAGTTTGAAATCCATGACCAGTAAAACATAGTACAGAGAGTTTATCCCATCTATAGACTCTTAATTCTGGTCTCTCTTATGTTTTCTTTATGCCATGGGTTGAAGGGGTGTCCCCCCCAGAAAGGAGAGTCTGATTCTCTACTTATTACCATGTATTGAAATGAACTGTGTCAGGAGGGCCCACGCTAACCCTGAACTCTTGGACACAAAACACAGGGTCCACAGCATACTGCCACATTTCTTGTGCTTATTCTTGGTGAACGGTTTACACCAATACAACTCCCTTGGTTTTGCTGGCTTCTGACTCATGCCTATGTTCCCTGCGATTTCCTTTCGAAAAGCCTAGACTCACACGATAAAACCAGAGCCGAAGAGAACAGAATGGCACCTTGAAGGCAGAAGAGATAATAGCAGTTGGGGCGCTGAATCCATAAACAGGCAGCTAACCTGGCTGTCTCTCGTGGGCTAATCTGAATTAATTGGTGTTATTTGTGTCTTTGATACTCAAATACAGACCCTGGGGGTGGGAGTTCTCATGAAACAAGTGGCCACTTGGGAGAGCCGTCCCAGGTCCAATCATGTCATGGGCTCATTTGTCTCCCACAGTAATTCGCTACTCACTTCAGTCACTTTAAATGTAAAACAGCTGCTGCTGCTTAGCCCTCTTTCAAGGTACCTACCAGCAGCTTCAAACCAAGCCTGAATGGGTCCCATCCCATAATAGTCTCCCACACAGTGGTCATTTGGAAACAATTAACCCTTGATTCAAGATCCTCTTAAAGAATCCTTTTTGAGGTTTTTCTCCCCTGTGTTGCAGCCTGTTCCTTTTTTCCCTCTCCCCTTGGATGGGAATAGCTTTATCCTTCAGGACTGTTGTGGATCCAGCGGCTCTCTGTAAGCAGTAAGCACGAGTATGGTGCATGGGGGAGTCACAGAATTGGAATGGGGTATTGGGTTATAGGGTTATTGTATATGTTTTTGTCCCTCTTATCCATCCACACTGAAGAAACTTGAGGCTACCAAATCAAAGCAGACCAGTGCTCTGCTGAAAAAAGATCAATTCCTCTCTCCCTTCCCCCTCTGCAGTACCTGGGGGTCCTGTTCACTTCGCGTATGTTTGGCACCACTGCTACCCCTTGCCTTGCTCGATCCCTGGTGATATGATGAACTGGAGATTAATCTATTTTAAGGAGAAGCATCTGGCTTTGAGCTAATAAAATATCAATTTGTAACAGGGAGGAAAAGGCTCGGTGAGAGGTTTGCATGCTCGGAGCTTTGAGACCCCGTTTGACTTGCGTTTTTACTGCTGCTGGTGAATTTTAGGGTGTGCTCTGAGCACTTCGAAACCTTTCCATGCCGTGGTCTCAACTTTCTCTGAAGTGCTGTGCTTTTAGACCTGTGGCCTTTATTACTGTCAGTGGTATCGTCCAACTCCAAATTCTGCGGGGCCTGCCCCTTGCAGGCACCCCCACCTTTCCCTTTCCTCGGGGCTTGCTGGCCAGATGTGGTGGCCCCTCGCTGTGATGTTAAACTGGCAACACCCTTGATCCAGGCGGACAGACACTCAATAGCCAACTTCTGGAAAGCCTCCCCCCGCCCTGGCCGGCTCTGACACAAACCAGCTGAAGACATTGCAATGCCAGAAAGTGTTACAGCTGGACTGCCTGACAGATTGGCAGCACACATGCTGATTTGGGGACCGTATTTGGGGGGCCTGCAAAGTACTCACTGTCCAGGCACTGAGCCACTAATCACAGTTTACATTAGGCAATCAGATACTTTTCCACTACTGAATGATCTTTCCCCCCCCCCCCTCCACCTTGCAGGACCCTGTGTGTGTATGTACACTACCTATACTCTGTGCTTCACATCTGCGCTGTATTTTAAATGCGTCTAAAGCGTAACTATTAATGTTGGCTCAGGCAAGGACAAGGTGCCCAAATCACTGCTGTTCTGATTCCTCCTACCCGTTCCCCCAGCCTGACTTTTGCCTGCTTCTGTGCTGAACCACTTGATTGATTTAACCTATAGGTTATTGAGTATAAGTGGGATTAGTTATGGAGAAGTCCTATAGAATTTCATACAAAAAGAAAGGCTAGATGTTTTATGTCACTCCATAGGAGTGAAGAGTCTGTCCTCCTATGGAATACACAGGAGTCTATACTCCTGTGGAATGAGTGGTTGTAATGAAGATCTGTTCTCTGGAGTTGTATTTAAGAACCATAGATTTTTAGAGTAATTTCTCTAGCACGTGGCTGGCGTGATCCCTTTTATATAAGAATGTTTCATTATCATCAATATTCATTAGGAATGAATCTATGTCATCCCCATATGTCAGGTCTGAATTCTGGATTGGTCTAGCCATGATGCTGTAGCTAGATATATGTTCATGCAAGATAAGCGTGCCATGGCTGGCTGTCTAATGGATATAGCTTCATTTACAACAAGAAGGACTTAGATCTGGCTATGACCCAGGGTTTCTAATTCAAAGGAGCTGCTGACATTTTGGAAAACCCGTGTCTCTGTCAGAATGAATAGCTGAAATTTTGATATTTTACAAGCCAAAAAAGGTGCTCTTAAAAATGTGTACTATATTAAAACATCAGATAGCAGTTAGGTGCCAATTTAAGGAAAATACATAAACACAGAATATGAAAATTCATGTTTTAATGTAAACATTGAACCGATATTAACAGAAATGTTTTGATGTTGGCAAAATGAAATATCATAACTTTTTCTCACCAGTGTTTTTTGCCACAATTTATCTATTCCTATAAAATGTTTTGATTTTAATGAAACTATATTTTCCAATGCATAATTTTTTTTGTCAAAAAAGGGGAAAAAAATTGCACCAGGTAAGAGGGCCCCAGATCTATCTCCCTGAAGAGGGTGCTATCACAATTGACCTAAATGATCTCCCAAGACGTCCTGTGCTTGCTGAGGCTGGGAAGAATCGACTCCTAAAGTTGAAGTGGAACAAGGAGCAAGAAGTTAAATTCTGAACTGTAATTTGTGGGGTTAATATTGCACTTTTCACTTCTCACAGACATCACTACCAAATATAACTTTGCCAGTTATGGCTCAATTTTCCTGTCTGAAAAGTGGTCATACTGCTGTTTATTCACCCTTAAGGTCTCTGCTTAGATAAAGCACTTCTAAGTACCAGTTAACCTTATTATCCAATTCGTGTGCACAAACTCATGGCTGATGTGAAGAAATGGGCACTCATACTGTTGTGCAGATACAAAATAAGAGTTTATTTTGGGCCCAGATTGTAGTTTCACGGTTCCTGGGGCAGAGCTGAAGCTTGCACACTGTTTATTTCCTTCCCTGGAGAACCTGGGATGCAACAACAAATAAACAACCCTGATGACAAAATGTGAGCTTTGTGAGAGTAAAAGAACATTTATTAGGTAAATATACTGTATAACTCTAGCAAGCCTGTGCATGCATGCACACACACTTAGCATCTGAGTGAGAACAGAGTGGACTTGAGAAATGTATTATGCATTCAGGCAACTCCGATGTGCCACTAATAAAATTAAGTGTTAGAACATAAATGTTTTAATTTTAGTGCAAATGCTCCAAGCAATCCCCCCTTCCTGTACCCTTCTTTCCCACCCCCAGCCTAGACTAATCCATTTAGAGACAAATTTACATTTTATTTCTCCAAACCCTATTAGCATTAATATAAAGGTCAGCACTGAAAAGGCAGCTTCAGAAGCTAATGTGCCAGTATGCTGTGCTCTGTGACCAGACGAGGGCACGTGGGTCTCTCACCCACTGAGTCTGACATGAATTTTTAATTTAAGAGGGAGGTCCCACTCTCCAAACATTCCCATAGCTCCTGGAGATGATCAGGCCACCCTCTGGAAACCAAATGGGACTTCTTTTCTTCATATCTGAGGTGGGAGAGGGGAAGAAATCTCTTTGTGAAAAGCTCTCGATGCTGTGGAAAAGCTGTTGACAACATTCAGGGATTTTTAGAAAAAAAAAATCCTGTTTTGAAACAGTTCTGCTCAGATAGTAACGTGCCTCGGGCTTCCCTTTTCCCCTGCTTTATTAACAGGTTAGATGGGGGGCAAACACGAGCCACACCGCTTAAGAGTTTCAGCACCTCTCGTCTCATTGTTGGCTTCGAACTCGAAGTCAGAAATCTCTATCAGGAATATCCCCGCTGCTGAGTGATGATTACAGAGCCATGAAGAAAAAATTACTCTGGTTTCAGAAGTGTAAAATGTTTGTACTAGGGCTGTATGAACTTGATGTGGTTTGTGGTTTGGTTTCAACTGAGAACCCTGCTCTGGGAAAAAGCTTACCCAGAATAATCCTGTCGAATGTACTGGCTCTTCTTATGTGTATAAAATTACGTGCACGCTAATTTTTTTGAGGATCAGAGCCAAGGATCTTGACCATGTATGCTGGACATCTAATTGACTCAGGGCTTTTTGTCTAAATTGTGAATTTCATCTCAAGTTTCAGACAGATGTTTGGTCTGAAATCCTATGTCTTAAAATGGAGTGAAGTCAGCTTCATCTCCTGGATCAAGATCCTGTGAAATTCCTGTTTATTGTATAATCACAAAGCAGATGCCCAGAGAAAACTAAATGCTCCAAATTAACGTCATTCCTTCAGGCAAACTGCATTGTGCATTGCACTGATTTCTTTTCCTTAAACATCATGGATACCACCACCACTAATCCAACAGAAAAAGCTAAAGATTTCTTTATTAAAAAAAACAACAACAAACTCTTAAAAACATCAAGACCCAAACAAGCCACTCTGCTCTGAGCCGTCTAATTCAAGAACAGACTGATAGAGCAGGTGGACATGCCAAATGTCATTAAATTTGCCAGAGCCCAGCCCTGAGGAACACGAAGGTGAGAAGTATATTCCACAACAAATGACCCCTGACCGAGAACTCCCCGCTACCAGTCCCCCTTGCTTTTAAATTAAACCAGTAAGCCTACTTGAGTGTCTAGCTTGAGTGTTTCATTTGATTCCACTCCAGGGGAAACAGCCTCTCAATTAACCATTTAGTTTCATACACTAAGCCAGGGCATGGAGGCTCTTGGAGCTAATGTAGAGAATTGAGGCAGGAGATCTGAGTTTGATTCCTGCCTCTGCTACATGGTATAGTTGAATTGTTTCACCCTGTGCCTCAGTTTCCTTTTCTTATAAACATGCATGTCTGAAAATCACTTTAAAAACTCTGGGTGGAAGTAATGTGTACTGTCTCTTGTTTGTATGTTCTCCTAGCATTTCTATATCTTGTTACACTGAACTTCTTGCGTTTATAGTACTAAAGATCTTCATTTGATTCCCCTTTCAACATGCTCCAACAGAAACCCATAAATAATCATCCAGCAATGAATAAATGAATAAAAAAGCCCAGATGTGTCTCCATAGGTAAGGGCTGAAGGAATGCCATAGTTTTCATGCCATCACATAGGCAGACATTTGGAAGATTAGGGACTGCTGAATGCATCACTGCGGATCAGCACAAAGTTATTTGCAGTTGTTTCTCTAATCATGTTGCTCGGGGAGAAAATTCACAGTATGTCTTGCTGTCTCCCTGCCTCCCCAAACATGTACCCTGCCACCTGTGTGCAGTGCTGGGCAGTGCTAATGCCCTGTGTTGTGGCAGAAGTCATACAAATTAATTGACTGGCTAAACACCTGCTCTGTTTGTTTTTTTCCTTCCTTTTTTGCTTACAGTTCTCTGTTTAACTGGATGGATTTGCCTTTTTTTTTTTTTTTTCCCCCAAATCCATTCAGACTTTCTTAAGAGGTCATAGATATGTTTGGTCCGTACCAAATGTAGAGCTAGACATCTGGGCTTGAAAGACAAATTTCTGTTGACTTAACATGAGTTGGAACTGAAAAATCAGGGCCTCTAATCCACACTGTTTGAATTAATTAACATAAAAAGCTCAGTTTCAGGCTGCAGAAGTGAACCCTTAGTAGTATGCAATTATTGTTATAGCCTTCAAGAAGGAATGGTTCTGTTGTTCCTTCTCTCACTGCCACGGTCAGCTGCATGATTTCTTTTCCTCTGATTTTTGGAGGAAGAGTGTCTGAGAAAACTGGTAGTTTAATATTCATTCTTAGCTTGGTTTCATAAAGGAGTGATGTTTACCTGATTTCCCTCTGCGTACATGTATGGATAGAAATTCCTGCTTTCCCCTCTTGGTAATGCTGAATGTGCTGGGAAATTTCAATCAGCCCTAAAACAGCAGTATCAGATTCCTGCAAGTTTTATGAAAACAGGTGGGCAGAGATGAGAGGCACTATTAATGCACCCGTTCAGGGAAAGACCATCCCTTGAGTTCAGTCCTCATTAGCTACCAGAGAATTCACATCAGGGAACCACTGCAAATGCTCTATCCACAGGAGAAACTTCAGCTGATATTTCCAACTGCCTAGACACCAGAGACTCCAAGTACAGCCTCTGATGCCATGTGAAACCAAAGTGCCCTAGTTCTGTCAGTGGCCTATTTTCTGCTTGGAAGGACAGTTTCACCACATAAGAAAAAATTGGGAAAGCTGACTCTAGACAAAGAGCCCTAGTTTTCCCAAAGCTTTGAGGGATGCAGCTCATGAACGTCAGTGGCTGGTGGCCTTCCTGATCCATACTGTCATTAATAACACAACCAGGCCATATGAGAAAGTGTGTCTCTGTACTGTACATCATCATGCAGTTAGCTTTATGTGAAGGCTGAAGGAAGATGACATTTTAAGTCTTGCGTCTCAAAACTTCATTAATATTCCTGATAGAGTTGAAAGAAGTTTGCAATAGTGGTCGATAAATCTCGAGGAGGTTCATGTAGGAGTGCTTAATGTGATTTGGGAGACGGGTCTTTCAGTGCTGAACCAAAATGATTAGAATTATGTTTGAAATGTTTAAGATTTTGGATAGGAAATCTCAAGAAATACGGATTTTCTTTGGAGATCCCTGTTAATTGTTATTTTCTCTTGGGCAGGCCCCAAGAAAGCAGCTGTCTTGTGGATATTTTTGCTCAGTGTTTTGTCCAAGGTTAATTGAGCTCAAGCCCCCAGTAGCGAGGTACCTGACTGTTAGTTTTATTGACTGTATCACTGACTTGGCACAGTATGGGCCAAGTCTTCCGATAGTGTAGATCTGTTCAGCTCTACAGAAGTCAATGGAGCTACAATAAATGTGGAAGCTCTGGGTTGTGAATGTGTCCCCTAATGCTCACTATAGCTCTCAAAGTCTGGCCCAGCTTCACTAAATGCAAAAGTAGGAACTAGCTTTTTTTAGGCACTGGTTTATTAGCTGGTCATTAAAATCCTATTTGGGAATTTGGAGGGGAGATCCCTGGGTTTTTAACATCAGGACATCTCGAGGTGTCTAAAGGACTTCTTGTTTCTGACAGGGGTTTGGGTTGCTCTTCGCTATAATTGAAGCACAGAGATGTGGCTTTACATCTAATTTAGATCAGATGGGGAGGAGGGAAGGAACAGCCCTCAGCAGTTAATTCCAGACAAGGTGATTTTTGATTCAATAAACCCGAACATATATTTTAGTTTAATAGTGACCTACCCTTTGTAAACACGTGTACAGTAGAATGTGGGTCCCCTGATGACATCTGAACGGGGATAACATGGCACTAGAGAAATAAATAAAACCAGACACCCAGCAGTGAGGAAGACGTCAAATTAAAACTCCTTTAAGAAAACTCTCACTTCCTATTTGCTAAATCACTCATTCTGTAAATGTCTCTGCTGTTGGTGCTACCACATATAATATGATCAATAGTATTATTCTCTAGTGTTCCCCCCATTGACTGGTTGAAGAAGATGCCGAGTGGAAGAGGAAGGGGGTGGGATGTGGAGCGAGGGGGCTGGGAGGAGGAAACTGTACTTGATCCGTATGGAAGTCAGTTAAAATTAATTGGAAAAAGCTTTTAAAGACCTAAGATGAAGACCAAATGTATCTCAGACCTGCGGCCTCATCCCCGACACTGAATGCGAAGGTCATTGCAAAGCTGTAGATTTATGCGGAAGGCTTGGGTGATGGAAAATGAGACAAAAGCATTTGGATTTTATTATTCCATTTACTCTGACCCTGGGCCATAAAGGGTTTGGAGAGCCTGTTTTATGTATTCAGCTGGTTGCCACACTGACAAGCATTTGGAGCCACTTAAATAAACCACCCCAACCCACAGCTGCAACAACACCATATCAAATACAGGTTAGAGTTGAAATGTAGAGCCAGCAGCACAGCGTCTCCAGCAGGTGCATGCAGAGTGTTTTTTAACCCCCTTGGTTTTGGAGTAGTTCCCTTATTTATCTATTGGCTTTGATTTAAAGACCATTTAATCACTGGTATAGATTCCATGTTAAAGCGTGCGCACACACACACACACTCACAAACACATGTACTAGCTGAGCAAGCCACTTTCTTCTGTGCCTCCTATTTCCTGATTTTTTCAAGGGACTAATGTAGAGTTTAAAAACCTCACATTTTGGGCCAGAGCAGGGCAATTCTGTCCCGTCTGCCCCTTTCCCAGGTTGCTCTGTACACCCACTGAATCCTTCAGATTCCTGGCAGGCACTACTGCTTCGAAGCAGTGAGAGACAGGAAAGAATAATGTATTGAGAGGGGGGAGCAGGAGTAAGAATTTAGCTTAGAAAGAGGGGAAAATAGAGCATGTGTTTGGACTGATGACAGCAAAACTAGGTATCCAGGCGTGCTGGGAAAAGGGAAAAAGGCAGACAGTCAGCCACACATCCACTCACTCAGAAGCCAGTGGGAAACCTAATATCGAGTTTCTTAATGCATCTTGCACACTGTATGTGTAATGTGCGGTATTGTGTAGACATGTTGAGATTCTCCAATGGGTATAGGGTGTATTGCTCCTACATGAAGGTGGATAGTCAAGCTTAAAGAGTTCACAGGCATTCAGATTTTACAAAGAATTCACTTTTACCCTGTCTGCTCCAGTCTTGTTCCAATTTTCCATTGATTTTGTGTGATTGCTCATACTCTTGCTTTCAGATGCCAGTATTGCCACTGTGGGTGCAAGTTCTTGTGAAAACTGCTGCATTTGCTCACACAAGCCAAGTTGCTCATTTGCTAGATTTAAGGAAAGCAATTCGCCTTGAAATACGGATCACAACTATCCAGGGCAAAACATTTAATAGCCAAGAGAGCTTAAAAAAATGGCAAAAGAGTATGTCAAATGCATTTGAGTAACAAAGCAATTTCAATCTCCTCTCAATATCCCACTAGCTGGAGAAAGGGGCTAATTTATGTGCTGTGAATTTTGCACTCAGCCCTCTTCCTAGAGGCTATTCTTTCAGAAAAGAGTCGAAACACATGACGGCTGAGATGAAATGTTGGAAGAGATTGCATTGCACTAGTCTGTATTTTCTAATCCTGGCTAGATAAGCAGAAGACAAGGGTTTCTAGGACTTTTAATTCCAAAATTCACAATTGTTATAGTTTATTTTTCTCCTTAGCACATTTCCATAGGGATCAAAGTAAACTCCCTTAATCGGCACCTCTAGTCATGTACTACTAGTAATAGTACAATAAAAGGTGGAGTAGCCAGGACATCTTGCAGCCTTTTAATTCTTTTCTTATTTTGTGCTTTTTGTATTTTATTTTGAATGTCAGGCATTGAATACTCTACATAATAATCTAGAATAAAATAGAGACTGTTAACGTTTAACAAAATTCAAGGGCTCCTTCTGAATTAAGCATCTCTCATTAGAATGAAAGGACAATAATATCAATTCTCACTTTCATAAAGAAAGAGAATGCAGTCAGCCCCATCTTAGCCTCAAAGATAACACTGTACAACAGGCATCTGTCCTCTGCAGTAGATGCAGGCTCAAACTAAAAATCCCAGCCTATATGCTCCTGCATTTGGAGGGAATGATAGTCTGAAACTTTGCTTGGTTAAACCAGTAGAAATCCTTAAGGATCTGAAATTTGACTTTCTTTAGAGCTTGGGGCACGGACACGCAAGGTGAGGATGTTCTCACCTGACTCTCAGGTATCTATATCATAGCTGTACGTAGCTGAGGCAGTCACCCTTCAGCGGGCAGAAATGGGCCCCCACGTCTCATCCTGGAGTAGACAGAGCAGATGAATTGTGCACTAGAAATGGCCTTTCTCTCCACTGACTGCAATGGAGTACACGCGTGGTGAGACCAGATGTAGACATCTACCTTATAGACATATAAAGTTACACGAGGCAAATCCCAAGCAGAGTGACCTTATCAGCTCTTTGCTGTTGCGGAGGCCTGGTGTTGCTTTTGTCTCTTCTGCTCTCTGCCTAGAGCGTGCAACAATTTGTCTCCTGATTTCTGAAATGCTCTCATTTAATTAATGTCACTGGGCTCAGCTTAGAAATATGTGAGTGAAATATAATTGTGTGGGACAGAAAGAGAGTTGAAGGAGATGAACAGAAGGTCTATCCCAGCCTTAGACTCAAAGAAACTGAACCCGAGCCAGTGTTGTGTGTAGCTGTTACCTGTAACATAATCTGAATGAACTCTTGATCCAAACCATTCAAGGGACTCCAGAACCCAATGCTCAGCTTTTTATTCAGTAATTATTGATGTAGTCTGAATATTCAGGATTGGGGCAAACTAAAAATTCTCGGACTTAGTTTTCTAACATCTGGAAATGAATTAAAAGTGATTTTTATTTGCTTTCTTATGTTAATTAATCTTACTGAACTGGGTGGACTTGATGCTGTAACCACTTCACTGGGGAGATTCCTCCATGTTTTACAGACATTTAGCATTAGAACTGGGTGGAAACTTGAGTTTTCTCTGTATAGAAATTGTTCAAATGTTTGCTGAAAAATGATCTCACAAACAAAAATACCATATTATTTTGGACAAAAACCAGCCCAAACTGAATCATGGTTTTGTTTGAGGTTTTCTCACTGAAATATTGAAAACTTAAATACCTGTTGTGTATGAATGCACAAATGCAGTTTTCTACCAGATAATATTGTCTACATTTATATGATTGCTAGCAATAAATGCTTACTTACTGAATAAAACTTACTGAGGCTAATAACCTACATGGCCAGTCCTATGGTACCATTTGCTAGAGAAAGAGAGTTGGAAAAGCCTCACATTTTCTTTTATTGTTAAAACTTGAAGTCTTCCATAAGACACTTACACATTCCAAAGTAAAGAACAATTAGGTCAGACAAAATGATAACCAAATCTGTCCGGTTTCCAATACCCAGAATTGGTTCCTTTCTGTCTAGCCTAATCCCATTTCGGCTGTGCTGGTAGGGAAAATGCTGGTACGTAGCAAAACTGGCAATTCCATACTGTGTGTCTGCAGCCAAATATTGCAGAGCTTAACTGTGGTATCCATGATGGTCACAGAAGCAGGTGAGAAAGATGGGAGGAATGAGCCGAATCCTGAAATTGCCACATTGTTGCATGGAAAACTGGGGTCATTTGGCTCATATAGTCGCTGCTGACTGTCCAGTGTTACGTGAGTCATAAAGCAAGGCAGCTTTGTATTATTAGCTTACTAACCTAGTATGGGCTTGTTTAAAACAAATGAAAAAGAAAAAAAAACCATATAACCACATGTACAGTGATTCCTGCTGATCAGTGACTTTCACTGAAATTGGGACAGTTGCATTTTAATTGACTTTTTCCCCTACAGCATTGCATTGGGAAATCAACTCTGATATACTTGTAGCAAGGTGGAAAACAGTTGAACTCTTGTCAGGTTTCTGTAGAGATCAGATGGTATTTATTTGCTGTGGTGCTCTCTTGGGCTAGATTCAAAGTCAGGTTCTGCAGATTACAGGGAAAATCTTTGGAGCCTCAAATGGATTTTGCGCTGACTAAATTTAGAAATATTAGCAATTAAACCTGAAGCTGGGTTCCTTTTTCTTGGCATTCCTATGAAATGTTGCATTAAGGAGAGAACAGGGCAAAAGTAAGAGCTGGTGGACTAGGCAGAAGGATAAAAGATTCATGAATATTTCTGCTAATAAAAAGTGCTGAGCTTGGCCTATTTGATTCATGGGGTCATATTATGCATTATTTTTGAGTATTCAGATGACCTCCAGGAATCTGTAAAACTTTCATAAAAGTAGAGAAATCCATGATATTTTAACCCAAACTATGCTTTTAAAGAACACCCATCACATTCAGACACAATTTAATTCCAATTCTAGAGAAAATAATTTCTTGCAATATTTCTTATTAAAAACTAGGCTATGTTGGTGGATTAGATACATTTTTTTTTTGTTCTTCCCTAAAAGAAATTGCAGCCACTTCATTTGTTTTGATAATTTGATGTTCAATATTTATTATCCATCATTCATTAAAAAATTAGTTGTAGGCATCTAGTCAGAAGGCAGAAGAAATTGCACAAGAGCTGGATAAGCAGTCACATCACTGACTTGACCAATAGCCAAAGCCAAAATGGTTTTGAATGTCCCATCACCTGCAAATTATTTCTGCTAAGTTTTCAACAAATATTTCTGAATAACAAAAACATCAGTAGAAATCAGTATCTGTTTTCAAGCTATCAGGCAGTGAAAATTAAAGAGGAAAAAATCATCACAAATATTACTAGAAAAAAACAATACAAGGGAGGGAAAATCCCAGCCCAGTGGCCTGTCATGTAACTTTATGAAATACTTTTGCTGTTTATAGGTCCTCTAGCCAAACGCAGGCTCTGAACAAATCCCAGCCCTGCCAAGCAAACTGCTTCCTAGCTGCAAGCATGGCGACCATCCCTGCAAACAAAGAGAGAAGGAAATATGTAAATTTAAACAAATTCGCAGTTCTTTTTCTTTGGGAAAAAAGCTTTCATGTTATTTGAAATATCCAGACTGCTAGAGTAATGTTCTTACATATAAATGGAAATCCTTTTTGATATTTACACTACTGATTTCTGCACTTTCTTTAATCTCTGCTTTCAAATTAATAGACAATAACATCAGATTCCTTCCTTGGCTCACTCAGCACTTGTGCATATTTACCCAAGTGTCTAGAGTGGAGATTGTACACATATCTCTAATCCACCTGCCTATGTTAGTTAAAAGCCCAGATAAAATCAGCAGCACTTAAATCTTAACCTTTTAAGTCTGAAATGTTTTCAAAGTCTGGGCTCATGGCAACTCCACTGAAGAGGGGGAGAGAGGTGGAAGTTGAATGTAAAACATTTCACAGCTTGAACTATTGTTTCTTTCCAGTGGAAACTAAGCTTGGGAGTCCCGCAAGAGCGTTTCTCTGAGAGCATTAGTAAAGCTGACCAGCTCGTGAAGTTTGCTCTCGTGTTGAGTGCTCCTAGGCTCCCCGGGTCGGCTTCGTTTCCCTTCCCATCGATGGGCTGCTCCCGGAAATCCCAGCAAGGACAGGAGCGGAGTGTGAGCCAGGGTATCTGGTGCCCTCCTTCCTCGCCTGTGCCTTTCGCTCCAGGATTGGGCTCTGGCCCCTTTTGAGGCCACTGACTGTTTCAACGCCTGGTTGGCCCAGGACGGCAAAGATCTTCTCACAGCATGTTGTGCTCCCGTCTTCCTCCAGTGCTGGCAAGTCTCTTGTTGGCTTCCCGCAGGAGCTGGGCCCGAGCCAACATATGCACCTATTCCTTGGGGATGAGAGGCTGGTTTATGCGGGGGAGATGAATGGGGCAGGAAGGCAGTCTAGGTCAGTTATTTAGCATGAAAAAAGCCGTCGCCCGGCAGTATTGCCCAAGGAAGTGTGGCGCAACTGAGCACAAAGGTGTATAGACATCCTCCTCACACAGCGCTCCTCAGGGAGCACTTTAATTAGGAAGGAGGGCAAATTACTTGAGACATTGTCTGTGGAGTTATAGGGACAGGCGGTCCCAGCTACAGCTCCCCGGAGCCAGCGCTGCCCTCTGAGCACAGCAGAGGACAGCACCGTATTCGCTGGGTGTTCGCTGGGCATTTCTTCGATCTGCAGTTCACCCTGAGTCACGCATCCCTTGTGGGCCCAAGCATTAAGGTTTTTTTTTTTCTTCTTTTTCTTTTTTATTTACTCCAAAGCTGACACTGGGGGAAAGGGCTAGCTGGGAACAAGGATGGGGAAAGTATGTGTGCATCTCTCTTTCTGCCCATCTCTTTTTCTCTCAATCTACCCTCAACAAGGGTGTCTATAGAACACAGCATAATGCTGTATTGTTTGGTTAGGGATTTAATTTCACTCCATCACAAGCTACCATCGGAGCCCCTGTCATTGCAATTTGTCACAGTTTTTTGTGTGCTATATCTCACTGAAGTCACATCTCCTCCTCAGCCCATTGCATAATCTCCTAGTGTGGAACAAAGCTCTCCAACATAATGAAAGAGGTGAAATCAGGAAAGGGAAAGTCAATGGTTACCGTTATCGCTATAGAGCTCACTCCCACTGGCTCTGCAGGTTCAGTCGCACCAAGCAAAGCAGAGTAAGAAGGACATGCTGTGTGTGTGTGTTTTTTTTCTAAGCCCATTTATTGAACCTACAGGCAACACCATTGGCTGCTGAGAGATGTAATCCTATTCCCTCCTGCAGACCACCAGCCATAAAGAGGCTGCGGGATGTCCCACTGGCCCACCAGGGAGTTGAGAGCCTCCAAAATAGATATCACGGGGAAAGGAGTGGAGAAATCAGTTTACTTTAAAGGAGAGGATTGACTCATGTCTCAGGCTAATACGTTATGCTTAGGAAAAAAACCCTGAACAGTCAGAAACAAGACAGAATAGCATACTTTCAAGGAAAAAGGAACATCTGCCAAAATAAGCAGGACTTTATTTTTTATAGGAGGGTGGTCAGGGACTCTATTATGTGTTGAAGGCTGAATTTCAAAATGTAGCTTAACAGAGAACTGCTTAAATCTTATGGGGAATCATATGGTACTTCATAAGGCTGCCTGTGTGCTCGGAGCTGCACACCTAGTTGCATTGACCCAGTGAGGACCTCAGTTTCCTCCCTGCATTGCTCCTGGGGCATGAGTGCAACATCTTAATGTTCTTGCTTGATGAAAAAATTAGAAACTTGAATTTTTTTGAGATTCACTTACCACGATATCACCATAAACAGCACGTTGGCCCTTAAAAGGCAACATATACCAGAGAAAGAGGCTCCATAAAGTCCACTGTGGACTTTGTTATTACTATTGATTCCCTGTGGAAGGTGTTTGTGTAGAAGAGAAGGTAGCGAGTGGTCTGAGATGGGTAACTAATTCACAGGATAATATTATTTTTGTTCCTGAGACATGTCATTGCAGCTCTGCCTGCTCAGAACTTATGTTAAATCTGGCCACTCTTTCTCAGCAGTTGATACATAGATGTAGGCACCCAGATTTGAAATATCAGGAAAAACACTTTACCAGGCTGGAGTTCACAGGAAAAATGCATTGATTTGTATGTGCAGCTTACCAGATCTGACACCAGAATTGTGCTGAAAATTCATTTTGAGGGCTTCTTAAGAAATGTAAATAGTATCCCCTATGAGGTGTTTCAATTTCTCCAAGAGAAACAAAACAAAAGAAAAATCTGAAACATGAAATGTTTGTGGCCTTGGGTGAACTCTTTAATATTCTAATTTCTGCTAAAGGTTACTTTCTTTTCAATAGAAAAATTGCATTTCAGTTGAAACTTCACACTAAGTCCCCAAATTTTGATCAGTTCTAAACACTATCCTTTGACATTAAATAAAGAGAAAGTATAAGGTATTCACAAGACATGTATCAATTTGACATCAGTGTAACGTTTTTTAAGTGGCTCATTCAGGAGTGAAGCCCATGACTAACAGGCAAATGGCAGTAAGATACAAGGAAAGATGGTTTTACAAAGGGGAGCAATAAGAAAGGAAAATGTTACACTGTTTCCACCGTGTGTTTTATAAGGAAGATCAGGGTAACAATGAGTCACTATGGAAAGGATTTATGGGGCTGTGGAGCTAAAAGTCTGTAAAGATTAAAATTCTGATGGGGTTTGGATTTGGAATTGTTTCTGAGTTTAGTTTTATCCAGCACACTGTCCAAGTTATTAATCCTCTTGTGTTTTCTAAGCTGGGTAACTCATTGTCGATATGCTCCCTGGGCCAATTTCAGGCATGCCGGCCCACAGCCTGGTGTAATATTTCTTCAGGCGAATCACTGGGTGGTCTTGTCTTGTCTTGTGAAGAGTGAGAAGCAGATAGCAGGAGACTTTCAAGATTGCTGTTGCAGGCATCAGTCTTTGAGTGGAAAATAATCCACCTGGAAGGACACTGCCTTTCCAAAGAGGGGCAGCCGGAGCTCCGATTGGGAGATAAGTTACACTCTGAAATGTTTGCAGGGAAGGTGCAATTTGTCAGTGAGAGGCAAGGCTCGTGATTCGGGCTCTCTGGTGTCTGTTAGCAGCATCTGCCACTCGCATCCACTTGCAGCTTCTCTGGAATCTCCGCACTAGAAAGCAGCGCACTTCACTGCTCTGGGAGAGCAGGTGATTGGCACCAGCTGGCAGTTAACCCCCCTGACAAAGCCCAGAGACGTGTTGACTAGCTGCAGAACGTGTCTAGTGTCCGGCTTTCCGCAGTGATGGCCGTATGATCTTTTGCAGCGTAGGACACGAAGGGAGCCAAATTGGGACAATCCCAAGTCAAAACAGAGTAGGCAGGGTAAGTGCTCTGTGATAGTCTCAGCTCCGGCGCTGCTATCAACCACTTTTTCCTCACGTCATGAATGCTGAGATGCTCTTGGAGGAAAAAGATATGGCTTGAAAGAGAAGCAAAGAGTTTAGTTTGGGCTGTTTGTTCTTACAGGCAGCATTTACCCCCTGTGGATGCTGTCAGAGAGGGCGAGATGCCAGTGGACAGCAATGCCTGCGGTGAAGAGCACGGGCCCAATGTTTTGATGGTGGCAGCATGGAAGCCCGGGGTCGTCCTCTGCGTTAATCCCATGGTGTCTCTGAACTGCTGATGAGGCTGATCTCAGGTCTTGCCCCTAAGGACAAGCACTCTAGGTCAGATTCACTGTAGCTGTAAGTTTTTGCAAGCAACTTCTCCCCTGGAGCTTTGTGTGCCAGGAGAGGATATCGTGTTTCATGGAGAAGGGTATGATATTATGCCTAGGCATTAGATTTTACAGAGGAAGTTGGTGAATTTGTCACTTCCCTGCATAGTTCCTCTGCTTTTGCTTTTGTTATAGCAGTTTACATAGGGTAATGGGATAGGATGGAGCTAAGATCCCTTCTCTTTTGATGTTGAAACATTTTTACAAAGAGAAGGGTCAAGATGTTCACAGCTCAAGCTCGATTGGGATAAAGCAGCCCACTCTCTGAATTTATCCAAATTATCCATACTTGTGTTAGGACAATGAGTCATGAGATTTATGACACTGCTGTTTCTCGTCCCAGCTGGAACTACCACTAGAACATTTTTGTATGCCGGTCTGGCATTCTCAGCTCTGATCCCATCTGGAGCAAGTGAGTAAAATGCACCTGAATGGGAAACATTTAGCTGAATGTTTCAGAATGTTAAACCACAGCATCAGAGACTGAGACCTCAGGATTCATGTGACGGGGCCCAGACTTGAAGAACAATTTGCATTTGTTCCAATAAAGGCAGTGCTGGACTACTAGGATAAAGACACCAGCACAGAGATTATCTGCTGCCCTAGAACTCAAATGCCAGAGAGAATTTACTGAAGTTTTGTATATGAATGAGCATGTGCCTCAGACTGTTTATTGCCTTGATTCGCTCCTTGTTTTTGGTGTAACTTACAGAAGGAATGCATGGATTTTCAGCAAAAAAAAGTGACTTTTATTATTTTTATTATGCGTGTGCATTAACCTCAATCCACTAATATAAATTAGGAAGTTTGGGGGCTGCTCAAACATTGTCTCTTTAGCTATAGATCATCAAAGACTACATGTGAGTTGTAAATTGAAGTAGTATAGGTTATTTGTAGCGTGCTCATCTCCAATAATGGAAGAAAATCTGGACCTTTACGGTCTCCAGGAGTAGATTCTGAAAACACAGCTGCCAAGGCAAGGACTTCAGGGTCTGGTTTTATGGTTGAGTCTGTGCAGGAGGCATCCTCTGAACAGCAGTTTCATTCAGTTTCCTTACATCTTCAGAAAGATACTCTTCCAAAGCAATGCTAAAGGCATACTACTTATAACGTGTGTCTGAATGACTAGTTACGAAAAGTGCTTACGTGACAGAAAGAATGAGGTTATTTTTATTATTTTTATGCTTTTTTAATATCTTTTACATTATATTGTATTTTCATATTATACTTTATTAGTACGCATCAGCTACATGTCTTGCAGAGTGATCTCCAAAACAGTCTGAAAAATCATGTCAAAGAGAAAGGCCGAGGCTTGATTAATAAACACCTAGTAATGGATATCATATAGCTTTGAAAACATCTTTCTACTTCCATGTAACAGCATCACTTTACTTGCAGCTGAGTGGGCAAGGGAAAATACATTGAACTGAGTTTTGTTTAAGATACACTTCATGACATGAAGGAGAGCAGAAAACTTTATTGCCAATCAGTAGATCTTCACAATGCCATAATCTGTTCCTATTTCTAGACATTTTATGTAAGATAATGATGAGAATTTGTTTGAGGTTTTGCTCAGGAGCTTGGCTGGGTCCTAATGGCGGTAAATTCCTATCACAGGATTTTAGTACCTGGATTCCCGCTCTGCTGAAGGCAGCCCATATGACCCTAGGCAAATCACTTGTGATCAGTTTTTCAGTAGTTCTTCAGCAAGTTCTTATAAGTGCTTAAGCAGGTTAAGTGCCAAAATCCTATTAATTTAGTTTTGAAAAGCTGGCCTTTAGTCTCTCTGGCCCATATTTTCATAGGCATTTATGATCCCAACTACCTTTGCAGATTTGCCCCTCTCTGCCCTCAGTAAAAGATGGATAATAGCACTTCCCTATCTACCAGAGATGCAGGGAGGATAAGTACATTAAAGATTACGCAGAAGTCGCTTAGACTGGCTGATCACACAGGTGTATTTACATGGCCTGATTCTCTTCCCATTAACTCATTTGAAATAAATGGAAATGCAGCAGTAATAAAATTGGTGTCATTGAAGAATCAATCTTATAATGTGATATCCTGTTCAGAGACTGAATGGGTGTAAAACATGAGGGGAGAGGACTTGTCCCATTAAACAGGCACTGAGAGATATATAGGATGGAAGACTTTTTTCTTACCATCTCTTGCCATGATTGTGGGGGCAAAATGAAAACACTAGCTTTTGCAGAAGTACTTCCACTTCTAAAGCCGCTGTCTAAATTAGCTGAAATATCAGAACTGATCTGATATTCACATTAGCTACTGATTTACTTTTGAGGCAAAGTGAGCACAAACACTTTGGTACCAAAGGATGGCAATTTACACTCCAGCAAATAGCTGAACATTAATGACGTTCAGCCTATATGAAAGCATACATTTTATAGGAACCGCATTGGTTATGCTTGAGAAATCTTTCTAGGACACCCATTGCCCTGAGACTTATGCATCTGCATAAAGCCTATGCCATTAGAAACTGAACAGAACGGCCCGTCTCTCCCACGGTCTTAAGTTAACACTTTTCCTTTTGTCTGGGGCACCCTTTTCGAAACTTGAAATCCAATTGGCCAACAATTAAAGCCAATTAGCACGTGAGGAAAATAAACCGCAGGCTCCACTTCTGTGTATTTCCTGGGCTGTTAGAAAGCCTAGTTAGCTCAAGGCATTAGCATAGTTCAGGATCGGTCGAGGCACACAGCAGAGACTAGTTGGCTTAAAGTATTAGAAGGCTCCGATAGGGGTCTGGCTGCGCGGCGGTGTTATTCGGAGCTCACAGCTGCCAAACATTCTTGACAGGAGATGAGGCAGATGTCCAAGGACAATCAAAGAGAGAAGAAAGTTTAAGCCAACGTTTGCCTATCTCATATTCTCTACTTGATCCTCTCCTCAAAGACAAGGCACAGCTGTTGCACTTCAAGGTCTATCTGGCTGAACCCACCAACTCCTCCCTTTCTCCCTCCCGGCCTGCCTCAGCTTTCTGTGTACTGGACTTTGGCAACCTACCAGACCTCATTAACTCCTAACAGGACAATTCATGACATTAAATGGGCCTTATTTAATCTTTTTGTATGTGTGTGAGTATTTGAGTACAATTCTGCCGCATACTAATTGCATGAAAATGTGGCAGATTATCGTGATGTGAGTGTTGCCCAGCAGCCTGCACGGGATCACCGTAGGCCACAAGAACAAGCACTGTAACATTAACAAGGTGATTTGTTATAGCTGTGATGGCAAAGGTGATACAAAAACAGCAGATGAAAGTGTTTCGCAGACAAAGGCATCAAGAGGCTTGGTCATTTTGCTCTCACTGATGAATAAAAATACAAGAACTGTTGTGATAATGAATGCCGTGAATGATGGCAGGTGTATTAGTAAGAACAGGAGTGTGGTATCTATAGCTCCCAGCCCATCACAACAATTTATCCCACTCACAGCCTGCTCTCTGTGGCCCTCTTTTCTGGTTGATAGTTTGGTTTGGGCAGGGAGTGAGCTGTTGGCCGGATTTGGTGAAGCGCAGATCAATTCCTGCTGCTTTT
Organism: Apteryx mantelli; assembly: GCF_036417845.1. NCBI lineage: Eukaryota > Metazoa > Chordata > Aves > Apterygiformes > Apterygidae > Apteryx > Apteryx mantelli. The sequence continues at coordinate 6,390,496 of NC_089992.1, forward strand.
TTTCTGAGTCCCACAGCATCTCCTCTCTCCCATGAGATGGTACATATGTCTACTGTGTGGCCGTATGAGATGGGATGCCTCCATTTCAGTGCCATAATAGCTGTGTGATAAAGGAAGAGTCAGGATACAGAGCCTTCAAACTCCCCCTGAAGGGAATATATAGCCTATTAGGCCCCCAAAATTGGATGTCACTGACCTAGAGGAAGAGATTAGGTCAAAGAAACTTGGGCTCTGCCGCTGGTTCACTCTATAACCTTGAGCAAATCACTTCCTTTCTTCATGTTTTGTTCTGAGTCACTATATGGGAGTAATAACATTTAGCTACATTTCAAAAGCACTTTGAGACTGTCAGAGGAAAGGAATTGGCTAACTTCTATAGAGCTGTGGAAAAGAGGTAGCTGGCTGATTTAATTCAAGTAACCAGCTGAGTTTCCTGGTCCAAAAAAATTTGGAGAGTTTGTTTTAGATTTCCCAAATGTTAGATTAGACAACACAAGTTTCTCAAAGGGGGAGATACCTTCATGTTTGAAGCTTTTTGAATATTTTACATATGGAGATTTTTTGCACATGCAAAGTTGCAACCGTGTGCAAATAGAGGCTAAGATTAAGACATTTGTCATTTTGGCCCTAAAAATAAAGCTGCAATGAGGTTGAATGAGCAATCCTACAGTAACAAACATTTGTATGTCCATAATGGAGCAGTTCTCCCTCTCTGCCAAGTTCAGTGAAGAATCACATTTCTGGACTTCCAGCAGTTGTAGAAAACATGCTACTTACCTATTATTCATTATACCTATGATTATTATTACCTCCTGCCCTCCACCCATTCCTTTCATTCATCCTTTATATTTTGTCTTCGTCACTATAAACCATACATGCAGGCACAGTAGCAAACACACTGAGGCCACCACATGCTTGAAGCTTAGAAGTGCTATTATAATACAAACAATATATCATTGCCACGAAGTACAGGCACGTGACTGAAATGGTTGAATTATTACCGCTCAATGAGTTACTGCCCATCAGCTGAGCCACAGTAACTGTCTGCATGTATGTTCTTAAAGTACCACAACTATTAAGTTAACACATTTCCTTACACTGTGAAAGGGGTTCCCACGCCTCAGGTGGCAGGCAGTAACTAGTTAAACTGTGGTAAATGGATCACTTTCAATTGTGTGCCTATATCCATAACATAATCTGGGATTTCAAAGGAGCCTTGGGCAATCAGTATCTCCCACTGCTTTACAGTGGGCTTTGCATTGCCTCCATCCCTTAGGATCTCAGCTATAATTCTGAGAATAAAATATTGTCAAAAACTATTTTGACTGGCTCCTAAACGTAATAAAAATCTATCCCTGAAGAGTCATCAGTGACCTGTCTTTGTGTGCCAGATTTAATTTTCTGTGTTGGGAGGAGGGGAATAAAAACAAACAACCCCTCAGACAATGACATTGGGATCTGAATGTGCTGTGCTTCCCAAGCCATCCAAAATCAAACACAAAAGGATGCAAAGCATTCCCAAATGCCTTCTCTTCACTTCTCTTCTCACAGCAACTCTGATGGACTAAAACCTTCGGCTGAGAACGAGCTCGTGACCACAGCAGTGATTTAGCAGCTCTTTCTCACTGCAGCAGCCTTTCTCTGCATCTCTCCAAGGCCTGGGCTTGCAGCATTTTGAATTTTTGGTGGCTGGATGTCTCGGGGAGAGCAGTGCAGTTTCTGCCTCTCTCTTTATCATGGAGCTAATGGGCTATTTCAAGCTCATCATGAGCTTAACAGACAAAGGGAAGAAAGCCAGTCTGAAGAAGGGCCTTGTTTGTCAAGGTTTGTGGGGACGGGTCGTGCTCCAGGTTGCAGTGTGCTGCTATGGTACGGGTGACTAGGGGAGGATATCAGACACCCATGTGATCTCCCCGGGAAGCAGCCGGGACTTTTGCCTTCTCAGGCCTCCAGGACAAAACGGAAATGCATTGTCAAAGCTCATGAATCCAGCGCTCAAGAGCAATGCTGCAATAAAAACAATGCGTGCGCAACCCTGGCAAACAGGCTGGGATAATTTGGGTGCAACATTTTTGCCCGACTCTCCGCTGGCTGAGGAAGCACTGGTTTCACAGCTATTGCCACTCTTTGCACAAGAGGAATTTGGCAGCTGAAGCCCTATCCTCTCACATTCATTAAAAGCCCCATTTATTCCATGTGATTTAGTGCAATGAGACACATTAGGAAGCAGAATCAAACTGGTACTTGAAAAGTTGCTTAGGTCTATGCTGTTAAAGATATTTAGGCACCTAAGTTGCTTCAGAAAGATTTTTCCAAAATGCCAGGATGATTAATTCCTATTAATTTAAATAAGAGGCAGTTAAATGGGGCATTTATTTGTCAGTGCCTAACTGCTTAAAAATTGGTTGGTGCTGACTCTGAAGATTTAGAAGCCCTGGATCTTCACCATAGCCAAAATCCTGTGAAGCAATGATTATTTTTCCTGTTCAAAGCTTTCTGCGTTTTTGGGCCTATCTCCTGTGCCTATCCAGGTCCATATTCTTGTTACTGCTGTTTTAAAGGTGGCTGGTTTTCAGCGCCTGGGGACTGATTTGCTTTATACCTATGGACAGATCACACCTAAGGCCTCTTAAATGTTTAAGAAAGGGTGAGGCTCAAATCACCCATGGCTTCATGTCCACCATCCCCAAGAATAAGCCTGAATCCCTATTAGCCCCTACAGTAAGGGTGGCTAGATGAGGTGTGATTTTGACTGTATAAGTTTAAAGAAGTCAAGATGAAACACTGTCACTACAGCTCCACTTTTTACATTCAGGTTGTGCTCCTGTGTCTGCCCAAATCCCTCTGTGTCTCCTGGTGCTTTTGCTGTGCAATGGGCCACGCTTCTGAGGCACAAGCAAGTGCCTAGTTTGCAGGGTCTGCTCTGGAAAGGACAGAGTTCTCCGTATAACGTGTGGTAAAACAGAAAGGATAGAAAGAAATCTCAGCTGTTGGCTTGGCTGGAAAACATTGGTTTTGGGCTACAGTTCCCTCTCTAGAGAATGTCTCGGGGCTGGGAGCCAACAGGCCAGGGCAAGGAGCCGGCAAGTTGTGTCACTCTTCCCTTGTGAGGGCACGACATCACATCAATACTTTCCACCCTCTAAGAGGAGGAAAACTTGGTCGTGATCACTGCAGCAGGGCGTGCGGTCCGCTCCACCAGCAGCAAGGCGGTCTCAGGTGTCCCCTTTCTCGGCAGCGCCAGCGAGGGACGCCAGCCAAGGGTGGAACAGGCCTGCATTCAGCCGCACGGGGTCGGTCAACCAGAGAGAAACACAAGGAAAATCTTTCTTCAAGTCCCCAGCTGAGTTTGCCCTGACACTACCCCACCTTGTTTGAGGGAGGGAAGAGTCTGGTTACTACGAGCACTTTTTGTTCATTAAACTGGAGCTGCAAGAACTAATTTGCCTTTTGGGCAAGCTTGCTGAATACAAAGCCGTGTGTTGTCCCTCTGTCCCGGGGCCGGCTCACACGACCTACTGCGTGAGCACTCACACAATGTGGCAGGCACCGCTGGCATTTCTAGCACTTCACGTCGGAGGCGGCAAAGAAAGAGCTTTGGCTAGCGAGCAAAGAGATTTCCTGATTTTCCTGGCCCAGCGCAAGAGCTTTTCTTTGAAACGTGGCAGCACTTTGCATTTGCATCGCTATCATTTCCCTCACCTGAATTTTGCTGGCGCCAACACGGGTTGCAAGGAAGCACGTTGCATTTTATCGTGTAAATCCTGCTGCTCCTTGCAAAGGGCAAGCCTCAAGATGACCCTTCCTCAGCGGAGCGAGGAGGGGACGAGGCGCCCTTCAGCGACTCCTCTGTAGGGGCTTTCACTTCCCAGGAGGGTCAGTCCCCAGCAGCTAAGGACACCTTTCTGCCGGTGAGGCCAATATCAGGCACGCCAGGCCTATTTGAACCCAGATGGCAATAACTTTGGAGAAAGAAATCTCTCACTGCCCCATGAAGGAGCAAAGGGAAGTTTACCAAAGCCCCATATGTAGCTGAATCATTTTAAGCTGCTCAGGTACAGACACACCTCTTCCTTATCCAGAAACCTCCTCAGGGAAAGAAGGAAAGACATATGTTTGGCCTCTGCAGCAAGCTCTTATCTTGGCAGGAGAAAGCTATTGATGTTCATGTTTCACATTTCTGGCGCCCAAAACAGGTTCTGATGTTTAAAATGAGGCAGCAGTGGAACCTGTTTTAAATATGTAACAGTCTTGGAAAGGAACAGTCTAATCACTTCATTATCCAACACAGCAGAAAATGGTTTGAAAACCAAACTTGGAAGAGGGGGGCTTAGAGGAACCTTCTGCAACAAGACATTGCCGGTATTAACCCTGGTATTTATTGCTCATTTTAACTATGGTGCACAGCAAGCATTTTCTCAGCCTCGCATTGCAAGAATATATAATTCATATGCTTAATATTTAGCCTCAGCTCTCCTTGCATATGTTACAGTGCTGGAGACTGTTTGTGTGTTTGCTATATATCAGTTGACACCTCTGTAAAATCTTTATATTGAATGCCTTTGGCAACTATATGCCAAATAATAGCATTACCATTTGTAATTTTCTTAGCTGCAGCTTTCCTGTAAGCTTTGCTCTATGCATTACAAGTAGGAAGGATTTAAAGAGCTTTATTGGTTCTCAAGTCTTCCTAATGACCTTTCCTCGCTTTTGTAAGTCAAAATAACTTTTTCCTTTTCTCCTTGTGCATTTTCAAGTAAGACTGCAAGAGCTCCTAAGCAAATAAGTAAGAGAACTAGATAATTGGTGCCTCTGCCCCCGCTTTAACTCTCTCTGTTCCTCCTCTTTCTCTCTTGCTTCCTCATCAGGGTTCTCCGGTGTCACCCTCGTATTTTGTTGACCTTGCAAATGCTTTTCTTCCCTTGCTCCCATCTTCAGATCTACTCATTATATTAGCAGTGCTGGAAGAAGAAATAGTAAAGACGCTGGCGAAAGATCGGGGCCTAGCCGTACTAAGTGCTATACAAATAACACAAAAGCTGTCCTTGCTTCTGAACTCGCAATGTAGGATTTAGACAATATGCCACTGGGGAATAAATCGATAAATGGAAAGGAGAGGAGTGTTTAAGAAGGAGATGTGTTTATACCTATTAATGATTATGTGGAGTTTCAAAGTTACATTATTTGCTTCTTTTATAAATTCTGCCCGTTTTCACCTAAAACCACTCAATACTTCCCTGAATCTGTTTTGTCTGTCCTCTGCAGTGTCTGGCCCATATTAGGCTGTGAACTTCTCAGAGCTAGGACTGCGTGTTATTCTTGTGTGGGTAGCACTAGGTACATTTACAGAGTTGTATATTTGCTTAATAAAAATAAATAACCAGCAGAAGTTCCAAGCTCAGAATTACTCCAGACACAGCATTTTCCTTATTGCTTTGTCTTGTGGAAAACAAAGCACATTTTATCCTACGTTTATCATGTAGCTTATGTGGTACTTTTCATTTTGATGTATGGCACACTTTCTAATGTGTCTCCCCTCGTGTCTCTTTATTACTAAAGTGTTTCAGTGGAAAAGTATATTACAAACAAATAAATAACTTTCAACTACTGTCACTAGACTAGCTAGTGAACCACAACCACAGGCTACTTGGGTCTGTTCATTATGAAGTCTTATACCAGATTTTCTGATTATCTTTTTATTTTAACAAATGGTCCTCCCAGCTTCACCCCCCAAAACTTTGCTATCCAGCTGCTGTTCTCATATATCCCTCCAAAGGGATTTTGGAGCTGGTTCAAGGCATCTCAGAAGTAAAAGCAAAACTCAGTTTAGTTTCCCCCAAAATGAAGGGCTGGAATGCGGGAAGGGGACGGGAAAGGAGAAGGAGCAGAGAGGCAGAGGATGGGCAAGGTCTCTTGCTGTGTCTTGGGGGAGGGATGAGAACGGTGACACTGCTGGTGCAATGGGCCACCTTCACCCCCGGCGGCTCCAGTCCAGGTGCCCAACATCTTCTCGGCCACAGCGACAGCTGCAGAGAGCCTGGCTTTCTAGGGCTGCGAAGGCAAAACAGGCAAAACAGGCATCAGTCGCGGCTGCTTTACTCTACTGAACAGTTGGGTACCTTGGCCCAGGCTTGGTCTGTGCTGGGTACCAGCTCTGTCTGCGCTGCTACAGACTCAGCCTGGATTTTGTGACAAGCTCAGCTAGGAAGCAGGGGTTTGGAAATGGTTGAAATTGTGGAGCATGGCTGGCTGGGGCATGGGGGCTGGATGGACAACCCTGGCTAGTGTTGCCTGGGGTCCGATCGGGAAGTGATGATGAGCCGTCCATCAAATGTCGCCAGCTGGGAAGACTGGAGAGAACAAGTTTATATACACGAAACGTTCTTTGTCCATTTAGGAAGGAGAGGAAGGCAAAATCATGGCCTAAAAATAGCAGTTTGGGAAGCACCTGCAAACCTTCATTAGTACCGCAAACCTGTTGTTGGTAACTTAATAAAGGTGCATGGGCAGGAGGGCGCAGGCTGCCACTGCTGCCGCAAACACAAGCGAGCCCTGTGTTCGGCAGGGCCAGGATCCCACCCCCCCTTCCCTCCACCATCACCTTCCTTCTCGAAAGCACCAAATGCGCCTGAGGTTGTTTTACATGAGCTGGGCTGTACATGCAAAACTCTGTGACAAGCCCATTAAAAGTGTGTTAAATTACAATACTCCTGTTTAGGCTCCTTCACCGAGATGTGGCTCCTAATTTATGGCAGCTGCTGGATGACAAAGGCAGAGATGAACTGAGGAAGCAAAGAAACTGCGCGAAGGGAAACAGATAGCATGGCACACATTCCTTCAGGCAGGCCTGAAGCCTAGCCACGTTTGTTTGTTTTTAAGCTTTTTCTATGAAAATACAGTTGTAAAAGAATTCTTTTAGCCACGTCCTTTCTGCTCCCTGCCCCAGCCTGATTGTGTGAAAAAACAGCTTTGCCATAAACAGATTTTACTATATCAGAGTCAAATTTTACTACATCATTATAAGAGTGTTCCACTGGGTAACATGATTGGCTGCCCTCTCCGAGCACTAGTGCTAATACTGTAGTGAAAACATGCCATCACACTTCCCCAATAAAAAGTTTTATTGTATCCCAGTGCACGTTAAAAACAACACTAACTGCATTAATACATTGTAATTTACTTTTGTGTTATGGAGCAAATGACAAACCTAGTGCTAATGAGGTCATATTTTCCGTTACCCCAGTGCAAACCCTTGGTTAACCCAGTCCTCCGAGGTTTCCAGTTGGAACTCCGACACACTTGTGTGCGCACACGCGCACGCACACTGTGCCTGTGCTGGCAAGGGATGTTCCCATTATCGTTTTGCCAAATGTGGTGATATAATACGATTTTATTGAAAACCGCTGCTTTTGAAACAAACAGTTTTTTATCACTGTGGCATTCGCATTTTGTTCACCGGGCGTTCTTTAACGAAAAATATATACCTGCATTCCCATCACCAGTGCTGAGCCGTTCTTGTGAAGTCCCTTTCACGCTGTAGTGAACAGAGATGCAGTTCTTCTGTGCTGCAGAAGAGGAGGCTGCATGGATCCTTTAGGGATTGCTTATATTTCAAGTGCAATTATTTAAGAAGCTGTAAGCTTTCCATTTTATTTTGTCATGAGCTGAATGTTAGAAGAAAGCTCATTTCTCAGGAGACATGGATGATTCTTTATTTCTAAACTTCCTGTGGTGTTTTCTTAATGATGCTATTAAATGATTAAGCTTTGCTTTTATAAATTAAATTGCCAAAATGAAATCATTAAGGCTCTCTCGGTTTTATTAAGCATAGTTATTTGCCATCGTGTGTAAATTCACTTAAGTAATCATCTACACTATCTGCTTTAAAATTGTGTTGGCAGCACGACTGGGAAGTCAGTTCAGAGCAGTGGATGGAGATACCTGTCTCTCTTCCATTTCAGAAATACTCCAAATTTGCTAATGAGAGAGAGCAAAGGAAGTGTTTGAGGAAGGCAGGCCAATGCTGAGGGCTTAGCGAGTGACAGATCCGCAATCTTGCCCTGCAGCCGCTCTTGGGTAGGCACTTGCTGTCACTCCAGGGCTCAATGCTTTGCAAATGGCAACAGGGGCTTGCACACAGGTGCAGCCTTCTCCGTCCCGTGTGAAACACAACTGGGGCTCCAGCAGGTTGCATTAGTTAACAAATGACTTTGTCTTTATTTTCCCTCCAGTCCCTTCCCGTTCTCTCTTTTGGTATCTCTTCTCCGCTCTGTGCTATTTGTTCTTGCCACATTTTAGTCGCTATTCTGCTGATGAATTAGTCTGTTGCTCAGGGAGAAAATTGATCTTCGCTCTTACAGAAGTTGCAAAACAAGTTACGCTTAGTTCAGGCTGTGGTGTTTTGCTCACCCGTGCTAGGGTAAGAAATAGATGCTCCTAAGTGTATAGAATTGAACTGCAGCTGCAGAATCTAAACTAGAGACACTCGCTGATATTTACATTTAAAGCCATTCCCTTTAGCTCTTAAAACCACTATACATTTTTAATAATGTTTTATCAGAGAGGTTTTCTTTGTGGAAAGGCTAAAGTGAGAAAGGATGGGTGTCTAGTGACTCAGGAACTAGCCTGAGTAGGGAAATCCTTGGTCTGCTGCGTATTTCTGTTTTCTCCCACTGTAACCTATGGACAGTGTGAGGATAGCGATGGGGAGGCAGCCTGATACGATAATGCAAGTATCTTCAGTAATTGTTCGTATATGTTCGTAAGACGGGTGAATTATGCACAGCAAAGCAACCGAGGAAGCCGTGGTTTCCTCTGCTGCGAGGGGATAACTAACTCGTCCTCCCTTGGTGTCGCGAAGGGCAGGTTCGTGCCCTGGCGTCCCACCAAGCAGGGCTCGCCGGTGGCTGTCGCCGCCTTCTCCTGTTGCTGGAGAAGACGGAGATAACGCGGAGGCTCCGTAATCGAGTTTGGCTTGTGGTCAGAAACTGCGTGGCCGCGGGGAGAACATGCCTCTGGAGCAGCACAGACCTCTCTGAACCTCTGGCAAAGTCTCAGTGCCCTCCTCTTTTTATGTTTTTTCATTCAACTTGTGAAATATAAAAATAGGGAGTAATCGATAATAGTTTTTTCTCGTGTTGCAAGCAATGTTTAATGCCATTCACTTTCAAACTTCAGCAGGTAAATATTCCCAAACTCAAGGCTGTATGTTATCATTTTGCCAGCTTGCTGGCAAATAAATGAATAAGTAAATATTTCCTATTGTCTTTTAAAAACATTTTCAGAAACCTATGAGTAACCACAGTTCTCCAGAAACATCCCTAAGCTGATCACAACAGTTTGCTTAAATTTTGGGTGGCAGAAGATAATCAAGTTGAAGGAATTTCAGAATAAAAAATCATTCTGGACAAAAAAATGTGTTTCAAAACTAGTGAGATGCAACTTTTTCTATCCTTACTTTTTTTTCTGTGGCTCTTTCTTCTCTAAACTGATAGTTTGGCAAACCTGAGAGAAATTTGCACAATAATCTGGTACTGAGAAACCTGACTATTTTTTTGTTAGTACTGCTGAATCCTTTCTCTTATTTCTCATGAATAAATTTTGGGTGTAATGTGGATCTAAAATTTAAGATTCTACATCTGAGTTTTGCCTGTTTCCATTCTTAAAGGTACTTATTTACTCAGACTTTTCTAGAAATCAAATATCCAGAAGTCATGAAACAATTCTCTGATGATGGTAATGTTAATGCAAAACAATTTGCATTATACACACACACACACACACATATATTTTTATATATATATATATATATATAAATATTTGCTACTTATATGTTGTTAACATATATCTGCTATAACTTTAAGATACTCTGAAATATATGAAGTGCTTTTAAATTTGATCTGGAAGCATATTAAAACAAATGAAAGTCAGCAGTAAATCCGGGACAATATTATTGAAAACCTGAGGCAGATACCTGTGTTGTTTGCAGAGAGGCCTTTCTGCCAGACTTAGAATAGTTTTGGCTGAATTTTCAATGAAAGAGTTTAAACCATAGGAACAATAAATTTTTTGACTTGACAGAAAACATTGTTGTATAGACAAATAACTGGCATGCCAGTAAATAAACGGAGTGCACTTTCCAAACATCAATAGATGCCTGGGCAAAAGCCATTTTAACAGGAACAGATTTTTTTTGTGTGTGCAGTGGCTCCTGTGTAGTGTTTGGAAAATGTACCCATATGTCTACTCACAAATAATGTTCACCTGTAAGGAAATGCACACCAGGTTTATGGATGCTATTGAGTATTCCCCGTCCTACTACTATGAATAATGATGCTTACATGCCCTCAAACATGGAAAATGCTCATCTGAATGCACTGAAGTAGCCTGACATACAGATTGTTGACATTATTTTTTAAAGAAGTATTCACACGTGCAGTTGGCAGCGTTATCCCTGCCACACGCCAGGAGAAAGAAGGGCTTTTGGAACTTAGCAGAAACCCAGTTACTGATGTTAGCTGATCCTGGGAGTTTGCTCCAAAGTATTCAGGGGAGAATAGCAAGGCTGAAGATTTGGATTCCCCAGGGTGGGCAATTGCTCACTGCTCGTGCGTCAGGCCTGAGATAGACTGCCTGGCCTTCGGCAAATAACTTTGCTGCCTGTTGCCTCTTTTCCCCCATTTGTAATAGCTGAATAGGTATAATTATGTATCTGTTGCTTTCGAAGATAAATTAGTTCATATTTTGCAAAGCAGGTGGAAAAAAAAGAGCTAGTCACCTCTGGTCTTTTCATTCTTCTTCTTTTTACTAACTACCCGTTGGAATTGTTTGCCTTTGCTAGGAAAAGGCTATTAAAAGAATAAGAAATGCAAGCTGGCATTTCTTCCTGACGTACAAGGTTATGGTCCTGAGCATTAAAATGCCACCAACCTGTTTAGCAAGCTTGACCGGGGTAGGCCAGAGCGACACAAGAGCAGCAGCAAGACTCTTCTGCAACAGCTACAACAGGTAGCAATTTGACTCGCTGTGCCTGCATCCAAATTTCATCTGCGGATCTGAGCCCTGAATCGCGTGTTGCTAGGCGGATACTATTTTCAAACGTTTAAGGAAAGCTTTTGAGTGTAATGTGCACTTCTCTCCTTCAACATTTAAAGACTGCAGCAGTGGGAGAGGCATGCGGCATATCTGAAAAAGCCTGAAAGCTGATGAAATCTCAGTTAGATCTGTTATCTCCCAATGCTTTAAAGGTCTTCAGCTGGGAGATTAAAGAACAAGGTTACTGTGACAATTTGTTTACACGCAGGGAGAGATTAAGATCTCGTTGAAAAGGAATAAAAATAACATCATCTTGAGCTGTCACAGCATGAGACCCATTGTAATCAACACTGGTCTGATTTCAGGGATAATTTAAGACCAATTTATTATCTTAATTAAAAAAAAGAAGAAGAGAGAATTCAGTGTTTCAGATGCCAGTTGGACTGCTAAAAAATGATGCCTCTGGAGTATCTACGTTTCACACAGTTAGAAACTTTAGAGGTGTTCTGAAAGGGAAGCCAAATCCAGATGATACAAACATTTGAATCTGTCTTAATGAACATTGGGTTAATTATAGAGTTAACCACAGAAAATCAACACCAAACTCCCAAATCCCCAAATGCACTGAGAAAATGAACACAGAAAGCATCATTTCCCAAAGTCTCTTTTGTCCCTAACTGGCAGGCAGTTGAAAATAAAATAAATATACATGCAGAATTCCCTATGACTATGTTTCATGTATTTGACTGTGAAATGTTTTAACTATTTAGTTACTCACAATAATAATAATAAGAGGTCATGCTGAATATTCATCGTATCTGGTTTTCCTGAAATTTAAACTCCTTGAGTTGCTGGTATCCCAACAAATGCAGAAGCAACTTAGAGTTCAGAGCAGGGTTTGCCATGTTTCACAGGCATTTGATGTCAATTAGTACTTAAAAAGAGACCGTTTCTAATTCATGTGAAATAGAGAAATCTATAGCTCTTCAAATAAAATGGAGTGAAAAATGAAGACTAAATGAATTTACCTTGCCTGTTTTTGTGGTGCTTTTGCACTTGTTTTTAGCAAACATTCAAATGGTTATTTCTATCTCTGATGCTTGCAGGAACAAATTTTAAATTTGTTCCTTATGGTCATTCACCCTTGGAAGCTGCTGAAACAAGTTGCTGTATGCTCATCGAGCTGGTGGAAGAGTATCAGGTGACTCATACGACAGAGCAGTTGGCACAAATAAAAAATTTTAAAAACAACTAGAGAAAAAAAGGAAATTCACTGCAGGTATATTTTTTAAACAAATTTGAATCAAATTTGGCAAACTGGAAGAGCGTTTTCAGACATTTCCCTCAGAGAAAAAGGTGGGATGAGATGGATGAGTTACTCACTGTGATTTGCCCAGGTCTCATGTCTCCACAGCTCCATTTTACAGGACCACCCTTGGGGATTTTCTATTCAGCTTTGAACCATTCCAAACCTTTGAAACAGTCTCAAATGTGGAATAATTGAAGTGGATTAAATGAATCCATGAGCACCACAACCAGAAAAAGGGTTAATCAATGAATTCTCACCTATATGTAAAATGCAAAGGACTGGAGGGGATTCTGGGTGGGCATTGATTGGATCCAAGTGCTCCAAAGCAACCATACACACGGCGCTCCTGAGGACTTCCAGATACGAAGACTTTACTACATCCTCGAGCAAACTATTCCAGTGTTTCACTGCCTTTAGCTTTAACAAGTTTTACCTACAGAGTGATTGAGATGCTTGAACATAGGTCTCTACTGCCTTTTTAAATGTCTTACAGCATCTTGCCATGCCTACAGCTTCATCACAAGGTTACAAAGCTCCCGTAGGTCCTTTATCATATCTGCCAGCCTGTTTTGGATACCCGGGTGCCCAAATCGACACTAAATACTTGTGTATGGGCACCTGAATTGTTCCCCTAACCTGAATGCTTCTTGCTGTAATGTAACATCTTTACTTTTTGGCCAAGCCAGCGTGGCTAGGGAGTACAGATTGTTTCCTTCTTTCCTCATTTACTTTCCTGAAGACCCTCAGTTAAAACAATTGTGTTTATTCAGTCTTTTTGCCACAATCCGAATTCCCTAGATCGCTGATCGTTCGGGTTGCTTTCCCTGGACCCTCTCTGAACAGTCCACATCTTTTACGAAGTGCAGCACCCAAGAGAAACACAACGCTCCACCTCCGCTGGCCCCAGCCAGTGCTGCCTGGACTGGAGGTCGTTCAGGAGTCTCGCTGGCCTTGCTCCTGCTCATATGTGCTAACATGACATTTGCCTTTTCCACCACACCATGACAGTGTTCCCCCCCTCTTCAGCATGAGGCATGATCATCTTTTCATATGCTTCAAGGCAGAATCGCCTCCTTGCCAGCCTCTCCCTAGTGTTCATGTACCTTATTCCTAACCAGATGTAGGACACAGAACTTGACCTTAGGAAGTGGTATCCTATTTTTCCAGACCATTTTTCTCCACTTTGTCGAGTTCTCTTTGCATTGCCTTCCTTCCTTTCAGTGAGCTGGTTAACTCTCCCAGCTCAATGTGCTCTGAAGATTTAACACACATATTCCTTATTTCACCAGCTTTAATGAACATGTTGAACAGAACCAGTCTGACCCTGAGGGAGCTCGCTCAGTAGAGCTTTCCGTTTTGACCCCTGATGACGTACCTCTGCAGCAGGGTTGTTCAGATACGCTTTGCTACATGGTTCTTTTATTCACTTGCCCCTCTCAGAGAGTCATTTTCCTGGAGATTTGGGGCCTGGTGTAAAGGCACTGATTTCAAAGCAGTGCGTCATTTTACCCCAGTAGAAGATCTGCCCGTTTATTTCCCCTCTCCATTGAATTCCTTTGTCCTGTTGCCCTGTATATAAAGGCAATATGAATAACCCTGGGCCCTGTGCGTTTGTGCCGGGGGAGGTTATTGTGACTCACACTACCATGCTTTTTTGTTCCCCGTTGGTGCTGTATTGCCTAGTGCATGTCTTCACTCCTGGCTCTCACCACAAAAGGCAGCAACAATCAGGCGAACCTCCGAATGAGTAATCTGCTCACAAAGAGCCCTTTGAGCGCACCGAGTAGTTGCAGGGAGGAAACGTCCCACTGGGGAACCAGGTGGACGGCAAACATTCGCTTTCCATTACAAATGAGTTCAAGGGAAATGGAGTCACCCCAGCATGGGATGCCAAATCCGTATCCAAAGCTACTTCCCACCATCCAAGCCAGACATGCTTCCCCTTTCTCTCCCTCCCCATCTCCCCTCCTTGTTTACAAACACGTTTACAAGTACTTGATAGGTGACCTTATTTACTTAGTAACCTGTGGATTCATTTATCTTGAAATTAGCAGGTAATGAACTGGAAACCCTCAACAACCCTCCCACTAATTAACATGATAATAAGATTGTTTTGCTACAGAGGTACAATTAGCATGTATGAGCTGGAGGGGGAGAAAGATCAATAAAATGTCTGAAGGGTACTAGGAACCAGTCTCAAGAATAGAACAAAAGAAGAGAGCTTTATGGGGTTACAACAGCAGCAACCACTTGCAGGGCCTATCGCTTTAAAGATATCTGAAGTCCTGGGTATTCTTTCCATTAGATTGCCTGCAAGCAGACTGGAAGGAGCTACCTATACCATACACTATTTCTTGCCATTCAGAGTAGATTAAGGGTGTATGAAGGGTATTCATAGACAGTATGTTCTACAATGTGGTGGGGGGGGAAGTTGGGTTATATGGCATAAAGTTGGGAAATATATATGGCATCTGTCCATAAAAACAATGCAGGTATTAGACTGTGAAAGGAGATGATGTGGAGTCATTTGCTGCCCATAATCATGCAAGGACTTCAGCATGTGCATTCAGAAACCCTGTTCACTGTTCAGTTGACTTTAAGGAGATTACTTGGGTAAGTAAAATAATACTTAAACATAACTCTTTGCAGGATCTTGCCTTTACATAGGGAACTGAACAGGAAATAATCAGGATAAAATTGCATCAGAGTTTTAATAGTCACTCTTTGCTAAGCCAGATCAGTTTGGCTGAAGGGTGTTAGGGAGCACTCTCATGAGGGGGTGATGTACAGCTGGAGAGAGCTAACTTTGCCCGATAGGTATGTCCATCTCCTCAAAATTGCTGATCGCTCGGAAGAAAGCTGCTCTAAAACAAGGATGAAGGAGCAGAATTCCTCCCCAGAACAAGGAATATGAAGGAAAAGGGAGAATTTTTCTTTTGAATATTCATAGTTCCTTGTCTATTAATATAATATTTCCATATACATGGATTGGTTCCAACACATCCAAGAATGTGTTGGGGATGAGAGGAGAGATACACAGCTGAGATCCATTATATGGCTAGAAGCAAACATGGCATAGTAATTAGTGCTAGTGGGAGAGAGAAAGGGGACAGGGCTACAGCCCCGTGAGCCTCGCTGTGTCCATCTGCAGGTAAACCCGCACCTCATTATTGAAGATAAACTGTAAAGTAGCAATCTTGTGCTTGGGGCACTGTTTGATGTTGAGTGGAAGAGCCAGTGAACTCTAATACTACCCTTCTGCTGGATAAATCAAGAACTCTAGCCCTGTTTTTGGAGGAGGAGCTCAGTTTAAATCCCTGTAGGTCTCAGTGAGGCTCAATTGGATTTTTTTATTTTTTGTAAGTCCTCATAAGCATTTGCTCCTTTGCACAAAGCCAGATTTTGCCCTAGCTGACTTGGGAAATTAGATCATTCACAGTTGCTTGACGTACATGGTGGGTGCTGAAGGCTTGAATCTGGCCCTAAGCTCTTTCTCTCACATCTGGCTTAACCCCACATCTGTCCTTCCCATCTGCACCGACGCCTTCTGTCACCTCTGAAATTTTACATTGCACAGTGCATTTCAGCACAGACACTGCTGAGGAATTTGGGATTGTCGTGCGCCTGGAGTACAGTCTTTAGGAAGCACTGACAACTCCTGTGAATATTTTACCATGCATCTGATTTTCGAATGAATGTTATTCCTCAATTGTTTGAGCTAACAGAATATTGTCTCCTGGCATTCTTTAGAGTGTGAAGGAGGAAGGCAAACTATTAATTACTTTTGATTGACATTTTCCATTTGTGTGTGTATGTGTGGGGGGTTGTTGTGCATTTTTTTTAATAGAACCTCAGGTTTGAATTGGGTAAACTGACACCTTGCAATCTGATCTGACAGCCCCGCTTTGTGTGGGAGGTTGTACGGCTCCAAAATTTCAGCTGTGAGACTTTCTGCGTGAGCAGTCATTTTATTAGAAGTTTTGACACCTCTCCTAGCAGGGATCAGTGCCCGCTGTGTGAACGGAAACACCAAAAAGAACATTGTGTGATGCAGAGTGGGACGGGAATAAAAGAAGTTCTTCGCCAAATAACTGAAATTAGCTCAAATAAAGATCTTTGAAGACCTTACCTCACAATAATAATAGTGGGATGCTGGGGGTCATCCCACTATAATTACTGTCATGGATTTACATTATCATTTAAAGCTCACAGATGCCCACATGCTTCTGTTATATTTTGTTTCTGCTCCTGAATCTGTCTGATTTCTGTTATTTTGGGTTTTAACAGTTTATGATTTTCTCTCGTAAGGAGGTGGCAGCATCTTTGGTTTGTTCCACCTTTGTGGCTTGAAATTTGTAACTCGTCTGCTGGCGCAGGGCTCTGAAACTGTTGCATACATCTCCGTGGGCTACACCAACTCCACCAAATGGCACGGAGATTCACCGGTGCAACGAATAGCGCCCCCTCCTGCTGCCCCTGGTGGGACTCTGAGGGAAGAGAAGAGTTTAAAATCCGCTATTTGGCGTGTGATTTTGCATTCCTCCAACAGCCAAACCCAGGCAGGACTCACTGGAAGTGTCTGCCTGCACGTGGAGTGCAGCTGCTTAAGGTGCTTGACCAAGGCAAGAATAAGTCAAGCAGAGACTGACAGCAGTAAGCAACCTGAAATTCAGATGTCTGCCTCAGAAGGAGGACTGGGTATGGGCTGCACATCTAAGGACTGATCCAGTCCTGTGTGCAATGCACAGATAGACCCAGGTGGAGCCTTCTTTTCAGGATGGCTCCACATAGCTAAAAGGGTCTTTTTGTGTTAATCCGTTGTGTGATTGTGATCTTGGTGGGAATGTTATGAGAATAAGTTGCCTCAGAAATTTGCCATCTTTCTCTCATGTTCCTGGACGTACCCTTCCTATTAACTGGGGGGCTTCTTGTACAGATTTTGGATCGGGAAGACGGAAAACAAAACCTGATCAATTGTAGAAACTGGGTTGAGGATTCTGTGGGGAGAAAGCATGCTGTTTTTTTTTTTTTCTGATCCCACTCACCTGCCCTCAGCTAGGTAGATAAATACCTGTAAAGCATTTGCTAGAAAAGTTCCTAGGAGTTCATTGTAATGAGCAATCCTTCTGGCCTAGATTTGTATCTTCCTTGAGAATAGGTGTAATTTTAGATCTGCTTTGCAAGCTCTTTTTTTTCCTTTTCCCCCCTTTCTTTCCAATACTCCTCAGTACAATAGGAATCTTGTCCCATGGTGTGAAGCCCCTGCAGAGTTATAAAATTGTGTCACCTTCCCTGCCTCCCTTATAAGTTACTCTATGTGACATTATTAAAAAGAAAAACCACAGGATCTCCTGGGATCAAAACAATGTCCTGTTGTTATCTTAACACCACTCCGTTTGGCTTTTTTGGCTTTTACCTTTCATTTCCTACAGCTCTATGCAAGCAGAGCTTGCCTTGCATTGTGCTTCCTTCTGTGCATGCATTTTCTCAGAGAAGATGCTTTTATTTCTGAAGGATATGCTGGGTGGCCAAAGGTTTCAGATTTCTTCAGCAGGGATTCGTCTCTTCCAGGAAGGGGGAGGTTGGAGAGAACAGGCCAACTAAGAAACTTTCATCTCTGTGCGAGAAGGGAGGAGAGACTTAGATGCTCATCACTTCCTCAGATGAAGATTTAAACTCAAGTATTAACTAATAAACTCCCTATCCCGTGGGAGCTCAGGCTGCGTGTGTGGGGGAGGGAATGGATTGAACATGTGTGAGTTTCCCACTTCGAGCAGGAGTTTTGGTGGCCTGGAAAATGTAATGTGTTTTTCCTTGCAGACTCTCTGGAGTGTGACTCATAAGCCTTTGCAGTTCAGACAGTTTTACAGAACGAGCTACTAGCAACCTCTTTGTCCTTCATGTGATATTATTGAATAAGCTCAAGGTATCTCATACCTTAGAGCAATCTACTATTGTAAGTAAGTTGCTGCAATTGGTGTTTTTACACTTGTTTCACATTTGCTAACGGTAACAGAAGTTACCTATGTAAGAGGAACAGATACATCCCTGTGTAAGTGCACGGGTCCAGAATAGATCTGTATGTTATACACCCTTAAGTCTATTTGAATGTGCGATGCATCTGTTGAACTTTCTGTGTTATACAATTCTGCAAAGTGATTTTTATTAGTAACTGGAAGATCTGACTAGTTTATATTATAACTTGAGGATGAAACTCTTCATAATGTTACTTTGCACTTACAGTTTTTGACCGAAAAACCCACAAAGTGCCTGACAAATGCTAAATGGCTTTACCAGAGGCCCTTGAGGTCATTAATTATAGTTATATCCATTTTACACACATGCTAAGTGAGGGTTTCAGTAGTTTGTACTAGATCATACAGCGAGTTGGTACAGCATGTGGCATGAAGAAAAGCCAAGAGCCAAAATTTTCTGCCAATCTACAAAATTTACATCAGGATCTGGATTTTAAATATCTAGAATTTTAACTGTTTGGGTCAGCGATGTTGAGAGAGGGGTCCACGCTGTGCTCACTAACAGCAGCTCAGGGTCTGTAAAGGGCTGTAAAGCCAGCTGAACTGGCCGTGACTGCAGACTTAACAACCTAATGTCATCCTTTCAGCTCGTGCCTTCTGAGACTGGGCACAGAGCCCATCAGTTTTCCTGGGAGAGAGCTGCAATTACACAGCCAACAACTTTTTGATATCCTAGGGCTGTCCTATCCAATAGCACAGAGTTCCCTGAACCCCTAAAATTGAAAGGTGGCTTTCTCAGTTTGGTCTGCAAGTCCCCCACCGTCGCTGGTGTCCAGCACTGGTCTTTTTGAGAGGCAGGCACAGAACTGGAGCTGGGGCAGCTGCAAAACTCACATGCAGAAGGGCCTTGGAGCCAGAAGTATGCTGCAGGCCCAGCACTATGCGCACTTTGGGTGTTGGGTCTCTGCTTTTCACCCTTCTGGAAGGAGGATGGCTCTAGAACTGCAGCATCTCCTGTTTTCTCAGGCATGTTAGCCAACCCCCCTGGGAAGTGATGCCAGCTCTCCTCAAGGACTGGAAGAATTGCTGGGCTGGAGAAGAAGTGTTGCACTTCTTGAAGGTCTCTCTAGCAATGACAGAATTATCTTACAGAGACTGTACAATCCTAACTCATCTTGATTACAGTATCAGGATGGTGATAGCGCCTTGATGAGATGCTCTGCTAAACTACTCTTCTGTCCAGGAACTTACGTGGCCCTGTTCACCTCAATATGTAATGTCCTTTTTGTCATGAGCAGACTTCTGCAGCAAGGGCTGTTTGTCCCCCGCTATACAGAGAGTGTTGTGTCCAAGGTGGAAACTGAGCCAGAACTGCTGCATCCCCATCCAGGACTCTGTCTGTTTAAATAAGTCGTTCTTAGCTTTAACTTTTTGAACAATTAATGCTCAGAATTGTCTTAATAAATCAATTATGTACTTAATTAATATGAAAAGGTAACATTCTGAAGATGTAATTTGTGAAGGCAACCTCCTCTCTCCCTGCGAGAGCCAGCTTTAGCCTTTTGAGTTCCTGCGGCCACTTCTAGCACTGGCAGCTCTGATGGTCAATGTGCAGTTCCCAGCCCGTGGCTTGCAGCCCACCGCGTTAGCCCAGCCCGCCTAGTAGTCAAGGCAGAGAGGTGAGCGCAGCCTGATGCCATGGTTTTACACAAAGCCTTATTTTGGTATGCCTTTCTACCATCGTCCCTTTTACCTTTGTGTGACATTTCTGAATGTTTTGAGGTAGGTTTTTTTGTTTATTTTAATTAAACATGACTAAACAATGATTCTCTGGGTGGGAGTCATTCTTCCTAATAACCGCAGTGTGCATACTAACTATACTGAAAATAAATCTTGTCTCTGACTAGTTAAAAATTGCAGTGATTTGTTGATGCTTTTTACCTGTCACTAGTAAGATATAAATATAAATAAGTAGAATTACATTTAAAATATCCATCACTTCACATATGGAGTGTGGCAATGAGTGGGCTGTAATAATAAAATATACTTTATAAGTGTCATAATCATTCAGACACCAGGAACTCATAAGCCACTGATCTGACATTCGGATGATGAATTGTGATTTTGTTTTAAAAGCCAGACATGTCAACTCCATGTGCATATTGGGAATTGTAGTTCAAGTGACCTCTGCTAAAACACTGACCCTAACAATGACTTTGTTTTACATTTCTCTGCAACTTTTTAAGTAGATGTGATACTTCCCAAATGCAGTTGTTGCACTTATACTAATATAGAGTCATTTAAAATATTTGTGACAACCTTGTTGTTGTCATATATTATATGATACAGAAAATGAGATTCAGTGAATGGCTTAAAATTAATTCTATTCTGGGGTCTTGGTAACATCATAAACCCCTTGAGATTCACCTGTGTGATATATGATATCACTGGGTAAGATGATTTTCTTCTAAAACTCTACAGCTCATCCATTCTTGCATGCAATAAATAAATACATTAAATATACATATGGAGGAGTGTTTGTATTTGTACATATGAAAGAAGATTAGATAACACTCCAGGGAGACTCCATGGACTGTAGGGATCTTAAATCTGATGGAGGAAGGTTGATTCAGTGGACTTCAGAGACCTGGGTTCTGTTCCCTCTCTGCTGCAAGTTCCCCCTGTGTGACCTTGGACAAACCATTTAAACCCAGATCTAAAAAGTATTTAGGCTCCTGATTGCTGTCGAGATGCCTGAATCATGCTGACTGCAGTGGGAGTTGAAAAGGAACTGAGCACTAAAATCCCTTGAAAGGTCAGGGCTGTGTTTCTCTGTGCCTCAGTTCCCTGTTTTTAAGATGGAGATAATACTATTTCACAGGGACTTTGCTTGGGTGAGTGCATGGAAGACCATAAGGCAGCACGGTCCTGGGATCTGTATGGATGTGTGAAGTCTCTGATTCCATATGAATAGTTGCATGCACTATATAGATATAATTATATTGAATGAAAACACAATTAAGTTCCAGAATTGAAGCTGATTGGCATAACAAAGCTGAGATTTACTGCTTCCTTTACCAGGCCAGTGCAGGTTCTAACACAAATCATGCCTCTTAGCCTTCAATTTGATAAACTTTCAGCTATTTTGACATGTAGAGCCAACTGCAGCCTACTCCATCCTGACAAAAAGAGCCTAACAAATGGATTTTCAGTCACCCACTGAACAGAGCTAGATGACAGATCTACATGAAATCCTTTTTGGAGGGAAGGCAGCCTTTTAACTTGATTGATGAAATTATATCTAAATCTGGTAGATTTGGGACTTCAAAGGCATTTTTGCCTACTTAGGGCATCCCAGATGAAGGGAGTATGCTATTTGTACCAAACTCCCATGCTCAAGTGGTTTGCAAATTGACCCCTTTGTAATAGGTTAAAGGTTCCGCGCTAGATAACGGTGGTTCATTTTGATTAATTATGTCAGGGAATTAATGTATGATTACTAACTTTTAGCAGACCCTGCTCTTTCTGACCTCGAGCTGCTTGTTTGTGTGGCTGGTTGTAATTTTCGACCAATGGGTTACGAGAGGTCACAGTGTGGTCAGCAGATTTTAAACAAAGAAAAGGGCGCTGGGGAAGGGGGAGCAGAGGAGCAGCAATCTCAGATCAGAGTGGATGGGCTACAGTTTACTGGCCTGACAGGGGAGATTTGTTAAGTGTTTTAACAGTAGAATTTTATACATTTACCCTTTCCAATAAAATATTCTTCTGAAGAGCTAAGAGTGGCCTGCAAAGATGTCGGGAGGATAATTTAACAGTTGAATGTTAAGCCCATAAATTGCACTTCATACTGGTTTCAATAGGAGAGAACCTTGTTAAAAAATAAATTGGGCAGAGTTCTGTTTAGCACTTGGATTGGCTGGGAGCGAGGATGAAAGCTGCTTATTAAGCCAATGCCCGGGAAACACTGCTTACAAATTTCTTAACCAATCACTAATGAGGTAGCAAAGGTTGATAAAACAAGATTTGTTGGGGTTTTAGTTCCACTTCATATTTAAAATTCTTCAGTGGGTGTGTGAAACCATCCAAGATTTTCTAAAGAATAGAAAGTGAAATATGTGAGGCCCCAATCCTGTAAAAACCTATGCACATCGAGTCAACTGTATTCACTATGTTCAATATCGATTTCAATAGAACTGCTCATGCTTAAAGTGAAGACTATGCTTAAGTCTTTACAAGACATTACCTATACTATGAAAAAGCACAGTAGACTACCTTGCAGATTAAGGGACTAGGAATCAGGACTCCTAAATTCCTCCAGTCCTTATATGAACTTGCCGTTTGATTTTCTGGCAGAAATTTCGAGACAGAGGCATCTAACCACATACTTTTAAGGCAACTAAAGCAGGACTTGAGTCTTAGAGATGCTAAATACTAAGAGCCATAGAAACCAGAGATACTTAGCACTTCTGAAAATCAAGCAGTACTGACTGTTGGGTCTGAATGTACATATACTTAGGTGGGTATAAGAAAATTGCTATTATCTTCTCCAGGCCTCACTCTTCCTGTAAAAAATGGGTCTAAAATATCTCTCTGGTTTATAAGAGCTCTGAGGGGCTTAGTTCATTAATGTTTGCACAGTGCTTTATGGTCCTTAGATGAAAGGCACTACTGATGCTTAAAGAATGATTATTATTATAATACTTATTATAAGAACAATAGGTACCTTTGTTTTATTTTCCACTGAGTCCCTTCAAACACCAGGGTGTCCAATTAAGCTGTAATCAGAGTAAGGCCCAGGAGTTTGCTGAAATGTTTCCAGCTTTCTTTGGAAACCCCCAGTTCTGCTGTACTCTCAGTTGTACCTTATTGCCTAGCTGCTGAACTTGGGGCTCTTTAGTTGACTTTGGATCCTCTTAATTTTATTATTTCCTTGCAAAAATGTGTTCTTACCAAACTGTTTGTTACATTTCAAGTGAGAACATTGTAACAGAGTTTTGTAAGAGGTCTTGGGAATGGTGGTGCTCTCTGGACAAAAAGGTGTGATGTTAGCAGAGTCAGGAAGACGATACTTAGAACTGAAAAGATCTTGAGAAATTTGTGGAGTGAAAGTACTGGAAGGGAGAAAGTGCTGGGAAAGGTAAGAGAGTAAGAAGAGAAGATCGCATATAGGGACAGAGAATGCAGTGATGCCAAGGAAACAAAGAAGCAAAAGGAAAGAGAAAAAAAAGTATTTGGAGTTGTATAGATATATATACACACACGCTCACACATCTGTTATGGTTTGCTAAAATTGCCTGGCTCTGTTGAAAAGTCACCTCGTACAAAAGTAAGATAAGCAAGGAGATTTAAGGTTTGTTTTAGTGGCACCGGGAAAAGCAAATCTCAGATAGGACTGAAGGCTGAGCTCTTATAATCAGTTGGCACACTGCTGATCACTGCTGATTGCCCTGCAGCTTTTATAGGCCAGCCTGCAATAATCATAATTCAAACAAGTGTCTTTTGCCACTGAGTATAGGAAAGACTTGTATCAAAATGAGAACTTCTTAGGCCAGTGTCCCATTTACAGAGGTAGCTAGGAACAGATAACCTCAGGGAGAAATAATCTGCAATGCGTCCTGACCCTGCTTGGTGAGGAAGAACTAGAAATTCATTTTCCTATTCCCCGCTTTAACTATTAGGCACAATTGCCTCTTGAGCTTTTCATTTAATGGAAAGTCTCATGTCTGCTGTCAGACCATGAATGTCACCATTATTTACTTATTTAGTCATTTTATAGTAGTGTTAGGCATCTCAAGCAGGTCATTGTACATGCATTTAATAAATGGCAATCTTGCCTCAAATGATTTACAGGCAAAACTTGGTTCAGGAAAGTGCTTGCACATACATGCTCTTCAAGTAATCACAAAAGCACACGCTAACGTGCTTGCATACATCAAATGAAAACTTTCTTATATGCTATTCCTCCAGAATCAGGGCCCAAGCTGAAAATGTAACAGGCTGTGAAAAAAGTAAAGAATGGTAGGGGAAGAAAGGATCTCGGGATGTGCTAGCAGTGCTATAAGGTTTTCAGCTGGGTTTTGTAAGAAAATGAGATTTATGCAATTGTGTTGTCAGTCTGTCTACTTCACATAACTTCTAAACTTGATGGACAATATCAGCCAAATTTGGCAGAAGGATAGGCAGTGCTGGATTAAATGTAGGCCTGTGGGCACAAAGTCTGCAGTTTAAAAAGTCCCCTAAGGTAGCTAGATTTGCTTGCTTTGAAGGTGCAGTTGCTCTGAGCCTGTGTGAATTCTGTACGGTCCATGCCTGTGGATGTCCTTGGCCAGAGACCTACGTGTTAGGCCAAATATGTAAGCAGGCCCTGGAGCAGAGGCTCATAGGTATTCAGTTCCTCAAAGTCTGATGGTATTAGGCGGTAGGATAAAACAAGACAAGCACAACCATGCTTTTAGCCACATGAGAATCTACCCTGCAGAAAGCTCAAAACAATGGGCTTTAGAAGTTCCACTTCTCAGGGAACCACCAGCTTATTTGTTTTTGAGCGTAAGGGGATGAATTTCTGAGCCCTTTGAAGGCAAAGGGAATTTGCTGTTGCTTCCTATGGAGCTAGGCTCAGACCCTGTGTACACAGCCTGTAGGGATAGAGAATAGTTGTTTCCTTTGTTACTGAGGAAAAACAAAGCAGATGAGGAGCAACAGACTTTGGTGTTGGTAGAAAGTACATCAGGCATTGGTTGCCTTTTACACGTCCGTGCCTCAGAGGCTTGTATTTTCATGCTCTTGTGTGTGCCCAGGTTTTGGGTGCTTGCACATGCTCTAATTCAAAAACAATGCTATTTAATTTAATGATCTTAATAAGCACATTGGGGGAGGAGTGTCTTTACTGTACAGACACAAACAATGCTACATGCTTCAACATGAAACATAATTAGGGTGTGCAGTAAAATAAAGGGGTTGAGGGGGAAGGGGACTTTTTTTTTAAATGAGAACAGAGGTGACTTCCAACAAAACTTCAAAACCGGCTTGGCTAACAATGAACATAGCCCCATTCTTTTTAATCATCAACAAAATCTATCACACATGTTCTTTCAAGTAAAGTTTATTAGAAAGAAATTGCTACTAGAGAACCACATGTGAGCTCTGACTTGGCAAGGTCAGGCCAGGGCAATAAACCCTTGAACTTTACAAATATGCAAAGCTGACATAAATAACAAATTAAACCCAGCCAGGTGTAGAGCTGCAGTGAGCTGCTTGCCAGAAAGATTCAAACTCTGGCCAGCATGACCTCTGTTAGCTTGTGTGGAAAGCGAGGGCTTATCTCCTCGGCTTGTTGTTCATTAGGGTTCATACCTGTAGGCTCGGGTCACCTTCTTCTCATTAGCTTAGAGAAATTATATCACTTCGTTAGAGTTGTTTGTCCAGCTTCTGCGCGTCCTTAGGCATTTGGATATGTTGCCAGGTGAGTGCTGTTTTTGTCAGGTCTGAGGCTGCTTGCCCTGGTCCTCAGGTGGAAGATTTGGTGAGATGGGATGGGGAAGAGAGGCCTGGGGGTCTTCGACCGCTGTAGAGAGTGACAAATACCCCAGATATCGGAAGTCTGGAAAGTGGTAAACATAATGTGCTAAAAGCTGGCTCGCTGACCCTCTGAGTCCTCCAAGAGCTGCTGTTCGCATAGCTCATGGAATTACATGTCACCCAAGCACTCTTTTGGCCAGATGTCCAAGGGCAGCTTTAGAAAAAGGAGGCAATCCTTACACCAATTTTAGCCATCTCTGTTGCAAATTCTCTGTGTAGTCAGGACTTCATTAGAGGTGTAATTCTCGCTGCAATCAATCACTGTATCATTCTGAGCCTCACTGCCAGATTTCCAGAGGCATTCAGCTGCAGATACACCATCTCAGTGGGATTTTCAAATGTCTCTTAAGTGCATTAAGCACCTAACTTCTACTGAATGCTCAAGGGGTTTTTAAAATCCCACTATGTGTCTCTCTACATCTTGCCCTTAAACAAATGCTTAATTTTAAGTGCAGGTAGTTTCATTGATGTATATAGTACTACTTGTGTGGTTAAATTTAAACATGTGCTTAAATACACTGTTAAACCATGCCTGTAATGGGTGGGGGAGGAATCTGATGAAAACATACAATGCTTTAAATATAAATGTTTCAGTATAGCACCTTAATCGTTGGACACTGGTTTAAGGTGCAGCAGTAAAAAAACACGTCTCTTTAGGTTTGAAATTTGAGGAAATTTGTGCCGAGAATCACAAGAAGGGAATAATATGGCACCCTGAGACATCATGTTCTACACAATCCCTTTAGAACTGCAGCCAGGCTTTACAATATCCTTGCCATGAGAATTGCTTGGCATTTTTTTCTTTTCCTTTTATGCAAACTCCTTACAAAAATGCTTACCTGGAGAGGCAATACCCTGTAGTGACTACTGAGCTATTGTGTCGTCTTGAGCAAGATGTTTCACCTCTCCGTGCTTCTATTTTTCCCTCCCACTGACTTTACTATTTATATTATAAGAGCTCTGGGGCAGGGACTGTTTCTGTGTTTGTATAGCTCTGTCCGTAATGGTGTTCTCTCTCTGCTGGGACTGCTCAGTGCTGCCATTAGTAAAATCTAGCGGCTTTCTTGCACAAACTAGGAAAAAAGGTAGGACTAAGCAACGGAAGGAACTCTTTTCTTATTTACTTAAATTTTAGTTTTGCGTCTGAGTCACGGGTTAGGGCTCTTCAACATATGAGGTTTATTGAGGACTTAGAGATCTGTCCTGATAAATAGGTCGGATGCTTTTTTTTATAGAGTTCTCCGCTGGGTCCACTCCATCATAATGAAGCTTCAACACAGGCCTCCACGGAGCTCTGAGAGAGAAGTCGGGGAAGGAGAAAGTGAGGGGAGATTGGGTGAGTTTACACTGTGTGTTAAGTGGAAGAGCTGCAAAGAGGTTGGGAGACTTGTCATGACATGTAATTAAAGGCTCCTCTGGGAGTGTCTGTATAAACTCTGTGCATAACAGAAAGAAAACAGACAGCTGACAGTTGTACTGTGAAGTCTTAGAAGAATACACTGTGTTCATTGCTCAGTCTCAAAGGTAGTTTTGTCCAGTTCTGTGATGTATGAAAATTTTTATTTAAAGTTAAGGACAATTCCTACCAAGGAAGAGCTTGAATTTCTGGTCTAGATGTTGTGAGTTAACTTATGGAAACCTCTCTTGAACTGAACCTGACATACACTTTGTTTTAATTATGTTTCCTTTTGGTGAAGCCCCTTGCTAGCACTTTTTGCTTTGAGTATTAATTGCGACTGGAGTGTGTGACGTGTATCCCATCTGTCTATGTTCCTTTTGAGAGAACATTCTGCGATCCTTGGATCAGGTTTTGTTGTGTGTCTCATGGATTTTATAGCAGGTGATTGGAGGGACACATCCAGAGGTGCAAATGGGGAGGGATGGGGAAAGGACGTGTTTTGCTGGACTTCGAGTGCTAGTGAACAAAGAAATCTTGCCTAGAAGAATCCAGTTCTTAATACCTTGGGAACGGTGTTGATGATTGAGGCTGCTGGTTGGGAGAGGAAGCATGAGAGAAAATGTACTATCCATCAACTTCTACAGTCCCTTTTTCCTTCATAGCATTCAGAAACCTGAATTAGGATCTAAGTTAGTTTGAGGTTCTGTGACCACTTGGATGTATTTAATTAGAAGGGAAAATTGGGGTGGACATTGGGCTCAGAAGAGAGTCAATTCACAGCTGAAATGCCCTACTGGGAATTTTGCCTTTGACTTTAACAGAGAAAGAGTTTTCACTTCTGGTTTTACAAAGAACAACTTAATCAATTCAAAGATGTTCCAAATGTCATAAACATTTCTTCTGAGATTCTTGAAATGGACTGCTTTTTTCAGGAAATGAATGTGGAACTGAATAGTTTTTTTTTTTTTTTCCAGCAAAAAGATTAAATTTTTGTCAGAAATGTCAATTCACTGAACCAGAACTTTAAAGATTTATCAAAACTTTCATTAAGAAAACTCTTCAGGTCTACCATGGAATTTCTGGTCAGAATGAAAAATAGCTTGGCATACTCTATAGGGACATAGGTCCAAGCCTGTATCAATCTCGTTCAAAGCAAGACTTTAACCTATGTCTCTCTTAGTGACCTGGGTGAGGTCCCCAAGCAACAGGCTATTGGCTATTTTTGGTTAAGGCCCGCATTTATCATAACATTGCAATGGGTCAGCATTGCAGGGTGGCTTCTGTTTACTCCATGGAAGAGCTCCATTTGGTCTCAGGGAGTTTGTTATTACTCTTATTTCTGTAGTTACCGGAACAAAAAGGAGGAGGTCAGTAGGTTAAAGAACTAGAGAGAAAACTCATCCTTTCTTTGAATTATTCCGGTATTCCTTGTGCGGGTTCTCAAAGGAAGGAACCAAGGTGTAGAGAAACTAGTAGTATTTCACATCCTCAGAAACATTGCCATAAAAATATTCTGGTTATTTATTTTAAGAGTGGCACAAGTTTACAAAATCTACAGAAGTCCTACAGAAGGAACTCAAGTAGATCTTTATTTTCCTTAGATGTAGAGGAATGGAAAATGAGGAAAAAGCACCTTGGAATCCACTGGGGAATTTAAAGTACAAATTTAATTTATGTGGGAATACTGTGATGATGGGAACTATAGAAACTCTAAGTTTTGATGGTTGGACCAGGCTCGGAGCCTAAAGGCATGTATCACTGAAGGATATTAATATTTAAAAGAAGGTTTACTTAGAGTCCCCCAAACTTACAGGATCTTAAATACAAGTTCATATGGCAAGAAAGCTCAACATCATTCTTGTCAGGGTGAATTAACTGTGGAGTGCAGCCTTGTGTAAATAAGCAGCCATGGAACTTCCCAGCTTCAAGTCCTGAAAAGCAACATCATGTCCAGTCATAAGCCAAAAGAATATTATCAATAGCAGTGTGTTGGTCACTCTGGTGTAAAGAACCTGAGAATCCCCCAAGACAGGCCAGTGTTGGAAGAAAAAGGATGGACTCAACTTCTCCTTTTGTGAGCCCATATTGTTCGGGCAACTCCTGATGTGGTCAGTTGTGAAGAAGCATGTTTATTGTCCACTACAACTGTCATTAGTTCAAATGAATGACATTTATAGTGCATTTCATGAGCTAAGTTTTCAACACCTTTTAGGTGTTTCTTTGAGCTTCTGAGGAGTGCTACTCCTCAGGGAAGGAAGCTGCTGTTATTAGTGGAAGGATAGCTAGGATGTATGTGAAGACTTGCTGAGAGTATTCATTAGTTCTTTTGTTCTTAATCCTTCTCACCACTGCATCCTTTCTTGCCTCAAAAAACAGATTCCCATGCTTAGGCTGCTGAAATTTAGGCAACCCAGGAGGTAGTTTGGCCCAGTAATTTTAAATTATTATTAATATCAATGTGTTGCTCATTCTGATGTAAAGAACATGAGAATCCCTCCCCAAAATGGTGGACTCTGGTAAGGAGTGCTGGCCAAGGACCACAGCAGTGTACCTGCTGCATTATGTTAATGTTGACCTCCTCGGGCGTTGTTTATGCATCACAAGGTCTTGGAATGGTTTTAAAGATCTTGCTCTGCCAAAACGTCTGCTTCCTAAGCTGTAATAGAGAGCTGCCAACCTGCTATTTGTAGTACTGTGAAAGCCTTTCTCCGGAAGGTCAGTGGGGGAGTGTAATCGGTTTAGAACTGGATGTTGTAACTTACTTGAATGAAAGATTTTTCTAAAGGTGACGTTAAGATGAAATATTTAAGATGAACCAGAAGATTTGACTGGAAATTCACAATGTCCCTCTGAAACAGTCCATGCTGATTTACTGATCTTCCATTTTCAATTTATGAGCTGAGACCGGAGTATACCACTGGAGGATGAGAATAGAGTAGCCATATTAGAGCCAGCTCATATATCCTACAGACAGACTTTGGAAGAATTAGAAAGTATAATAAAGTGCTTGTCCCTTTAAGACACTACTTGGATCCTTGCCAATTTAGATCCTGAGCATTAGGTATTTTAAAAGCCCTTAAAACTGTCTCTCTTTTTTCTTTTGTTTTTTTTTTTTCATTGTCTGAGGTTTTCACCTTTTATCAATGAAGAAACAATGGTAGAAGCATCCTTTGCTTTACAGTTTTCTCCCCTTACGGCTTGTTGTGGGATGAATTCTGTTCTCCATGACATCATTTTAAATATGAGAACCCTTTTGAAGTCAAAGGAATTGGCTTATATTTATACACGTATAAGAGAGAACAAATGTATCCTGTTTTAAAAAGCAACTTCTTGTTTTCATATAAAGCAGCAACACCAGGACACACAAAGGTACCCAGGTACTTCTCAGGCATCTAAATACTGCCATGGCATCCCAGTGATCTTTGATCTCCCACGTTTTCATCTAATGGTCACTGCATGTGGCAAAGAGCCATCCATGTGCGTGCGTGTGGGACCTGGCTTGAGCTTTGGGACATCCCTTGGGGGCAGCCACCTTGTTGCTGAGCTCAGGCGTCCCAAAAGTCAAGTGCACGAGCACCGTTGCGGGCTCTGCTGCAGCACCCTGGTAATGTGTTCAAAGTGGTGCTCCGCTCTGCAAGGGTCAGGGGGGTTTAAAGAAATGACAGTCACTCCAGGAAGTATTTCCAAAGTGAAGTTTTGTTCAAAATCAAACCTTCTGCTGTGGGCTTAAATATCCTGATAGCTTTTTATTTGAAGATACTGCCCTAGAAATTGTTTCCAAGGGTTTCATTGTGACTGAGCTCTGCAACATGGTTTAATGCAACATAGAAGGAATTTGGTGGGGAAAGAGCGCAGAGGTGGGCTAGGGGGAAAATAAGCAAATGACAAATACCAGGCCATGAACCTGGGGTCATCTGCTGAATGGTACAAAGTAGAGGAGGGACCTGGGGATCTTCTTGTGTCACAGCAAAGTAATGGAAAGTTGCGATTCACTCAGCTATTTGTCTCTGTGCTACCGCTCCTTAAGACCTAACTTTTACTCAGGTCATGACTCAGGCAGAGATCCCCTTTGGTTTTAGGCAGCAGTTTCTTCCCATGCGGTGGGAGATTAAGCCTGCTGAAAGACCTCTTTAAGGGAGGATTCTATGTTCCTTTCCCCTCTTCCTGGAGATTAGAAGATAATGCATCTGGAACAACATTAGCTCATCCAGGTTTGTGGTTTTATTTCTGATAATCAAATCCCAGCAATCTCATTCTCCATCTGCCTGAACATATTTTTGGGTAAGGGGTAGATATCAACTAGCACACATGGCTGTGGTCAGATATTGTGAGATCTTCTAAACATGTACAGAAAATTTCCATCCTCTAAGTTATATCTAAACATTCCTTTTTCTCTTGTGCTATATTTTCTTTCTGCAGCTGAGAGAGTTATGGTAGTTCGGGCCAACAGAACATGTTTATTTCTCCTTTGGTAGTGTTTATGCAGCAGACTCCCAAACTTGGGTTCAGACTGCATTTACTTTCAAATGAGAATTATTTTGATGGCTGCAGCCTTATTCAATATAGTGCGGTATCTATTTGTGTCAAGAGCTAGCATTAAGTCATTGTCTGCCTGGATTAAATGTTAAGGGTACAATAAAGAGTCTGTGGACATCTTGTTAGGAGACATCTGGCCAAATGAAAGCAAGTTTCCTTCTGAACCTCAGCAACATCCGCATTCCTAAACAACAAGAGTATTTCTTACAAAACCAAGTGGGTTTTCTGTCAAGTTTAGCCTAGAAGTGAGATAATTATAGGAAAAAGCTGAAACACATCTTAGGAGCTTTTAGGAGCTTGTGACACTTTGGCCATTCGTGGAAGCTATTAGTCATTTATCCCCTTTCAACACCAGAGCGCTGGCGTACAACATCTGTGCTCTGCTTCACCTTAGAGCTTCCTCGGGATCACTTGAGCAGGAGTGGAGTAGATTTTCCTCCTACTAACATCAGCTTTCTGTCTTGGGCGTAAAGCCTCGATGCCTCTACCCAGTCTGACTCAATGCAGTCTCAGGCAGTTTTGTATTTTGTCAATGAGGACATCACATTTTTGGTGAATTATGCAAAAGTCACTTTCATAGTCTATCATACAGTGTTAAATCTTTCTAATCTTACAGTATCTCTAATTACTAAACATACAAATAAAAAACAAACCTGTACAGGGCAGTAATATCAATAACACATAATTTATGAAGAAACCTAAGATTTGTGCTTTTTGGTCAGTCATGATTATGAGGAGATCTTTGTCAATGAGACTTGTTTAAAAATCAGGGTACCTTACTCAGGAAGCTCTTGAAGCTTAACCGGTTCTATATAAGATGTTCTCAATATAGTTACCATGCTCCTCAAACATTTGTAGTTGTAGTTGTTCTTAAGAGCTACAAGGGAGCCAAAAATCCACCCTCCCTTTTTTTTTTTTTCATAGTGTGAGACTGGATTTCATAATATTCAAAAATTGCAGTAAAAAAGAATACTATCTTCTTTAGTAATTTAGTAAATCAATTGAATTTCAATGTCTTATTTTCATCTTTAAGAAATATTTGTACTCTCATTCCAAATTTTGTTAAAAATGCAAATTATTTTACATGCATTTTCAGAATTGCTTGGATTCACTGTATTGTTAAGAAACATTTAAGCTTCTTCTTTTGTTCAACTTTTTTTCTTCTACTAAGATTGCACATATACATGAGATGATGATAAGCAGACTGGTGAGGGATCTGAACAAATTGCCCTGCATTTTAGCCCTCAATTATACAAGCTGATCTTATGAAAACAGGAGTGAAGTTTTGAAGGGTCCCTGAATAGCAAAGGGAAATAACTCATGCCAGATTGTTCTTTGTTGGTACCGAAGACAGACTCCTATGAATTGATTAATACAGAGCATTCATCCACCTCTTTTACACTCTAAAAAATAGTTCAGAAAACCCAAGAAGCTAGTCAAAACATTCAGGTGACTTAGGAGCCTAAATTCCAGTGAAAGTCAACGAGGCATAAAACACCTGAGTCAATATACATTTGAAAATGTCTTGATGCCTATTTGGAGTCTGACTATGTGGCAATAGGTAGCAAGGCCATCAGCCAGACAACGAAAAGGCCTTCCAAGTTATGAGGTGCGTTATCATTCAGAGGGGGAACTGAAAGAGAGCAGAGTGGCTCCGTGACAATTCATCTGATAGTCCGACTGTCAAAATAACTGCTTCATAAAACACAGGAAGATGTGTGTCAGGGCCTCTGCCATCTCAGATCTGTAGAAGGATGGAAAGGTATCATGGTAAGTTATCGTAATAATATTTTTCATTAGCAAAGATTTTCAGCAAGTTTATAGATGTAACAAAGTGAAAAATACAAAGTGCCTGGTCAGACGTGCTGGCGTCTACCTGTACAAGTAAATACTAGTGTTGAGATTACTTACTCCCTTTAAAGACAACACCAAGTTGACTTTAGACTTCTGTCAGGTTGGCCTTGCACTCCGTGAAGGCGCCTGGCTGCTGCTGGGTGGCCATGTCAGTTCAGGCACCTGGACAGCAGAAGCATTTTGCAAATCAGTGCATGCTCACAAACAGTATTACAAATAGCATGAAAACTGAATCTGAAAAACAAGTATTTTTTTCTTCCTCATTTAGTCTTTCCATAAGTCATTGTAAAGTTCATACAGCTTCAGTCAGTTCTGGACTAACATCATCACCTGACAGCCCAGGTGACTCCCATGCACCCTGGGTAGGGATCAGAAGAGTGGTCTTGGGATATTCCTTGAGAGAAGTGCTTGCAAACAATTGTATGCTGCCACTTGATCATATAGGCTGCTAGCAAATATTTACAGTTAACAAAGATGTTCATAGGATGCAGGATTGATTCACACTTTCTGGCACAGAAAAAGCCAAATATTTAGTGAGTAATATTTGAAGCGAATAAATGGAACTGCTCTGTGTATAAACTACATCTACAAAACACTTCTTCTCAGCCCAGGCACTGAGAAGAAAGTGTCTTTGAAAGTGCGATGTGGTGCTCAGTTTTACCT
Source organism: Apteryx mantelli (assembly GCF_036417845.1). Lineage (NCBI taxonomy): Eukaryota > Metazoa > Chordata > Aves > Apterygiformes > Apterygidae > Apteryx > Apteryx mantelli. The sequence continues at coordinate 6,424,844 of NC_089992.1, forward strand.
ACAGCAGCACGAGTACTATGAAATTAAAAAAAAGGGAAACAAAACAGAAGAACAATTTAAATGATTCAAGCTGGCCAGGATATAAAAATGTGATTCTGAATTTGTTCAGGATATTTAAATGAGGGCTGCACAATATTTCACTAGAGGTTCTCAAGCAGGACACAGGATCCCAAAGAATGAATAAACGCAGGGGGACTTCTTGCTCTTTTCCTTTCTTGTATGTAAGGTTACTCCTCTGTCAGCACAGTTCCTGCTCTGCTAGCTCATTCCTGCCTCAGGGGGAAGAACATTATTTACTAAATCTGTTTTGGGTTTTAAATAGGAGGTTTTCCATTGAAATACATGTCCAAGCCAACCCAGCAGAGCTTGCGAGATCTGACAGGAGCAAAGGAGAGGCAGTGGTAGACCAGAATGGCTGCCCTCAAAAAACAGGAGATAAATATTGCAGCTGAAAGGAAACCTCACTTCCTGCATTTGTGGGCTTTGTTAATATGTAACATGCATGTATTATAACTACTTGGTGACAGACTCAAAACCCCCTCTGGCTTTGGGATTCTGTTCACTATTTTTAATCATAATTTAGGTGTGAGGGCTGGGATTAACAGCAGGCAAACATTAACTATGGCTGTTGGACCTCAGTGAGCTTACCAAAATTGGAGAGAGGGTTAGCCAAGAGAAAAGTCTTTGGGGAAATGTGAACTCGGACTGATTGAAAAGGTAAAGGAAAATTGCAAGCAGCACAGGGAAGGAAGTTGGTTGGACAAAAAAGGGAACCCTTGCTGGTCTAGATAGAAAAGGTGAAATTCAGTGAGAAAAAAACAATAGAAAGAAGGAATAGAAGAAAAAACACAGAACAATGACTTGTTGAAGGCATGTTTATCCTCTCCAGAGAGGGGTCTGAACCTATGAAATGAAAGAAAAGAATTCCTATTGCCATTGTCTGGCTTTGGATTTGGTGTCTTATGCTGTGGCAGTAGAATAAGATTCAGGGGTTCACGGGAAAGCTATGCTGATATGGTGTGGGTAGGTCTAAAAGAGGGCTAAGCCGAAAGAACAGGAGGAACGTAGGAGAGCTGTGTGTTATATGTTAAAGAAAAGAAGTTATGGCTGCTTTGCCAGGTGGGTTGAAGCAGAAACCTCATACGTCTGAAAGTAACACCAGATCCCAAGGGCTGGCTACATGGAAATCTCCTCTATCCACTGTGTTCATTAGGCCATTTGCCTCTATAAAGATCAGACAAATTTATGTTGAGCGAGGTCACATGAGGCCAAAACCTCACCTGCTTCAGGCTTTCAGGACCGTACTTTAATGACAATTTAGGACCTAATGGAAGGCCAGGAAAAGGGTCATTTTATATCTGGAATATACTAGTATCTAATGCTCAAATGATGTAATACATCTGATTGCACGTTATGTATGAATCAGGATAGCTCTTAGCAGAAGGACCATATGTTCTCAACACCAACAGAGTTTTACACGTATTCCTGGGACTACCTGGCCGAGTTGAGGCTGTGCGACTCCCTTTCTCCCTCACAAGGAGCTTGGCCACAAAGCTGCAGTCAAGCTGGCCTTAAAAAGCAACCAACAATAACAACAACAAGGTAAAAAAAAAACCCTGAAGCCAAAGTCAACAAGCCTGTAGTCAGGCCCTGCTGCCATAAAGCCATGGGCTGGCATTCTTTAGGACCGGGGGGAGCTGTTGTGTTGCACTGGAATGCGGCGAATGGCTTGTAAATTAGAGTCCCTAATGAAAACGCGCTGGTGTCCAACTGCAGCAATCATCTGGTTAAAATCAGGCAGTAATTCCACTAATTTTACTGCCCTTCTCCCAGCCCTCAACGCCTCATTTAGGAAAAAATGTTTATGTTCCCCTCAAAACACCTGTGTTTTAACTCGGGTCCCCAAAGCAATTATTTTTATTTTATTTTATTTTTTAAGACTTTTTCTGTTGTGAAATGCAGCATCCCTCCCCTTTCTGAACTGAAGCACATGAATGCCCTGGGATTCCCAATCTTCAGACATGTTTAACTAACACTGTTTTTCTTGCACACTTCACAAGCTTTGCCATCCTATATATTTTTCTCCCCACAGCTGCTGTCCAGAAGTGTTTAGGATATATTTTTTTCCCCCTTTCAGTAAATGATGAAATAAAACTACGTAGAGCTGTTTACATTGTGACTAAGGAAGTTAAGGTTGATGGAGGTGATAGTGACTGACACTTATCCAATTTCAGGCTTTCCAAACGTCTGTGGCTCTTATCATGATTTAGTCTCTACCAGACCTTGTAGACATTAAACAGCAAGAATGAGCACTATTCTCACTTGGAAAAAGAAACATTATATAGTGGATGCTGAAACACTACCATGATGTGCTGTGAGATCTTACCATCTGCTATTCCATTAGGATGAGTTATTCATTTTGTCTCCTTGGTTTCACGTTCGTTTAAAGCTTTGATAGACTATGACTAAAGATCTCCTTCAAAAGTTCTTAGCAGATATTTCCACCCCATGATAATACCATTTCTTGAAACACAGGAATCCCAGACAGAAGGCGTAGGATTCCCATAAATGCATTCAAACATCCTCATTTCTTTTCAGACCTCACAATCCTGTAATATTTGGCCTGCTAGCACATTCTGGGAGTAAATAAATAACTACGTGGATGCTTCCCTTCCCAGTCATCTGAGAATAGCTCCCTCCAGTTTATTGAATTTTACAGTCTTTTTAACAAGAGCAGAGCTTCAGCCGGGCAAGGTGTGCAAATGCTAGGGTATACGTTGTCTGCTCAAGGCTCCTCAGTATGATAAAGCCATACCAGATAGGGAAAATTGGGTTTAGGATCAAATTCTCACTGAATTTCGCCTTGGAGAGTAACGAATTAAGACTATACAAAGTCCTGTAGCTATCAGTATGAATGTTGTTTGCAATTATAACTGGGTGAAGTGGGAATTTTCCCAATGAGGCAAATTTGGGGTGGTGTGGGGGAGACAACATTAATTTGTTAAAGTTAAAAATTCAGTTGGGTTTTCTCTGGCCATGGATGAATCTGCTAGCCAAAGTGATTTCAAGAGAGGGAATTCAGAGCAGAGATTAAGCTGTGGGTTAAAGCATTCAACTTGAGTGTGGGGCACTACCTCCAAATCCCCCCTGTCTTGCATTCACACTGCTGTGGCATGCTCTTGCTATTGGTGATCCCGGAGTGAAATGTTCCTAAAAAAGCAGGAAAAGGGAGAGCTGTTCATTTTGGTTGCCGTGTCAGTTGGGGAATGGTAAAACCTTTGATCTCATCCCAGGAGAGAACAGGAAGATACCTTGAAATCTTTGCCACCCAGAACACCAGAAAACTGTTTTCTTCCTTGCGCCACTGCTGGTTAGATACTCCAGTTACTCTAGACACATGGGAAAAATTTTAAATGGGAAGATAGTGTGCTGATTGCAACTATGGGCTGATGGAGACCCAGAGATCTCTGAAAGTCCAGTTTCTTCCAGCACCCTACAAGAGCACAAGAAGCTCTGCCCCTCATCAGAGAGGGACCTTGCCCTTCCCTTGCTGAGCTGCAAGGGAAGAGCAGAAACTGTTCATATCCATTCAGAGCTCAAACTCACAATAAGTTGAGGGATGGAGAGCAAGCCTGACTCCTTTGCACCCCGATCACAAAAAGAGATTAAAGAAAAATAAAGCAGCCTGTTGCCAGCACCCAGAAACACTGTGGGGGGAGGCAGTAACTCAGGCAAGCCAGCAAAAACAGGCCCAAGCTTAATCTCAGACTTCAAAGAAGAAAATTCTTTAGAGCTAATAGGTACCAAATCAAAATATGCTCAGGTATGAAACATGTGGTCACCACAGCATCCTGAAGGCTGCAAGAGGTGAACGCTTATAAAAGCAACTGTGCTTCTTCCTCTCTCTCTTTTTTTTTTTTTAATTTTTGCTTGCCTGCTTTCTTTTAGCCTTTGTTTTGACCTCACTGTATCTGAACTCCCTCGTACTTGATCGTGCAGGTCTACAGCTGAGCAGAATATACAAATGTAATCCCAATAATAAACAGGAATGAAGGAAATATCACATCAAGCACTGTATCACATTCAATTTTAATTAAAATTATCACAAGCAGATTTATGTTCAGTATAACTTTTCCTGCTGTTTCCAGGTTGTATTTATCTTCTAATTTGATTGCTTTTCAGTGCCATTTACAAAAGCTGCCTCCCAACTAGAGATAATGCGGCATTTTAACACTTTAGTTGAGTTTACACTTTCAATGAGCTTTTTGCTTTTGGAATTTTTACTCGATTTGACGTCTTTCTGAGTGCTGGCAGAAGCAGTGTGCAGCACAATGGTTTAAAATGCGCAGTATTTGGAACAGAGCGAAGCAGCCTTTCTTCAGCTGACTCTTACTATGAACTCGCTGCTGGGGCTGAGACTGGAAAACAGCAAATAGCATCCCATTAAGGTCAAAAGCCAGTTGAAGAGTGTGGTGTCTGTAGAAGGAGAGAGAAGGTAGGGGAGCTTCCCATCTAAGGTGTTAAAGAAAACCTATTTGAAGGCCTATTCTTTGAATTTCTTTGGGGAATATCATTCTTCTTCTTTTAATTTGAATGAACTCAAAGCTTCAAACTCCTGGTATTTCTTCCAATGTTTAGCTAAAATATACCAGAAGTGATAACAGCTTCCTTTTACCTCTGAGATTCATACTTGATTGAGTCATTAATAATCTCCTAATTTCTGTGTTTTCCTTTCGTTCTGTCTTTGGGGATCTCTGGAAGCTAAATAAGAAAAAGGGCTTTTACTGGAAACTTTTTTACAGTTTGACAGGTGAGAAATAGAGAAAGAAGCTCCTTTTCATAAGGTAGCAGGACAGCTAAAATTAAAAGTAGGCCCTGGATCCTAACTCTAAATTACTAGACAATTTGAAACCCACATTTCATTGCTTGGCTTTTTGCTTTGAGAAGTCAAGCCAGAGTCTCAGACACATCCATTCTCAAACCTTGGGAGGTTTCACATCCTGGTCTGAGCTTTGCAACACGCTCCCATTTCTGATTAATGCATACCAATCCTACTCTGTTATAAAGTCAAATCAATGCCAAATGTGGTGGTGATTTTTTGATAGGGAGCAAGCAACATCCACCAATATATTTAACACAGGTCAGTAGACAGCCTACAGTCATGACAGTCTTGAACTAGTGACCTAGAAATGAAAGACTCCTTAATCCCTTTACCAAATCCTAAACCACTCAATTCCTGCCCCACTTCGGCAACCAAGTTCTTTTATAGATGTGCTGGAGGGTAATATGCAAGCCAACAGAGTGTAAATTAAAGAGAAAAAAAGAACTCCACTTACAATAACATCGTAATCTTGGAATTTGAGAAAATAAGGGACTCAGGAGAGGTCTTCAGTCAGCTTGTCTCAAATTCAGTGTAAATTTATTCGGAGAATATTTTGGCACCTGCAAACAGCCCGAAACTTTTATAAGCATCATAGCAGGGGAAAAGTGATGCAAGTGAAAGACTGAAGATAGACTCACAAAAAGGTCTCGATTGTTCATCTGACCTGTTGATTTCCTCTATCACTATGTGACTCTACTTTTATGACTGTCTAACTGCACTGATTACCACGATGACATCATGAAGTCACACTGGCATACAACTGGAGTGGTTAATCAGATCCCTTATTTCAGCTCTTCAGGGATGAAACTCACGTCTTGGAACAGAAGACCAGCAGCCACAGCCTATTCATGTCTTAAATCCCATTTCGTTTAATCTGATATCACTTGAACCTACATCTTTGTCCTGGGATTGTCATGTGAAGAGGTTCACTTCTGAGATTTCTTAGTCTTTCTCGTAGGTCCTGACAAGATGTATCATGAGAAAGCTATTCATTTCAGAAGCTGTTTCCTATAACATAACAGAACCTTAAAAAAGGAGTGGGTTTGAATTCTAATTGAATTCAAAGCTACACAGCACAGAGCAACAACAGCAAATTCTGTGCCTGTACAGTTGGAATTTTGCTGCCAAATGTGGTTAAACAGTTTTTCACTTTTCCCCAAAACATGAACATTGTCTAAGTAGAAAAGTATTTCCATTTGTAGAAGGGACTTTTTTTCATTTTGTACATCTGCAGGCATAAAAGGACCATAATAGACCACAAATTAGATCCGGGAACTGAAACAAGCTCAGCTTGTAACTGAGACCACAGGTCTGTAAAAAAACTATAGCATCATTTTTGGGTGAGTTCTTTTTTTTTTCTTGTTTGTTTGTGTTTTTTTTTCTTTTATGGCAAAGCAAATGAAAACTCATTTTATATTCAAATATGACACCATCTGTTCCCTGAGTTAGAAAAACTGGGCAAACTGATCCAATATACATTGAGCTAGAAAGAGGGGAACAAATACAGAAAGATCTTTCTTTCTCTCATGTCTCTCCTGTTTTGTGTCCCACTGTTCCATGACTTGACCACAAAGGAGTTGCAGATGGCACATGAGCATTTTTCCTCTGTTTGATCTAGTCCTCTCCATTCTTCTGGGCAAGAATTTTCCCTTCCCTAGCGTGATCTGCTCTCTGTCTCCTTGTTCCTATGACACAGCCTCTCCTAACGCTATTCCCTTGGAGGAGATGGAGACCAGATCCAGAGCCCTGGGGCACGCTTAGGCATATGGTGGTGACGGTGCAGTTAGGTATGAATGAGAGGGAGTTTACCATAGGTGACACTACTGCTGACTTCCTGCACAGGTGACACTGGCCTTGCTGCTGTTTGTGTTTAGCTCTTCTACTTCTTGGCTCTGATTCCCACAGGAGGGGAGGAAGCTACACTGCGGGCGTAGCCTTGACCAGTGTCTACGTGGATGCTGAGGACTGCATCTGTAAGAGCTGAGGTTCCCAGACACAGCTTCTGGATCAGTCCCATAAAAATCCATTTTTATTTTTGACTGCAGCTGTTTGGAACCAAAAACAGAATAAAACAGATCTCTTGCAATCATCTGAAGCACTGAATGATCACTGAACATACCAGTAACAAAAGGGAAGTAAATGAAAAGAAGGAAGGGAGCAACTAAAAACCCACTGTGTATGTAGCTCTCTGGGAATGTGAAAAATACATAACTTTTATATACAACTATATAAATTTTAAAATCTTCATTTTAAATAGCATAACAAAAAATTCTTGCAACAACTGCTCCCCCTGCACCTCCCAAAAAAGCAGGATTCACGATGCTAGCCTGGGCGCTGACAATGGCTGGTTGTGAAGCATATGTTAAACAGTTTTCAGTTAACATGGGCAAAGGAAATCAACTATGAAACTGTATTAAGGAAATATGAGAGTACTGTAATCTGCATAAAAATAAATTTGGGTATATTCCCAACACACTATCACACTGTGGAATTGCAGGAAGTGGGCTAATGGGAGGGAAGCTTTGCTTTCCCTAAAGAAAACCTGCTCAGGATTGTTTTTTACAAAAGTAAAACTACTTTCATATTCTTATATTGCTGTCCTTTGTTTGGAGTTGTGTGAATACTTTGTATTAAATAATTTCCTCGGTGAAATGAATCCTATATTATTATTGCTCATGGACTGTTGATAACATGCTGGGGTTTCCCGCATTTCCTTCTTGCTTCTAATTGTTCAACAGCTTGAAATCATATATGCATATTCCTCTAAGGATTGATCCAGGTTTGCATCATCAAGTGTTTGATACCTTTGTGGTGTTGGAGCTATGTCAATTATTGTGTCTGGCTGCTTTGCTTTTCACCTTTTCCATGTCCTCTTTGGGAGGGATGGGTAGCTAGGGACCTCAGAAGTAGAGCAAATCTGAGAATACTTGCTGCTGAGGTGGACTGTGGAGAAGGCAGTACAATGAAGAAAAGGCTCTGTGAGCTTTCTTCTCACTCCGAGCGCTCACCGGAGATGGAGAACGTGGTAGAGCCCGTGGGACCAGGACCCAAGGGAACACTTTATTCTTCTGTAGCGTTGTCCCAAGGCTGAAAGGGAGCAGGCTGCTACAACTGGCCACAATACAGGCTTTCCCGTTTGCAGGAAACAGGTTTGTTTTTTGTTATCCATTTGGCTTGACTCCCAATTGAACAGAAACCAACATTTTTCAAGACTTTGAGTGAGGCAAGGCCTCTTGCATTTCCGTCCGGGAAATCCTATGGGCTAATGGGGCACACATGCAGTGTGCCACTCCAGCCTGCGGCTGGCCAGCACACGTGGGTGTTGACTAAGCAGCACGTCTGCAGGGCCTTGGCGCGTTTCCTCTGGGTAGTGCGCTGTTTTGGCTGGGTTTCCCGTAGCCTGAGGTAAGTGTTGTTCCAACCAGGTGGTCGGCCATTCAGAAATCCCCACTGACTGGCCAAATTCTTCCTTATTTTTGCCCAGACAAAATTTCCAGCTGGAAAAAGAGGACATATCCATGGAGCTCAAGATGTTCAGGAGCTTGATGATAAATCAGATGCTCAATAAAATTAATGTTCTTTGTGGCTAAAAGCAAGACTGTTTGACTGAGCAGTTCCTGCATACTCCTTTGGGTGCACCTGTGGTCCAGTCCCACCAAGGACCCAGCAGAACTCCCTGATGTCTCACCTCGAAGGGGATGAAAGTGCCTCTAATCCAAGATGTTCCCAGTGGCATTGTGTAGAACCAAGCGTGAACCCAGTGCTGTCCCTGCTGCCCTTCTGTTTTTTTTTACTTGGCAAAAAACAAATCTGAACTTTTTAGGTTGCAAATTTTAAGGAAGGAATGGAGTCGCCTCCTTCCTTCCCCAGCATTCACATATACAAAACAACCTGAAACTTGTAGTTAAGAAAATAAACTGCACAGAAAGCCCCTGAAGGGCCTTGGCAGCAAACATTTCTCACTAAATTGGGAATCTGCACACTCATAGTCTGAAATAAATTAAGATGCTGGGGGTGGGGGGAGAGAGAAAGAAAGAGAGAGGGAGAAGACGGGAAAATCAACAGCTCTGGGGTGAAACGCAGGTTGATGCTGCCTCATCATTTTTAAACTTAAAATAAAACAAGCAAATTTTCTTTAACTGCAGGTCAAAATAAAAGGGGAAAAAAAAATCTTTCCTCATCTGTTCATGGTAATTACTAACAGAAAGCAGCCCCTGCCAGCTGCAGAGTTCATGGATAAATGGAGGGACACATTATTCTCTCTCTCTGGGATCAAAAACCCAAACTTTGTATCTCAATTTGCCTGTGATATGTCTTTCATACACTCTTGCAAAGTCATTTCACTGAGCTGCTCAGTCGAGACTTTTTCATCAGACAAAAATTGTGATGTTTTCAGGCCTTCAAGTTTATTTTAGGTTTGCTTCTGAATGAGAAACATGACTCCTGCAATTTCCCAAACTTTTACTATGTCATTATAGTATATTTATTATTGGATCTACCCACTTTTCTTGATAGCAGCCAGTGAGAAAAGAGCAAGTGGGTACTCTAACCTTCATACACTGGCTGCTCTGGATGCAGTGATGTGTAGAAGTCCTCTGGAGGTACAATTGCAAAGCACTTGAATATTTGAAGATTAGCACTTATTCCCCAGAATATCCCAACTTTTTACTCTGTGATGCCAATGCAGAGCAGCTATTGATTTGTCTCTGTAAGTCACTGGCAATGTCCCGTAGGTATGTCAATTGTTGATTCATGTGCTGGTGTAGATGTGACTGTGATGGACCTCGCTGAGCATAGCTTAGCTAGAGGGAAAGGAAGGGGGGGTGGCCTATCCCTGATATTTGCCATCAGCTGGTTTTGAAGGCAACTTAGGGTCTTAGGCCAGCACTAACACATAGAACAGTCTTGAGGTTTCTCTAATTTGGCATGAAAATTGAACTGGTAACAGAAATAATAGTGGGGGAAATAAAAGGTAGCTTAGAAGCCCTTGTGATTCAACAAGCTTATTGGACTGAAGGAGCCACCCCGTAATATTGCTGAATATCTCTAAAGATCAAAGAATCCTTCCATCAGAGATAGTAACGGACAATTAGGAGTCAGGGACTCCATGAACTGTGTCTGTACATTTGTGGGCTTGTATGCACTGCTTCACCCAGTGCAGCAGTGGGGATGGTGTTCGTGGTGTTAAAAGATCAGCGCTGTTCTCTGCAGCTTGATTGACAAGACCTAGAAAGCATGTGATTTTGTCATGATTTGCTGATTACAGGTAAAACTGGTAGTTTGCAGTATCTGTTGAACCTCTTTGGTGTGTGAGCATGGAGACCATTACCTTTTCTGCTGGAGAGAGTGGAGAGTGATTAATGAGAATTATGAGAATTTTTGAGAATGCTATTGTGCCATTTTTCAGAGTAAGAGACAGAGAAAGAGAAGGGAGGGATAAACACAGAAACAGAAATCAGGAGATCTAACTATTATCTGCCTCATACTTGCTATGTGACCTTGGTCAGGGCCCTGTGTATCGGTTTCCCTAGCCATAAAACAGGCAGAGTTATCTTCTTTCACTACCTTTCAGGGCCCTGGGGGGTTTAATTCATGCCTCTTTGCAACACGCTTTGAGATCCTGGGGCTGAAGTGTAAAGTCTTATTTTTATGATTCAGGGTTTTATTCATTTTAATGTGGGGATTTTGTCTGTGACACATAGGAAAGATATGGCACTGCTGCTGAAAAGTTAACCAATTCTGTTCAGCGCTCTGTCCCAGGAAGTCAGCCTGGTGGCCTGCAGTATTTCATTGATGCATTTTAATGTATACCTTTTATACCTGCGCTACTCTAGAGTGGAAAACTGACATTATCTGGGCCGATCTCCTGCTTTCTCACTGGCTGATTACACAACAGAAGAGGCTAGGCCTAGGGCAGATCTATTTTCTACACCTATTATGCTGTTGCACGGTTGAAGTTCAGTTGTTAGCTGCTTTTAAAAACGACAAATGTGCTCTAATTTTAGAGCATCATAGCAATCATTGTTTTTATTTCAGTAGAGAGGAAAAGTGGAGGAAAAAAACAGCTTGGGACTTAATAAACACCTTAGCCTGCAGCCTTCGACTTTATTCATGAGGTTTTTTATCTTCTCTTCCACTCTCCATGCACTCACTGCATCTTCTTTACTGCACAGTCTTAAATTACCATTGCAAAGGTTATATGTTTATTTACAAAGAGCTGGCTATGAATGGTGATCCTAAAGGCGAGGAGGGTGTCTCATGGCAATAAACATCTCTTGCTCTCTTAAACACCAAGGCCAAATGAATAAGGTGATGTTTAGTGCCTCAGACATATTATGGTTTATGGCTTCATTAACTACCTGACCTGTATTGTGTGCAAATTTCATCAAAGTGAGATGCATATTTATTCCCTGAGGTGGGCTGGCTGATAATGTTCTTATTCTTAAAGGAACAGTGCAAGTAATTACTTATAATTAGTGTTGTGAAAGTAAGGGAATTTTGTGAGGCAAGGTAATTTCATCTTCCCAAAATTTCACTTAACAGAAAAAAGGCGATGCAATGAATATTTATGCTTGGCTGAAATTTAAAATACATGAATATGGCTTTTCTTGAACCATTGTAGCATATGGGATAGTTTTAGCCGTTTAAGGAATTTGAAAAAAAAACCTTTTGGCCAAATTCTTGCCTAGTGCAATATAGTTCCCTTGACCAGAGCAGAATTAGGACTTTCAGATCAATTGAATGTGAAACATAAATCATTTAAATTTCTCTTTCTCTCCCTTGTTCCCCCCTCCCCCTTTCCTTTTTGCTCTGTATAGTCTAACTTAGTTATTCTTAGGATCTGTGATTGATTTCCCAACAGGGTGCTGTGAATATCACTATCACTGTGGGTTTTTTATTATAATTGCACACACAGACCCTCACCAGACTGGGGCTGCACTGAAAACTTGAATTTTCTGTACAGTGTCTGACTGTAGACAGCTGTCCTGGAGCATGAAGCATGTCTTGGACTGGTTTCATATAGAGCTGTTGTAAAGAGGGTTCCACCGTTGTAAAGAGAGTTTATTACTGCTGAGACAACTGCAGCCAACGCAAGGGGATTTCCATGGCTCAGAAGCGAACTCTGCCTTCTATGCACACACCTTCCCATCTGCAAGACACCCCATGGCCACAGTAGTGTTTATTGTAGGGTTCATAAAAACACACTTGTAAACACAGCTCTCTATTCATCTGTCTTTAACATAACGGAGGTGTTTCTTTAAGCCCTGAAGGATGCTTCTGCTTCAGAAATATCAGGCGTCAATCAGAGAGCTTGTTGTGTTTGCAATGATCAACTTTGAATTTGCTGGCAAGGGCAGCTTAAGTGCATGTGGCCCTTCCACCCCAGTCTCAGTCAAAGCAGCATGCACTGTCTGTCTTGTAACACGATCATGACTCTCCAGCCCTTGCATTTCCATCAGGGCTGAGCCTGCTTCTGTAGTTGTTCTGAGTACTTACATTTCTAATTTTATCGAACCAGGGAAAAAGATGCCAGCAACACCTGTATTCACATGCTTAAAGGACAAATTAGTAGCTGACTGTTGGAGGATAGAAAGTCCTGTAGAAAAGACTTTTGGAGAATTACATTTAAAGTTTAACCATAAGTATATGATCTATTTTGCCATGTGTACTAACTTAACCAGAGAATGTCATGGAGCTAATTCGGAGCAATTGGATGTCTGTGGTCTAACCACCGGCAATAGCTACAACGCATGATGAATGGCCTATGGTCAAAGTACATATCCTGAACACGGATAAGCATAGCTTAAGCTGTTGCTCCTCTGTGGTAATGTTGTTCTGTGGCTTGAGGAAGTTTTCTTATTCTGTGAATGTTTGCTTTTCAGCTACTGTGAAAACAAAACTTTAGCAATTAACTAGGAAAAAAAAAAAAAGGAAGGAAGGAAGGAAAAAGCAAGTGATCTTTCTCAAGCGCTCAAATCTCTCAAGCAGCAAGTTGAGCTTCAGTTGCTACAACTGGATGCTGAGCCCTGCAGGCCAGGAGGCCATCTCATAACATGGCTTCCAGACAGAGCGGACACACTTCTGCTACAGGGTCAGAACCAGCCTTTTGGCAAAGTTAGGAGATAAATTCCTGTAGACGTTCACTACAAGTGAGTTGGGGCTCCAATGACTATGTGTGCTAGATACTTGGGATGCTTTGTATTTGACGTTCTTTGACAGTTTTCCAAGGGTCGAGCACTGAGTGTGCTCAGTCTTGTGTCTCCCTATGGTCTCTTGGTAGTTCATCCTTACCAGTAGCAAGCTCTGGACTCAGGTAGGGGAGTTTTAAGGAGGAATTTTAAGACTCCACTTTGGGAAACTTTCTGTTTTTTTTGCTGGTGCTACATTACCTCTATCTTTGTTCAGTTTTCAGTGCAAGTGGCTCAAATTCATGCCTTCATACAAAAATAAAACTAAGTAAATCAGCTGCAGGATGTATAATAATTACAGAAATAATTCAGAACTCTCCCATATCCTTTATGCTTTGGGATTCATATTTTTTTCTGTTTTATTAAAAATTGAACAGAAATACAACAACAAAAACAAACAGAGCCATGTGGAGGACAAAACAGCACCCTATTTAGGTAGAAAGTGATAGTGTTTTCTCTCGGTTAACACACAGAAAAAGGGGAAATGCTTGCTCCATTTCTTTTTTATTGAAAGTCAGTATGCTTTGTATTATTGTAGCATCTCCCACTACTGGTAGACTGGGATGCCAGTATGCTAGATACTACATAGCCTCAAGTATCTACACGCATAGCTCTCTCAGGTATATACAAGGCAAAGGCAAACAGAGAAGAAAAAATCCAAATGAAAAACAACCAAACAAGAAAAGGGAAGTGGGATATGCCCTAAGTCAAAAGATAAAGCTTTACAAGGGCAAGGACAAAATAGATAGACAGTGTAGATACCCAATGAAACAAAAAATAAGCGACTGTCAAAATATAATGTCAGCACTGACCTGGCCAAGTAAGTGGCGAACAACTGCTAGTGAGTACTTGAGAAGTCCCAAACCTGTTAAACTTCTTCCTTGAAAACTGCAACCCTTTTCTTTCAAGTTATTCAACCTTTCACCTATTGGGCTTCTGCCCTCACCCTTGACCCCCTGCTATTTGTGTAGCATGGTCACAGCAGGGTTTAGAAATCTGAAAAACAGTAAGTAAATGTAGAAGAACGGCAACTCCAGAAGTCTGGAAAAATTTGAAAACTTGAAATAAATGCAGCTTTTATTAATCTGTAGAAAAGAAAAATGCTGGTAGTGCCTTAGCAGCTTTGTTCAATCTGGTTTAACGGTTTATCAGTTAATAAAAGTGAGCTAGGCATGAGATTTGGGCAAAATAAATAAAGCAAACCTTGGGGATTGTGATGCAAAGAGCAACTCAAAGGAAAAAGCAGGCACAAAATCTGAATCCATGTCATGGTAGGAGATAACAGAGGTGGGAAGATTCTGATTTTCCAAGACTGATTTGTGATGTGGGAAGGATGCAAAAGATGGGAACCTCAGCTGGTTTAAATCATCACATGTAGAGGATCTCCTGTGCTCAGTCCATTGACTTGGGCATAATTCTCAGAGTTGCGGTTCACACCATCTTTGTCTGATGGAGCAAGTCTGTAGACCATTTTATCAGGCTGTGTTCATAAATCACATCTTTTCCGCAACTTAGTGTCATGCTGCCTTATGCCTATTGTATTATTTGTCATGTAGCATGTCTCTTCTGTTTGTGTGGGGGAACATGGCAGATGCAGGATGTGCTAGGCGGGTATTAGGAAGAAGAGATGCACAAAAGATTGCATCACAAGCTCTGGAGAAAGAGCGCGATTTCACTGAATTCACTGTAGGGAGTCACCTAGGACAAAACGGCCCAGTTGTTCAATGAGTTCCTTACAGGTTCATATACCACGAAAAGTACTTAGAAGTCTGATTTCTGAATCTAAATCAAAAATGTAATTGCACTGGAGCTGGTTGGAGGTTTGTCAGCAAATCCTCTTCCATTGAGCAATACCCTTTCCCTGAGATGCCAAACTGGGCAAAAAGAAGGGTGGATGAAACCGGTAAATATTCCACTTCAACATTTTCTAAAAATTCTTCTATTGCCTGGACCAAACCATGTTGTTTTGTTTGCAATGTAAGTTAGGTTAAGGAAAACAGGTCTGAAAGAAAATACAGAGTTAGAGAAGAAATGCAACCATTTGGAAAGAAAAGGCTTCAATCAGTCAAATCCCTTGTTCTTTGGTGTGTGTGTGTGGAATTTTGGTGTCTAAAAATATTGGTTATTTTGTCTTTTCATCTTGATTTGGGATGGGAACATTCTTTGAAATGTCAGATGTACACATGGGATGGGAAAACCATTTCCTGTCTTGATCTAAATTGTGAGTTATGCATACGGAAATGTTGTGGGTACTTTTGTGGATTCTCTCTCCATTATGGCTGTACGCATGATTTCTACATTACATCATGGGCTGGACCCAGCACAGACTAAAGCAGTCCCAGGAAAGCAAATTCTACTAGATTGTCTGAGGAATTTATAATGTGATAAAATGTCCCTGGAGGGCTAATGAGACTTGGGAAATTCATTTCTACTTTGGAACCAAGATTTCAAATTCAGACTACCAGAAAATAATCTCCAGTACATTAAACCCCTAGACTTCCATTCTACTTCTGATATTTATGCAGACAAATTATTTTTGACTACGCTGAGACCTAATTTTTCCCTAATCTGCTTGCTGTATTCCCCTTATTGCTAATTTTATTTCTCTGTTTACAATGAATGGGGCTTGCATATCAGCAGAGACCAGTCTAGGGTCAGTCTTCTTTTCAGAGGCACCCACAGCAAATGTAATCTTTGTAGTAGAGAGGACAAATATGTTGCTGCATTCTGCACAGGTTGGAAGATGCAGAAAAGAGCTTTGCTATGCCCCGAAGAGAAATAATTACAGTAACTGAGCTTCTGGTTCGTGCAGATGTGTATTGTTCTTGCAAGGCCACTACATGATAAACTAAAACAAATGGTATTGCTGAGGGAAAATATTGTGTATGACTAGCAGCTCACAAGGATGGAATTGGAGTTTCCAGGCATATGGGCAAGGTTTCTCTCTGGTAACCAGCAGACTAGATGAAAAGCTTTCAAATAAGGTCCTTCTTTCCTGTCAGAGTCTTAGACTTTGTCTTGACTAGGATTTGAAGGTATTGTTTGAACATGCTGGCTCACACTTTTTGATTAAAAGCTTTGAGGTGAAGCGTTAGTTCCATTTAAAGTTAATGGCAAAATTCTCACTGACTTTTCTGGAACCAGTATGCAATGTCTTGGTGTGAACAAGACCACATTTCTTGCTTGTCCACACTAGATAGACTTTTAAATCAAGATTGTGCTTTACTGAATACATCACCCAGCCACACGAATGTATTTTTAAATTTTCAGCTCCTTTCTACACTCAAGGCATGCAGGTCACATCCCTTCTTGAACCTCCCACCCTAATACACACGTACATCAATAAAAAGAAAAATAGATCAATAAAATAGGCAGACCCTCTGCAACACGAGCAAAAAATCTTGTTCACCCCCCACACCTTAAAATGGCCGAGACAGGTATATGGGAAATGATGGTTTATTGTAACTATGCTCCATATTATCACTGATATTCAGCAAGCCAATAAAACCAGTACAGTGAGTGAGTGGAGGAAAAGGCAGACTCTACCCCAAAAGGCAGGAAGCTGTAATGGCATCCACTTGACTAAGGAGACCAGTAAGAAATACAGGATTTTACTTTGGGAAGTAAAGAAATGTCCTAGATGGTACCGCATCCATATCTCAGTCACGAGGCAATCAAAAGTATGACGGAGAATACTTGAAACTAGGGTTGTTGTTGACACATGGACGCTCCGTCTGAGATTTTCAGGATAACCCCCTGCATGATATTTTAACCTGTATAACCTCTTAAAGGGGTCACCACCACAGCTACAAACAGAATAATTGAGTGTATTTAAAATACAGAGAAACAGAAAGTGAGGTTGAGCAAAATCCCGAATCGCAGTGGAAGCAGTGACCCCCCCCCTTTGGACCGGGGCTGTATTTTGAAAAAGGGACACTAATGGTTTAAATCTTTCTGGTGCTAAGAAAAGCAGAACCATGCTATTTTATGTGGTGCTCGCGTCGAATAATTGGGCGGGAGTGAGAAAAGGCCAGGCGAACGCGCAGCCGGGGCTCGTGCGAGGCGCCCACCTCCGGCGCCGGCGGGGAGGACGCGTGGCTCGGCCCGTTCCCGGGCAGCGTCTTCCCAAGCCTCCGTGTTAGTCAGGCACAGAGTCGTCGCCCGCAGTTAGCGCTCGCTGTGTCCGGAGAGGGAAGGCGAAGCCGACCAGAGGCAGGGAAATCCCCGCTTGGAATCAAAGGTTGGCACGATGCCAAAACGTCTCTGCTTTTTTTTTTTTTTTTAACAAAGGTGAAGGGAATCAAACGAAAAATAAACAGCGTCGAGGGAGCGTTACGCATCCCTCCGCCTGCGGTCGCCAGCTGCTCCTGGGCCCGCGTCACTCGTGCCGAGGTGGACACGCCGCGAAGCCGCAGCCGCGGCTCGGCAGAGCTGGAACGTGGCTGGGTTTGGTTTTCGCCATTCCTGCAGCTAATTTAGAGCGAGACAGTCCCTCCTCGGTAGACAAAAACGTGACACAGTCCAGAACCGAAGCGTTCTTTTTCTTCTTTTTTTGCAAGTGAACGCTGCAGGTCTGCAGTGGATCATCTGGCGGAAGGAGAGGTAAGATGTTACAGGCAAAAATCAAGCACCACCGGGGGCTGCGCGGCAGGAGAAGGAGCTGTCTCGAGAGAGCTGGGAAACGCCGGCAGCCTGCGCTGCCCCGCTGAGCGGCGCCGCGCCCAAAGCTGCCTCAGCGGCCTAGTTTGGTGTGTCCAGACTTCCCTGGGAAAGTTTTCCTTGCTCTCCCTCTCTCCGGGTCCCGCCTGGGCTCGAGAGGGGTGTTTTTTGGCCCGAGCGACGCTAACGTTAGCGCCCCTCTAAACAAACAAACAAGGCGCCGGTGGCCACGCAGCCCCGAGCGCCGGCACCCGCACCCGGCGCGCCGGTTTTCATGGCTCGGCCGGCGAGCGCCTCTCAGCCCCTCCGGCCCTTCCCCCCTTCACTTTTTGTTGCCGTTCCCAGCAAGGAAAGTGAATTTTGAAAGTGTCAGAATAGTGTAAATGCTGATATATAGGCCGCAGTTGTTTGAAGGCCTTTTGAGAGGTGGACTCCTCCCCTCTCCTCTGTTCCCTTCGAGTTGGGAATGATTCATCAGCTGGCCTTTGGCTAGAAAAGAGCCCTGCCCCGGGTCTAGGGCCTTTGACCCTGGTGAAGAGAGGGGTCAGACCGCGAGCAACTGTGCAAGCGCCGCCCGGCAGCTCCGGGTCCCCAAGACACAAGGGAAAGGGGCCTGAAAGAAAGGAGTGGGACGGTGGGAAAAAGTGGGAATTTATAAAAGTTAAGAGTATATTTCTAAGAGTCTCAGTGGATCAGCTGACAACTGGGGTCAGAGGTTGTATTTATGCTTGATTCCCTGAGCATGTTACAGTAACATCTGCTTGTTAAGGGTCTGCGGGGACCAAATGTTTCTGACCTCTGCCTGCAGAAGGGGACAAACTGGGAGATTAGGGGTGTTCATATTAACATTTGTGTTTGGCTTTAAGGTTTCTCCTTCCTGAGCCATGTTTGTCAGTTTTGCCTGAATTCTTTTATACTCTACCCAAATAAACAGGTCAACCATGCCAACTGTTTGCTCAGTATTTGAAGTCACGAGGTGTTTAACGTCACTTGGACGTTTCACCTACGAAAGAGAATAGGAAGGGTGAATACAGTTGTCCTGGGAGGTGGGGCTCAGCCACCACCCCCATCAGAGCACACCACCAACCATAAAATCCTGGAGCAGGTTACCCGGTCCGTGTTCGTATCCATCCTTAGTAAAGAAAGAACTAATGCCGAGATGTAGCCAGAAGCTTACAATAAGGTACAACCTCACTCTAAAGTCTGTGGTAGATTTCATGACTACTGACTATTCCAGAAAGCTCCACATATGGAAATTCCTTATTATAGACAGAAGGGGTTAACATCCCCTCACAGTTGTATTTGAAATTCATTGAGAGAAACAATAACTAGAAATAACATAGTTTCATGAACTATAATCCCAGAACTGGAGAGAACTACTTCCAACTATTTGGAACAAGAGAAAGGTGTTTTAAAGACCTTTCCCTTAAAAAGTCTCTTTCCTTTTTTCCTACTAACTAGGAGGATGTTAGCTTGGTTCTTGTGTAAAAGGACATGGTGTTGCTGAAAGAAAGATGAATAAACAGCTGTGGATGTTTGTCCCACTCCCAGAAGCTTTGGCAGGCTAGGCTATGATTAAAGATTCTGTTCTCATGTTGATCTCTTTGAACAAGATGCAAGAATTTGCTACTCCATTTAATAGGAGCAGCAGAGCACCTGAAAGGTAATGTCATACGTTGAACATTTTCAATTCATTAGTAAGTTCCTTTAAGTACTTGGATTTATCTTAGTCACTTATGAAGAGCAATCCTTGACTGTGATTATCTATGAACATGCAGCATGTGGCTACTCTTCGAGACCTGGGAAAATAGAACTGTTGATTTTTAGCTTGTTTATGGATGCCTTTTGCTACATTTGTGGTATTTCACTTCTGTTCATAGTTAATGTCTCAGTTTAAACCCCAGAGATCACATAAAGTTTTATTTCAGCTAAAAATAGCTTCAACACTGGAAACTTTTTGTTTGAAGGCGTGTATTTTGGTTATTTTTATCCAGCAGCAGCTACAAGTTATCTCATATTGTGCTATTGCTTATGTTGCCCTATCCTTGGGTCCAAAGTCAACAGTAGTTAAATTTATATTGTGCAATCCAGTTTTAAGTGTATGAAAGAAAAACAGGGACTGGTACACAACAGAGCACATGGCTAAGGCCCAGGAGCTGGAGGAGAACTGCAACTGCAACTGGATCTAGGGATTTGGGGTGGTTTAAAGTTGGGGTCTCAGAGTGAGGAGGCTGGTGAAGGAGAGGAATGTAGACCATTCAGATCCACCTTTGTGATTATAAATAATAAAAAATTTCTTTCGGAAGTGCATTCTGCCAGACTTCACAATAAACCTCCTAGCAGGTCATTGAAATTCTCTTAATCAGGGTCAGAACCCACAAGCTGGGGTCTGCCCTGTGAGTTCAGTGGGAAAAATATTCTTCTTTCCAATAGTTTTTCTTCCTCTTTCCTTTTCTCTTTCAGTTGGAAGGGACCCCCACATAAACATGCAGAGCAATTTTCCAGTACATTAACCCGGGAGGGGGGAATCCTTACTAGCTACACAACGGGTAGCCTAAAAAAAAAAAAAAAGTGGAGCAACCGGGTGAGCTGAAGATGGATGAGCCTGGGATATAAGACAGGGTAGTTTTTCCACTGTCCTGCCCTATACACCTAGGACAAAGGCTTCATTGAGTGAGATGCTTGACATCAGCCTCATAAACTAGTAGTTGGGCACAAAAGGTCTGACACTTGAAAGTACCAGTCCCTGCCCTCTTTGCATTGCAGCTGCACAGAGGGGCTGGGCCTAACAGTTGTGTCCCTTTGTCGTCCCGTAGGACAAGAGGTGAAGATAAATAGTGTTGACTTTAATGCAGTCACACAATTTTGCGTTTTCCCAAAAGGCAACATTTCCTCCGAGGTCTTACTTTATTACCTCAGGCAGCTAGAACCATCTTCCTTCTTTTGGGGGTGGGGATGGTCTAGAGGTAGTAGAGGGCAAAGGGAGGAGAGATGAAACCCAAGCCTTGGTACCTCTTCCCCAGCAACAAGATGGGCTGTGGTTTTCTCCTGCTTTGCTATGGTGTCTTTCTTTTCTTTCTCGTGGGAAAGCTGGAAATGATCTGAAAAGCTTGGAATGAAGCTGAAAAATGTAGAAATTTCTATGAGCTAAAAAATCACCAACTCTAAAAAGAATTAAATGCTTCCACAAGATCAACACCAAGAAGAAGAACTGAATTTTTCTGTGGCAATTTCCTGGAGGAAAGCTTGCCAGAATGTATTTGCAACCGATTCCTTGCAAACTGGTCATCCATGAATTCTACCGGCTTCAATGTCTTGGAACCAGAACATATGAATATTTTATCTGTAAAAGTATATAGAATCAAAACGTGTATGGGAGATAGTATGGAATTAGTCACATCTCTACTCATGTAAACAGTAGGGGAGAAAATGCAGGAATGATGGGACTTCTGATCACAGCTGAACTTGGTGGGCCATAGTCAAGTTACACTGCCTAGAAAATGCTCTGTCTCGAACTATGTTCCTTGGCTGTAGAACTCCTCTTTGGATCTGTCCTTGTCATCCTGTAAAGTGACTCATTAGACGATGAAGAGGACATCCCAAGTCATTAGTATTTGTCTAGTTCGATCCTCCTTTTTCCTTCTCCAAAGTGGACTTGTGGTAGTGGTGCCACAGAGGATGTATTAGCTAATTAAAAATTCTTATTAAATTAAAAATTAATGAAATTGTATACTTGCGGAAAGAATAAATTTTAGACCTAGGACATGAAGACTTTGGAGAAACAGGATAAACCAGACTATGATGGGTGCTGCTGCAGCTAGATTGCTTCTGATATTCAAGTTAGTCTGTTTAAAGCTGGACTGGGTATCTCTCCAGTGCACAACAGTCAGAAGGACTGTAGCTGCTTTTTTGTAGAGGTACACTGGCACCTGTAGCTGCTTTCTGTACAGAGGTATATTGGGGGAAGAAATCACAGTCAAGGTCCTGCCCAATGATGACTACTTTCATTTCCCTAGTTAACAATATTCTTAGTTTTTCAGACCTTGTAGTCTAGTGTGGATTGTTTCTTGGCTTCTCATTGACCTGTGATCTTGGACAAACTTGAAAGGATGCCTTGTATGCTTAAAGAGTACAGTTTGTATCTATTTGATAAGCTGTCAGCACATGTAAGAATATAAAGATGGGCAAGTTCTCTCAGGCTGTTTTCAGTCCTATCAGCCCTTAGGACTTGGCAGCTAAACAGAAGATGAGAAATTATATATTTGAAAAATAAATTCAGTTCTGTGAGTTATCAGGAAGAGTCAGGAAAAGAGGACTTTTTGCCTCAGCATTCTTCTCTGCAAATGGTGTAACTGTCTACCCCATCAGTATGTTATGAATTTCAATTGAAAGAAAAACTTGCCCAGTGGAGTTGACAGCTGTCTGGCAGCAAAAAGAGTCCTGGGCAAAATTACTAACTCCATGGAGTCAATGACAAAGTCCAATTGACCGTGATGGCGCAGAACCTATCCCCCGGGAACAGTCCTGGCCAGTTTGGCTAGAGACAAACTTCATGCTTTCCCAAGCCACCCCAGCAAACACTACCCACTTCCTTCTGTGCCTGCATTTCTCAGTGTTCATCCTCAGCACTGAGTGACCTGTTTTCTGGGGTGCTGAACACCATCCAAAGCCAATGGCTGCTGAGGGTACTTCTCACTCAGTTATGCTTCCAGAAATCAACTGAGATTTATTTCTTTGTCAACAAAATCAAATCGGGCTTCTAAAGTCTCATTTTCAAAGTTCTTTTGAAGTTAACTGAAATTAGGGGCTAAGGCAGCTTAGAAAACTCCAGTAGGCATCTGTCTACATCCCTATGGGAGCAAGTATCTTTAAAAGTCTGACTCCAACACGTTATACTTAGCATTTAATTTTTCTTTCAGAGTGCCCATAATCCCGTGACTTCACTGAAAGGAGAAGCACTAAAACTACATAGCAGATCTTACACTGCAATGTGTCAGTGTATGTATATGTAAATGCACGTTTCAGGTTGGGAAAGAGGCCGAGTCTTTCAATGGGCTGAGGGCCAAATACATACTGCTGTGCGTGAAGGATACGGAGCAGTGTGAAGACCATGTCTGTGGGATGGGTGAGGCATTGAATTATTTAGGGGCCTTAATGCACCTGTCTCCTTCCAGTAGCACTGAGTGGTGATGTGTGTATACCTGCTTCGCTTGGTGCCGGTGTGTGGTTGCCCAGCTCCTCTGTATAGACTGAACTGGAGTCAGCCCCTTGGCTGGGCTGCCCTTTAATATGATGGGATTAGTTGATCTGCACAGTAGCATAGACAGAAAGTTGGAGATATGATCTTGCTTTCATCCTTACCTAACTCATCTCTGCAGTTGCCGTGGAGAAGTGCTGCCTGATGTGCAGAGAGCTCCGGTGCTCTAAATCACAGTAAGGATAAGAAGAATTTACTTTGCTCTGCCCCTTTTCTCTCCCTGCTCACCAAATACTGACTATTATTGTTTTTTTGAACGGTTTAAGAAATGTTCAGTAGCAAAATTGAAGGAGTTGGGCAGAGCCCTCCTTCGAGCAGAGTAAAATGGTCGCCAGAAGCCAAAACAAGGGACCTCTCTCACAGAGGTGTCTTTGTGTGGTATAAAACGAACAGAGCTGGGACCGTGCCACATTTTCCTTGCCCCATAAAGAGTGGAAGGCCGAGAGCATGGCTGAAAAAGGCTCAGGACGTTCTCACAGTCGGGGCTGGCAGGCCTCAGAGCGAGGCCGTTCCAGCTGGCCGAAATCAGAGCATCCCCAGGGGTGTGACAGATTCCCCCAAGAATGAACAAGCAGGCTGAAGAACATGAAGATGTGTCTCCTTTCTCCCACCCCCTGCTCTGATCCCAAACTCAGGTCAAAACCAGCTCATTCCAGGCCAGAAAAGAGTCCTTTGATTCCCTTTCTCCAGCCAGTCTTTCTATAGCAACTATTTAAAATGCTACAAGTTTCTGCTATCAAGATTTTCGTTCCGTTTGCCTGGGGAAAATCATTGATACAAAGCTTAAATAGGCATCCTTCTCCATGCAATTCTTTTCTCTAAACAAATTAGCATATGTTGGAAAACTGTCTTGGAAATGAGACAAACAATGACTCGAGCTGAACTGTTTATGTTGGCTGAACATTATGACACTGGGAAAGTCCAATGCTGGTCAATATTCTTTTTCTTGGGAATTGACAGTAATAGCTTACTCAGAAGAAATGTGGCATCTTGCACACTACCGATACCAAAACTGAAATTGCTGGCAAAGTCTTTTGTTATTTTAAGGATGCTTTAGCGTAATTTTTCATTTTGAGAAGTTGCTTGATTGCATTATTTCCAGTAGATATTTTATTCCAAAGAAGCGGTTAGGATTCTTACCAGTACACAGCTGTCTTGGCACCATGAACGCTTTTCCTGAATTGTTGCCTTGTAAAAACTCCCATTGATTTTGAAGTTCTCTGACTTACATTTAAGTCTTAACTGTCTGAGGGCCAACATACCTAACCAATTTTCTTTTACTTCATATTATATGCTCAGCTATCAAACAGAATTGACTATACTGGTTGTAATACTGTGACATATGGGGAGAACGGTCAAATGCCGTGTGCAGAATAGTTCAGACAGCCCTGTCCTTCCACCGTAGCCAGATATCCGCCACATGTGAGCGAGCGCTTGCTAGGAGCCGACATCTGCAGCACACAGACAAGGAACAGCAAATATTTTGGAAAAAAATGCAAATGGCTTCTGATGAGTATTTTGAATGATGAAATGTTTTGACTACCTCATAGACTGGCTGAAAAGGGAAAGACAAAAATAGTTAATGGAGATTTTGCATTTTCATTTTTTTTCATCTACCTTACCTATGAAAAGATGCTTTTGAAAGCTTTCAGGTAGGAATTTTTAAATCTGTAGAGTTCAAAACATTTCACAGAAAGATGATAGCATTTGTACCCCCATTTTACAGATGGTTTGACTGAGTCTTAGAGAAGGTGAGAAAAAAATATTCCTAAAATTCATCCTAAAAAGCGTGGTCTCTGCAGCCTAATAAATTCTGACTCCAGTAAGACCACTGCTGACTTCAGTAAGACTCACTCGTAAGACTCAAGCTGTATAAACCATTAGGGTCTTATGGCTTTTAGTTCATTTTCCACAGCAATGAGTGGAAGGGAGTTGAAATAATCTCTTTGAATGGTGGATGATTGTTTACTGAAACATTTTTAATAACAAATCTTATAAACACTGGATTTTCCTTGCTTTCTATGGAGGACCTTCACAGGGAAAAAAAGGCAGGGAAAATGTTTACATTCTTCAATCAACTGAGCTGAAATGTTAACACGTAATGACTTGAACAGTCCTGAATGATTTCAGGAAAAAAACAACTAGTCTGGGCTTTAAGTTAGAGGCATATTTAAATGTGTAGCTAAATCAAGATGTTACTAAGTTCCTGTGTCAAGATAAGCAGCACTGTGAAAGAACTACCTCCAGCCTGGAATAAGATGTATTTTGTTTTTAAAAAAAGAACTACACACAGAATAAAATTCTCTTAAAATTACCTTTCCTGTTGAAGCTAGAAAGAAAAATATCCTAATTTTATGGGCTTGTGAAAAAATAAAATATTTTTGATTTGAAACTTGATTTTTTTCTAAGTAGATAAAAAATAATAGCCATCTTTAAAGCAAACTTATTGGATCAAAAAGAATAAAAAAAAGAAGAAAGAATAAAATGTCTGGAGCCATATTGATCCTTAGGAAAAAGTTGGATTGGACCATAGCTCAATTTAAAAGCTGCCAACACCTGAAAAAAATACATTTTCATCCTGAAAGCTTGTGTGTGTTATTTCTAACCTATTTGTTAGTCCAATAAAAGGTTGCACTTTAACTATCTTGACTCACTTGAGAATAATTGGCATTTCTTTCATTTTATGGCACCATTTAAGTTTTAGAATGGATTATTTGCTTGCGTATTCCTGCCTTTGCTGCCGCTGATAGATGAGTTCCCACTCAGTAGGAACTCTCCAATTTCTCTTTTTGAGCTATATACTGTGCAGCTACTGTGAAATCTTCTATTAGGCTGAAACCCAGTCCCATGCAAGGGCTGGAGGAAGTGCCTGGCCTATGATTCCTGCCCTATAGCAAGTGATTCAGGGGGGCTGAAATGTTGATTTACGGGTCAAAGACAAGGTTGTGTTCCCCACAGAATTAAAATAGGCCAAAATAGGAAGGAGGCAAGGCAATGCAAGGGGAATGTATGTTGCTGCAATGCCCAAGGCAAAAAAAAAATGTTCTCTATATGTGCGTGCATGTATTCTGACTTGCTGACCACTGATACCAATGGATTAACTCCTCCAGGACTTCGGTATCCTCTAGATTAGCCTTGGGAAGCTTCAGTGAATGCTATTGCTGTCTGTATTGTAGGGGAATAGCTGTGAAAGGACTGTCTTGCAGCCCTGTGCATCCACCGGCTAAAGGGTTTAAATTCCATCTTCCTCCTACAGGGTCCGGAGCTGGTCTTTATGTGAAAAGGCAGGAATTTTGCCCCTAGTGAATTCTTGCTGGCTGCACACAAAATGTCCTGTGTGAGGGAATTCACTCTATCAAAGGAGAGCCATTTTCGTCCTGATTTGTGTCTGAAACATGAAAACAACATAACAGCTGCATGCTGCATTGAATAAAGAACATACACATGCATTTAAATCACTTATATCTTACTTTTTTATGATGCAATTGTGAATTATGTTCTTTTTGCATCTGTAATTAGAGGGCAGAACAGATGGTGAAGGCTTCGTTTAAAGTGATGTGTCCATTAAAATAACCTATGCTGCCAAATGATTGTTCACTATAACAGGGTATTCATTCACTAGAGCAGGCTTTCTGCTCTATTGAAATACATTGGGAAGGCCTCTGGACTTGACAAAATCCTTGTTTTTTTTAGGGCTTCCCTAAAAAAAGATTGACTGTACGGGGTTAGCACTAAACCCCCAAAGCATATGTTTTACTGTATCCTTATAATTTTAAGATGACCTTGTTTATAAGGAAAGACTGACTGTAAACAGGTTATACTGGAGAACTCCTTTTGGAGAACAATGAACCCATTTTCTTCCTCTCCCCATCAAAAAGAAAAAGAAAAAGAAAAAGAAAAAGAAAAAGAGAACACATTAATTTGTCTTAAAACATGGGTACAGTTTTTCTGTGGACCTTAATTTCCAGGGTCTTTCAGCCATTCTACCCAATCTGGAGCAAAGAGAGGTGGCTTCTCTGGAAAGGTTAAGTCCTACTGCTCAGTGTAGCCAAAATTGAGGTCCATGGCTACAGTGCCTAGAAATATTTGCCCTGACCATAGAACTCACATTTGATGGTTACATGAAAACTATTAGTTCTGAGTCTGATGATGTGAAAAAACCCTAAATCATGTCCCTTTCTCTTCCTGTCCCTCTTCTTGGGAGATCATTCACTATCAAGATAGTTGTCCCGTGCCAAGAGAGTGGAAAATATTAAATTTGCTTTTGCTCAGTTTACTTTTGGGCAAGGAAACAGATAAAGAAGTGGGGCACTCACTAGCAAAAAACATTGTTCTTAGGCTATAAAACCATTGAGTACTGGGGTGAAGCCAACTTTGCCCAGTTTTGACTGGAGTGCACTGCCAAAGTCAGCTGGGAAGCCTATGAAAAATCAGACATCAGTCTTAGTCCAAGTCCTTACTTCAAATGAATCTTAATAATGTAAATCGGTTTTGTGTGTGCATGTGTGTGTTCTCAACAGGGAGGTCAATGACTGAGTGGAAAATGAGATGTCTTTTTTACGGATGTTTCTCCAATTCAGCATAACGCTATAACAAGATAATAGTTATAGCAAGGTATCTGCGGGGCTGCTGATTTCTGCTCTGGGAGGGAGAACATTCTTTAGGAGTGTTTGATGGACACTAGAACTTACCCATGGTGTATAGATGCAGCATAAAATCAAAGGTCCATTTACTCATGCTTCATTAAGAATATCTAAGTGATACATGGACCAGTTAGTTTAAGCTGGTTTGGGATAATTTATTGTGGAAAAAACAAGTCAAATTCCTTGGTGCTTCAACTGAATAAAAAGATCTGTGAAATAAAGAAGGCTGCTTCCATTCGGAATGTGAAGACAGCTGAATTCTTTGCATATTGACGTGTGAATTTCATTTATGGACAACAGTCAAGAGATTTTCATGTTAAACTGTTCCATGGCACTGTGAGACAACAACACTTTCTTGGGCAGATAAGTTAGAATTTATAAAATTGCTTGGCTTAGGTAATTCAGAAGGAGCACAACTCTCTGTGACACATTCATTACTGATATGATACATAGGTCCATAATGGAGTGAACATCTAACAGATGAACAGATTACATCACAGGCTGAGAAGAAATGAAATCTAGTGGCTAAATACAATCTTTTAAATTGGCATCTGCATTATATTTTATATAAATATATTCTTGAGGGGAGGAGACTGTCATCACTTGAGTAGTTTCATATGCTGCCTGTTTGTTCTCTCTTGGCTGCAAACCAGCTCTTCGGTGATCGAGTAGATTTCACTGGGTGGATCTATTATTCTGAGCAGTATTTGGACATGCTCCTTTTTTCAGCATGCCTGTGACTATTGTATTTCCATACCTGCCATTGATCATCATTTCCCAATTATTGTAACATGAGAAGCACACATGGCTTCCAGACTGCATTTCTGCTCTCCTCCAGTCCACAGCTGTTTGCTTAATGAATGTTTGTGGTTTGTTTCCCCTTCCCTGGAATTACAGAAAAAAGAGAGCGAGAGAGGGAAGGAGGGGGAGGGAAGGAAGAGATCAGAAAAGATTTTACTAATTTAAATGTTGATTATGGCATTGTTAGAAGCCTATATGGGCTCCTTGTTTGTCCAGGATAGTGCCTGTGAATACAAGCTTCACTCCATTAAGGCCAAAAGAGGTGTTATCAGCCTGGTCGCTCCAGACTGTATGAGTATGTGGGAGATGAGACCATCAGCACAGTTAAATAAGACTGTATGAGGAGGTGGTGAGTGACATGCTTTCATGGAGGACAGTTTTCAAGTCTGGAAGAAACCTTTCTGGAATAAAGGCATCCCAGATAATAGCACCAAGGCAGGACAAAGGTAACATCAGTGTAAAAATGCCAGCAGCGTGAGATGTTCTGCTGGGGCAGCCAGCAGATGATGGGCACAAACTGTCTAATGCATTGTGTTAAGATAGCAATAACCCTTAATGGCAACTGTAAAATGAAGCATTATGTTTGCCAACAGAAAGGAAAATGCAAATTTATTCTTTACATTTACATTTAAGTGCTTGTCCAAATCTATAGGTAGACCTACAGGTGTGCTTGTCTGTCAGACCAAAAGAATCTGTTTTATTCTCATAAATGTAAAGGAATTTCTTTTTATTTTTGTGGGAGGTTTTTTTTTTTTTTTTTTTTTTTTTTTTGCTTCTTCTCCTCCCCCCTCCCTTTCATCCCCTGGATTGCTTTCCAATGCAGACAGAGTTTTTAAGTCTGATCTCTTCATATTCCCCTGTCGACACACCTCTGAGCCAAGCTGATGGACAAAACGAGTCTCTGAGCTGAAGCCTTTCAGAAACGGTATACAGGAATTAGTGCTGATACGGGCTGATGTGGGGCTCTGCTTTTGTTTCTTGAATGACTGGGGAAACTGATCTGGGCCAAACTTTGGAATCTTTTACAGCCATCTGATGCAAAGTGATTTCTAGCTTTCTCTCACCTTTGACACAGGAACACTGGCATAATTTTTGTACTACTGTGGTCTTTGCCAGGGGCAGTTCATCAGATAGTAGGGATTAGGGACAAGTGAGCTAGTTCAGCTGGAATTCCTGCCCAGCTCCCCTTTCACCTCTGTGGCCTGTTCTGTGATATGTACTAAATCTGAACCCTATACATTACTTTTTACTATCACCATCCTGTGTAGCTCCTCTTTAATCTCCTTCTGCCATTGAATAGCGTGGAGCCAGTAGTTCTAAATTTCATGACGCCATTGAATTCCGCGGGGGAACGCTGGGCTCTATTGAAGTCAGCAGCAAAACCCTCATGGGTGGTCAGGTTGTTACTCAGCGCTGCAGTGTCCAGGTTTCTCAACAGGAGGAGAAAGCTGAGTTTCAGACTAGCTAGAATTTTTTGTTGAGGTAATGCTTGAGAGTGAAAATGCCACTTTTGACAGAATCATCTCGTTCTGAGCAAAGTGTCTAGGTCAGTGACGTTTGATTTTTGTAAAACTACAGAATGAAGTATTTCAGGAATGCCGAAATATCATGTGTTGTTATTGAAGCACAGATTTATTCTTTTGATTTCCAGTGACTTTTCTGAAAGAGAAGTCAGTAGTTATTGTGCAACTGTTTTAAGTTTAAAAGGTCATTGTGGGAATGAATACTCTGATGTTACGCAGATGAAATGTTTTGTTTTGACTCATAATAAAGAAGTTTGTTTTGAAATTTCAGTTCATGTTAAAACTGCTTTGAAATAGGAAAATGCCCCCTCATAAAATGGTAGTACTTTCTACAGTATGGGAAATCTTCCTGCTCAAATCTACATATTTTTTTACCTTTTTATTGAAAAAATTAGGCTATCTGTTCAAATGGGCTACCCCATCAACTTGGGAACTCCAAGGGAAAGGGTCAACAACTGCTATGGAAATTATTTTCTTGAAAGCTTAAAGTTAGACCATAATGCTGGGGAAGTATCTCCAATATTACAGCTCCACATATTTTCTTATTTCTAGCCCTGAGCCACTGCTGTTTCTGAACGCTGCCTTCCAAAGAGATGTGTCTTAAAGAATAAAAGTGATTCATGTACCTACTGACAGTGATGAAGATAACTAATAAGTATTGTTTCATAAGCTGTTATGCAGATGCAAATGGTCACTCTACTGACGTAAAAAAACAGATAAAATGGACTTGACTGAAGTATGTCCAACAAAATACATAAATTACCTTTTACAAATTCCTCCACTCGTGTGCTGAATTGAGGAATATAAAGTGTCGCTTGTAACAGGAAATAGGTATCTTTAATCAAAAGTTCATTGATCTGTATATCACATTTTTCTTAGATTCTTCTGCTCCTTCTCTAACTTCAGACAATTATGTATCAATTTTTCAATATGTCTTGCTAGTTCTTGGAACAGAACATCTAGGCCAGATCCTCAGCGGAGATTCATTGGTATAAATCTGAAGTAACTCCATTAACTTCAAGAGGGAATTTAGCCTGCTGCATCTGGCTCACATCTTTCCCTTTCATTCAATTAGTGTTTGGCACAAACATACAGCTACTTAAAAGCTTTCGATCTGGTTGGGAAAAATCCTTATGGCAAAAGACAACAGAAAGAGCAATCCAATGACCTGCAAGCCTAGGTGACTGAAGCCAGATGTGTTCAGCTGCTTAGCAGTCTTAAAGTCACTTGTTAGAAAAGGCAGAAGCAGAACAGCATCTAACATTGCAGAAACCTTTTATGTTGCTTTGATGGCAACACTTCAATATGAATCTTAAAACGAAACTTCTTCTAATGTCCCCGGGAGAAATGACCTGGGACAGTCAGTCAATTACGGTACAGCATTTGTTATACATGTTCTTAGAAAAATGTCGCAGAAGAGAAGGTTCTTATAAATGTTACAGTTTCAAATTGCAGGATTCTGGGGAAAAGCTTATTTGGCTTGGGGATAAGAAAGTTAAATAAATAGTAAAATTTTTCACTGTGACAAACTTGGGGAAAGTTCAACATTCTGCTCATTGTCACAGCAAGGGGTTAACAGGACTTTGATGGGAATTAGAATGGGAATTGGATCAGGCCCAGAATGGAGAAAAACAAAAATTGTGGTCATTTCAATGACCACAATTCCAGATGGACATTCTTAGATAATGAACAGAACAGGGCAGGTACTGCAGAAAACATCCAACACAAATGTCTGCCAATGTGCCATAACCCTGACCTAGAAAGACTTTTTTTATGAGTTGGAAGTTGGCTTGGGTTTCAAGACTGTTATGCAGTCCTTGGACTTTCTGCTGAGATTGCCAGGTAATGGCATTTTTAGAACTGTTTTTTCACTGTGAATATGCCTACAGAATTACAGACATTATTTTGCCTAAGCTTACTGTTGATATAGACCTGCTTCAGATCAGTGACCAAGGGATAAAGAGCTTTATAGTCCACATTCAGTTTTGCAAGTCATCCAGCCCCGATCAGAACATGCTGCAGTTTGAGGAGAAATGGTGACTTTATCATTAATGTCATTTGGGATGAAGACGAGTGATGTAATCTGTAACAGACCCTCTTTTCACAACACATGCACCAAACAAAAACAAAAATACAAAACTCAGCAAGTTATAAATGACATAGAAAATGAAAACTCCCAACCAGTGTACAAGGGAAATAGAGAAAACAGAGAGATAAACAATCATTATAGTGCAGTCTTTTTCTGCTCAGTAATATTCAGTGCAGGTAAAACTGGTTGGCCCCGCTTCCTCAGACAAGGAAAAATTTTTTTCATCCCCTTTAAATTCAATCTTCATTTCTTTTATTATCATTTATTTGACTTCTGATGTGAGACATTATGTTCACGGAGGTGCTAAGCTCCCATTGGGCCTGAAGTGGAATTAACTTGGGACATGAGAAGCTGGAAATTGTGAGCAAAGCAAACCTTTGCATCCACCCCTATGAAACTAAATTAAGTACTTAGCTCATCTCTGCTCACAGTGTTTTACTCTGCAATAGAACAAAGGGCCAAATTTAACCTTGCTGTAAGAGGTCAAAACAGTTAAGAATTAAACCAATAGGAAAATTTCTCTTTATTTGACTAACAAGAGAAAGCCTTCTGTATAAACAGGCATCCTCCTCCTCCTCCTAATCTCTTAAACATCCGGCCAGGATTAAGGTTCTATTGCACTAACTGCTATATAAACTCAGAAGACAGAGCAGTTCTTCTGCAAAGGCACTTTATTTTAAATGGCCACAAGAAAAAGGGCAGAGAGAAAGGGATACCATGCTCAAAAAAAAATTAAGTTTGTGAGGAATCTGGTCAGATCCTGACATCAGAGAAACAGATACAATAAAAGTATTTCCAGGCAAAGAATGGCACCCACATCCAAAAACACTAACCTGTACTAGTGGTTATGCTGTAGAGAAAAATAAATGAATGTAAGTACCACCTTTGCCTCAAAGCTTTACTTTCTGTTACAGGTCAAACTTTGTCAAAATAGACATCTGCTGATCCTTGCCTGGCAAGACATGGATGCAACTGTTTTATTAGGGGATTGTTTCACAGGATTAATCTGATCGCCAAATTTGAGAGTGGGAAAGACTTTCGGAGGTTTATCATTCTCTTGCCTTTTGACATATGGATAGTATATTAGGGTC
Source organism: Apteryx mantelli (assembly GCF_036417845.1). NCBI lineage: Eukaryota > Metazoa > Chordata > Aves > Apterygiformes > Apterygidae > Apteryx > Apteryx mantelli. The sequence goes on from NC_089992.1 coordinate 6,457,978, forward strand.
CCTTGTTATCAATTTCTTGTGGCTTCAGGATACCAGCCAACACAGACCTCAGCGCTTCCTATCTTTTATCTTGTGTCTGCGGTGACTTTTCTCCTGCAGCAAGGCATTAGATCAGCTCCGTCGTCAGCTTAGGGGAAATCCATCAGTTCGCATCAGCGGAGGAATGAAGAAGAATGACCTGGCAAGAAGCAAAGTAACCTCGAACTTGAGCCAAGAGATTGTCAGAGAGCATAACTGCATCGCCCAGTTTTCTCTGGGTGATGAGAGAAAAACTACTGAGGGTGACTGCCACAGCGAGGAGGATCCACACCCTCTCTGCAAACAAACACCAGCTTCAATAAGTGCCTTTTAATGTGCATTGAGTCTTTGTGTAGGAAAAGGATGTGCAGTTGGCAAGTACAGAGCTGTAAGGGGATAGTTTGAACATGCTGATAAAACGTCTAGCTTTACTCCAGAGTTGACTTTATCATTTACCCAGGGATATTGTTAGTAGAAGATGATAGCCACGCTCCGACGAGAGACAGACAGTGAAATGTATATGAACAAAACAGCCATTGTGGTGAATTCTATCCTGTTTGTGTGGTGACTTCTCTATCCATAATCACACAACTTTACAGGCAGCGATAAAACACAAAGCAGGTGGGGAAGGGCGGCCGGGCTAAAGAAAGGGAAAAGAGAGCACACCAAGATCAAGGGGCTCTGGGAAGCCAGACAGGCACTATCCAACTTAAAGCCTCAACACTAAGAAAGAAAAGGGAAAGAAAGGAGAAAGAAATCTCATGCGCCGGTGTCCGCTGGCAGGGGGATGTCAGCTGGAGCGACGGGGTGAGGTGCGTACTTTGGGAAATGAGGTTAGCCGGTTCACTCTTGCCAGATGGTCTGCAGGAGCAGGCTGCGCATGGTGGTGACAAAAAGCCAGTGCCACGAATAGAAAGACTGGCTCTCGGGCCCTCAGCAGCGGCTGTGGCGACGGCTGAAATTAGAGCTGGGTTCGTGCTGCAAATGCTTTCCCGTGAGCATTCACTCACGTAGAAAGGAAGACAAATTTGCACCCGTTTTACTCTTTCTAATGAAGACTTGCGGGGTGTGAATTTTAAGCTCCCATGCCTGACGGTCTCTGTCCGAAGTCGTCTGCTTTATTGGGTTTATTATTTCTGTTGATTTAAATCAATATCAAAATGCCTATTCAAGAAGTCTCCACAGGGTTTCAGTCGCAAATGATGGACAACCTGTGACTGAAAATAATCCTGAAGAACCAGTGCTGGCTAGTGGAGCTGGTACCCCCAAACAGCCAAGTCGCAACGCAAGTCCCTTGCCGCGACTCAGCCGCAGTCCAGCAGGAGCGTATTTACCCCCGAATGAGCGAGGACTAAATGTGTTGTCCTTTTAAATGCGTGGCTCACAGAGGCAGCTTCCAATGTGCAATATGTTCTGCCTTGAACTTTGCCTCCCTGGCTGGTAGTTCATAGCCTGAAGGCTCTGACTCACAAACTCGAGTGGTCGCAGCAGCTGGAGGTTGCTGCCTTTCTGCCAGAGGTTACTGCAGCGGGGGCACAAGGTATCGCCTCAGCTGCCACACTTCTCCGTCAGACGTATTAGCTCAAAATCCTGCAGGGAGGAAGGGGAATGATGGAGTTCACCTTGGCTAAACCCACCGGAGTCCTATGACGCAGAGCTCTAAAAGTGACCGGGTCCGTGCAATTACTTTTGAGTATATGTGAAAAGCAAAAAAAATCTCTTAAACTCTCTAGATAGAGACGATAATGGCACTGTTTTTCTTCTTCTTCTAAGTAGATACCATTAGGACCTGAGAAAAAAGGGTTCCCCCTTTCCAGAGCTCTGGATTGCAGCTTATCTCCTGCTCCATCCCAAAAGCGAGCTACAGCCTCAAGGGCATCATCTGCTATTCCTTCTGGGTTGGGTGTCAGCCTGAGTCCTACAGAAAGCAAAGAGTTCAGTGTGCTTCCCTAGGCTTATCCAATCTGGAAGGAAAACCAATTCCTCCTAGATTAGGTGAGGAGTCACATCACAGTTAAGACTGCTTCCAAATCTGAATTTGTATATTCTTAAAGATACTCAGAGTATTTTTATTTAGATATTATGCTGTGTTTGGAACAGATTTTTATTAGGAGCTCGTACCAGGCCTTTGGACATATGAGTTGCTTCATTTTAATCAAGTGCTGGGTTCGGTTTTTAGGGCCATCAGTGTGAAGTTGGTCACATGCTTTGAACATCTATCCATTGAGAAGAGTCACAGCTCATTCCAGAGAGCTCATCGAAGAGCCAAAAGATAATAACACATTTGTTTTCAACTGATAAAGGCCAAACTGGAACCATAAATTCAGTAGTTGTAGTTTGTTACCAGTTGTTTGATAGATTTACCACTCGGTGCCATTGCATGTTGAGCTTTGAGTTTGTACCTTATTTTCTTTATAAGTATTCGTGGTTCTGTTATTCCTGCTTAGACCTGTTAATATGAAAATGTATGAACAGTGAGGTGTGTGTGTGGAATCATGTCTCCAGGGAACAGTTTACCCTTGTTGCTGAATCTTTTAAAACTGGACTGCCCAAAATGTGCTGCAAGGAAAAAATACTGCATTAGCAGGGAAATGGACTAATAAGTGTTCTCCAGTGCTAGTTTTTATAGTTAAATGATAAGAAAATATTGATTTAATGAGCCCAAAGAAAGCAGAAACTTCTTCTTGGGGAAAAGATGAATTTCATGATGATTCACTCTGTTTTTTTTTTTTTATCATGAAAAAGACTGTTTCTAACCTACATCTTGCAGGCAAAACCAGAAGCTATCATTTGTCAGCAAATAATAATGCATGGGGTGCATCCTTTTTCTTTATGAAAACAGCATAAATCTGAAATTCTTCCCCGCTGGAAAGAAATTTAATATTTAAAGGTAATTTGACCTGTACATGTGTGTGCCATGAATCTTTTATGTGACCTACAGCAAATGTATTTATATAGTATTATTCTGAGGATAGTTATCTCTTATTCATTTTCTGGGATATTATTTTTCTTTCTTTGACTAATGTACATTTGGCCTTCTCATTTCCCCACTCAGCCAGAACTGCGTTAACCTTCCTATTTATACCTTTTTTCACAGTTTTCAAGGTCTGGTAGCTAACACTGGACCATATGTGGTTAATATTATGATAGAACAGTTCTTTTTGCTAACATAAAAGATATGTCCATTTTACTTTTTCAAACCCATCATTTCTATTGCTGTTGCTGTTATTATTACATAATTGAGTCAACAGTGATACGTCCGGTGAAGGGGGAAACAATGAGAGCATGGAAAAGACCCTTTTTCATTGTTTCATTTTAATTTCTGTTCCTTTGTAGAAAGGATCTGTGGGAAGGTCAGATAGTTTTGTGTAAGAATTTACCTTTGACCAGATCTCCCTGTAGAGGACGGATCACTTAAACTGAAATTCTGTTCAGGGGGTCAGTGCAACAGTTACATCCCTGTTACATCCCACTTAACCACATTTTGAAATAAGTCTCCATGAATTCAGAGGCCTTGTCATATCTCTTGACAACAGTGAAATTCATACACTGAAATCCTGATGTGAAGGTCTGTTATAAGGGCTTTGACTGACAAGACGGCTTCGCGTGGGACATCTGATGAGGCTACAGCCTCCAGCCCTGCCTCTGCTGTAAAGATATCCGTACTGCTTGTCAGTCAGCCCCTGACACACTACCAATAACAGCGTGGCATTTTATGGTAAATCGTCACCAATTTCACTTGGCTTTCAAGCAACGCACAGTAAACAGCAGGCTCTCAGGAGCTGGTAGATGCTGTAGCTCACAGTCATGGAAGGAGGGGTAGAGAGGGCAGCTGGGGCAGAAAACTCTTCAGATGTCCTGAATGAAGCTGTCCTTCCTCATCAGTCAAAACCCTGCATTACATCATCAAGTTCAATGCATTTGACCTCTAATTGCTTTTAATCATGTATGTTATCTCCTACTTTTCTTACACTGGACAAAAACCTAAGTCAGTCATCTTCCCTCCCAGTTGCTCCCAACTGTTCTGGATGGGCCGGCCACTTAGCAGCTGTCGTGGTGGCAGCGTACAGCTGCATTTACTGCGTTCTCGTGATAGACCTGGTGTTTCCAAGAAATATTGGCTTTATTAAACACAGTGGTATCAACAGGCTTAGCATTGCATGGTGCTGGAGATACTGCTTACACCTGGTTTGCACAGACACTAGATCCAGGAACAGGGATGCCCCATGGAAGAGAGCAGCTAGGAGCGTACTGTTGCCCCTAAAGGCAGTTTGCATTCTGGTCTCTCTTCTGGTCACCTTTTCCAGGTGTCCTTTCTTTGTTAGGGCCCACTGGACATAAAATAAGGCAGGGCTCAAGGGACACCTCCAGAAATGGCTATCAGAGATGGACTGCTACTAGCTCACCTGGCCCTGTGTACACTCTTGAACTGCTGTTAGAGAAAAGGACTGCGAGGAAGAGGCCAGAGGCTGGATGAAAGCTCCTAGGGAAAGGCAGGGAGAAGTTGCAGATGGGCCTTTTCTTGCTGCTTGTCATTCAGTGACAGTTGTGGTTCAGTTTCTGTGTTTCAGGATATGGAAAGAGGAATTTTTCCATAGGTTATTATTACACTTTTCTGATGTCATGAAAATATAAACAGTTCTTATTAAATCCTCTTATTTAATACAAAACACGAGGTTTGGGACTAAACTCTTTGGCAGGATTCTTCAAATATAACACTGGCAGAAGCGCAGAGAAGAAATTCATATCTATGAATTGTCTGTATTGCTTGACACATTTTTGTTGGGAAAGCCAGTTTGGTTCAGACATAGTGTAATCATACCAGACTGTTTACCCTTTCCTGAGTCTCCCATTGACCTTCATATTCCAGTGAATCTTAATTTCTAAGCTTAGGGAAAGATAGCCTGTTGCTTTAGGATGTTGCTTCAAGCCTCTAGTGGCATTAAATATATTGTTTTAAATCTTTTAATGTTGTAAATCAAATTGTCCTCCTCACATGCTTAAAACTGGGGCACTTAGTGGGCTGAAGAGAAAAAAAAGCAAGACAGGAAATAGTAATTAAGCATTAAAAAAATCCCAAACAGAAGGCTGAGGTGCCAAATACAGAAGCGCACACCTACACACAGACATGTGTGCATAGATGCCTGTGTGTGTACATACACATACACGCAGAGTAACGTTACCCAAAGTAATCAAAAGGCAAAGGAACATACACACAAATATGTATTTTCTCATGAAAATTTGCAGCCAGGACTTACGACTGTTACATTATTTGTCTGAAAGATATCTGTTGGAGTTATATCTGGCTACGTGTACGTGGCCATGTGTGTATGTGTATGTACACAGTTTTGTTTTGTTCATGAGTTTATTTTTCTTGTTTCCACATGTGAAGATCAGAGTATGAATGTAAAAAGATGTAACTGATAAGCTGGTAGACATTGAAATTCTGAAGCTTATCTGGGGTTTGTCTGAGTAAAGGTACTGTAGATATAAAACGTCTTCAAAACCACACAGGAACTGGACAGCCCTTGAAATATTTCAAATGAAGTCCTTTGTTTGGACTGAAAAAAATAGGTGCTACAGAAAATACAAAGAAAGAGAAAAAAAAAGCTACTTGAACTTTCAAAATAATTTGGTCTGATTTCAGACTGATTGGTTATGTAAGAAATTATTTGAACTATTAGGGTCATTACTTTCAGGCTGAAGTTTTGCACTGAAGATCCCTGGGAATTTCAGTCTATGGCCTTGTAACTTGGCATCCTGTGCTGGACGGAAGAAAAGGAACACTTCAGTTTCATCTTTAGCTATCACAGATCCTTAAACTTACTCACATGGTATGAGAAAAAAGAGAAAAGAGTGTTCCCTCCATAGGAGAAACTTAGAGTAAACTTGGCCTTTTGTGTGGCAGAGATTATATTGCAGAATATAAACTGTCCACAAACCCTATGTAAGAGGCAACCTAGATCTTTGCTGCCCCAGATATATGTTATTCCTCCAGGTAAGACATGCTGTAAACATGCTTAGAAATAATATAATGAAAAAAACCTGTTTGCCCTATTCCTTTAGAGTGGTTTATCAGAAGAGGATAGCGGAGCTTGCTCTTCGCTTCACTACCAAGGACTTCCTTTGGGTTATTTTAGCACTTCCATGATGTTGTGCTTGTTGTGTGGTCTTTCAGTTTAACATGTGTCTCAGTCACTCACAGCTTCTTGGAAGAAAAATTTCTGAGTCTAAAAGACTGATACAAGGACTCCTAGGTCATCAAGGTACAGGGGATAAGAGACCTTGCAGAACTAAATTTTCACATGTGTGCAGAAGGCTTTACCAAAAGGGGGATTTTGGAAGTTAACAGTAAGCTGTGATAAATCTTCCTTTGGGGAATCTTCTGTGTAGGGGACAGATGTCCCCATTTTGTCTCCACTGTAGGACCCAAGATGTTTGGCAATCTGTTGAAAAAGCAACTAATCTGGATCCAACTCTCTCCAATCTTGCATGATTTTAAGAGCCTTGGGAGGAACAGATATTGTGAGTGGTTCATTCCACTGACCAAGAGCATACAGAGCTGTTTCTGCTTTCCATTCCCATGATTTCATGGTTTTGTGAGATACCATGAAGAGGAGTATAAATATGTCTGACCCAGTCTCAGACATGAGGAAATCAGCTTTGCTTTAATGCTTGTAAATCCAGGAGTAGGTCAGTTAAATTGCTCAAACCACTTCATTCTGGTTTAAGAAGGATTCCCCAGGCTTCATTTAAAGTCTCTAGAAAACATGGCTTCAAGAGCTAACTGTTGAGATTTCCTTCCTTACCTGAAACTGAGAAGTATGGAGACAGCACATGTGCACCAGCCGCAACCCCAGTTGCTCAAATGACTCACGACAAGTTGACTCTTTTGTGGATATACATGCGTGGAATTTTTGGGAGATCAGAATTCACTGTGCACTCACTGAGATACTAAAAATCACATGTGCTTTCCTTTGAGGACAGTTGAATGACACATGCAAGTAATACAAGCCCTCCAAAAGTTCTGAAATGGCAGCTTATTCTTTCATCCACCACCCCACAACAAAATATTCAGATGGATTTTGCCAGACCCTGTCAGGTAGGGAAAAAGGAAGGAAGGACAAACCTACACATTACGTTTGTTTTGTCTTGCTATTCCTTCTTTTTTACTTCTTATTTTTCAGTCAATCTGACTTTAAAACAGAGCAAGCAGACTTGATCTCACCATGCCTTGGCTGTCCTGGGGCTCGAAATTGCAGTGAGCCCAGAATAAATGTGCATGGAAATTGCACATTTTAAACTGATGGCTGCACAAGATCAGACGCCGTGGCAATGCTGACACTTTTGGCCTGGAACTTGGCAGGGCTGTGAAAAAATGTGGAGCTGCTGTTGCAAACAGCTCGTTTTACTGCCTTGAAAGGGAAGTGCTTGTAGTTTCAGATGTACCACTTCTGCAGGTCAGTGACAAGGAGGAGACTCTGGTATCAGTCCACTAGCATATCTCTTGCAAGCTGAGAGGAGTTAATATAAAGCTTTGTAATCTCTTTCACAGCCTCCAGGACTCATAGGAAACCATAAGAAGAAGTTTCTCAAGCTTAAAGTGTTCTATAGGATACTAAATCTTAAGTCTCCTGGAGGCCACTGGGGAAATGAAAAGGTGTAGTTGTCACATTTTGTCAAAGTATAACATCTAGATAATAAGCCAGGCAGTTCCCTTCCCTCAGACCCAGCCCAGCTTGCTGTACAAGGGCCACGTTCATTGTTTCCCAGTTTTATTGATGTGTTTTTTTATCGAAGCAAAATAAAGCTAACCTTGGGCCAGATCCTCAGATGCTATGGGTTGATGTTGCTCCACTCTGGCTGATGGGGTTGATTTACTTCAGCTGGGGATCTGGCTCCTGACTCATATTCTCATTCTCTATCCTCCTTCGCCTCCTCCTCCTCCTCCTGCTCCTCTCAGGTCCCTTAGCTTTGATTTCTGCTCCCTTGTTTTTGCTTAATTTTAACAAAAGACGCCAAAGAAGTTCAAATGTGCCTGTTATAAATTAGACCAAAAAGCAGGTGATTGAAGGAGGTCTGTTTCCTTTGCAAGTCAGACACTGGCTTCTACAAAGAAGAAAGAGAATCTACCTCAGATGGGACCTCTGGGGAAGGAGTAAAATTGAGGATGAAGAAAAACTAGGATAATCATAACAGATGAAGATAAAGCATGCATAACAAGAGATTAAAGCGGAAATGACCAAGCAAAATGAGTATGGAGAGCAGACAGCTATTTGTAATGATTTTCTGGTCTTTTTTTGGCAGAGCTAAGGAGAGAGTGAAAGTTAAGGAGATGGGGCAAAGGTATAGCAATCATGAGACCTTGGGAAGACAGGGAGGGGAAAAAAATGGCATGACAGAGTAGGAAATAGAGTTACAAAAAAGAAATGGACAGTTACACAATAACTTGCTCATTAGCCCTTGGTTTATATTCCTTGCCTCAGAGTTGTTGGTTCTAATTATCTTTTCACCTTTGGTAATTAACTGCAATCACAGAAGAGTAATGATCACCAACCTTGTTTGAAAATTTTCTCTGGGTGGTGCCTGAAATCGTAGCAGTAATCTTAATTTTACCATATAAATAGGAATAATTAAAAGTGTAAAGAAAAGAAAAATAGAGTGATGAGTCTGTGAATCAAATGTCTTTTAACCATTAAAGTTCCTATAGTAAGAACAAGGTTAACTGCTGGATTCCCTGACAGTCAGACACTCCTGATATATTTAGTAACTTAGATGCAATTTTCCTTTCCTCCCTCTCTCTCGCTTCCTTTTTTTTTTTTTTTTTTTCAGCCTGTGGAAGCTAAAACTTTATTATAAAATTGAAGATAAGTATATCAGTTTGTTGGATGCTGGCAGAGCAGAACACAAGCAATGAGAAGATAAGGGAATTTGGTCAAATACAAAAAATACCATAGAACCTAAACCAAATGACATCAGATAAGACCTCCACTGGCTTTCTATTAAAAATGTAATAAATAAGGATCACAGAAAAATTCTTCTTCTTTTTTTTTTTCAGACACTTTTTTGTTATTGTCTTACTAGTGCTTTAGAAGTGCTGTATGGCTATTAGTGCTGTTTTTCAATTCCCATTTAGAAGGTCAGCTCAGAGTGAAAGTCTAATGGGTCCAGATTAATGAATGAGATCCTTTATATATATATGTGTGTGTGTGTATATGTATTTATAAACTTAATTATACTCTTGGGGAACAGTCCCACTGGCCTGCTTAGGGACTTAGCAGTAGTATTGGTGAGTGAATCCTGAAATATTTACTGGTAGGTCTAAGAGCATGATAAAGACTGATGGACTGGATGGAATTTGACTTAAAATCAGAATATATGTTAAAGCGATCAATAGTAGCAATATTTGGATTTGTATGAGTACTCAGCTTCCCAGATGTTCAGAGCCAGACTGTCAGCTGGTGGTAATAGCACAGCATTTTGAATTGGTCCATGGAGCATAGCATAGCTCTTGAAATGGTTCAGCTACATGGACTGGTGTTATCTTTGGCTGTTTAAAAGTTCTGCCACCTAAACTGCCTACTTCACCAACTGGGGAGGGAGTGGCTGCTAAAACAGAGATCCCTCTTGGGATCTGTTCATTTGTCCCAGCATCTCTTCTGTTCATCAGAGATTTCCAAAATGCGGTTTGTCTGCAGTGCCTGTAGGATGTCACCTATGATAGGGGCAGCTGCAGGCATCTTCACTTTTGTGCTTTCTTTGCCCACCTTTGGTATTTCCTTGTGCAGACACAGTTATCCCAGCTGGCAATTTTGGTGGAGCAAAGTCAATTTAGTAGTACGGAGACTGAGAATCAGGCCATGAACTGTAAACAAAACCTTTCGAATTGGCAGCTTGTCCAGTATTTGATTGTTTCTAGATCTAGGTGTCACCTTGCTAGGGACTCGGGTAAGCTTTTTGTCACTGTATAGGACGATGAAAATAATAAAATAGATCCTGATTCATGGCACAGCCTGTTGGAGAGAGATATGGGAATTGAGGCCACTCTTAACAGCAGCCCTCTTCTCATTTCTTTTCCTATGATACCTACAAACGGTCACAGTTTCAGTCTGGGCAGCACATTAGAAATAAGGCAAAGAATGGATAATTTTGGCCTTGAAAGCATCATGGAGTTGTTTTATGTGTGAGAAAATTTCTATGGCCAAGGGTGTTTCTGTAGGTGGTTTCTTTCTTGGAATATCTTAACCTCTCCAACAGTTCAACGCTAACATCTACTCGTGTGGCTCAAGCCAGGCTGTGTCGGGGCTTTTTGCTGATGAACTTTGAGTGACTGTGAAAATATATGTTATAGGCTGATAAAGGATGGGAGAGGAATCCCCTTTGGGCTCAAAGCTTGCCTGTGGCCTTAGGTGAGCTTTGCTTAGCAGCGTGTGCTCAGTCTCCAGTGGACAATAGTCTGTGCCGTAAAAGGACTACACGTATAATATGGCATATTTGTTGGCTCTGCCTTGAAGAAACCCAGATCAGAGCTGTTTATATCCATCTAGGGACAATCTCCGGTAGGAAAGATAGTACTCTTTGGCTAGCAGATATCTAGGCCATTTCATTTTATTCCACCTTTCAGTCTTATGGGTCTTTTTTTTTTTTTCTTTTAGCTGAAATGGGGGAATTTTAAATGTCTATAACTTTTCTGAAAACTGCAAAGAGCAGAAATGATCAGCATTCATCATATGCTTTAATTAAATTTAATTAAAGGATGTTAAACTGTATGTATGAGGGGGTCTAAATAAGCAGTGTCCATATAATTCTTTCCCCTTTACTTCTTAAACTTTCAGTTCTTAGGCAAAATCGGGTTCATAAAAAGTTAAGAGTCGACTGTAAAAATCAGATCTTAGAGAAAACATGCTGGGGAGAAAAAAACCCCCAACGCATTCATGCTGTCTGCCTGACAATAGTAATCTTTTCCCTTATGATACCGCACGCTGTAGGCTTACAACAAGGCATTTCACCACTGCTCGGCTCAATTTAGGACACACAAATGCACACGCACGTGCACGCTCATCCCCGCGCAGGCATGAGAGAGTCGCTGGGAGAGCGAGAAAGTGTGTGTCACACCCTCTAAATTCAGGTGGCCTCAAGCGGTGCCATATAATCCCAGCCTCAATTAAACTTTCCAAGGTCAGTGGTGTTCTACCAGGTCAGACATAAATAAGTCAGGTGAGAGTCCTAGGGCACTGAAAAGCCATATTTATTCTTTATCCACAGTTCATAGCTATCAAATGAAGCCTAACAGAGAGAGAGTGAGTGTGTGTGAGAGAGAGAAAGGCTCTCAAAGCTACTCCCCTTGTAAGTACAACCTTTGTCTTGAAAATGAAATAATAGAAAAAGCTCTAACCCTCCCTAAAAAACTAGATTGTGACTGTGGCAGGTTCAGGAAGACAAAGGAAAATTTTTTAATTCAATAACTTTAAGTTTAGTGACTAATCTATTCAAGTGCAGTATCCTATTCTATCTGAACTTCTTTTTTGTTTTTTGCTTTTTTAAGAGGGAGTTCTCATCATTTTAAAATCGAGTTTTGTCTAAAGCTGAATCTTTGCCGCACAGAGTGCAAGAGCAGATGCCACCACAAGCCCCTCTGGAGTTTAGATAGACAGATCTCATGTCCTGATTCCTCCAGTAATGGAAATGGGCCGATATTGCACAGTCTGTTGGGCTTGTAAACAGTATATTTAAATTTCTCTTCATCTGGGAGGGCAGAAGGAACAGTGGGGAGAAAAGGATGTCTAGATCTCAGTCAAAAGCTATTGAAGACTATGGATTTATGTTGATTTCGCTGAGTTTGGATCAACTGTGAGCATTATCACATGCAGAGAAAATAATTAAGGACAGTTGAGGCCCACTGACTTATGTACTGTCTGAAGAATTACATGAATTTTTCAGACCGCTATGACTAGTAACCGAATTAATATATATGTTTTAATAAACTCACATACTGCAAGCCTTAGTGGAGTCTGCCATGTTGTGTAATATTTTTTTCTAATAAATACAATAATATTTAGTTGAGAGCTATTTTAGGGAGAATTGTAAAAAACCAAACAATCCCCTTCTCCCAGACTCTCACCTCTCTCTCTCTTGCTATCTCCAAAAAAAAAAAAAAAAAAGTGCAAGCACGGTAACGTTGTGAGATTTACACCATTTAGCAGTGTGCAAGCATCTTTTGTTGTAAAAATTTTAATTGCCAGAATTAAAAAAGCATTCATGAATATAGTCCCTTGCTACTAAGATTTTATTCAGGATTTGTTCTATCCATTGCTTTTCAGCGCTGGTACTTTAATAATAGGCAATGCGAAAGCCATACGTTTTGTTTGGTTATAAGCAGAGAGACTGTAAGTACTTTTTTCTAAGAAGGGCTCCGAGGGTTGTGGTTGGAGCGCTGAGCTGGTTTTGTTCTGTTGACTTAACTTGATTTACACCAATTTACACACTTGAGGAATTGACCCACTAATGCTGCTGGGAAAATCTTATTATACCTTTTGTTTGTTTTGCCTTATTTAATGTTTTTATTACCATTAAGATATGGAGATCTATTAAATATGATAAGGTATATGGATCTGTTTTCTAATAACTTTCACTCTTCTGTTGAAGAGTAATTCTGAAAGTGTAGCTGAGTAATAACAAAAATAAATTTCCAGATATCTTTGTGAATAAAAGTGCCAACTTTTATTTGGTGTATATGACGGGATCACATCATTAATTATAATGAATATTCAGACATTAGATATTTATACATATGGTTGTGAATCACTGAATATATACAATTTTTGTCAAGAGTAACTTTTAATCTGAGAAGTATTCAAACACATATATAATTGCACATTTATCTTCTTTGCAATAACTTACAAATTTCCAATCAGGGAACAGAAAAAAAATAGCAGGTGATTAGCATGTCCAGACACATAATGACGAGTGCTGAATGATTAAAGTGAGCACTTTCCAAACAAAGAAAAGTATTTGTGAAAACTGTTACGCAGTTTTGGATATATTTGCTACATTCATTGTCAAGAGGCTGCATTAGTGATTCAGATTCTGAAAATTTTGAGATAAAGATAACATTAAAAAGTACAGGCATTAGGGAGAGCTTACGGGGGGAAAAAGGCTTCATAGAAAAGTGTTCACAGAAATACCAGTTTTCGGTTATATTTTACAGACATTCACATTAGAAGTCATGTTAGCACTTGGTATCCATTAGCATACATGCTACAGTTCCCTACTTTTGTGCCTCTGGTTTTAACATCTGTAAGTATATGGGAAAATCTTGACAAATGTTTCTGAAGGTTTTATGTGCTCTTTATCCCCACGCTAGATTGCAGTCCACGTTATACTAGGGCGCAATAATATGCGAATCAAGATCAGATGACCGGTGCTATAGATTAGATGTGAAGAAAGGGTGTTACAGCAAATTGCAGGCTTCTGTTTAGGCTTTAACGATACACTGTGTTTCTGTGAGAGGGCAGGAGGAAAAAAGGAAAACTTATCTCTTCTTTATATCTGCTTCTATCACGTTTTTCCAGCTAGCTCTCAAAATGTGTCTTAGCAGTGAATAGATTACATGACTCCTTCTAGAAGGAACAAGTTAAAGCAAACCTCAAGCAACCAATGTCATAAGAAATTTCACCAATAACTAGAACAAAAGGCAATTAAATGAATCTGAAGCCAAGAACTGCATTTTTTCCCTAAGAGGAAAAGATGAAATGTCCCTTTAAGGCTAGGTTGATATAAATGTATACGGAGTTTTTAAATATAACTCCCACCTCTCCAAAGCACTCAATCTTAAATACTGGCAGGTAGCAAGACCATGAGAAACTCCTTCAGCTAGAGAGTCCCATTCCTCACTTAACAGACTTTTTGATAATTTACAGTCATTTCCACCATGCTAAAGACACCAGGTAAGGGATATGAGCCAAGTGCTTTTTCCAGTCCACGTTAGATTAGTTACAACATCCAGAGTTATTAATTAACTTGGAAAGAAAAGGGGAGGATGGTAAAGAGGACACTATATAGCTGACCGTTCTGCATGGTATTCACATCTTTGACTTTTCTGGTTCTCTGTTTATTCAGAAAAAGCACTTGAAGTCGGTGGCTGAAAAGAAACTAAATGATCATAAAATTGTCTTCTGAGAAGATTAGCAGCCCAGGGAAGCAGCACCGTACCAGGTAAATTGAACATCTCTTTATCTTTCATGGAAGAGAATAAAGCCATTTTTGAGGGAAGGGGATAAAGTGGGGAAACACACATAGTCTAACTGTCCTGAAACACTGGGAAATGCAGTAAGAACACAACACTTTTAGTCATCAGGAAAGGGATCCTGGATCCCTTAGATTTTTCTTTTCTTTTTTTTTTTTTTTTTCGCGTATAGGCATGCTTTACTTCATGTCTCATTTTCCATCTAGCAAATATGGATAGCGATTTACTCTTGATGCAGCTTAGAATGAGGAAGAAATTGGTATTGACCCACCTTTTCTCATACTCCAGAACGCTCAGGATCTGAAAAGTCCCAGGACTTGTTCCAGATTAAACCTGCCAGAAAGGTCCCCTTTGGGATTGCTCCACTGGCCAAACTCTTTGCTTTAGCTTACTCTTTTCCTCCAGACCTCCCCCGCATCATGACCAGGAGCACATGACCAATATGCAGAGTAGAAATTACTTGATGCATTGTCACCTGGTCTTTGCAGTACCACTTTTGGGCTACTTTGATTACAGAGTCAATATGAAACAGTACTAGAATTAAATGGCTCTGGAAACATAAGCCACTGTCTCTAATCTGCTTTGAGATGCCTTAGGACAAGGTGCTGGGGGGAAAAAGTAAGAATTATTTATTATTACTTTTGTTATTTCTATAGATTTTTACACATCCAGAGTTCACACTAGGGGAGAAAGTTATAAAGCTGTTATCTTTCATGTGTTATGTTATTGATCAAAGCCAATGATGACGTTAATGTTATATAAATGTTTTGTAGGCCTATAATGATTCATGACTTTCTGTACAGTAGCAATGTTCCTGATGTTGTTGCACTGTCTAGAGCTAATGTTCTGATTAATGCATGTTTTCCTTCCTGATTTAAGAAATAGCTTATGGCTAAAAATCCTTAGATGTTCTTTGATTTATTGCATCTTTTTCTTTTTTCCTATTCTTTCCATCTTTTTAAAAATATATATTTATATAAGTAAATGTACAGTATAAATATATGCATTTGTAACTGTGTCAGCCTTAGAGATATTCCTGATGCAATACACTTGTGAATTGTCTATAATGACTGATATTTTTATTTTTATTGAAAATGAATTTTGCTAGACCATGTCTGGGAATCTATCTTCTCACTGGGGTATTATAATCAGCGTGCGTTGGTTGTCAAAGCAACACCAAACAAATGTGGTCAAATCACTTACTGGTGGAGGGGGTAGAGAGCTGCTTCCACTGTTGGAACAGCATGAAAAGTCAGGGCAATTTATCACAATTACGATACCAAAGTAGCACATACACAGTGCACTCGCACCCCAACTCTCCTTTCCCAGAAAGAGGCGGATGTGTTTGGGAAAGCGAGGTGTGTGATAGCGTACACCTTGTGCTAACTAACTGAATGGTCTCTAGGGAACAATTTCTAGGAGCATTACTTAGCTCAGGCCTTTGGTCTAAGTAAGGCTGAGGTCTGAGAGCCAGAATAAAACTGCGGAAGGCTGGCTTAGAGTATGCACCCTTCGCTTTTCATAGCGGTGGCGGGGGTAGAAGACAGGTATGTAAACTACTGCCCAGAAGTAAAACTAGTTCTGCGGTTTAAGGCCTCTCCTTTTGGCAACAGGCTCAATGGAAAGTATTACTATGCTTCTACAGAGCAGTCAGTGTTTGTTTTATTTTCCTTTGGATTTCCTCATGCACTGAAATCTAAATGTATTTAAAGCCTTCTCAGATAGCAATGCCTAAGCTGAGTTCTTTAGTCTTAACTCAGAAATTGCTGAAATCAACAAGCGTTCCCAGAAACTTTTTGTTCACAGAGGTCATTTCTAAGGACAAGACAAATACATAGTTCCTCTTTGCTACAGGAACTATCCACAGATTCAATATATTCATTTTTTTTTAGGTCCATTTACTAGAACTGGAGTGTCTGTCAGTTAGCTGTCTGGTCCCTTGGTCTAAACTTGCTGGAGGATTGATGTGCAAAAGAAAATATCCACTTTGTTTTTATCCACCAAGCTATAAACCATCTACTTGTGTTGTTTTGTATGTTTTGTGAAGTCTGTTGGTGGCTGTTACTGCTAATTGCTGTGCTTAGCTTGCTGTGTTCATCTATGGATAGAAACTGGGAAGATCAAAGAGCAGTATACCCCATGAAATCTTGCACACTGTTCATTCTGCAGCTCTAATTTCCCTGTGCAGGGCTTAGGTGCTACACTGAGGATGGTACAGAACATCTGAAAATAGATGGAGAGTGAAAAATAGGTTTTATATCACTCAACCTTTGGAGTGCTTCAGCTATAGCCTCAAAGTGAACAGTTGTGCACTGCTTCAATGAAGGACGGTGCCTTTTGAGGCTACCCCAGGGCCTCTTCATTATCTGAAGCAGTCTATGGGAGATGACACATTTTCCTCTTTTTGAAAACCATTGCATAAGAACATAGGACTTGACAAAACCACTTTAATCATGAAGTTTCAATCCTTCAATAGATATTCAAAGTCCACAAAACATATGTTACGTTCCCCCAAGACTGTAACAAAATTAAGATCTTTATTATGAGGGCCCTAAAATCTTACAAATGTACATTGTGCCACAAAATTGGAGCAGAAGGATCAAGAGCCTTCTGTGTCCAACATGTCTGAAATTAAAAGGGCCTTGGGGGTGCAAATGCTCATCTAATCCTATGAAGGGGATCCAGTCTGATGTGGAAACCCCCTTCCTGTACCCCCCTTGACTTTGAAGTGGGGCTGTGGCTGGCATTATTATAAAAATTTCAAAGAGTTGTAGCTATTCTCAAACACAAACGGCCTCCTGGAGGCCTTCCTTCAGAATTCACTTCTGATTCTGACACTAGCCACACCATTATTACCAGGAAGTGTTACCCACTCACAGGCCTTTGCGGGAGAAATGATTGTAAAGCCAGTATTTTTCAGCTGGAAATGATTTGGACCATTAATGGTTTGGACAGGTTCTAGTTTGGGGTCTACACCCCATGGAATGGAGAATTCGCTTTCTGAGATCTTGTTCTTTATGTGATTTTAGATAGATATCAGTCATCTCACCAGCTTTGACACAGCTATGGACTCTAGTAGGGTTTAAACAACACAACTTTTTTGCTTGGTCTTCAGTAGTCTCATGAATTCTAGTAAGAAAGAGGTCATTTTATGCTGTTGAACAAAATACATTAAGAACCCAAATTTGGTGTCTCCCAAGGATCTGTCTTGCTTCATATTATTCATTAGATCCCTGGCACGTTATTATGGGTTACCTGCCCGTGTAAATGGTAGCTTTTTTTGACTCTGCTCTGATGGATTGTTGATATAAAATTACCAGCTGATGTTTATCCATAGTCATAGTAATACCAATATTTTATTACCTATTCCTGTATGTTTTGTGTCATTATGACTATAAGGGCTTGTCTGAATAATAAAGATTTCCTTGAATGGGACTCACCAGGGGAAATGACTGTTTAATAAAGAGAGATAATGTAGGTGAATCATTTTGACTACTTAGAGGAGCAATTACACTAAAACTTCTGAACTTACATGAAGTCCTTCTGAACACACTGGGGGGTCAAACCCTGCCCCTTGAAATGATTGTAACATTGCCCCTGATTGCAAAAGGACTGAGGTTTCACTTTAGGATCACAAACAAATTTTTAATAGTGCAAATTTGATTCATTTACATGGGTCAAACAACTGTTAGCATTATTTTTTTAAATGCTAAGAATGTAAGTAGTGTAAAAACATAACTATATAAATATCTATAGTCTATCTTCCTATGTTGAAATACGTGTTTAAAATAGATTTCTGCTAAATTATATGGCTTAGTTGTCTCTCTTCTCTGTGATGTGATACTTCACGCTACACTGAAAGAATAAGAATATGAGTTTATTAAGTTTACTCAGAAAACTATTCAGTCATCTGTATGAGCTCTTGGAGCTATGTCAACATTTTCTTGAAAGATATCTGAGATTATTTGATGTTTACTTTTTTAAGTACAGTATTTGTGAGTAAAAGTGCAGAAGAACATTTTATTACATTTTAAAATGTAATTCCTGATCCCATGGTGCTGTCTATATAAATCTGAACAAACCTACGAAATCACTATCTATATTAGATCAGCAAATCCTCTCAGTCCCAGAACTGGTCACTGTGTTAAGAATAAGAGGCAAAAGTGAAATTCCTTGGTAATAAAACTTCTGAGCCTTGACAACTATGAGTTAATGCCATTTCTTGCAGCATTGCCTACACCTTTCAAAGTACACTACTCTTTATTATATGCCTTTCCTCTGCCCCTAAACCTTCAATTCTAAAGTGCACATCTCACAGGTAACTAGTATATAATGTACTTTTCAGTCAGCCTCCTAATTCACTCAGTGTAGCATGAGTTTTAGATAAACCAGGAAGATGTGAAAGGCAGAATAAAAGGTTTAGGTCCTATGGTACCACTCACCTGTTCTAACCCTTCTGCTCTCTATGGATAAAGTATGGAAAGAAGTCTTCTCCAGGACAGTTCAGGGTGACCCAGCTGCCCAGAAGGCCATGATGCCATCTCCCAGCTTTCCCACAAGATCCCACCCCTCATCCTTGGGGGGAGACTTACATCTTCTTCCAAGCCCTTCTCTCTGAGTCTTTTGTGAGGCCATATGTGGGCAACAAAATGATGTTCTCCTTGGATACACCAGCTCTGCAGGGGGTATTTTGCCATGTAAGTCCCAGTGCCTGTTCTGGTATTGTGCTCTCCTCACTCTAAGGTGCTTCTGTATTTCAGTGAATAGTGCAAGTGGTCAACAGTGAAAAGTTTTAGGTGGTTTTGCTTTTGTGCTGTCCTTTCAGTTTCATGAAAAAAAAATTTTTCTAAAGGTAAAACGAAGGGTGAATCAGATTTCATTTGGAAAGTAGAATGAGGAGACTCGCAAGGGCCTGCTTCCTAATTACCAGATTTCCCATAACTTTTGTGTAAATCCCCTACACTGAAGAACCTAAATGCAGCATTACAATTTGTGTTGTGGTTTGTAAGCAGATCCAAGTTTTTGCAGAGTAATTGTTGGCTGTTGTTATTATTTATGCTTGCCCATGCAGACCATGGTGGGCTTGTCTCTGCTGGCAGTGTGGATAGGTTTAAATTTGCTCTAATCAAGGCAAAATACCCTGCTGAGAGGCTCAGGTTCAGTATCATGCTAATAAAGTATGTGCCTCTTGGACAAGAGCTGCTTTCCATCTGGTCAGCACAGAGCATGGGCTTGAGTAGGGCTGCAGTTGTGTGCAGTAATCCCTGTGGACCTACCTAAAAGTTTTCTGGGGGCCAAATACCTGAGATAAATGCATGGCAAAAATACAGTCCCATCTCAGAAATACATGTTCCAGAGTTAACAATCATGGAGTTTGTGGGAATACTTAAAGATGAAGGTCAGGGGCAGCTAATGACTATCTTTTGCAGGCCTTGAATCAGGCTAATCTTTACTGTGAGGCGTAGATCATGACCAATATGGAAACATCTGTGTTATGCAAATCCCTCTGAAGTGGGTGGATGACAGGTAACCAATTATACTTTTGAGCTGTTCCATGTACAGTGAATCTTACTTCAACAATTTCCTGCAAGTCAGTCCAACAAAAATCTGCACGATTCCTTGTGATACATATGCTGATGATAGCTTCTGTGTTGACTGCTTTCAGCTGAAAGTAGAAACAGTAAAAAAAAATTAAAACTTTGGAGGTACCAAGAAATCCAAAAGATAGATTGAATTCATCTGAGATTTCCAGTCCAGATTGTGAGCAAACTTGGCTGTGATAGTTTTTTTTTTTCTTTGTTTTTTTTTGTTTTACTCCCCTGTCACTGCAGTGCTCTCTCCCTCTCTCCCATAGTCACGTACCATTCCCCTTGAAATCGATAGGGAGATATGTGAGTGGGTCCTGGAGCAGAATTTGATCCTCTCCGTGGAGAGGAGTAAGGAGGGAATTGCTAATGTGAACCAGGGGCAGGATTCTGGCCCTCGATCCGTGAGTGAATTGGTGAGACCACTTATGGGATAAGATGCCATCATTAGACGTAACGCACTTCCCAATCTAAAGACTAAGGATGGGATCTGGTGGCAGTAGGTAAAGGTGAAACCTGTGACAGCCCTTAGCAAAAGTTTCAACACTAGTCCAACTCTTAAAACACCAGCTCTGCTGTGCTATGCCAACAGTTGCAAAAGTCCTAAGAATAAATCCTGCCAAGGCTAATAGTTTTGGTGTTTCAAAAAGTTGTAGTGCTTCATTTCTGGATGGGCTTGCTGCTATCTGGCACTAGAGCTCATGAGATTAACATTTTGTACCCATAGCATTGGAATAATTAGGAAATATAATTTCAGGAGAAATAACAATGCAATTAAACAAAGACTAGCCTGATGATTTTGTTTTTAAACATAAGCTTGGCCCAGTCAGGAATCATCATAATTTAATTTGCACTGGCCAGAGATATGTGACTGTTTTCTGCAAAATATTTTACGTTGCATAGATCACATTAATTGTAAACACGCTGAAATGCTCTCTACGGCTGCTGCTGCTTCTGATTCATTGGTGACCTGTACAAGGCGGCAACACATGCTTATTGTTAAAAAAAGAACAGAAGGATCATCTATTGCTCAGATGAAAGACAGAGACAAAATAACCAATCTGTAATGCAGATTTATTAATAGTCATTCACTGGTTTTCACTGAAATACTCTTCACGTAACCTTGACTTTATTAAGTAGTCCTTAAGGTGCATTTTGAAGACAGATAATGAGTTTGGGGAATAGTCTTATCTACATCAAGCTAATCTTTAACAGCTTGAAAGGGAACTCGCAGAAACTTTTCCACTTTAAGTGACATAGCCATGTTCAAATCAAGCCTTTTAAAATGTCATTTTAATAGGAAGAGTTTACAGGCATTTTTAATAGCAATGCTTCATAGAGGAATGTGATTTAAATAAAGGTGATAGAAAAAGTTATTGAGTTTTTAATATTATTAATGGGGTTAGAGGAGTGTTGGAGAAGCAGGAATTGTACTGCATGCAGTTGAGCGGCACTTAGGCTCTTGATTAATCAAGACAAGGCAGCCCTTCCTTGGAAAAAGAGTGAGTTTCATTCGCAGCGGCTGCCTCTTTAAAGGGAGGGCTGGGGTGAAGGCCGGGGTTTTGAACGGTATTTTGTGGCTGAGCCTGCACATGCCACATTGTCCAGCGTCCATGGGGAGACGCTTGCAAGGACCCTCTGACCCGCTGCCGACGCAAAAACCAGTTGTATGTGTGTATGTGAGACGTAGAGGGATGGGGAGGGAGGAATAAAGAGAGAACGAAAAAGAAAACAAACAGAGAGCCACTATTTTAATGAGACAGCTCAGATTTATCCCATCTGGACTTTCCCCTCAGTCTCCCGGATGTCCTTGAGAATAACTTCACTTTTCCCACGTCATATGTGAGATCGGGCGTGTGGGTGCGCACCCAGAGGCACGCACCAGCCTTTCCGTCCAGCTCACGTATATAAGTTGATTGCATGACGGGCTGAATTTTAACGCTCCTGGACAGCCAGATGAATTAAATGAAACCTTTTCTGCTGATTCCAGTTGGCTTAGCTCACTTTATTTTGCTTTCTTTCTTGTTTGGGCATCGGATGTCCCAGCTCTCGCATGTGCACATACATTTGGTTTCTGACTAATACGAGGCCTCTGCCAGAGAAACAGCCTTTGTCATTTAAAATCCAGCAGGTCTTAGACTCGGGTCGTGACTCAGCTACCACAAACTGTATACAGAATAGACCACAAATTCCTCTGGTAAGATTGTACAAGGCTTTCCGAGAACCCACTTCCCCACTGATTATATCCTAACCCTGACTGACAGGTAACAAATACCCATGGTTCTTAAGTGACCCCCCCCTCTTTTTTTTTCTTGAGTATTATTTGTTATTTTTTTGGTGTTTTTATATCCATGACTGTTTAAAATCCTATCTTTTCGCACGCATGTAGACCAGCGCCGTTGGTTAGAAAGATAGCTATAGAAGCTTTGAGTGGTTACACATCTAAGGCCTTACAGAAATATTTGCACCTCTTGAATTTATGCGTGGAGTTTGGGGATTTTGGGTGGATAGCGAGTGCCAGGGCAAAACTCCGTCTGCTCCGTTCGGGTTTCCTTGAACCGCAGCTGCAGTTTGCGCGTGCTTTGTGCACAAAACCCATAAATCGCCCAGGGTTTGCTCGAATGGTTCCTGAACTTGCACGAAACCTTTCGATGAAGCTGCTCGGGGCTGGGGCGATGGGGTCGGGCTGCTGGGTGTGGGGAGCTTCGTCCGGAAAGCTGACACCGGCTGAGCTTCCCAGGCTGGAGACCCACGGACATTTCTAATTTGAAAGCAGAACGGGAGTTAACAAATGCGTTAAGGAGCCTCAGACCCTTGCTGACCAGTGGTCGCTTCCAGCTCTGTTTATTACCGAATGCAGCAGTTTGGTGCAAGTCGGCGATGTCCTTTTGCAAGCGGCCGGGGAGCAAGTCGTGATCTTAAGCTCTATCTACAAAACCCAGTCGTGAGATTCGGCTGAGGTGCAGCCCTTTGATTTAACTCCCCCCCCCCTTTTTTTTTTTTTTAACGAAACGAGAGAATTCATCTGCCGGCGCGCGATTCTGTGCTCTTTTGTCAATAGAAAAGTTGTTTTGCTAATGGTTATCTGTCTGCAAGTCCTTGACCTGCTTGTAAACACATTTCTGCAGGAAAACCCCAGGCCGTGGCCTCGAGCCTTTACGTCAACAAGAAGAGATAAAGTGACCAAAACTTAACCTGATCTGGCCTGGAGTGCCCTCTACTGCCCCTTGACCAAATACTTCCCTAATCTGCGTCCTTCTGAAAGGAACAGATTGTCGAGTAAGAAGTATTACCTGGAAAGAAATCAATTTTCGGAGCCTGACTTCCTCCTCCCCTCCCCCTGCCCGTGGCCAAAGCCGATCTGAAGTGCCAGAGACGAAGCAACAGGGGCCGGGGTGGTTTCGGTGGCAGGGCAGGAGTGTCCCCCAAATCCCCCCCAGGCCCCCGTTGCCCGGCCCCGGTGGCCGGTGGCACTAACGGGGGCGGCCGCGGCGGCGGGCGGTCACGCCGCGTTAAACGCGCCACCTTCCAGGACGTGTAACTAATGCAGCAAACCTGACGTCGCCGATCGAGTTGCTCTTAAAAGCCGGTCGCTGAGCCCCTGGGATTTGTTCTGGATTCGGGCGGCGCAAGTGGAGGCTTGGATACCGCCCGGAGTCGTTGAACTCCGAGCGCAGCCCAAATCCTGCCGTTGCGCTCCGAGCTCTCGTGCTTGCCGTCCCCCCGGCGAGGTTCGGCAGGGAGCCGCTGTCGTGCCGTGGCGTCGGCTGCCCCGGGCTCGGCTAGCGGAGCCGCTCTCGGAGCCGGGGGGAAGCTGGCTGCAACCTCAGACGGGTCGGGGAGAGCCCTGGCACCAAGCTGCTCCGGGACTGGAGCGACATGCACGCTTTATTCTTAAGAGCGGGGCTGGAAAAGTTGAGGTGCTCACTGGAGGGGGAAACGCACCCCGTGGAAAAGCCGCTGTTCAGCGCATAAATAAAAAAAGGAGGAAAAACAACAGAGTTCTGGCGATAAAAAGACAAGCCCCGACCGCATTTCACAAGGGGAGCACTCGCTGTGTTTGCACCCTGCTTTATAAACCGCTCGCAAGGCTGCTGTATCAGGCAGTTTCACGGCTAGTCAAAAAAGTGGGGGGTTGTGTCCCTTCAGGGGTGTATTTTTCCCTTGCTCCCTAATTCGGGCGCAGGGTGCCGGGCTCCGTGCGCCAGTGACGGACTCGCTCCTTTGGCCAGGGCTGCAGCGGGGGCGGCTGGTCGCACAGGGCATCTCCAGAGTCCCGTCGTGGTTTAGCAGCACTGCGGACAAAATTGCATTTTCGACCCCTTATTTCTGTAGGTAGGTTTAATCCATTTTATTGAATTCCACCGGAAGTTTTCCATTCTCTGTAACATCGGGATGGCGTTTTTAGGAGGCAAACAAAACCTTACAGAAAACTGATATAGTTTTCTTTCTTTTTTTATTATAAAATGTAGAAAAATCAAGTGATCTGCAAAGGGGTAGTGCCAAGATGTTCGATTCTGGATGGTCTTGATGCCCATTCTCCGATTCCTCAGACTGAGCTGGGCTGTGACTAAGGCTTGAATTATCCAGGCCTGAGATCTGCAGTTGATCACTGCATGTGAAACTGCACATGACAGAGTGAAAACCCCCTCAGGGTCTAATTCTGAGAGAGGAAAAAAAAAGGAAAGCTTAAGGAAAAGGCATTTGCTCAGCGGAAAACATACTGCAGTGTCCTGATGCTGAGGGAAATGGCTCTTAAACCCTGGTGCTTTTTGAGGATCTACCAGGCATGGTGGACAAAGGTGTTAGTGTTCACACCTAGGCAGGGTTCGGGCCCCCAAGTTGAAATCCGTGCGGTAGGTAGAGGTATCCTATAGATATCCTACAAGCTTCCACCAAGTGCTGGGAGGAGAAAATGAACTCTTTCAAGTGTTGGTTTCCTCAGCAGATGGTTGTTTCATAGTCTCCATTCTGCATTTAACCTTGTTTATCCATGTAAGGCAATTATAGTTCCAGCTCTGCATGGTGGGATTAATTCATGAGCTTTAATCTAAACTGGACAAAAACTTTCCAGGTTGGCATGTAGGAATTATCATTTCAGCTTCCCTGACAGAAAATCAAATTTGGGGTAACAAAGTGTTTTTTTTTTTCCTATAGAAAGGTCTATTTAAAGAAAAGTGATTTTGCTAGCAGAAAATCATTCTAAAGAAAATTTTTCATCTCCCAGATTGAAAAGGTAAATCTTAACCTTGCTCAATAATTAAAAAATATTACTCCATTTTTTCTTACAACATTTCTTTATCTCGGTGCTTCCAAAATTCATGGGGATTTTGAAGATGAACACTAGGTCTGGTGGGCAACTTTTCAGATTGAAAAGATTAATTTTATGGTGAGCAGAACTTGCCTTGAGTGTAAGGTATGCAGCTGTTTAATCAAAGACGGGCTGGCTGAAGCTATTCAGGATTCTTTGCTACTTTACAAACCAAACTTCTGAATACATGTTAGTTATTCTGATTAAGTCATACTACTGAATTCCCTCCAGGCGCTGCGCTGGAGATGATATTTATACAGCACTAATGGAGAAAACTTGGTGCGTTTCAAAAGATAATTCCCAAGAAAACCAAAGCTGTATTCACCAGATATAACAGGGAAAATTTCAGTGAACTCTGACTCTCCTTCTTTTTTCTTTCCCCAAGAAAAGTCAGTTCATTGCAAATCAAAACGTTTTGTGAAAGCGGGTCAGCTTCAATTTAATTCTCAGCCCCCAAAAATTGGAAGGGAAGAAGTTTTGAAAGCATTAAATGACCCTTTTCAATGTTTGTGCTACTAATCAAAACATACATATTTAATTTTGGCAACTTTTAGGAAAAAAAAGACTGACATTGAAGTTTTAAACTGACTGGCGGTAACTGAGCATTTTACCTGTTTCAAATTTGTGAAAATTTTCTTGATTTCAGACTTTTATTTCACTTTGGGACAAAGACATTTTTTGACATTTCAAAACATTTATTAGATGGGAAACCGTATTCTGGCTGACTCAACAGAAAGTGAGTGCTTGCTATGGCTTTGAATGAGGTTTACAGTTGGTAATAGTAGTGCCTAGAGTCTTCAGTCGAGATCAGAATTGTTTATATTATAAAATATATCATATGTATAGGCAATGGATGAGAGAAAGGGCACGCATTTATCTGCATGTTTATGTCTGTCTTAAACTGATCCATCCATCAGTTTATCGGTAAACTTTCCTAACGCTGTAATTTGGCGAGCCATCGGAAATAGTAATGCTGTAAACAAGAACCGTACGTGTAACTTTTTCATACAAACACTCATATATAGCTGTGCATCAATATATACTGGCTGACATAACAAATATCTTTGTTTTTAGAAAAAGAGGATTTTCCTTGGGGACTTTAAATAGATTCACAGGATATTCCAAGGTATCAGACTGTATTTCACTGTGATATTCATATTGTCAATAGTGGGACTTTTCTGTGGAAAATGGGGCTTTTCCTGTAAACATAATAATATTTCTGGATGGTGAAATATACAGTAAATGTTAAACAAGAAAAGAACTAAATTGCAGACTATTCCCTGGTCAGCAAAACCTGCCCATTATTTTTCAGTTTGCTGAATCTGTAGTTTTTAGCATTTTTTTAAACTGTGACTTTTCAGATTCATGAAGGTAGCATAGGTAATCTTCATATTTATAAGGACACACTGTCAACTCGCTTTTCATAATTTATAAACTCTTTTTTTATTATTCCCTTTCCCTGTTGGAAGCCTGAAACTGGCATGTTTCCTTAATAGAGCTGGGAAAAACTCTGCATTTTTGCTTTGGGAGATGATTTCTCAGAAATAAGCTATTTGTGCTTTGCGCAAAGGAGTAGTATCCTAGTTAGCTTAGTAGGGCTGGAATTAGTGCTGTAGGGTCTGTTTTGCAAGTGTTTGCATGTGTTAACTTTTCAAGTTTCAACTTGCATTTCAGTTTGGTGAGGGATTTGTCAATACGTTATGAGCCTTACACGTCTTTCCAGACATGAGCTGGATGGATGGTCATTATTTCTTTTGGCTGGACTCATGCCTTGACCCATGCGTCCCAGCCGACCTCTCCTCCCATTGCTGTCTTCTCAGAGCTGCTCGTATTCCCATCTCCCACCACTTGCTCCAGGCACGGTGAGAACAGATCCTTCTGCCCTGGCATCGAGGGGCTTGGGAGGATGAGCGCCCCTTATTCCAAGATGAAATAAAAATAGTTTGATAGCCGTTCCCTCTTCCCCTTTGTAATTTCATCTAATTACTTTTCAACGGAGTTTATACTGCCGCTGCCACCCCAATAGGCAATAGGGTACGTATTTCCAGCATCCGCACTAACCTCGCTATTCGACTGATGTGAATGGGCAGAAACATTTTTATGTTTTCAGAATTGGTCCCCGAATCTGCGAGAAGCCAAGCCTGCTTTCAGAAGTAATTCACAGTGTCGATACTGATTTATAAAGCATTAGGAAATTTAGCCACTGGATACTTTAGAAACCATCTCTCTCTTGGGCTCTCTACTCACTCCTATGGCAGAGAGGATCTGTTTGGAATTACTTTTAATGGTTGTTTGAATTTAAAAAGCTGGTAAGGATTGATTCAAATTGAAGGTCGTGAACTCCTTTACCCATTTCCCCTCATTGGCTCAACAAGGGTCCTATTTCATGATCTTTTGCCCATGGTACAACTCATCTGTTTACTTGAGAAGGTGCTGATATGAGTAATTAAGCTAAAGTGGCATTTGGGAAGAATCTGTTAATATTTAGTAACATGTACTTGACTCTCTGTCCATCCATCTGTCAGCCTCTCCTGTGTAAGTTTTGAACTTGCGGGTTAGTTTCAGCTGAATTTGGCACAGAAGTAGAAGTATTTCTTAGTATGTTGCTACTAAAAGCTTTTGGAGAACTGGTGACTGGTGGAGAGATTCTGTTTTTTCTGGCAGAAGAGCAAGATGATAACTCGGGCTCCCCCAGTTCTCAGGAAACCCAGCGAGGTGGCCGGGTTGTGCAGAGGTACAGCCTGGGCTGTTTACAGGTAGCTCTGAGCCAGACGAGGCATTTTGCCCTTTACTTGGCCAAACAGGCAGGTGGAAATGGTCCAGGGAGCATGTTAAGGAGTGGGAGGCAACATGGGGTGCTACAGGGATGACCAGAACCCTCTTGAAGAAACTGGTCATTTGCTGCTCAAAAAACAGCTTTTGCAAGAAAGAAACATTTTTGTTTTTGTCCTGTGAAACCTCTATCGCTGCAGAGGACCTGCCCCACTTATGTTCTTCTTAAGCCCTTTCACAAGGTTGAATTTCCTTTGGTGATAACCCAAGAAAATAATATGGCCCTGGAACCCATTGCTTCCGATACTGCCCTGGGAGTAACTCTGAAACCTGGGGGCAAACTGCTTCAGAAAAAAAAGATCCGCATGAGAGGTAATCCGAAGAGTTTTTTGGCTCGATATGCTCGGGCTCTCGGTGAGCTCCCCTGCAGGATTACAGTGGATTCTGACCCCGGCGACCTGGCATCAGCCCTTTGGTGTAAGCCGCGCGCGGTGGAGCAGGAGGAGGATAGATACCGCAGATGGCTTAGAGGCTTAGGTGCGGCAGCCTCTGAGTATCAGCACCCGTTCAAAGGATCAAAGGGTGTCTGTGACTCTCTAGCTGTGCTAATTAATGGAAGAAGTGGTATTTGGTCTTCATTATAGACTTTAAAAAAGAAAAAAGAGCGGAGCCAAGTGTTTTGTCCAGTGGCAAAGCACTGAACGAGGCTGGTGGAAGGAGCGGAGCTGTCTCTGTGAGTCTTTCAGCAGTGTTTCAAGAGCATGGAGCCACTTAGGATGTCCTGCTTAGGCAGCACTTTCTTAAAAGTTAAATGTCTGGTAGATGCTGATGCTGCCTGATCTGAATGCTTAACAGGCTTCCAGAGAGAGCAGCCCCTCGCGAAGGTCTCCAGCGCTCGTGCCAGGGAGGCACGCTCACCAACGGGCGCAGGGCTTCCTCCGCTTTGGATGTGGGCTCTGGCCCAGCAGGGCTGGTTTGGTCTCTCCAAGACCAGGCGTCCTGCGCAGTGTGCCTTTCCCTCACATATCGGTGAGTTGCTGTGGAGGTTAATAGGAGGTCGGTGGTCAGGACTCAGAGCGGCAACTTTGGGACCGAAGCACTGAAGGGTGGAGGAAGCAAAGAGGGTGTTTTAGGGACGTTCCTGCATTATATGTCTTACTAGGTCTCAAAAAGGAGCAACTTAAACCACTCTCCTGAATCCTAGACAATCCCTTCTAATCTCTGACCCTTTCTTTGACGTGCTCAAATACTACTTACATTTAAAAGAAAATCACTGGTTTCAGAAGGCTTTACATTTGCACATAAGGACGCTCAGAAAATGTGTTCACATGCTTGCTGCCCATTTGTTTTTGCACCTGTCCCCTTATGCATAATATATATCTGTACCTACATATGATATGTATGAATATATATGTCTGGACTATACAGATTCTAAAACAATAATTTGAGTACATATTTATACAACCATGTATACATACTAGAAGTGCATGTGAATCTGTTGGAATTTGTGTGAATGTAAGTTTATATATCTAAGGAACATTGGGTTTTAAGTAAATCAGAAAACTTATGGAAGACATATACTTTCCATGGAAATATCTGGTTTTACTGGAAAAATTAGATTTTTTGTTTGTTTGTTTTTGGATGTGCATTTTTACCTTAGGAACATGAGATGTGTCTGAGAGAGAAATCTAATATTGACTCCAATTTCTGAATATCTTTTTCTTTAAATATGCAATATATATGACATCATGCATACGCGCATATGTATTTGTGTATCTGTGGTGCTGGATAGGTTTATGTGTTGGTGTGAATATGTTCATTTTATACTTTGATGGTATAGACCAAAATTACTACTGGTATGATTTTTATCATGGCTTCTCTGTAGAACATGACAGCATGTATGATCATTGGGTATTCAAACAGTGAAATGTGTAAAGCTATTTTTCTATAATTGGTCCCAGGGCAAGGGGTTGATCTCATGTATAAAAGCCTCCAGATATGCTCTTGGTACAGTTTCTAATTAGGGAACCAGGAAAGAACTGAACTTTGGAAACTGTGATGAGTCCATGCCTTTAAAAAAAAGGAAATAATCACTTTGACCTTGAACTCCAAAAGGCCCTGAAATCAACTGATTTTACTCTTTAAGCTCCTTAACAAGCATGGGGATTAGAGGCGAGCTGTGTAGAACGGTTCATATTAGATATAAACGATAATGGACAATAGAAATTCATCTGTGAGCTCAGCACAGGCATCCTGTGCAAATTCCATTTCCCCAAGACACGGTGATACCCTGTTACGGTGTTATATAGACAGCTGATAACAGTATGACTTCATCAGCTGGGAAGAGACAGAAGAAAACTCAATAGCAGCGGGGCAAATGCAACTTTCCAAAATGTCCAATCCTGTCCTAATCCAGGACCATTTAAATAGCCACAACCGTGTGTATCAAAAAAAATTGAGTATAATCACCATTCTACCTCATATAATGAATAAATTATCTGTTTAGCTATTTATTTCAAGTATAAAACTTATGAAAGGAATAAACTGACTCTACACTGAGACTACACATTTCCCTGGCTTTCCATCTGTCCAGAGCTAAACAAGGAAGGATGTTGCTGTCACATTAGAAAAACCTTCTTTGGCGATTTCATTTTAGCAGTGGTCTTGCTCAGATTTTTTCCCCTTTCTTTCCTTTCTCTTCCCTTAGGAAAGGTGGAGAAAAACCACCCTTGTCACCTTACAGGAGGGAGATTCTCATCATATCTTGAAACAGAAAAGTGCATCACATTTTCAGGAGAAAAGGAAAGAATGGAGGAAAACACTTATGAGCAGAAAAGAGCTTATATGACTGAAATAACTGGTGGTTTGGGTATTGGCAAGTGTTACCCTTTCAACAAACAGTGTTGTCCCCTGCAGAAAACACCCAATTCTTATGCAGATGGTTAAAATACTTTCCCTTTTGAAAATCAGGCCTGTTGAAAAAATTATGAGAGGATACCTGCTTTTGTGTCTTCCTAAAGGCACCTCTCGTTAATCCTTTTTGTTGATATAGAGGGGTGATTGATGTGGTAAGGTAGGCTCCTGCTTGCCACGAATAGAAGAAAAGTAGCTAGAAATGATGTTGCACAATCCTTTCTCTGCTTCGTTTCTCAAAAATTGTTATTTTATTTCACTTTTCTCTATTTCAGTCTGTGTGGCCAGGCAGACCTACTGGAACCAAGCCTAGAATAATATTGTCTCAGTTAGCTGATAGGTGTGAGGGCACCTGCAGGCAGATAAAATGTATTTGCGTTTGTACCAGAATTTGGTATGAAAAGCACAAAATTGTCATGATTTCAGGACAATCTCCAATTTCCCCTGCAAGACTTGGAAAGCGGGAAGGCAAAATTAAAAAGAAAATCAACGTCTTGCTTTTTCCATTAGTTCTGGCAGCTTCCCTGAGAAGCACACCCATGCTCAGCAGTACCGTGCTTTATTTAGCTCTGAACAGACTGGAAGACCTTAGTGAATTCTGCCTCCCTCCTCCTTTTCAGATAATAGGGATGATGCTGCCACATATTTTGCAAAGTGCTCTTTTCTGGAGCTGAGGATTGAGTTACATCCAACGCGCGAGACCCCACTGGCAGCCGCGTGCTCTTAGTGGAGACATTCCTTCACCATGCCAAGTTATTTTTAATTCTATCTGGATTTTTTTTTTTTAAACCAGCACATAAAAGAAAGCTATCGAGTTGCTCAATCAATGTTAGTTTATTATTGCTTACCCAAGTGTTTAATAAACCTATCCCAACCCTGGACATAGCTTTAAATACTTCATTGACTGTAACAAAGCAGATTTTTCCTATCAGACCAAAGTGGCTCTATAAACTATAATTAAGCACTAATTATGAGCTCTACTGGTCAGATAACAGAAGGCAAGGTCCATTGTGTGACTGACAGAACCAGCAATTAAAGGGGATTATTGTTGTCAGAAATGGAATAAAACAAACAAAGAAAAAAGTCTGGGAGGAGGGGAAGGTTTGCAGTCAACCAGGGTAAACTTTGGGAGATGGTGACATCATGAATGCAGAAGAACTGCAGTATGATGGTACAGAACTGATGTAACAAGACGTTCTGGGAAAATTCACGTCCTTTATCGGATAACGTGATCCAGAGTCGGATTCTGTTTGGCTCCACTCTTGCAGGTTGAAAGAAAATACGTTCAAGACCAACGTGGAAGTTTTCTTTTTAGAACAAAAATATTTTCAAGGAAAAAAGCGTTCAAAACTGGAGAGGGCAACGTTGCTCGTGGGCTTGGGAACTAGAAAATGAAATTGAAATAGGGTGGGGACCAGACTGGTTCCCCGGGAAAGGGGGAAAAGACCCTCTGCAACAGGTGAAAAGGAAGCGTGGTTTTATAAATTCATTCCATTTTAACGTGTCCGCCTTCTCCTCTCACTTATGCCATTTTAACACCAGCTTAACTTCATTGGCTCCAGTGGAGTTTTCAGTTATGCCCGATATGGCGAAAGTGGTATTAGCAGCCTGCTTGGAAATTTCTCGTGGAAGTCTGAAACTGTTTTTGAGCTAACAACACATTCCTCCCCCCTCCTCCTTTGGAACAAAACGTTCACTCTGCGGAAACCCTTGATGTCCTGTCGAAGCAGAACGCTCAAACACCAAAACGATTTGACTTTTCCTGTACAAATTTTAAATTTCCATGGAAAATGCAGTTCCCAATTACCTCGAGTGATTGGTATGCTAGTCACAGTTCATATATTCCTAGACCTGATACAGACGTTGAAGGGAGCCAAAAGTCCCTTGCACGCACCCGAGCACATTACAGCTTCCTGGAACAGTGTTTGGGCTTTCAGGTGACGGCTGGGAATGTGTCCAACATCAGAAGGTAGAGGGCAAACAAAGCCGTGGAAATGGAAATGACAATATTTCTTAGTTGCCGGCAGGTGCTTCTGTCCCTGACTCGTGATTGTGCCTGAAATGAACAGTATTGCACTCTCCTCTCTGTTTTTTTTTTTTAAAAGCAATTTGCATCTTTTGAAAAAAAAAGGATTAATAAATTTCAAATGTTCCTGGTGCTTCTGTGCCAACTGGCACTGGAGGGGGCCTGTAACCTTGCCCAACTGCACTATATATAATTATTAATTAGAAAGCAACCTGGGAAGCAATGATCCTCTCCCCCAGCACAAACCAGAGCAACTTCACTGAATTCGCCATAGGAAAGAAAATTGGTTTTCCTAGGTCACACTTGGGAGCAAACTTTTATTTTACTTTGACTAGTGGTTCACTACCTAGAGTGGAATTATGGGTATTAATTGGAATAACTTGGGTGCTCAGTTTTATAAATCAGCTGGCAAAACTCCTACAATAATTAATAGGTCTGACTGGCAATTTTCCACAAATACACACCCATTTCCCAGTGATTTCCAGTGTGCATACATGCATTTTGCAGGAGCTCAGCTTGCAAAGGGACATATTTAAGAGTTTATAACTGTCCCAATGACAGCAAGTTCTAATTTAAAACTCCTGTGTAATACTTGTTAGGAAGTTTTAATATCAAAAGGGCAGCCAAGGTCTTCCATGAGAAATTTCTAGACAGTGAAAGAAACTAATCCTTTTTAGTGATGTTTGGCTTCTCCTCTGCAGTAGCTGATCTCTGATTTCATATTTTATATCCATGGTTTGTTAATGAAATTTTCTCCTTTAAAGAGTAACCAGGCGGATAGAAAAAATTAGCTGATACTTTGCAGTAAACGTTTGAAGTGAAATTCAAGTAGCAGCCTGAGGCTCACAGTATGTAAAACCAACTACCAAAGTTTTCGGGGGGGGGGGGGGGGCTTAATCTATTTTTCCTTCTCAGGGGACCTCTGCTGTATTAAATTCTTTGGTTGAAGAGAAGCAGCCAAGTTGGCATTAGAACTGACTTAGCAATTTGCATCTTTTGAAAAGGGATTAGCAAATTTCAAACGTTTCTGGTGCCCCTCTGCCAGTTGGCACTGGCAGGGGCCTGTAACCTCGCTCCTCAGTGCTCTCGCCTGCTGGGGGTTTACCTGAAAGGTGTTGTGGGGCTTGTTACACTGACTTCAAAGAAAAAGAGAAGAGGAAATTAAGCAGCAGCAGGATTTTAAAGTCTGTGTGTAGTGGCATTGCTGCTGTTTATAGACCACACGGGGAAGACAGGTTTGCTTCAAGTTCATCCCTGGATGTGTTGTTCAGGCTTTTCTTTTCTGGTGCCCAGGTGCACGGATTTTTAATGCAATAATACTTTGAAATGCCTTGATGTATGTGAGACCATGTCCTGGGCCTCACAACACCTCTAGAATGGAAGTGTGAACTGGATCTCACTGGAGGCTCAGAGTCACAAGCTGGGTTTCATCTCTGAATTTTGTCTTAATCTGAGTTAGTCATCTGGCCTACAATAGTTTTGGGGGTTGTGTCTGGAGACCATGGAGAAAAGTAAGCCCTTTGAAAGGACAATTAATTGCAGCTGTCTTCGGATACATGACCCACCCTCTGTATGTACCTCTATTTCTGCAGCGATGGGGGAACCAGGTTGACTGTTGTCAGTAGAAAAATGCAGCCACCTGTGATTTGTATGGAGGAACAGTCCTTTCAAATGATCTACTTTTCTCCATGGTCTACAGAAGAAGCCCAAACAACTTGCTTCAGCTGGATAGCTAATGTGTAGGTGGCTAACTTGAAGGTCACCAGCAATATCACCAGGGGACAGCTTCAGATGGCTCAGATTTCACCCAAGGCCCAGGAAGTTATATATCCTTTAGCTATTTTCTTCTGAAGAACTTAAAATCATCCAGTAAGAAACATTAGGCATAGAGACATAGGTAGAATTTGGATGTGTGAATGTGGTCCCAAAGGTTTCTTGGAGTGCATGTCAATGCATATTTTTAGCAAAATATTTATAATTTCTTCAGTTTGTCCTCTTATAAATTTTTGTGGACTATGTTACAGTCTTGTGTGTGTTTTTATAACACTAGAGGAACTCCCAAGAAGTCAACTGATTTTCAATAGTGATCAAAATCCAGTCTTCTATTTCCTGGCAGCTATCTTACATTTCTCTTAGGTATATAACAGACTTACAAGAGGAGGGAGCAGGCTTGTGCAAGATTCCCAAAATCTTAGAAGAACAAGCATCTTCTTAACTCTCTTCTGAAGGCAAATTAATCTGGCTTTAGGAGGATCACCCAATAAAGCTGTCTTGCTATTGAATATGCCCAATTCCTTATATCTTAAATAAAAACATGAGAGAATAGCACCTTGGTCATTGCAGTGATGCATGGGGAACCATCAGATAGTCATACCAAAAATCAGATTCAATGCCTCCTGTTGTACCCAGAAGGGTGGGAATTTCAGGACAGAACAGGCAGACTTCTTAGGAGAGCATTTAGAAGTAATGGTCCAACTTCAATATCCAGCATGAGCTTATGTTGTAAATGAAAATTCGGTGAGTGTTTCCTTGCCTCCTCCCTTTACGCTTTTTTTTATATTTTCAATGTATATCATCTGATATTACGTGTCTATAAAGCTTCAAAATTTTATTTAATAATGTTTGCTTTCCTTTTGCTGCAGTATTTAAAGCCTTATAAACTCTGTGGGTACTTCTGTTGGAATATATAAGATGAGCCAAATCCAGCCCATCTTGCTCACACCGTATCTCTTAGATGAGCTGGGACTGCGACAGTGTGTGCGCAGTAACTGAGGTAGGCTGCCAAATAACTGTAGCAGAGTTTTTTTCTACCTCTAAAGTTTTCCTGGTTAGCCTTGACTGTACTGCCTGCTGTCTGAGGCGCATGAGTTAGGGGGAAGAGATAAGGGAGGTGCCTTGTGCAGGTTAGTCACGAAAAAGCTCTTTGTCTTCCTTTCTAAAAAAAAAAAAATTGTGCCAAGAACTTCATTCAATCGCTCATTTGGATAAAACTAGACACCCTGGTGTCAAGTGAATAGGAAGCAATGGGAGGTCAGCATGTCTCAGTGCCACAGGAGAAGGGGGTGGCCGGAACTCCACGGCAATCAGACCACGTATATCTACATATAAACTATCTATGTCAATCACTAGTTGGAACACACGTATGACATGCATGCACAGGTGTCACGCTGTCAACATGCAGCGAGGGAAGCGGCAGCTTGCTTTCCTCCAAATACATTTCCGCTCCCTCCAAACCATGGAAAAGGAAAGCAAAGATTCAAATTAAACCCCCAAATTACTTGAAACTATCCTGAATTATTAGGAAGGCAGAGCAAAGGCCCAGCAGGGAGTGGAAAATGTAATAATGACAAGTTTTGTGCCTAAAGGAAAGGCAGGAATGAAATCAGAAAGATCCGATGGGGCCAGGTGAGTAAAGAGTCAGCCAAGCATGGGAGTGCTAGATACCTGGAGGCAGTGCAATATGCTGGCAAGGAGCCACGATGCTGGAGCAAGAGCGAGCTGGAGCACACGAATGTGCGAGAGCAAGCGATGGAGGAAGGGAAGGGAAGGAGAGCGAGACAAGGCACCTTAGCAGGCATTTGACGGCCCCTCTGACAACCTGAGTGTGCACCCCTTGCTCCCCACCGCGGTGGCTGCGGACGGCGGAGGGAGCGCACGCACGCACACAGCCAGCAGAAGGCAGGAACCTGTGCTTTCGTGTTCGCTGCTTCAGATGCTTGACCTCCGGTGGAAGCAGAAGGAGCCCCATTCCCTGCAGGATCCAGAGGCTGCAAAACTGAAAATGTCAAAAGACCTTCAACATGGGGAAAGCCAGAGCGAGCTCCGGTTGGGGCGGCTGAGGAGCGGACACTGAAACGGCCATGGCGATGTCATTTTCATTAGTCCATGAAAGGCAACTTCAAAAACAAGGTTTATATTTGCCATTGGCTATTTAATGGGGGAATAAACTGGCAGTAGGTTGAGATGGATGTGACTACAGGGACAAAGGCTTAACGTGATGTGCTTGGAAATGACATTTGCCTGTCGCCACGCAGATGTGGCCTGCTCCTACCTGTTGCTTTGAACCAAGGATGGTGGACATTGTGAGGAACGCAGAGACAGTGATACCCAGGCAAGCCAGCAGCAGGTCAAACCCTTCACCACAGCCACTGAAGTGGAAATCAGTCCCAAGCAATCCCTTACTTGAACGTGGCGAGATGAGATTTTTCTGACGAGTGCTATTAGCGTAAGACAGATCAGCGTTTCTAGGTTGCCAGGGGTGAATACACAATACTGCAGAGTTTTCTAACTTTCTTGGCAGCGTACATGGAAGCACAGACATTCGGGCCATAAAAACCTGACTTCTTTCCCACTCTGACATTGTTAGATTATTCCCTGTTCTCTGTTGATGTTTTACTCGCTTCTACGACACAAGCATACAACTGTGGGACTCCCAACTTCACGAGGAGTTACCGTGACTGTTGTTCTGCATGCTGCTCTGTCCTCGGATGGGCTGGGAGATGCACAAGGGGAGGGACATCCAGCTCTTCAGCCCCTTTCCAAGGTCCTGGCATATTAGAAAGGGATCAGCCTCCTTGCTTTTGGCCAAGTGCTTTTTCTTTTCATTAGAAAGCAGAAATGCCACTCAAGAAGAAAGAACCAGACCTGTCCAGCTGAGCTGGACCCTCTTGATAAAGAGGCCAGCAGAGCAGGGCTGAGAGGGGACAAATTGGTTTTGGGGAGTGGTGCTGCCTGAGATGCCGTTGTAGGTGCAAGCATAGCTGCTTCTTGGGGTTGAGCGATAGGCCTTGATGGCATCTGGTGTCTCTGATCACAGCTAGCTACGGGAGCTGCAGAGCAGGTTGATTGAAGGCCTTAGGACATGTCAAGGAGAACAAGAACAGGACAGAGTGCCAGCTCCCTGGGCGAATGGCAGGAAGCCTGGCTTTATCAGGATGCTGCAGGCAGGAAATGATTTGAAGTACACAGCCTTTTCTTGTAGTGATTGAGGGAAGGGAGGAGAGCAAGAGCAGGAGCAGCTGCAGCTATATTTCAAAGTTGGTTTCCATCTTCTCTTTTGCGCTTTCTTTCCTTACAAAAACAACAACTAGGCATTTCTTATTGCAGTGATTCTGATTCTTCCTTTTCCCCTCCTTTTTTAGGGTTACATGCACCAGTTCAGAAATATCTCAGATACCTGGAGACGGTTGTTTTGAAGCCAGTCTCAGATCTCTGATTCTTATGGACCAGTCCGCTGGTGGCGGAGTGGATTACAGCTATTTAAAGGCTACTGTAAATGTCAGTGTGGTCTTGCAGGGACCATAAACTGACCAAGGATCAAAACAGGGTGGCTGAACTGGCTTGCAAAGCCCTGAGGGAAGGTGTGGGGGGGCCTGCTGGGGGACAGCCAGCAGGACGTTCCTCAGTATCACCCTGAAAACGAGGTTAACTGCCCTATAGTCCAGAGCTGCAAAACAGCAGCTGCCTGGGGGAGCACGAGGACCTGCACATTTACAGAAGCCAGGATACGGTTTCCACGTTTGCCAAAGCTCTGCTGCTATCGCTGCCCCAAACTAGCCAGTTTAAAAGTTGACGCGGTTGTGTTAAAGCAAACTGCAGACATGCTCCGCATTGGAGATGACAAACCATCGGTGTTCTTCATTTTACCCTTCTAGCCGCTCTTCTACCTTCCTTCCTTTTCCAATCCTGTGAGAGGTTTTTGTTGGCTCTCTTCTTCCCTCTTGGAGATCAAATACAGGCTCTGCTGCTGAGGTTCCTGAATTTATGACAAGTACCAGCTTCTAGCCTCAGTTTCCATTAAAAGCTAACTCACAGGAGTTGCATTTGGACCATTTGTTTTGTCTTTTGGCACCAGCTGTTTTATGAATGAGAAAAGTAGCAAAGGGCAAATAATCAGAAAACTAGTGAGGTAGAGGTACATGTGTTTTGCTGTTCTCTGCCTGATGGGAAACTCTTTGTAGCCCTTAGGTCTGACATCAAAACTTACAAACTCCAACACTTGTAAGTGCTGTATAAAAAGCTGTTATTGCCCTTAAAAGTAGTCATTGGAGTTGAAAGATAAATATTATTCCATATCTTATTTAATAAAATATATTATATCACAGGTGATGGAGACAGATTGTCTCAATAAATTCTGATACTGTATTCGGAGGAAAAGTGGCAATAAAAATGCTGATGACTTGACACAGAGAGAATATTGAATGTCATTAACATGTTATTTCCTCTGTTCTGATATCACTGTCATGTTCTTCCCACTGCTCTAATCTCTATCGGTTGTGGGTTTTTTTTTTTTTTGGCTTTGCTTGTTTGAATGAGAAAAATGACATTTTTCAGTGCTTTAAATGACTCAGTACTTGAGAAATGATTAGAGATAGGAGGTCACATCCTCATATATAGAAATTAAAACAAGGTTTGGTATTTAACAGTATTATATATAGGGGCTCAAGAGGGATGCTTAAGGCAGCCACTATCATCTGATAGGTGATTACGACAAAGTCATAGCCATCTGCATGGTAATAATAACAATATCCTGATGTTATAAAATGCTTTGAAAGCCCTTAACAAAGGTGGTTGCTCTTCACATACAGATGGGGAAACTGAGGGACAGGGAGGTAAAGTGAGTCACCCAAGGTCGTTCAGTTGTTCAGTGGCAGAGTCAGATTCTTGAGACATGTTCCACCTCCAGCTGGTAAAGATGTATTGCTCTACTATTGCTATGAAACTTGATTTATTGCCCACGGCAGCCCACTTTTCCCAAGCCACATTAAACTGTACCTGCTGGGACCACAGCCCAGCAGCTTTTCAATTGCTGTTACTAGAGATACTTCTGATTTTAGTTCCTGCCCCTGTGTAGGTGTGGACTCTCTCTCTAAATATATGTACTTCACAATGAAGTTTGCAAAGCTGGGAATGTATCTGTGTGTGTACTGTTATAAAATGAGCCCTCTAGGAAAAACAACAATAAGCCCTGTCTTCATCCCTTTTCCCCAAACTGGAATAAAACCACCGCTTTTCAGAAAGCCTGAATCTGCTCAGATGTTCCCATTTTGTCGCTCTGTGCCAGAAAGCCTGTTGTGATAGCCCTACGGGTAACTCGGATCAGCTTGTACCAAAGAGCATTTGGATCACGTGGATTGTTTGGCATCCTCATGAGAGAATATGCTGCTGGCCTTGAAAAATAGCAATTAAAGGTGCAAAGAAGTCATCTGTCTATTTGCTAGGGCCAGTATATAGGCTGGTTTCCCACTGTAATCCTGTGCTTTGTCCACAACTAATTCTAAATGACTCCAGGAGTAGCCACCACTTCCATTACCGGCCTATTTCATGCACCGTTATAGTTTATTGTGAGATAGTTTTCAGCAATTAAATTCTAAATTGATTCCGCAGTTGCACCCGCTGCTTATGTTATTTATTTTGGTCCTCACCTGTCCGAGGGATGGGGTGCTTATGTCTCTTCACAAGGAGATGCTGCTGCCTAGCTGAATGGAATATTTTAGGTGCCTGAAAAATAGATTTTTACTTAGGAATAGTGTGCAAGACAGATATAACACAGTTTAATTCTCACAAAGCCTCAGCGATAATACTGATGGATTTTGAAAAGGGAAAAATACTATAGATCTTTTTCTAAGTGTCACAGTGCCTACATTTTTCTATTTATTCTGGTGTCCTATAGGAAGATGTGTTATTTTTCAATGTAGAACATAAGATGGAATTAGCTCCCTACTATAGCTGCATTACTACTCTGCTATTCATTTTTTGACTTCAGCTCAGGTACCTACAGGTCCTATTGAGTTAAGTTAATGGGAACCTTTCTGATAAGGCAGGTATGGGGCCAATAAGCCATAACAGCTTTAATGCCTCTATTTACCCAGGTGTAAAATGGGAATAAAATTCCTCATGTTTTGTAAAGCACTATTGAAAAGCTAAGAGGACTCAGCTACCGAGTAAAGCTACGGAGTAAAATGCTATGAGTACTTTAACCATCATGTCTCACCTCTTTCAAACAGGGGCTATTTGAGTATGAAACAGAGCTCTAATAAAGTTTTCCTGTACTCAGCTTTTCCCCTTTCACCTTGAGTGCACACTGGAGTATTTGTGAAGTTTCCTTTTCTTCTCTTTTCTTTTTAACCTATGCTGGAACTTTTTGGAGATCATTACGATTTTAGGTGATGGTGTATGTCCTTTTTCCAGCAGAAAGTGTACTCCAGGCCAAGATCTGCTCCAGGGTAGTTAATTTAGTGACAGGGGAAAAAGAGATATTCGGACTGTCTTGGCACCATGTCATTATTAACATGCAAGCAGTTCTCCTTTTTTTCTTAACTTATAAAGAGAACAATTGAATTTTGCAAGGCAGGGCTCTTAATCTCTGGGATCAGATTCTTCACGGCAAGGAGGGGGTGTAAAAGTTTCTCTCTTGCTCTGTCTCTTCATGGCGCATGGTCCCAGCTGTATGACTCCGTTCATGAATATGCATGAAATCAGATATGACATTGCCCTGCTCCCATTAATAATCTTGTCATCTGACTTGTGCAGCATTAAGCTTCAGCCCGTGGCTCCTCACAGCGAATGCAGCCTGAAGGAAAGGGAGGGAGGGGAGGAAAAAAAAAGGCCATGCCTTTTTTTATTGGGATTAAGTGCTTGAAAATTTTGGCAGGGGGTTGCCAGGAGAGTAAGGGGAGGGAGAGAAAGAGAGGGAGACACACACAGGGACAGAGAGACGAGAAATCCTCTATGAATGCGTTGGCTTGTTAGAAGCCCAAAGCGGTGGGTGTAATGGTATGCGAGCTGACCTTGAATATAGCCACTGTGGGTTGCCCCAGCTTTTTTGTAAAAGAAGCATTTGCAGCAGAGGTTTGGATTTCAGGCTTTGCAGTCATCAATCATCTCAGCCTATTCTCCTCTTTGACAGCTCTGTACAAGGCCTGACATTTGACACCCAAGACCCCAGGACTTACACAGAGGCACAAGCTGAGGCCCTAGGGAGGAGGTAGGGAACTAGGGGAGAGGAAAAAAAAAAAAAGGAGAGAGAAAATTTTCTTTTTTTTTAAAGAAGCCACAAAAAAGAAGCTACAAAACAAATTGTAACTGTAATAGGAATTGATTTAACAGAAGAACATCGCATTGAGTTGTGCTCTCTGCATTGCGCAGTTCATGCTGATAAGGCTGATCTGAAGAGTCAGGAGAAGAAAGGCAGGCCAGGAGGGTTGGGAGAAGGAAGGGGAGGCTCATGCCCCCATTTCAGCAAACCCCAGGGCTACCAGCCTCCCAAAGTTTTATGCAATTTTAACACGATTAACCTGGGCTTGAGAACTTCAAATTCAAGCCAAGTGGACTGACTAATTCCCTGAGACCCATGGACCTCTTGGAGAACACGGAGTGAGGCCGGGCTGGATCTAGGCCAGGTTGCCTAGGCTAGATTTCAGTAAACCTAGTTACGAAATCAAGTGGCCGGGTTAAATTTCTGTTGGCACTGGACTCCAAAGGGCACAAACAGAAAACATGTATGACTTGTTAAAGCAGATAAATGATTTTGGGTAAACTTTTTTGTTCAGGTAAGCATTTACATGAGCTGACATGTTTTGACCAGTTACAGTCTTTTTTAACATAGGTTTTTGGTCTTTTATAATACAAATAAAGCAGCATCATTTTATCCCCAGCGACTAATTTCTTTTGGTAGGCTGCCCTTTGTTTTGAGGTTAAAAAAAAAAAAAAAAGGATGGCCAGGCCCAGATTAAACTTTCTTATCCCATCTACAGAGTCTCCTGTCCCTCACACCTGCTTCTAATTAATAAAAAGGAAGACAAGTCATCTATAAACTTTATGTGCCGTTAAACTAGGTATGCCACCAGTTTCTTGGAAAGCCATCCCTGGCTCACTGCTACCTCCTTAGTCAGGAGAAGGGAGGGATTTTTAGGTTTGCAGAGTGACTCTGTTGTGGATGAGTTTTGGCACAAGGAATTCTTTGTGAGCAGGGGTAATCAAAGACCCGAGTGCAAGTGGGCAGGAAAGGACATGGCAAAATAATTTTCTTCAAGATTTAACTCTTCAGTGGCAAATGGCATATTTAAATTGACCTAGAAACAGGTGACTAAGACTGTCCCCTTTATGCTAACCTTAGATTCAACCCCAAAGCATATACCTGGCCTGTGGATTTCGCTTACACAGAAAGTCAGGTTAAATACTCTGGATGATTTTTCAGCAACATTAGGCTGTCTTCTCTAGAAGAGCTTTGGTCAGAGATGGGTTTATATGAAAAAAGTAGCACTTCTCTTTAGGAATTCCTCATACAGTGGTTTTGATCTGCGGTGTATTTCTTTGTCATTCGTTTTGAGTATTCGCTATTTGTAAGCCATGATTTGCAGTGTCCGTTTCGACATGCATATCATGCGGCACTGTTTCTCTTTTCTGTGCAAATGACCGAGAGGCAGAGAAATAGATGAACAGTTTGAGTGTGTCATTTCTGAAACACACGTTCAGAGCCGCATTTCTCTGCAAAAGTATTTAGAAAATTTTTGCTTTCCATAACCAAAACTGCTTGTTCATATGAACCTTCCTGCGACAGGGTCACAAATGATGTAAAAGTGAGTTAGCTAGCTTTTATGTGAATGAATGTTTACAAACATTATTTTGCTGTCCTGCTTGAAACTTGTAATTACAGCTGTGGCTTTGCATAAGGAAAATCTACCCTCGCTCTTCAGGACACGCACTGCTCTGATCACCTGCAGGGGTTAGGAAGGGTATTTTTCCCTCCTCCCATCTCCAGAACTAGCCAAGTGCTCTGTGGCTTTGAGGGTTGCCTTCCTCCGAAGGGTTTAGTCACCGCTGGAGGCATGATACCAAACTTGATGGACCAATGGCCTGATTCAATACGGTGATTCCTCCGTTCCTTCTATTTTTCAAACTGGCTTCTATGTGCACATGCCCAAGTGGGTGATTTATTGGCTACTCCGAGATGCGCTCTTGCATGGAAAAGAGCAGGATCAAATGCGTTTGCTGTGCAGTTTTGGTGTGTTCGAGTGTGTGTATGTGCCTATGTGTCTGCAGAAAGAGATAGCTCTGGAACAGCTGAGCAGTGTTGTTTTCTTTCTCCACCCTGGATTTAGCCCAGTGTGTGACCCTCCTCCTTTAAAAGACTGCACTTGCATTTTCAGCTTTTTCATTCAACACTACATACATTTCCAGTCTTTCCACTTTTTTAGTTGACGTTCAGGGTAAAGGAAAGAGTTACGGGATAAGTATCGGTGCTTTGGCTGTTTCTTTCATTCACTGCTCTGCAGGCCCAAGGAAAATCCCAGCACACTTTTCCAGATTCCAGACTTGACACTTAAATCTCTTTTTTCCTCGTTCTGCACTCAAAATGAGGAATTTGCAATATTAGAAATGAAGTCTTAATCTATTGGGAAATCCTTTGATCCATAAAATAAAAGAGGGGTTTTTTTTGCTCATCTGTAAGCTTTCAAAAAAGATTTAGTTTAGCTTAGTTGAAAAGACCTGAAGACAGAAGTTTGAAAATGTCATCCTGGTTGGAATTGACTATTTTAAAAGAACCGAGTGAGGTGCCATTGCAACCCCTTGCCATCACTTTATTTTTGTGGCAAAGCTTCAGCCTCCTTTCTCTGTTAGTGAGCGAAGGGTGGACACGCCAGCTGCTGGTGGTCGCGTGCCCACTGGCAAGGCTGCGATTGCACTCTAGGCTCTTCCATTCCCTGCGCCGGTTATGAAGAGACATGGTGGATTATCTGTCTCATGAGGCTGCTCGGTAAAGACAGAACGTCTCTTGTCTAAAAGCCTAGAAAGAAAATGCAAGCATGTTGCAGAAGTTGTGGAGGGCAGTCCCTCAGCCTGTTACGTAGCCGTGCCTCAAAATCGTGGCTTCTTGTTAACCTAATGTGCTTCTGATCTGCAGTCCGGTATCCTCACCTGATTCCCATGTTTTCATGCCCTCATCTGCAGGGTTACTGGGCAATTGTACATGTTCACATCGTTCTCAGCTATGTGCTTTTTAAATTTGGAGTTCTGGTAAT
Organism: Apteryx mantelli; assembly: GCF_036417845.1. Lineage (NCBI taxonomy): Eukaryota > Metazoa > Chordata > Aves > Apterygiformes > Apterygidae > Apteryx > Apteryx mantelli. The sequence continues at coordinate 6,502,871 of NC_089992.1, forward strand.
TAGGTCAATAGTGTAGATCCCTATCAAGTCCCTAAATATCCACGGGAAAATCACAAAGAGGAAGAGGCTGCGCTTGTCCTTGAGCCTATTTCATGGTTTTATAGCCAGCCCGTGAGAAACTTGATGGATTTGCTTTGAGTTTTTACGTTTGCTTTGAAATCAAAACTCCTGCTATAGATGTACAAACAGACATGAAAAGGAATGGAAGATGAGTAGTCCAGGCAGTGAACTGAAGCTAGCATCAGGTGTACCACACACAAAGAGCAGGTGAAAATAATAAATACACTACAACCAAAATAAGGGAAAGTGAAGAAGAGTATTATGGTCTGGAGTGATATCACATAAAGATGCAGCAACAAGTTTGTGTGCTTGATTCTAAAGAGACTACTTGAAAGTATTAATAAAAAATTACCAGAATTGTCTGTCTTCTAAATTGTTTAACTGAGGCCCGGCAGCTCAGACAAAACACAAATCAAAGTATAACTTCTTGCCTTCAACAGAATACAATGAGAACCAATATGTTGTTATGTAGTACATCATAAATATCTAGGGGTAAGCACTGGAGACCAAAAGAAGAAAGGATAGATCATTTTTATTTTAGCTTTTTTTGTTGCCTTTTTTACTATTTCAGTTATGTTTTGCTCTATAAAAGTGATTATTATTCTTCTCATACTACCACTATTGATGTGAAATTATTGCATAAGTGAAGACTAAGGGATCCATTTCAATAGAGAGGCAGCCTTGTTCTAGGGGCGATAGAGACCGGTGGAGAGTCCTCACCCTGGTGATGAGCACGGAAACAAGTATGTGTGAAACACACCAGTGTGTCTTTCCCTCTCATGCCCCCAAAATGTAATAGCTACAACTGTGTTTAGCTTCATTCAAAACATCTCATCCTTCCCCTCGCGCATGGGTGGGCACTTCGTGATGCTGAAGAGGACATTTTGACTGCTCATATCTGTACCTTGGGGCCTACCAGATCTGAGGGCAAAGCAGTGCCTGATCATTTGACTCGCGCAGCTGCAAAGCTTCCAGCACAAATGCTACTCGGGTGCTTCTGCATGGGGGTCGGATGCGATGGCACATTGCACGGCTGCAGAGGAAAAACAGAGAGGCAACAAACTCCTAAGCCTTAGTGGTGGGAGCCTCCCTCCCCAAGCCTATGAGATTAAAGCAATGGATTTTCAAGTAGTTCTTCAGAGTGACTAATTTATATGGATATCAAGGATTCAGTTGGAGAATTAAAAAAAAAGTAGCTAGGGGAAAATATGATGCTCTCTAAGTCCCAGTGGCATGCCACATTCATTTTACTAGAGAGTTTATTCTTTAGTACTTTCATGGATTGACATGAGGGAGGAATTCGCATGTCAGGACAGATAAAATCTCCCTCCTGCCAAAGGAGTCTATTCAGACATGCATGTTAGTAGGTTGATAACTTATTCTGTATTGCAGAAGACTCAAAGATAGACATTTCTCCTTTTATCTCCATCTCTGCGCTCCCTGCATACTAAAGATATGGGGAAACAGCAAGATACATCTTAACTAGCCCTCTCAGAGAGGAGAGAGAGTTTTCCTAGTCCGTGCCAAGAGATGCAAACTTAAAGGAATAAGGTGTCACACAGACTAATAGCAAATACATTAACAATGTTTATGCGCATAATTTGAGCCCAGTGTGAATATTGTTTAAAAAAATACAAACCCTGGTCTTTGTGGTTAATTTTTTTGCCAAGAAAAATGCACAATATTTCAATGCTCTTGTTTCATGTTACTCTGCTAGAAGGATGGGGAATAGGCTGAGAAAAATAGGGGACCACAAGAAGTAAAACACATTGAAAAATCTATCTTTGATATGCTTTCCAAATACTAATGAAATCTCAGTGTTTCTCTGGGAGAAAGACCCGCTCTCCTTCTAAAGAGTGGGAAATGGAGGCAAGTAACCTTGTCCTGTGCCCAGAGCTGTAGAAGAATGTCTCCTCTTCAAACTGCGATTAAAATTCAGGAATGATTAGTCTTCTGCTTAAACTGATCATCTCCATTGCATGTATTTTTGATATTCTGACGATATTCAAATGGCCTAATTTTAAGAAACCTGATTAGTTAAGAGCATTAAATTACGTGAGCGTTCTTCCTAGGAGCCCTGTTTAGAAAGTGGAGGACGAAGATCCTCTGGAGTGTAATTCAGAGCACCTCTGAACTGCCCTCTGGCAGAAAGTCTTCCTTTCTCCCTCCTTCTCCTTCCAGTGACGGCTCTGGGAGACTAACCTCCTTCATTAGGCAGCATGGGGCTAAACTCATGGGTATGAAACAAATCAGATGTACTAGGAACTTCTCTCGACTTTCTTTCATCCTTTCAGCTAAGTTCCCCAAAGAGGCTTCTTCCTATTTTTAAACAGCTCATATAAGTAGACTGAGATTAAAGTGGTTTAGAAAGCGTTATATATAGATGTGTATACATACCTAAAATATTTGTCTAGATGTATCTTATCTAAACTTCTGCGTGCATCTGAATTTCCCAGGCTTGAACTATGGTTTGTGTAAATTGGTGTTGTCTCACTGTCTTTGAGTAACACTTATTTACGTCAGCTCTGGAATTAGTCCCCTGTATTCTAGCCAGCACTTAGGCTGCAAGAGTCAAAATAGCATGGATATGTACTGTTTTCCTGTTATCTCTAACCTCACTAGAAACAGAAGCTATTAGAAGTTTTGTGAGAAAACTATTTTCTTGCAGTATTTGCTGCCCACTCAAGAGTTTTAGATTGATATCAGGTAAGAATGTGCAGTTATACAAATCCCCAAATTAAGCATAGTTTTCCTTGACTTAGTATTAATTCATCTTGATTTGCATACCTTAGCTTTGAGATCATGTCATTGCAGAGACTTTCAGACAACAAATTTATCTTTTGCCTCACCATTTTCATGTATTTTCAAGCTGCTTGAATAAAGAAATGTAACATAAGAAAAAGCCTCATGAAAAGCTGCTTTTTTTTTTCTCCACAATGGAAAATGCAGCCTGTACTAGGATCCTTTCTAGAGAAAGCTTTAATTCTACCTAAGATCTGATCCAAGATGCTTCCCTTTGAAACTGGTAAGACTTTCCCAGACAAGACTTAGTGAAGTAATGATTCACAGGCATAGACAGACAAATGGACTATTTGTTTCATCTTAATTATTAATGTGGTGTTATGACTAATGATAATATATAATGGCATATCTTCCAGTGAATTCTCCTCTATTTGTATATCACTTAATATGAGAGTGATTCTTTAGAGATGATAGAAGATGGCATCTCAGCATGTAAAATTACACATGAAGAGTGAGAAAGGGGGTACAGTGAAAGGCAGAATAACTGACTGATTTAAATTCGATCATACATCATATAAATTCCATAGTTGTTTTCTACATTCTTTATAGAACATTTTTTTTCCTGTTATTGTTGACCAATGAGTACCTTCTTTAGAGTTTTAAGAATATTTTAGACAAAGAGATTTCAGCAAGGTGAGCTCAAAAAATGTGATTTCAGCTTTGAATTGTTCTTTTCTATTGATCTTCCTGTGATTTACAACCATTTCCCATCTGAAAGTTCTCTCCTGCTTTACGTCAAGCAAATTTGGGGCACAGTTTCATCTTTACTAAGCACACCTGCTTTGTGTCCCTCGTGAAAGGAGATTAGTTTCTAGCTATGAGAATTTGTTGCCCATTGACTATCTTTACCATAAAACTATCCAAAACGTTCTGCGTGTTTCTGGGTGGAATAGCTAGGAGATTTGTAAAATGATTTTGATCTTGGATCTGAGCCTTGCATTAAAGTGCTTGACTTGCCTTGACCACTGTAATTTTAGAAAGCTGACCCTTCTCCCCTGCAATTTACACAGTGTTTTTAGCCTAATGCAGAATTTCCCTCTTCTGCAGCTGGGAGGAGAATATCCATCATTTCCAGATGTGGACATATGATCCAGGAGGCAATTGAAGGTATTTTGAAATCATATGGTTTGGCTTATGAATTCGGATTGGTCAAGAGAGATTTGCCTGAAATCCTCGAGAGAGTGTGGCACCTTACTGCCTCAAGAGGCATTTTAAAATAAAATCTAAAGTTAAATGCATTTTATGAAGAGGCTTAAAACTTCTAAAATATAAATCTAAAATATTTATATGTGGGCTGCAATGGAACAGAAGTTATGACCTCATATGTGACTGTCTAGGATTGTTTTTTTTCCTTCCACCACCCCACCTGGAATGACTTTAGCTTTCAGCTTTACCTCAGGCTGTACCCAGGTTAGCTTCCAGTGACTTATGGCTCCATCAATCTGCACAGATATGTGCTGTGCTCCTTCAAGGGAAGTAGTTCATCTTCTATATGACTGCATCTCCACCTCTTCTAAAGTTCAAAGAACCCAGGACAATTGCTTATTCAAACTGGCTTCTAGTAAGTGTAGGAGATGTTCCCTCTGCCTTCCCATGTGAATCAGGACTTCCTGGTGAACTTTGATAGAGACAAAAACTTTCAGAGTAATCCACTCCCTGTTGAACCCGAAAGACATGTGATGATGGTGATGAAATATCAGGTGAGATTGCTTAGTATGTTTTAAGGAGCTTTGAACTGGAAATGGATCAATTTAGAACTCTTTTCTAAAGTCAAAGGAGCACATTTTTTACGATCCATTTCCCATGAACTAACAACTGTTCCCCATCCAGCAGACAGTTTACTTGTAGCTATTTTGACTTGCATTATTCCACTTAATGAAGATAAACATAAGTCAGACACAGGAAAGCCACAGAATGAGTATGAACGGGAAGTGTTCCAAGTATTCAGCATTTACTAGACAAAATTGGCCAGTAATTCTTTTTGCTTTTCACTGAGGATAAAAATCCCTGAAAGATAACCATCATCACTGTTTGAACTAATATAGCACTTTTATCCAGCGATCTGAGAACATTTCCCAAACTGGAACTGGACTGAGAACAGCCTTGTGATTAGACTCATATTATTTAAAATACCTGTTTTACAGACAGACAAACTCACAGGTCACCTGGAGGTACTATGACTTCCTGTGGGTCACAAAGTAGGAAGAGTACAGAAGATTTCCGACTACCATTTCTATGACTTAGGTGACATTGCAAAGGATGCCTAAATGTTGCTTATTCAATCTGCTTAAATTATTCATATTACAAAGGCATTTTGAATGAGTGTTTTTTCTGCTTACATGCAGCTTTTTTAAATTGACTCTTTTTTTGGATAATTATTTGAATGGTTGTTCATGGGCATATTTCATCCCATAAACTGTTCATCTTTTTAATGCTCAGGAGTTGTAATTGGTGGATGATTAGTAACTTAGACCACATGTTATTATTGTTTCCTCTTGATTGGATTAGTAAAACTTTTTTAAGCTGGGGAGGAAAGAACACCAAATATTTAATTCATACAAGAGTGGGCAAATAGCTGTTTTCCAAGTAGGAATATCTATTCCCTAAACGTTTATCTGAACAAAAATGATTTCCCCATATGTTTGCATAAAGCAAATAGTAAGATGGCATGAGCATGGATGAAACAAATGTTCTAAAATGAGGTGGATGCTCACAGATGCTGTAGTTCCCCCAGCTCCAATGACTGTGCAATAAATAGGTGATGGTTAATAGACTTAGGTAGAGTCTATGTAGAGTTATATAGAGATCTATATCCTACAAACAGCACCATATGGTTAGTTTTTAAGCCAACTGATCAAGTGTTTAATAAAGCAGAGGCTGTGGGGATGAGGAGGAGAAATGAGGTCTATAAAAGTCATTGTTCTAGTGGGCTTCATCTCTTAACCCTTTCTGGCATGGCAGGAACAAACCCATGAAAGGGAGCTTTGCTTTACCAGACTTAAGTTTTAAACTGGAGAGAAAAAAAGGGAAAGATACAGGAAAGCATCAAATAAGTGAGCCAAAGACATCAAAAATGTTATTTAGTCGTCACACTGGGATAATTATTGATTTATAGAGATAGTAAGTGAAACACTGACTGGGGGTTTAGGAGCGCCAGGTTTTATTGTTGATCCTGTCATTTTTTTGTTGTCTGATCTTGGACACTTCATTTTCCTCTTCTATTTTATCCTCTCATTTTTGGGCTAATTTGTCCTTGCAGATCATAACCCTGTTGGACAGGGCTTATCTTTCCAAAAAAGTATTTTCAAAGTCCACCTGCTCAGTAAGTAGGAGCCTTGACCTGAACTGGGACAAGCAGGTTCTTTGAATTGGAGCAGGACACATATTAGCATAAAATTGGAATCATTTAATGGGGAAGGTCTCGGTGTTTCAATTAGTGCAAAACTACCTCTTTATTCTTTCACATAAAGTTAGATTTGAAGCAGATGATCAAAATTTTATTTATGCATGCATTCAAACAAGACAACATAGTAACTGAGAAAGCTTAAATTTTTGTGTTAAAAAAAAAAAGGAAAAACACTCTTTGGGAAATGAAGTCATCTGCAGAAAAAATACTGACAACAACAAAGCAGTCTTCCAATTCCTGTGTTTTTTGGGTTACAGAGTGCCATCTCCAGTATTTCCCTAAGAGCTTGCCTTTTTTTAACAGATGTATACTCCTTTCATTGGTGTTTATTTAAAAGCCTGCCAATATATCTGAAATCAGCACATAGTGAATGTTGATGCACCACCTTGCCTAATTGACTTAGCTGGAAAATAAACAGTGAAGGGCTATTTTAGCAGCAAACTGGTTGATACAGCTACTTATTCCCTACCTTTATCTAGGTACCACACAGGCAGACAAGTATTAGCGCCTGAAAGGCTGGACGCAAGGTTGCTACATAAATTTTCTGCAGTCTTTAGCATTTTGGGGACAAATCTGGTATTGCTGTCACTGTCACTCTTTGAATCAGAAGAATAACATTTCTCTCTCTGCTGCCCTAAAACCTTGATAATGTCCCTAAGGCGACATCTGAACCGTGAGAGCTTAGCCAAAATTATTATTTTAAAAACAATAGGTTCCTGAAATATTCACAGTAAATAAGGATTATAAGGCTATTCACGCAATTTGAATAATTTGCTGCTAGTAATATTGACACTCAATCTGTCTGCAAAATGTCTCTGTTAGCAGGAAACAATCACACTGGGAGGTGTTATGAAGACTTTGCAGTGGAGTGGCAGAGTGAAGCAATTAAAAAATGGTTGGAAAATTTATTTGAAGTTTGAAGAAAATAATTTTCTGCCTTTTTGATATGTTATAAACTGAATACTAATGTATTACTAAAGAAAGACAATTTGTTTTCTGTTAGTTTTTGTTCCTTTTTTTTGTTTTTTGACCAAAAATCTTTGTTTGTTCACCAAGAGAGAGCCAACCTGAACATATTGGCAAAAAAGGCAGAGAAATAAAGTTTTTCTAGTACTCCCACAAAAAGTGTAGGTTTTTGACCACCCAGTGCTACGGATCACTGAAGCGGGACATGAGGAAGCTGGTTGCAGTTTGTGAGGCAGAATAGAGAAGGAAGGGATTTGGCAGAAAGGCATAGAGGAGACTTAATGAAATTGATATTTCAGTCTCATGTAGGATATGCTCTTTCTACACAAATCTCAGTTCTGACGTGATCTTTTGTTCAACTTTTCACAAAATGCAATGATTATTCCTGGGAAAATATTTAGCAGATGAAAATGAACATTTTCATTTGAGTGGTGTTAGGAACTGATACATCTTTTTGAATGAATACTTCGGGAATTTTGCATTAAAGATTTTCTATCACATATTTCAGAAGTTAATATTTATTTTTGTTAATTTAGCACAAAGGTTACAGGTCTGAAGCTATTTTTGAGCTCTTATCCATCATATTAGGATATTAAATGACTACAGATTTTTGCCATTGATATAAAAGTGTCTTAGTGTATTTATGCTACAGGTGTTCTTTATTGGAATAGGATTTTTATACTATATCATTAAAAAGAATATAAAAATAGTACAATGACAAAATATGGATTTTTCATATGTCTTTGGTCAGGAGGAATTTTTAACATAAAAATAGTAAATCAAAAATAGAAAGCAGTAAAGATGAAAAGAAGAGCCATCAGATAAGATTTGATTTAAAAGAACCTGGTTATGATAGAACATTTAGTGTATTTAAACAGAAAATATTTCTATGTGTTACTGATTATGATTGAGATTGTTATTGAAAGAATTTTCTTTTGTTGTCTTTTATTTTTTACTTATTTTACCTGACTGAGCCTTTTTTGTTATCAAACCAGCTATTAGATGTACAGACAATCTAGTATTTTTTTAATAATTCTCCATTTTGGCATATCCTGTATTTGCTTACTATCCACTCACTCACAGATACCATTCCTGCTATACTCTAATTACAATAAATTAGGAGATTTCTGATGGTCTTTCATGTTAGATACTCTGAGACAACATGGGTTGTCAGGCAAAATAAAATCTCCATGTCTAAGAGGGTCATTTCTAAGTCATACTGGTATTAGCTCCCCAAGTAGCTAGACTTATTGTGTATATTACATACATTTTAAATAGGAAAGGAGTAATCAGAGGAAAAAAGGTATCTAGAGAAGGATCCTACACTCTTAATATTGGTTTTCTAGAGCTAAGATTTAAGATAGAACAGTCAAGGCTCAAAAAGCTTCTCTAATGTAAGCCAAAAGAAAAGAAAGTCTTGGTTCAGCCAACAAGAGGACTAGGAAGCTTTATTGAATGGGTTGACAGTCTTGAAAAGCTCAAATTTATGAGGGACTCGATCTTCATAAGAGTGATGTCCCACTGATTGCCATGTGGGGTCTACCTGCACCGAGCTGCCCGGTGGCTCTGAAAGTTTACCTGAATTCCGACTTGCTTCTGGCACACGGACATGTCGCAGCCAGATAGGAGAAAACCGGATCCCATCAGGAAATAACCAGTGCAAGAGGAGGTTTCCAGGTGATTAACCTGATGAATAAAAAGATAAATAGTTGGTATAAAACCTGTCAGAGATAACACTTGTAAAACTTCCAGTTCAGCTATTTCCTCTTATAGCAGTCAGAATATGTCTGGGATAAGTTAATACGACATCGTGCATTTCAGAAGCTTTTAGTCACTTGAAGTTAAAGAATTTTTTTTCTAGGAAGTTTTTCCCTTTCTCATCAACTACCTTATCAACAGCCTACATTTTTGTCTGTAGGCTGACTTTTCAACTGTTTATTTCCATAGCTACCATCTTTGCTCTGTGTTTTCAAAAAGCTTTCAAAATGCCTGAAACCATTTTTTAAGACAGTAGCAACCTGACGGGCTGAATGCCACATTGATAATTACTGATGGACTTATGGAATGAGTTTTGTTGATGCCCTGAAGTCTAGATAGTGTCTCTGCAGCCTGTTCCCGCTGTTCAACAGGACTTCTTCAGAAGGCAATAAGGGAATTGTGGCCCTGATAAAAATTTCAACTGAAGGAGGCAATAGATAGAAAAGTAGAGCAAAGGAACACTGGAGACCAGTTGCACCCCCCCCCCCCGCCTTTGCTGCCCTCGCATAAGTTAAATGACAATATTTTATTATCAAAACTGAAAATATTGGACAATATTTTCCTGTAAAATTTTCAGTACTGAGGAAGAAAAATATTTGGAGAAGATTTTTTTAAAACCAAGTATATTAAATGGTTCTGTAGTCTCTCCCTTTCTCTCGCTAACTCTTTGCCCTCTAGATGAAGCAGGATTTATCTCATACATTTCAAAAAAAGTCACCTCTCTGTAACCTACAGTTCATTCAATCAAGGCTTAGCGTAAATAATCAGTATGGAAAACACCAATCGGCTTTCAAGAGCTCCTGGATTTAGGACGAATACACTGCTCATGTCTGTGGAACTCCTCTGGGAAAGAAAGAAAGGAGAATGTGTCTTGATTTACACTGCCCTATTTCTCAGATCTGCCAGCTCTCTGACTCTGTCCACTTCACTACTGTCAGATGCTGTGAGACAAGCATATGGTGTTTACTTCTATGACCGACATCTCTCTGGTTTTCCTTGCTCCTCGAGAGAATCCTCTCTTGCCAAGTCAATTTGCAAGGGCTTGGACAGAGCCGTGGCCCTCTGGTCTGGATCCAAAATATGCCTCGTTTTCCCTTGGCAAATATCAGTAGAGGACAACCCATTTCTCCCTCCTCCCCACAAAATCAATGTTGCGCTGAGGGAAACTCAAATCCAAAGGACGGTCCAACCCTACAAGTCCCTTCTGTACCTCAGTCACTTGGGGCCATGTGAAGATGCCACCTGGAGACTGCACAGCTCCCACTGCTGCCCCTGTGAGCACTGAGCTGGAGGGCTGGAGGGCAGTGAAGCAGCCCGGATCCCGGTGGGGACCGCTAGCAAAGCCTTGCCAAAGGGCTCCAGACAGGCACTGGCATCACTGCTGCAGCTGATGAAGACTGAAATGAGGAAGATGTGCCAAGCAAAGGATTTGCATTTGCTCTAGGCTGTGAATCTTAAATGGAACTTGGCTTGGGAGTGGTTAGAATAGCCCAGGGAATCCTCTCCTCAGTGACACAAGCTGGACACATTTTAGGATGAAAATCGAAAAAAGAACTCCAGCCTCTTTCAAGATTCAGACTTGCTTCTGCTTTATTCCTTTTCTTTTCCTCCATTCCCTCCCTCCCTCCCTCCCTCCATGCCTTCCCTCCCTCTGTAACTTTAATCTGGTGGTGAGGACATCTTTATCACTCTTATCAGGTCCCATGTTCTTGGCTGTCCTTTTGAAGTGGGATTTCCTGCACCTAGAGGTCAAGAAAATATACTGGGCACTGCAGATTTCCTGTCGCTTTTCCTCTGTTTTCTATCTACAAGTTTTCTTTGGTTTCCTTCCTGTTTTTCTGTTTCATTTGTTTGTGCTTCCCTTTGCTGTCCAAACCTGCCTCTCTTCCTCAGACAGGTTTCCCCTTGAAATCACAGATCATTATCATTCTTCTATTTTTCTTCATCAGCATCTCAGAATGATCTTCCTCTTTTCTCTATTGTGCCTCATCCTTTCTATCTTCCCTTTCCTCTTCTTTCATCTTTTTCTTAAGCTCTTTCCAACTCCTTAGTTTTGACTCATGTTTTTCTGATCCGCCTAAGGAAATGTTCTTTAGACTTTTGGTTTTTCTGAGCTTGAAATGGATTCTTTGGATTCTTTGGATTTCTACCATATTCCCTGTATGGTGAATTGCCCTTTCTGTAGTTAAATTGCTAGGTATACTACGCACCAAGTGTTGTGATCAATAAGTTTTTTCCCCCACATAGCCTCCAATGACCTTTATGGAGTGAGACTCAAAATTTCCAAGTAGTTGGGAAAGTCTTCTTTATCAGTGTTCTGCAACCAGTTCTAGTCAATATCTTCATTAAAATTGGGATGATAAAGTCATTAGAGAGACTAGAGAGTACTCTCACAAAATATGTATATAATGCCATGTGAGGATGTGTTGAAAACACTTTGGAGGACATAATCAATATCTGATGCTTGACTGAACTGGAGAAAAGCCCCAAAATGAACTAGATTATATTCTGTAAAGAGAACTTAAAATAAACTTTCTTAAAGGAGAGCTAACCATCTAAGCACATCTGATACAGGCACTCTTTGTGTGGCAGCAGTGTTACAGAAATGACTCTGGCAGCTCAAAGGGACTGCAGGCAGAATCAGCTAGGTGATCTCTTCCGGCAAAATGAAAAGCAACACCCTGGGATGCATTAAGAGACGGAGCATATGCCCCACACAGATGTAACTGTATGGCACCTTATGGGAAATGGAGACCCACTGGAGACAGTCCAGGGGAGAAAAACTCGATTGTTAGGAGTTTTGGAAACATGTCCTTTAGAAAGAGGCTTGAGGATTTTTCTATGTTTAGGATTAGAAGAGAAAAAACTGAGGGGGACCATTAAAAACTTCCAGTAATATAAGAAAGGTCATTATGAAATGGAGTTTCCCATGTTCTCTGCAGGTAGGACAGTAAGAAGTTGAATTTATGTTAGACGTTGGGGAAAATTTTCTAACTTAGCCCTGCTATAAGTTACAAGAGTTGTTCAGTAGCTGTAATTTGAGGTTAGAAAAGGTCAGACAACCACTGGCTGGGGACGGCCACTCTCTAACTGAGGGGACACCTTTAACCAAACTTAGTAAATTCTTCAGTCTATCACCGAGGTGTTGGTATCAGACAAACTCCCCAGCCTCTCACAGGCAGCTTTCAGGCAGAGGAAAACCAGCTGATTTAGGTCAAAGAAGTTAGGCACTCAGCTGTGCCACTGATCCCTTAACATTTTGGCCAACGCATGCTAGACTTGGAAGAAACACTCTAATCGTCTCAAAGGGATTTAGGGCAAACTGACTGTTCTTGCAGCTTCTGCACATTTACCAGTCTTTCCAGCTCTCCTCTGATGGCTGTTTGCAATCTTTGACGTGTTCTTAGTTTGAAGGAAGATCTTCATAGAAAGCTTATTTATTTATTTTTTACTAACAAAAGAAGACTCTGAAGAGATACTTACTTTTCATGGCCAGGAAACGCATCCCATATTCACTACAGGCTCCGAGTCTGTGTTGGGATTTTCCAAACCTGTGATGTATGAAATAATTCAGATGGTAAAACATTATTCAGGGGCATCCCAATTATTCCCACAATACCTGTTTGGAAGACTGAATAGCGCTGGGGCTGTTTTCTCTGCTTTTAAGCAGGTTTTTAGTTTCTGCAGGGAGATGGCGGTTCAGTTAAAAAACACACAGCCATGAGTTAGGATTTCGCATGCACCAGCGCTATCTGAGTGCATCCAGGCACAGGAGGAGTTAGGAAAACTTAATTTCAGCCACAATGCTGATATTTGGCAAACGAGTGGTTTTATGGTGCTTCATGCCGCTCTGTTATTTATTTATTTATTCTTACAGATCTAGCACAGCGACTTAATGGGTGAGCCGGGCTAACGCATTAACTTCTCTCTCCAGCTGGGCACAGATTTGCATCCTGCTGCTACTGGGCAGGGTAGGATCTGAGCTTGCTTGCTGGGTTCAATGCCATTCCCATACCCAGCTGAGCTGTGGCTTACCAGGGGATACTGCCCCTCTTGGAGCTACAAATGGCAGCTGCTTTAGGCGATAGGAGATGGCCTTGGCATATCCCCGCTCCGTCAGGGAACATACTGTACTGCGCTCTCACCAGATGCTCGGGGTGCGTTAGCATCCCATTTTTGCTCTAGGAATCTCTGGCTGAAAAAGCACTAGTAAGGCTGGGAGTGAAGGGAATACATATTTTCTAACTGGAGTTCATGGCAGCCTTTGAAAGCTCATCTGAATCGCTAGCCTCCTGTTCTAAGAGGACTTTCTTCAGAACTTTTCTGGGGTATTTCGTTCTGATAAATAGACGTGCTTAATAATCTGAATATTTCAAGTCTTTGCTTCTCCTTAGCTTCAAAAAGGAAAAGAGAGAGAGGTACTGATTCTACAAAGGCTTTTTCTTCATTTAATAATCATTAAACTATAAGAAAACCACAGCAAGAATGGGGAGGGAAGAGGAAATCTAGGAACAGACGAAACGAAATCAAAACTTCTGCTTGCAGCTCGAATTTCTTCCCTCCTTTGACGGTGAGCAGAGCCCCCGAAGAGTCCCTCTGCGAGATAACCCGGCGTGGAGGACAGCCGCAACACCCGTTCCGCGGGGAGGTGGCTCGCCGCTTGCCGAGGGTGTTTCTGCGCGGCGAGTCCTTGCCGCCGTCGCTGTGGCTGCGCCGCGGCAGAAGACAAAAGGGGACGTGGCAGCTCGCGAGCGTTCAGGACTGGGGGCCGGGGAGGAGAGGAGAGAGGAGCATGATTGATGGAGTTCTGGTTGGCTTATAAAGGGCAGCCGGGAGTGCAGGGAAATAATCAGGGAAAAGGGCGTCCCGCGCTGGCTCACTCAGAGGGGAGAAATGAATCCTGCACCTCTGCATTATTAAGTTGTCAGGCGGGCTGATGATGAAAATCTGAAGGTCAGGCATAACAAGAAGCACCTTATGGGGGGATCACGACCTTTCTGGAAGTGCTACACTCATGTTTATCTGCACCTAACCCTTATCCACAATTCTTCATTTGATAAGAGCGCTGGGCGCAGGGAGGGCGAGGGAAGTCCTCATCATATGTAGAAGCAGCGTGTGAAATTAGGCTTCCTGTGAAACTGATTGTGGATGCTCAATTCGCAGTGAAAGATAATAAACCAAAAGGACACACGAGGGATGCAGGCAGAAATTGTTCACTACAGTGGAACTCAATAAAGGGAACAAGAGCTTTCCTAAATGACAAATTTGGTACAGCAGTGCTAAAATCAGGATTCTCCCTGGCACCACTGCAGCAATTTGCTCTCAGCTCTACCACTTTTTATTTACTTTGGAAGTCCTAATAATGTTAGAGAGTGGCTTTTTCATCTATTTATTTATTTATTTCTCCCCAGCAATGTTTATTCTTTAACTGCTTACTTTAAACCAAAGAGTCAAGGTGAAGGACAATGAAATGTTATATTCCAATTGATTTTTCTTCTTTAGTTTCCATATCAGAAATGAGTATAAATATAAATATATTCCAGGGTTAGATGCCTGTCCTGTGTGTGCCTTATTGACTGCTTTAATAAATGTCATGACCCCTTCTGCATGCGCGTGCACACACAAACTCACACATGCTTGCAATCAAATAGGTAGAGGCAACGCTCAAATATAAATGTAGTAATGATGACAATCACAGTGAAAATATTCCAGACCTAAACCTGCTCTTAAAATGTACTAATAAGCTTTTTATTTCCCCCCGATTTACAGTATCTTGATTTTGCTTTTAAAATCCATGATGTATTTAAAGCATGACAAAGTACACTTGTGGAAAAGTGAAGTCAAACAAGACTTCATAATTATTGCAATATATTCACTTTACATGCATAATCCTTTAAATTAACAATACAATATATCACGTCTACTGCCACTAGAGGCTAATGCACCTCTATTGAAAGCTATGTTAAGGAAAATTATGTCCTATCTTGAAAAGACACATAACCTTCCAAAATATTAAATGACAGTAGGTTCCGATCCTGTAATTCTTGCATACTAAAGTAGTCTCATTAGCCTTGATTTTCTTACACCGATGGACAATAACCTATTAACTTTAATGGATTTACTAATATACACTGATGTGAGATCAGAATCAGTACCACTGGGACACCATATTTAAAGATTACCAGACCAGCAGGAAAAGGAAGATAATATACAAATTAATGAATACCTATATTAGATGAAAACTATGATACTGGAACCCATCAACTGCCTTTAAAATGACTCTTTAATGAAGAGGTGACACTGAAAAATACTATGTTGTCGATACAGCACATAATGAACCTTCTGTATCACATAAAAATGAAAGAGAGCTTTTCTACTTCTATTGTGTAAGTGATCCAATTTATCTAATTTTCTCTTCTGGCCTCCCATGTGTTTCCTATCACTGTGGTCTACAGACCACTTCTGGTATGCTATTAAAAAGCAACATCAACTAATAACGCCTGTGTACTGTTTAGTGACTTTCATTTTCAAATACGGTAGCGATCCAGAGCGGAGGTCAATACAGCTTATTGCTGTTTTTACGGCTGAGGAAACTGAGGCATGGGAAAGGAAGTGACTTGCCCAGAGACACTGCGAAGCCTGGTGACAGACCCAAGGTCGTCCAGAATAAAATTTGGCCACATTTTAAATGTGTTTTTATAGGTAAAAGAGTACTTTTTTAGGAGGGTGGAGCTGACCATAAGTTTTTGAATCAAACCCTGATTTGGAGGAAGTTGGGTTTACCTCTAGGCTTTGGGAAAAATTTTATGGGGTAGAGTCATATGTCCTTGCAGAAATCAGGGGAGATCCTTGTGGAGCAAACTGTTAGTTAGGATGAACAGGAACTGCAGAAGTCTTAGTGCCACTGCAGGTCACTTTTGATTGCAATATATGTGCTAGGTTTTTGGAACATGCAAGCCAATATGAGTGTAGAAATATAGTTTGAAGGTCATTGTGTGGGGAGATTTGCCTCCAAGCAACAAGGCCTATGAACCACTCCAGTTTTTCTACACAAAGGTGAATCTCACAGCATTTTTCGGGAAACAGGAATTCCTAGGAGACTGGCCCTTTCAGATTACATGGTGATTCCCAAAACCTCGCCTTCATATCCCAGTCTCCACATCTGTTGTGATGTGGTCATCATGGAAAAATACATTTATCCTGGCTCATGTGTATTTGTTCAATAGTGCAGCTATTCTTCTGTGTATGTGAGCCTCCCAAAACATTGTCTGGAAGCAAAAGCAAAACACAAGGACCTGTACAGAATTTACGCAGCCTCGTCTTCTGTAGCTTCCTGGCATAGATTGTCTGGTGCAATTTGCCCTATACTTCACTCTCTCTTGCAGTGCGGGCTCTGATTTCAGTCCCTTTTTTCTAACCAGCTCCCTTGTTCATGAAACTTTAGCATTTGTGAGGCCTGTGGGAAATTTTATTATCTTTTGAGACTTTTTTCCTCCTCCTCCTCCTGTCATCAGAACTGAAACTGGCTGATAGAAGAGACAGACAGGCATGAGCTCATAACTTCAGTTTTGTTTAAAAGTGAGGCTAACAAATAATCTGTGTAAAAATTGTTGGACAAATCAGGTTTTCTCACAGATGTGAGAATGTAGATTGTTTTATACATTTATGCAACACATACCTGTTATTGCTTGCTTTAAAATCTCCGACTAGATATTACCAAAAATAAGTTGTTTTTTTTTCCTTTTGTCTTACTAGAGTACATAGTAATGTTAATATTCTTGGGAAAGGTTTGGCTGTCAAGAACCCATACTGGCAACGTTATTTTAAGAAACTAAATAAAGCCAATAAAGCCGGGTAAGATGCTGATGTGAGCAAAACTTATACCAAACCTGTCACCGAACACAAAGAGTTTGATTTTATGCAACGCAGGGGACAAAAGTCATGAAAGAGGAAGGTTACTTGGTAGTTGCTAGTCAAATGTGGTAAGATCTTATGGTAGGTCTTAAACCTAGTGGGTCTGAGCTAAGCAATAAAGAAGCCTTTTTCTGCACTGCAACCAGAAGAATGACTGATGATTTCCAATTGAACTCTTTTAAATTAGATCTGGCTGGAACTCAGTGGGCAAGTTTGCCTCGCATAATGGATCATTTGTAGGCCAAATCCAGCTTTCACTGAAGTCAATGGAAATATTTTCATTGACTTCAATAGGTTTTGATTCAGGTCTCTCTCTATCTAGGAAATTATGTAAAGTTCTGGAGAATCAAAGAAAGGGCATTTATATAATTATCTATAGTGGCTTTGATGCTCTTTCAGGGATCTCAAAAATGAGCTCTTTTTTTTGTTCAGACCTGAGATTTTAGAGCCTCTTAGTCAATAACATGGACTGACACTTTTCATACTGTCCAAAAAATACTAGATATGTTTAAAAATAGCTCTTGGGAAAGGAGTGCCACCTACCATTTCCACTGTTGTTTTTCAGCTGTACAAAGTGTTACTATACTGCTTTAGCGCTGACTATTTTTAGTCTTCATTTACAAAGCCTGCATTTCAGCGTGCGATAATCCCTGAAACTCAGCGCAAATCTCAGCGGGCCGAAGGCTGGCATGGGAGATGCCAATCCAGGTGTGGGGCTCTCTTCAAAGCACGATACAAGTCATGGCTGAGTTATAGGGTGGCAGAAGCACACACTTTGCTTGGCCAAGCTGCAGCTAAAAATGACTTAATTTCAAAACCTGACATTTTACAAGCAGGCAGTTAATCCTTCATGTGGGCCAGGTGCCTGTTGTGAATAAGGAGGGAGAAATCTGAAGGGAGAGACTTTCATTTCCCCTCTTTCTCATCCACCCATTTCTTGCACAAAACAAATAAACAAAAAAACCATCAGTTCCTTGTTTCCTCTTCTAACCCCTTAAGTCTCTTCACCTCCAGGCTTCCTATTACTCTTGCATGTCCATCTCTTCTCTCTCATAATGTCTCCTCTTGTCGATGGTGTTTCTACCCATGTGGTTGTTGGAAGTTTAACCTTTCAAGAGCTCGGCAACTGCTGTTTGTGTTATGCTGCCCAATACAGAGTTTCCTTATTCACTGTGATCTCACGCTTGGAAACCCTTGGCCTTGATTTTCTTTTTGGTCATTTTCCCTTGGTCAAAAAACTGTATAAACCCATTCAAACTGAAAACACTATAGCTATTTGTGCATAGGGTGAAATTCTATACATTTCTGCCAGGAAAGTGAGCATCAAAAAGGGCAAGAATATGTAAGGAAAAATACCTAAGACTATCCTGTCTTTTGGGTTTCCATGATAAATAACCTCTGCTATGCTGTTCTGTATGGATGAAGTTTTCTGCCATGGACTTTTTATTCTCTGTTAGCTAGAGAAAATTTTAGAGAGCTTAGCAAATGAAAAGATTATTAATTTTTTTATGGACATCTGGATGATTTCAATTTTTTTATTTTCTGTATCTGCCAAGGACGCATAAGTGAGGGTGATCACAGATTGTGAATTAATGCAAGGTACGTAGTTAGGCCAGACAGCAGGTACAGCAGGTCAACGACCAACATTTCTCCTTTAGGGAGTAGCTGCTAACCTTGGAATATGGTCTGGTTGTTTCACCATGGTGTAGTAACATTCTCTTCCAGCCTGTGAAATGAGGACAACACTTTTGTAATGAAAACCCACAGGAAGTACTCATTGAAGGCAACTTTCATTAAGGTCACAGGTGTCTTGGAAAACGTGATCTGAATATTGGACTTGTTTGGGACAATTTAAGGGATTTCAAGGGAAAGTTTAGGTCTCAGCTTGATAGTGACAATTGGATTCCAGGAACCTAAAATGGCTAGAATGGGAGTAAGTTCTTAAATTGGAAGCTCCTTGCTGTTGAGACCAATCTTGAGATTTTTGGGAAGGCACTCATGAGCAGAATTAGAAAGTAATTCTGATAAAGTTCTAATTAAAGAGATTGGTATCACATCCCTCATGAGGAGCCTTTACCTGGATCTTCCAATCCATTTAGCTCTTGGATGGTGAAATCCTGTATGAATTTTCTAAGTAATTATAACTGCTATAATTTTTTCCTAAATGCTGTACAACATTAGCTGCGTCATTTTTTCAGTATGCCATTTCCTAGACGAGGAGTTGCTCATGGCTATGGCTCCGGTTACTGGCAGTGCTGGGATGTCATGCTGATGTCATGCAGAGATTGATATAAATGCCAAAGAGAGAGAATTTGGGTTAGATATAGGCAGACATAGATAAACATTACAGCACAAACTACATCAAACCACACTTACTGCTTCAGAGCTTACTGCTTAGAAACCTCTCCGACTTTAGCTTCTGTAGAGGAAGCGAACACTGCAATTTGTACAATATCCTCCATGAAAGAAAATTAGTTACTGGCTGTCCTTAGAGGAGTGGAATAGTTTAGGCAGCAGTTTCATTATAGTGCTTTTACTGGGTATTATTTTTATTATGGAAAGTCCTTTAAAATTAATGGGAATTGATTGCAGTGGCCTTTGACATATTACTGAAAATAATACCACAAAATACAACCTTTTCCCTCTTACCACTACGTAAAGGCTTTAACTGGGAAAGCAGTTTACAATGGTGCCCCCATGTAAGGCTTTAGTCAAAAGATTTTACGCTTGATAACATCTGAGCCATAGGAGCTGTATGTGGGGTTTAGCATCTTAGCAGCTGCAATTCTTAATCCTGATTCCGGTGCCTCCATATTAAAGGCTCCATGGTCACAGAGCACCAGCTTTTGCCGTAACGACATTGTCATTCATTCCTCCCCCCACACGCGTGCCTGACCATATAGGAAAATGAGTTTACAACCGACTACGCCTACGGGACTCCCGGAGGGATACAATGCGAGAGCCTTTACTAGTGGTGGATGGTCCTCAAAAGGTCTGCAAGTTTGATAAGTACATCCTTAACCCAACTCTTTTGACCTTTATTCAGATTTGTTTTTGGAGAAGGGCAAAGGTTTGGGCCAATTCTTGTTTAACCCAACTGGCTTGTCCATCCGTAGTCCCTAATTGATCACTAAATCACTGCCATACTTTGCTTTGGAGGCAAGGCCCCAGTACAGCAGGGCACTAAAGTGAATACTTAACTTTAAGCACATGAGTAATTCTTTAAAGTCAAGGGGATTACTCATGCGCTTAAAGTTAGCTGCATATTTAAGTACTTTGCTAGATCACGCCTCGAGGAATTAGGGAGCGCACATACTTATTGTACAGCAGCGCCAAATCACTCTGTTTGCCTTTGCATCACTGTGGTCCTCCCTGTTGCCTGGGAATTTTCTTTACAGCAGTGGTGCAGAGGGGCTGAAACAGCACAGCTTGGCACAGGATTTCGTCCACCCCCAAACTGGGGGATCAAGGACTTAGGGTGTTCAGGTTTGCAAACTTTTGCAAAAAGAGGTAGCTTCAGAATCTGGCCACTCTCAAAATTAGCAAAGGGAATAGAAAGTCTCTTTTTTTTAAGATTGCTTCTATTTCTTCTGGGCTCGGAGGACGGGTAGCTTATGTTACATCGTGCATTTATTTCTTAATGCGAAGCCTCTTTTTCATACCTAAAAACCCAAAGATATATAATAATCTGTATCCAAGAAAACCAACTCAAATCACTGCTCTTGGATCTTTTGCAGTAACTGATCATGTTTCCTCAAGCCTAATTCTCAGCTTGCTCAAATAGGTAGCAATAGCAGTTTTACACCACTTGAGGATTTGTCTCCTTAGGAACAAATGGGCCTTGCAAATATGCTTTTTGTATTGTACAATACACAGAGTAGTGAACTGAACTACATCCCACAGGTTGAAACCCTCACCAGAAAATTTGTAATACTGATTTAAAAAAAGAATCCTTTCTTTTTTAATGAAACTAAGACTTGCTGAGTGTACATCAACGGTTTTATTACTGGTTCTACATAATAAAGTAATTGTGTAATTAGTAATACATTTGTCACTCCTTTACTGAGGAAAAAGTAAAACATGTACCGCTTTTGTGTAAATCCTGACAGTAGTGATTTTTTTCCAGAGAATTATACCATTATATCATAAAAGTGTCAAGGCATGAGTTTACTGTTCCTACTAATATTCTAAAATATTCTCTTAGGCTGACATCTCTGTCAATTAAAATTAAACAAAATTGCATTCTGCCATATACACTTCAAATAGGAAGCTTTCAAGTTTATGGCTGTTCTTTGAATTGATTTTTAAGATGGCATCTGTAAAACTTGGCTAGTACAAGATGAGGTAGGATGTAGTTAAGGTTCAGTCAATTTTAAAAATGTTTTAAAGATCGTAAATTGACAACTGAAATAGACTGAACATCCTTGGGATTTTGGGCTGTCAAATATAAATCCAGGAGTTTTTTAAAACTGAGCTCTTACAAAGTGAAAATTTTATGAAAACATGTTCTTCCCTCCTCCCCCCCTTTGATATTTTTGCAATAAGTTACACAAACAAGAGGGCTTCTGGTGTTGTTTCCAGTTGCTTAGTCTCGCGGGATTTGGAATTCTTCTTCTCCTGGTGTTTCCCACAGAAATAGAGTGAGAACGTGCTTTCTCACGGGACTGTATTTCTCATGGAAAATAATAGGGTTGCCGGCAGCAAACGTTTTCTGCAGTGATACCCTGCCAATAAAGTCTTCAGGGAAATTATTGCCCTCAATAAGATGAAGACTAGTAAATTGGAAGCCCCATCCCTACTCCACAAAGATATGTCTTTAGGAAGCTTTCTCCTTCTATTATTCCCTGGAAACCCTGACCCCAAGAAAATGCAGTAGGCAGTAAGGTTTGGTTTACACTTAATTTTGGTCCCCAGAATAAAGTTATCAGTTATGCATGCAAAAAAAAGTAATAATAGTAAAAAACCCTTCATATACCCCGACCAATGTATTTATGTCAGCAAAAGCCCTCGTGTAGACAATTATGCTGAGAAAAGTTATTTTACTGCATAGCCTTTCTTTTGTTTGGGGAACTAGTTCAAACTATAACAAAGCTCCCTTTTGCTGGTATAAACTGCATCCTCTAAAAGGGAGGTTTCTGACGCAGCAAATCCTTCTAGGTGTAAACTTGTCAAAGATGTGTTGAATGCATTCTAATATCTAGAAGCCAAGAGCAATTTACCACATTAGGTTTTATTATTATTATGAGTGGCAGAAAATCCTGGCTTTGCTATGTCCCCAATTCCGTGAAAACCTGTAACATTGCATGTTAAAAAATGGACTTTATTCATTTAAAGCACACATTTTTGGAAGATGATCTCCAGGCCAAAGGGAATTCAAAGTCAACAGAGTGCTTTCCCCTCTTGGAAATGCAACAGGTCTCAGTGTTTGCACTGGGCAGGAAAATCTGCTCGTTCTTAGAGACATATTTTTTGGGGGGGGGAGGGGGGAGAAAAAAGCAAAACCTCCCCCATGGAAATGTGCAGTGAAAGAAAACGCAGGTGTTAGCCATGCAGGAGTTCATGTCAAGAGAAATATTTCCCCAGGGTCCCATGAGAGGAAAGGGGGAAGGGGAGGACTCTGGGGTGCCTGACCCAGGGAGTAGGGAAAAAAAGCAGAGGCTGGTGACAGAAAGGCCTTAATTCATGCACTATGTGCTTGAGTGATGTGTTTACTTTCAACCTTCAAGTTAAAATCAAGCAGCAGCCAAAAACCACAGATCAACACATTTTTAGTACAAAGTGAAAGTATGGCCATTGGCACCCTTGGTGCTCCACGAATTTCTGAAATAACATTAAATGCATATTAATATTTGCTTTTAGTTAACCATGTCAAAGGAGATGGTAATTATGGCTAAGTAGCAGGGTTGGGATGAAACCAAATAATTGCTGCTGAAGGAGGTAACATAAGCACAATTAGTTGGAAGGGTTATTTTTAGGCAAAGGGCTGTGCTGGAAGCAGACTTTAAAGACAGTTCTGTGCAGGTTTAAGTCACTTATTAGCTTGGAACATACTGGAAAAATTGGAGAAGTCAGAAAAATCAGAATCCAACTAAATCCATCTTCATGCTAATAAGGAGACTTATTTTCTTAGGCTAATATTATTGTAATTATGCCTTCTGGCAGTGTTTCAGGTGTTGTAAAGCCATATAAATCCATTGAACTTCAGTGGTTCTATGCTGGCTTACCCTCGCTGAGAACATGGCTCAGTTAAGGTAAAAAGGATGCATAGTTTTATAGAGGCAAATGAAAGAAACAGTTTTGCTCCAATAAGCTATTTAGCAGAATTTGGCCCTCATTATGGCTGTTCAGTGAGGGTAGGCGAGAAGAGGTTGCCAGATACAGAAAGGGTCTCAAAGCCATGCTGCTGGTGTGAAGTAGGATGAGTCAGACAAGACTTTGCTTTCTCACAGCTTATTAATCTAAGTGCTTTCATTAGTTCTGTTGCCCATCTCAGCTCAGGGTCCTTGAGGCACCTTGCATATTTGCTTTAGAGAGGTGGCAGCAGTACTAATCAAATCTGACCTAGGAGCAGCTCGTGGGGACCAAATTATGGAGTCCTCTCAGACATCTGGGGCGAGGAAGGGCTTCCTCTCAAGTTGGACTTTCTCCATGGAGTAAAAAACCCAACTTAGTGCCCAAAGTAGGCACTAAGCCTGAGCAGTCTGAATGAAACTCCTTCTCCGGAGGAAGGTAACCATGCCCTTAGCCCGTTCTGAGGAGGATCGTTTTTTTTTTCCAATCAATAATCACATAGAAATAGAGGGTCATGCTTGTGCCAGACTCCTGATTAGTGACACCAGTCATAGTAGGCTTCGTTTCCAGCTTTTCGAATTAAAAAACATAAAGTAATAGTATTATAAAAATAATTTGGCAAACAAAAACATTTTCATAGAGCTACAGTGCAGCTAAAATGGACCCATGCTTAAGGAAAGCAGCTATCCAAAGGATTTTTTTTGTCTTACCTTTTCCACTTCTGTGTGAAGGTCTTGATTTTGTTTAATTTCAGTTGGCTCAGCCATCTGTGCATTTTATTGCCTGTTCTAGGGAACTTTGCAGTGTTTTTGTGAAGAGCAGTAGGAAAGCACTGAGGGAAAAATTGAGCAGATATAAAGCCTTAGAGAAGAGAAGTGACACAACAGGCAATTTCTCCATTTGCTCCTCCAGATATTGAGCTGAGCTGGGGAAATTACTTTAAGTACACAAGGTGACACAATTACTACGGTTGGGTCTTTGTTTAATTTTCAAATAGACAGTCCAGTACCCTGAATTCAGAGGCAATTGGTTATGGGCTCTCCAGCCCTTCACCTCTAGGTCATCAGGTTCAATATGATCCTGGGTTGGAGCTCTGCACACTATCCATTGTGAGCAATTTATCCAAGAAATTCATACCTTTTTTTAGCTTCTGAATTATCTATGGAAAGATTTTGATTTTTACAGGTATGTCCATCATTCAAAATTATTTGGCATGTGCCTCATGTGATCTGATTTCAGTTTGTGGACTAATCACAGGCTATTCACCATGACTGTTGCTTTGAGTATTTCCTATTCATGATGCCTGATTAAGATGCATAGCTACGTTTCTCTGTCTTCATTGGATGATACCCGTATTGCAAAGAGCTTTCAGCTGACCTTCTAACCCTTCTGGTGAAAATATATGTGCAAGAGCATCCGCAAGGCTCTCCTGCAGCTTTTTTTGCAGGCAAAATTTTATGCAGGTAAATGTTATTGAAAGTGCCTAGTAAAGAACAGAAATACTATCAGAGTAGATGTATGAAGTTTATTCACTCTGATGTTCTCAAATGCTATTTTTGAACTATTTCCTTTGATCCTGAAATGAGCAAAAACCATTGTGTGAAAACTTCCCATGTGAAATGGATAGTTTCATTCCAGTTCTTAACGAACATAGGAAATACAGTCACAATATCTAGCAGTAACTGGATAACTTTGGAGCAGTCTGCATAGCAAAGTCACAGGACACCTGGCATTCAGTGATATCCTGGCCCTATTACTCCTGGGTCTACTACAGGCATAACTGGCTGGTAATATATTAAGGCCCCTACACTGTCATTTCAGGTGGAATACTTTTAGTAAGGATGTCAGTCTGTACATCTATTAACCTTTAACCAATTAATTTCACTTTAATTATTTTTTTTAATTAAAAAAAAAAAGACAACCCCAAAATCAGTTCTGCCCAGAGATAAGAAATGACCAAGCCTCATCTTGTAGTTCTGATGCCAAAGAGAGAACAGAGATACAGTCCAGGGCCCAAAATTGGCTCATTTAATTACACCTGCACAGTATTTCAATAGTATGCCTTGGTGAGAGGTGCTTTTAAGAGTAAAGTGCTTTGAAATAAAGCTATTAAATGCATAGAGAGGCATTGATCGATACACTCGAGTTACAGAGAAGGGGAAAAGAAAAAGGAGGGAGAGGGTAGCATAAGAAAAGGACTTTTTTTCTTCTCTCTAAGAGTGGATTTGGAATCTTCAAGGGCATAAGGATGGTAAACGATTGCTAAAAGTCCAAATTAAGAGGTATTAGCCCATTGTGCGGCAGTCAGTCGCATCATATTCGCATTGCTGTTTTCTTGTCGGGGATTTTGCCTTGATCTATCCCGGGCCACATTGACAAGTCACAATTGAAGCATTCTAAATAATCCACAGTGAAATAAGGCATAGGGTGTCACTCTCTGGGCTACAGAAAGCCTGAGCGCGGTGAAGTTAGAAAGGGTAGCAAAGCCCTTTTCAGTCGCGTTTCTCAGCCGATTAAACTCATTCAGGGCCAGGCTGCTGGAACGAAAACAGAAAGATCACCTCCTGTTCTCCAGTGTTTTGTTGGCAACAGCAGACAGATGTAGAAAAGTAGAAACATTTTTACTATAGCAACAAAGGGGAAAGGGGTGGGAGGCAAATACAAAACCCAAGAAGTTTGAATTTGCTGTTTTTTTTAATGTCTCAGGTACTTTGGGACAGTGCCCTGGGCCAAGAGATATCATCAGTGCAAGTTTCAATTCAAAAGGTTCATGTGAAATCACTGTTCAGTGCAAATCTGTGTCCTCTTTTTTCCCCAAACTGTTCCACTGGTACAGTAATTAACCATAAGAACAGATTGACACACGGTGATCCAGTTCATTAATATTTTTTTTTTGTTTGTTTGGCTTTTGAGCAAAACCCGTTTAAGAATGATGCCTTCTTTAAGAGTATCCCATCCACCCATGCAGCCACACTGATGTGACATATTGTGACACAAGATGCCACAGAAAATTAAGCTGAGCCCTCCAACTGAAGACTTGATTTAGCCATACATTCTCCACAAGTCACCATTTAAATTAACTGTTGTTGATCCAGGCTAGGAAAACGCTAATTCATCTAGTGTGAGTAGTTGTGCAGAAAGGGTTTGCTGCTGCTGGAAAAAAAAAATCTGCATAAAAATATGGTATGTTTCCCTTTCTATGTATAAAGAGCAATAAATGCATTTGCAAGAAATGCAGCACCTTTTTGAGAGGTTGCCAACACGATGTTTTTTTCTGCTGCATATTATGCATTTACACATCCATAACATACAGTCTTAGTGAATGCAGATTTGCATGTATAAATATGCATGCATATATACATTCAAATATATATAATTAAGAAGTTTTTCTAATTTTCAATGTAGAAATACCCATACATCAAGTCTGGGAATATGTAAAGATGATTTTATTTCTATGCATTGAAAAAAAATTAAAACTCAGCCAGAGGAAGTACAGGACTGATTCTGTAACCACGTGCTTAGGGCATTGAAATGGGAGGCACTTATTTTCACTTAGATGCTTAAAAAAAAATCGCCTCGGAGCAGACAATAGGCGGAAGGCAGGAATTCCCAGGGCGTGTTGGAAGGGGGCAGGAGGATGTTCGGGGTTGCTGCACCAACCTGCCACCGCTGGGACCCGAGCGCCGATCCCCCCGGCTGGCGGAGGAGACTCCCCGCGGTGTGCGTTAAGCAGCGTCGAGCGCTGCAGCAAGCAGGCTAGCCTGCGCCGGGAGCCCTCGAGTGTTTACGGGCAACGACTGCTCTCGAGCTGTTTTGTAAGCTCCTGTCTTCCAGGGCTTAGATCCTAACTTTGATCTAATGGCTAACAGGCCCGAACACGATATTTCTCCTTTTCCAGTCCTCATTTCTCCAAACCTTAGAGACTTGCCGAAGCTCTCGTGCGCTGCATTTTCAAGAACTAATCTAAAATGCTGTGATCGTTTATCACCGGATTGTGTTTTTGCCACGCTTTAAAAAAATTTGTGTAATAAATATCAGTTGTCTATGGATTTTGGCATGGTATTGGGTCATCTAAGCGATTTGGCATTGTTTAGACTGCAAAATAACACACAGGGTCAAGAACAGTCAATATTAGACCTATAAATTATTGTCTAGACTCTCATAAATTGTCCTCTAATTTGTGGTTTGGAAAAAAAAAAAAAGAGCTATCAGAAGGCAAATCTCTTTGCTTCTGCAACTGCACCTGTGTTTTTAGGGAAAGGGAAGTCTTTTCCGGCAGTTTGCCTAGGTGTTTGCTGCTATTGTCTGCACCGAAGTACGAGGGAACAGGATGACTTGGGATGTTGTGCTTCAACAGGAAAACACAAAACCAAATCCCCAGGCAGAATTTCAGACAAACACTCATTTTATTTACTCCTATTCATCTCTTCTGGAAAAAAAAAAAGGAGAAAATAGCTTGCTTAATCCCAGTACTAACACAATATTGATTCACATTCATGTTCAGTATTTATTGACGTGCATTGCATACAATGGAGGCTATCAATTAGGCTACCCTGTTTGAGGGAAGGGGCAATCGTATTAGAAAACAGATGAAGCTCATAGTTTATATAGTCCTAATTTTATGTAATGTAAACCTTTCAAACCCTGGGCACATGAGAGTGAAAATGCATGTCCTGTTGAAAAAAAGCACAAAACAAATGGATTTACTCTCAGGCTAATTACTAGGGGTGACTGTCTGCCCACAGAGTCACATCATTATTTCCTAAAGTTCTCTAGTGAAATCAAACTTCTTTTACTACAAACTGAATTCCTGTGTATTTTATTAACAGACATTAAATACATTTGTATAATAGCTTAGCACAAGGTTTTGTTTTGTGAGTGGGCCAGATATATGAGATTTTACAGGTGGTGCGTAATCTTACCATATTCTTTCTATACATTTAAGTGGGGGTTCAGCATGTTGGGCCCCTATTAAAGATCAATGTCAAGGAGAGCATAATGGCATATGGGCAATATTCAGGAGACCAAGTTGTTGCGTGCAGAAATCAAATATAAAACACTCTCTTTTTTTGCCCCTTGGAGGTTTTATTGCATGGTCGCAGCTGGATTTACACTGTATTTAATAAAACATTAGTAGCCACCAGGGATTTAAATATGTAACGTAATTCTTTTTCAGTAAAATAATTCCATAAATCCAAATATGAAGCTATTTTTTTTGCAAGTGCTGTATGCCCATAATTAAATTAAACCCTATATATATGGCTTTTTTTCACCATGGAATTTAATGGAAGTAAAATCCATCTGCAAAGTTGATTTTGGATGCATATTCACATTTTTTGGAGCTGAAGTAGGACTGGTGGCTAATAAGTTTTGGGGAGAAAGAGGGCTGCTGACTCTCCGTCCTGGCTGCGTTCTTTTTGATGCAAAACTGGGGCAACATGATGGTCAGTATTACTTTACTGAGGCAGGTGAAGATATGCCTAGTTCCCCACAGAAAGAATTGCAGATTTGCTGTATCTTCCCCCTAACTCTGTGGTCCCTACTGGCATCTGGACTACTAAGAAAATGACCATGGTGCAACCATACTGCCCGTGCCCAGGTGGCCTTCTCCTAGTGCTGTGACAAAGTGGAGTCGAAGAGTTGCTAGCCACATTGACTGTATATTTCTGTGTATCAAGTTTTCAGCCCACAGAGGTTTCCAATAAGAAGGTGACTGGGAAAAAAAGAGATGTATCTGTACTTCATCCGGTAAATTTAATATTTTTGAGGAATCTTGAGTGTTTCTGGCAGAGGGCATGGTTGGTCATATCTTCAGTTGAGCAAAGCAAGTGCATTGAGGTTTGCACCAGCTTCAGATGATTTCCTTGTAGGCAAAGCACTAATCACCAGGAAGGGAAAAGTAGTGGAAAGACTGTGCAGGGAAATAAATAAAGGTATTATAAAATAAAGCGTGATGAGCCATCTTGGGAGGTCTCACTGCAGTTTGCAAAAAACAAAAAGTTTGAGGAGTGACAAGCAGCTATTTTGTTACTTTTTAATGAAAATGAGGATAAGGAAAAAGAGAGTGAATGTTCCCAAAGACGCGTATTTTGGCTATTATCACAGGGAGCCATGTCCCAAGTAGAATGAAGTTACTGTTTTGTATTACTCAGTAACTGTGGCTAACGGGGTGATAGGAAGCAAAGATGACTCCAACTGGAATTTGACTAGATCCATAAAGTTGCTACTTCTATATTTCTAGGTAAAACATGATCTTTAATATCACAAGTCAACAGTCTCTGATCTCATAACTTCTCCGTAGACAATTTTAGCAGCACAGCGCCCATGGTGGAGGGTAGCGATTCAGTGCCTTTGAGTGACTCTGCATCATTTTATGAAATGCCTGAGATTTCTTCAAGTTCTTTTATCAGAGATCCAGCAGAGTTGAAAGAGCAATCCAGTCTAAGATGCACGATTGTGTTTCTATGAACTAATGATGCTACAAGATGAAGTAGAATGGATGAAGGCAGCTGCACCATTTGAGCTCTGTGAGTAGTATGGTTAGGGAAACAAAAACTTAAATCTTCATTCACCCTTAATACAAATTCTTCAGATTCATTACATGTACACAAGTCAGTAAAATAACCCATGATCTTCCACTCTAAACTGTGTTTGACTAAAGCCACTTTTTATTCCCTCACATACTTCAGATCAGGTGCCTCTTACATTGAATAACTACCCTCACTGAACTTAAGGATTGGAGAACAGCAGTTATATTTCAGAAGAACCCTTCACTCGGGTTTTTGCTTTCTTGAAAAACTGTAGGTGAAAGTTGTAATTTTATTTTCAGTTAAAAAAAAAAACTTTAAATGTGCAGCTTTGCACCTTTTAAATGGAACTAATGTTTTCACTGTTTTGAACTCTTGGATAGCTTGGATGGCTCCACCATCTCCTATTTACCCCATTAATTTTTTCAGTTGCTTTTTTTACTGTTCATATTGCCTCTGACAAAAGGCAAAAAAAAGTGTTAAAGGTGTTAGAAGCGCTGAAGGAACAAATTTTAATTGTTCCCTTTTTCAGTTTTAAGATTTTTCATTGGGATATTGTGAAACTTCTGGAAAATAAATAGTTTTTATGAGATGTTTGTGAGTGAGGGGGTAATTGTGATTTTCAGGAAAAAGCACTGACCAGTATCACCTTTTTTGATCTTGAATGGATAAAATACCTTATGTTGGATCTTGTGGGAGACCATTTTGTATTTATATTTCTGTTTCTGTCAGCCATAGCTGAAGACTGAAACACCTCACTTGAGATATTCAGAACACCAGTCGAGCAAGATGAACGTTTAAACACTGGGATGTGAACCAAGCCTGCATTCAGGCAGTGGATTCAATTGCCATCCAAGTGGGCTGAAAGGCATTTACCACAAATGTCTTCAAACATAGGTCAGAAACAGATTTCACTGTTGCTGAGTTTTGATTTATTGTTTTGTTTTCTTTTGTCCTAGCAACTCCAGAATAAGACAAGAGTTGCTAAAAAGTCAGTATTATCTTCTAGCTGGTGGTAAATACTTATCAAATCTTTCTTTGGGGTCAGTGATTTTTCATATGTCTTGTACACAATGGAATTATTTAATTACTTTTGCTAGCAAGTTTACAGACAAGTATATCCCTATCATACTGCATATCCTCAAATAAGATTATTTACAATCCAATCTAAGGAGTGCTGACTGGTGTCATTGGAAACTAAAGCTGCATCAGCATTTAAATTTCTACTTTTCTGGGCAAAAACCCAACTGGCTGATTCAATTAAACTCTTTATGTTATATATTATCCAGAAGTTCACAATCTGAAGTGATTCTCAGAGTCTGAAGCCATGCCTTTATGATTGCAATTTGGTAGCAAGACAATTTCTGAGGACTATTTTACTTGAACTGCAATGAAAATGTCAGGACATAACACACTTTCTGATGTGGGTTTTATGAAAGGCACTCCAAAATCAACCATTATTTCAAGCACAAGCAATAAATAACCTTCATTATTCATTAGAGTGTATATATGCATTTGTGTTTGCAAATATGGTGGTTTCCTGAGTAAAGAACCCTGTAATCAAAAGACCCTTCATTCATTTAAGGAGGTAACAAATGGGTAGGCACGAGGCGCAGAAAAAGACAGTCTCTTTAATCGGTAATGGAGATAATCTATAGAGTTCCTGCAACACAAGTAGTCCATCTTCCAGTCATAAACTTTAGATAAGATACTGCATGTGGAAAGATTCATACAATATTGTGAAGCTACTTTTCATAATAGTCATTTGGAAGAATTTTGTTTATGGTTTATATTGAACAAAGAGAATAGACCTTTCCCATATCCCGTAAATCACAGCCTTCCTGCAGGATGGCCGGAGTGGTGCTCCACTATTACTATTCACAAGAGCATTAACACCGGTGAAATAGGCTCTCTGAATTTACTACTATTTACCTGTTAAGATTAGGAGCTAACATGCCTCTGCAGACAGCCAACATGAAATGCCAGACCTCCAGCAGCCCCTTGCATCCTCAAACACAAAGTGGGAGTGCTGGAAAGCAGCCTCTACAGACTGACGCCATTTGTGTGATTTTTTTTTAATGAAACTTTGAAGAAAGATCGTATTTTTAGGCTCAGGTAACCATTCTGATGAGATTCGGATAGATCAATCAAAACCTTCAGAACTTCATAGGCATAAACAGAGCGTGGCCAAAATACGCCGATTTATTGGAGCTGTTTGCCATTTTGAAATTGGAAAGAAAATGGTTCCAAATGAAAATGACAAATTTGAACATTTTTTTGGCAATTCAGAAGCATAAATTATGGTTGCAATAACTGTTTTGTTTTGACAAATTCAAAAAAATTTTCAATTTCAAGTGTTTTTTGGTTAAAAAATAAATCAAAGTAGATTTTGAAAGAAACATGCCGAGCATTTACTGTAGAAGAGAGATTGAGATGCTGTTTCTTGTTGTTTCTCTTGCTTTTATTCAGAAGGGCGTTTGTATAATGAAACCTGCCTTTTTGTTGGGAGGGGCGACACTGTGAGGAAAAATTGGGCCCTGTTGTATTTCTGCAGTTATTTAAGAAAAGGGGAAAGTGAGGCACCAAGCCGTTATGACCAAGAATTTCAAGTGAAGGCTCCAGGACGATGCTGGAGGACCAGAGCAAACCAACTGAAGCCCTGGAGAAGGACCCTGCTCCCCAGCTCCTGGATTCCAGCTAGGAAACGAGGGGAGGAGGGCTCTTTCTCTCTCCTGCTTCTTTCTTTTTCCCGCTCCTGGTTTTCATAGTGGGGGCACTAATGAACTTTTCTAGTCCCATGAAGACAACCCTTGTGTTCTGATTAGTTGCCTTACTTTTAATGAATTGTTTTAATCAAGTTTCAAAGCAGGCGCTCTATGCTTCATTGCAGCAGTCCAATGACAACGAGCTGAACGTTACCAAGACAGTGCATCTGATGGACTTTAATGGATTTTATGTGACAGTGTCTAGTGGCCTCATATTAGACATAGCTTTACAACAGAGAACCCATGGGGTTGCGCTGTGCATTTAATCTATACAAACTGTAAGGGTAAGGGAGAGGGAAGCTGGCGAGGGGGGGAGACTCTGAACGCTGAAGACCTTCAAAAGACATGCATTTCATACTAATAAGAAACACTCTTCGGTCATTTTGTTCTTTGCACTAGCAGAGTCCTGTTGTGTTTTCTTAGGGAATGTCATGAGGATAATATCTCCAGGGTTTTTTTTGCAATAACATTCTTGAAACACAAAGTTATCTGCAAAAATTAAGCTCTCAAGGAAATCTTGGCAGTGCTGTAACATTTCCTGGATTTCAGGTAGCGATTCTGAGTTGTGATCTCTTAAGTCCGTAACAATTTGCTATTTCTAATTTATTGCTTCATTTGTGACTGCTGCTACAGCAAGGTAAATTTATTCTGATTTGCACAACCTAAGTCTTAGCTCTGACAGTGACTAATTATTACCTGAGTTAAAATAATGAAAGTGTCGGAAAGTGTCCGAATGCAATTTGTTAGGAAAACATGTGGCATGCTGTGTTACCCAAGCCCAGAAAAACCTAAGTGATCAGAAACCATGGAGAATTAAGAATTTTTCCCCCAAAGGTTACAAATCAATGTGGAAAAATTTCAGGGAATTGGAGTGCTGAGGGATTCAATTCACTAGAATATGAAATGTAGAACATACCTGTGTGATTTTGCTCTGAAGGGGAAAAGTCACTTTTTTTGGAAAGAATCGGAAAGATATTGTAATAGCAACTGTGTCCAGAAAGCTTGCATCAGTTATAGATTCTTATATGATGCTGACACTATTTAAAGTATACATTGGGTGAGGATTATTTTGCAGCTGTTCTTTTAAAAACTATATATATACAGCAAAAAAAAAAAAAAAAAAAAAAAATCTGTTGCAAGAAACTCCAAAAGTGTAAGCACCTTTAGCTGGTGTAAGTAATAGGTTATTTTTTTCACTGGCTCAGGGTCAGTCCTGTGTTTTGTCAATTATAGGCTTGTCTTATTCACAGAACAACTCAGCTCCAGCTGTGTAAAATGAATCCTGAAATGAAATGGTCAAATGATGTTAATGACTCTGTCTGCTCGCGAAAGTTTCTGAGGAATGTTAGCAGCTCTGGGCTCGAATTAGAAAGCATCTGACAGCTCCGTAGTTCTGGTTGCTCAAATAACTCTGAAAGCAGACGGGGTATCAGTAAATTAAAATAATAATACAAATATAATAAGCAGCTATCCGGCTGAAATGATAGAGCAATATGAACAATTTAGGAATGCTTCGTTCAAGGCATTTGTCACCCTTGTGAGCCATTTAGGCCACACTTTAAATTAAATTTATCTTAAACAGGATTTAATTTAGATTTAATAAGGCAATTGTTTTATTGTTAAGCACCAATTGGATGTCAACACATAATGCTTTCTAAAGCGCTAATTCCACAGTACTCTGGAAAGATGTTGGGGCTATATAAAGGTTAACAATTTCATGGGCCATAGCTATGTATCTATATTTAATATTATTTAATATATATCTATATTTAGTGCCTGTATTTCAGGCCCTCCAACAACACGAATGCCCTATTATACTGAGCTGCTACACAAACCACATCTCTGTCTATATCTAACACACCTGCTGGACCTCCAGAGAGATATGATTATATTAATTACATCTATTGATTGATTTCTACTTTACACGGACTGTCTGTATTTAATTTAAATGTACAATTAAGCATATTGAGAACACAATTTTGATTGTTACCATGCTAAATAATTGCTAATTATATCATGATACAGCACATACTTTAAGACTGTTTCTTGTATGCTAATAGCAAATGCATATATAAAATATCCTGAGAATCTGTTTTAATTATTCATACTTGTTCGTGGCCAGTGGCTTTCTATTTCTCAGGTCTGGAAGGAGCAATGCATACCTCTGCTCTTCAAAACAATTATTAGCATAATTTTCAAAGGAATACACATCGCATTTCAGATATAGTCCGTGCATACTTTTACGATGACTACATGGATAATATAGATGGCAGTACGTGATTCAGTTCTCTCTCGTGCTAATTTCTAGTGTGTGCACAATACATCTACAGATCAGGCAATTATATCATTAAAAATAATTGTACTAATTATCACTAATAAAATATATAAGTAGTAGTATAATATTAGTATTAGTATATATTATATACTACTATTAGTATATATATTTTTATATATATGTAACTATATTATATATACTACTATTAGTAGTAGCATAATATTGGTGTCAGTATTATAACTGATATATATTAGATTTCATCTGCCATTTTATATGACAACCATAAAAATTATTTTTGAATCTACCCTACACCTATAACACGATTAACAACTAATTTTCCAAGAATATTCATTCGAGAGAAAAACCACCAACAGCACTACCTTTGCTTGTGTTCACTCCCATTTTGCATCTGCTTTCTACAAACAAACCCAAACATGTACAAATCAGTTTACTGAGAGGAGTCTTCATGAAAACAGCAATTTCAAAGAAGCCTGGAGAGTATTTGCAAAATATGAATTTGTAAATACAACATTTATTATTAAAAACTTGGTTCTAGGAGTCACACTCATTTGATCGGGGAACGGAAACGGCGCTGTGTGATTCACACACCCAATAAAAATAATCATTAAAAACCTAGATGTATAATTTCTCCTCCACAACCACATTGAGAAGACGCTCAGATGCTGAAAGGGAATTCAGGTAGTGAGGAAGAGGATGGAGCCCGGATTTTGAAAGGCACCCAGGAGAGACAGGTACTTTTGCGATATAGGTAACTGGAAGCTTTGCGCCGGGGCTGGTCCAGGCAGACTCTAGCGTGGGCACCCCATCGTGAGGGGGCAGTTTGTGCTGGTTTGCTGCTGTTTGGTATCTTTTTTTGGGGGGGGGTTGTTTGGAGTGCAGTTACATGGCCACTTGCTATGGCACCAAACCCAGTTTAAGAAGTTCCTATGTCTTTCCTCCCTTTCGGTCATTCCCGTCACTGTAGCGCAGCCCAGCCCCATTGCCACCTACCCCCTGCTTGTGCGACCTCTCTGTAATTTATTATATTCAACTCTTTTATTCTGTTCAGCCTGTTATATTCAGCTCTGGGGTGCCCGGCTCAGAGGGACGATTTGCTCCGACAGCAGCGGGAGATGGCCCGGCGCCCTGCTCCGCGTGCCGGCAGGATGCACGGTGCCCTCCGCCACGCGCCGCGCGGCCGGGGAGCCTTGCCTGGAAGGCTGCAAGCGATCTGCGCCAGTAATGAGCAGCCAATTAATTGATTACTGCACGTATAACTGAATCCTATGCCTCGGAGAAATCTAAAATATAGTAACTCCTTACCTTATTGACAGCGTTCATGCCATATTTAGTAGCTGGTATGTAAGAAGTAGCTGGACAATTTTGTTACACTTAATATGTTTCAGAACACAGCATAAAACATGTTTTAACACTATAACATCTATTGAGCAGTACCTCTGGGAACAGGCTTTATTATTAGATTACATTATACAAGATTAGACTAGTCAATAAGGGATTTCTTTCACACAGCATGCCATCTGAAATACCTGTTTTCTTTCCTTTTTCCTTCCTTTTTTTTTTTTTTTTAAATTACTTCAAGACCTTCTTTGTAGGATCTTAGGTACAATATACCCATGAATCATAAACCTGACAAGCCCCAGGGCTGACTGGTCTCTGTACGGGAGATACGAGGCCTAGAGATAAAGGTGCACTACAGGTATACAGTGACAGGGGTGGATTATAGATAAACAAAAGGAGCAGTTATTAGATGGGAAGTGCCAGGCAGAATCGTACACTTTGAATGCAAATTAGAAGGCCGGAGTCTTAGGGATCTGACTTTGCTCGGGCTGTCAGGCAACAGGAAAACCAAGACTATATGTAAGTTGGGTGCAGTCCTGCTTTTTTCATATCTGTTTTAGCTTCCAGCTCCAGAGAGGAGCAGGCAGGATTTAAACCAGAGTTTGCCACCTGTGTATGTGCTCTGTAGAGTCATGGGGAAATTCAGGCACCTCAAAAGGTTAATTCAAAACTCTATTTTGTGATCAAATAATTTAATGATCAGTTAAATAATATAAACTGGATAGAAAGGCAAAGAATAGGTATAGCACAAGATGTCTTGAGTCAGGGCACCAAACTGATGGCTTGATCCTTCCAGGATCTGGCGCCCTAAACCCTGTCCCTGCCGTATTCATCTTTCACTGCTTTGCCCAGAGAGGCTGGGTGGTGAGGTCCGACCTGCTCAGGTTGGGGCCAATATAGGGCTGTGAGATCCTATGAGATTTTCAGGATAAGTCCATCACTGCTCGGCCAGGAGTTCCTACACTGCAGTTTTGGATTTGGTACTTCAGTGCCTGCAGAGGACTTAGGTGCTGTTTTGGTACCCGAACCCCTTTTGAGGATATGTCTTCGTCAAATTACATTACTGAAGTTTAGTTAGAATCAAAGTTAGAATGTTTGCATTTTGCAAATGAAAGCCAGTGCTATTCACATATTTTTCCCCTTTAAATTCTGTGTTTGGGTCTGCTGTTGGCAATTCCTCTTTCTTAGTCCTAAATTAACTCCTCAACCCTGAACTAAGCAGTTTCTGCCTGCTTCCGTACCAGCAACTTCCATTCAAATTTCCTAGATGGAGAAAACTCATGGCTCGCTTTGCTGCACTACCTGGAAACGAATATGAATTGAAAGGACTATATTTAAGAGCAGGTCCCCTTTTTTGCCTACGAGGATTTTTCATCTCTTATATAAACAAATTTCCCCGTAAGATTGACATTTCAGGAAAGGGGCAGAGGCAGACAGGTGAATACAGATCAAATTGGATTTCAGCAACCTTCCCTTCTAAAGGTCAACCCTCTGCAGCGGGGCTTTCAGCCCAGGCTTCCTAGCTTGCTTTCAAACACAGGTGAAATACTTTGCATGTCACGGTATGCTTTCTTCTTGTCTTTTTTTTTTCTATTCTTTTCTTTTTTAAAGTGTTTAGTACAGAAAATGTTAATTGCGCGGTTGACTTTGCTGGAGGCATCCAGTTGGCCGGGTGATGACCTAAGTCAAGGTGTGGTGGGAAAAGGGATTGCTGCCAAATGGTCCAGCTATGCTTTTTTTAAGCCATAGTGACAGATGAAAAATTCCTGGAAATAACAACCCGTTGCAACAGTTGAGGGAAACTGAGGAGCTTTAAGTCAGAGGCTCAAGCAGGCAAGAAATGTTCAAGCTGGAGGGCAATATTGCTTACTTAAAACAGGCTTTGGTAGCAACTTTGCAGAAGAAACCAGAGAAATAGCTCCAGTAATTACCTTTTCCTCGTGTTGACCAGTGTGTTGCCATGGACACTCTGTTCTGTCCAAAATACGGGCCGTTCTGCAGTGTTAGCGAGCTATGGAGTAACCAACCGGGTGTTGGGAATTTATAGCCAGTAATTAACTGATGGGTTTATAATTAAGCAGAGATGCCCCTGAACAGCAAAGCTCGGATCTGAATTCAGATCTGGCTTTCTCCAAAATTCAGGGGCAAGAGAGAGTGATGATTTGGGTTCAGTCCCGTCTTTATAATTAAACACCGATTTCTGACAGGAGGGGAATCTCCAGCAGTTAATGACTGACTGCAGGAGCTGAGGGCCTGAGGCAAAGCTGAGGGCTTTTAATCCAGGTGGTCATTAACTGCCTGGGAATGCCTGACCCGAAGGTTAATTGTTTCTATTTTAAATCATGAAAATAATATACACATATAGAGAACCCCCCCTTCCTTCTTTTCTGCTGTACATATGTATGACAAATATAAACACACTGCCACTTTATGCATTGGAAAAGATAAAAGTTGAGCTGTGGGATGCTCTTGATGGGTTTTCTGAAGAGCTCAGATACCCTGAATATTCTCACTGTGATGTGTTTCGGCTGAGAAGATCTGACCCACAGTCGGGTCGGAGGAGCCAGGCTGTGAAAGCCTTTGGTTTTGGTAGCGCAAGGAGCAGATAAGTGCTCATGGGGATTTTTAGTAGCATCCAGGCTGCCTCTGTTTCAGACTGAAGAAGGGTTTGGGTCCTCAAACTCATGTGTATAGTCTGCTTTATATTAGCTGCTCTAATAAAATCTCTCTCTGCGGTTCTACACATCCAGGGAGTAAGGGACAAATCCGCTTTTAACAACTCTTTGCCTACATTTAAATATCTGGTCCCTCCATAGCTGTTAGCGCTGGCGGCTCTGCGTGGTGCAGGATCAGGCCCTTGGAAACCCGTGCATTTTCAAGCAAAGCATCATTTTGTTTTCTGCGTTAACTCCGGCTGGTATAAAAGGAGCAATGAGGAAGTAATGTAGCCTGTAAACACAGGGAAAGCCAGAAATTAGGACTAGGTGACACGTAACACCGCTGAGCGACGAAATTCAGCAACCGGCGGCCACCTCGTCTCAAGCAGAATGGTGTTTGGGTTCACTTGGGTGTATTTGCTTCCCCAGCTCCTTCTCTCTCTGCCTCTCCTTTGCGTTCCGTGTTTTTAAAGAGCCATATGTCCTCGTGGCCAGTCCGGTTTCCTGCGTTTAACCCTTGCTGCGCCGAGCCTGATTACTCCTAATAAAGCTTGACGGTCGGAGGGTTAATCCAAAGCTCGGTCTCACGGTTTCTTCTCAGGAAACAATCTGTCCCCGAGAGCGCTGTGGCCTGCTGCAAGGTTATATCCCCCTAGGGTGCCATCAGCCCCGGCTAGTGCCCCTTCCCCATTGTCTGCCAAATGGCCCCCAATTAAGGCAACTGGTCTCCAATTAGAATTTGGGGGAATTTATCTTGTTGCTCCTGTGTTCAAACTCCCAAGCAGGGGCAGCTCTTGGAATCGGTTACAAGCGCCTTTTTTTTTCTTTTTTTTTCTTTTCCGTGCACAGTGAGAAGCAGGGGGAAATTAAATAAATAAATAGCAGCTCTTTCCTGTAATTGGATACTCCTGGGTTTTTCCTGTTGCCCATTCACACGGCTTAATCCTGGGGTATGCGATGAGAACGTGGTAATATTTAAGGGAGGGGATTTTATTATTGTTCTGTTCACCTGAACTAGTGCGGTTGATTTTTTTTATTTATTTTTTTACTGATGCTGCTGTTAGTAAAAGATTTCTCCATGACATCAGCTATAAATATAATGAGCTTTCCTGAATTAAAAGAAGAAAATAGTCATTTTATTTCAATTGGCCTAATAGCCAAATGTGCCTTTTTTTTATTTTCTGCAGAAATTGCTTAACTGATTGTTTACATCTTTATGTGGGGGAATTAAATTCTGGGCTCTGGGTCACCTTTAATATGGGAAATGCAAAGTCTGGCAAAGTTACTAGGATAACATCCTTTAAACCAGATATGCAAAGATCAGACTGAGCAGTTCTGGGCAAACGGGACCTTTGGCTTTCTTCCTGGGAGAGCGCGTGAAGGTCTTCTTTAGCACACTCTTTATGTGATACCTGACCGCAAAAGAGCAAAGGGTTTCAGCTTCCAGTGACATGGGCAGACTGGGCTAGGCCAGGCCCAGTGTCACCATCCCCTGAGCCATCCCCGCGTATGGATTTATCTTGCAACAAAGAAAAAAAAAATATATGAGTTTCTTGCAAATTAAAGTGTCTTTTTAATCTGTTAAGAGAAAGGCAAGAATTGCAGCCTATGATGTGGCTTCTTGCACTGTTCCCCATTTTCCTTGGTAGTTCATTTATACCTCTGATGTAATTAAAACAAGGAAGGACAGTGTGTCTAGCGAAGGATACATCTCCTCCCTTTCATTTTTGCTTTTAAGAAATTGGTGCATGATGCAACATTTTACAGTTTGGCTTTGTTATGTATGGATCGCCACTCTGGCAGTAGTGCTTTAAAGTTGGTGTTTGAATGAATCCAAGATTTCAGAGCAAACTTTGGGATAAGTCATGAAAACTCTTTCTCTTTTTTGCAAGGTATTCCCTTTGAAGTTAAATCAGTACAGCCCTCTTGAAACGTACTCATTTAAAA
This sequence comes from Apteryx mantelli, assembly GCF_036417845.1. Taxonomy (NCBI): domain Eukaryota; kingdom Metazoa; phylum Chordata; class Aves; order Apterygiformes; family Apterygidae; genus Apteryx; species Apteryx mantelli. Next base: position 6,543,598 of record NC_089992.1, read on the forward strand.
CCCAAATTCACTAAAACATGGTCCTTGGTCTTCAAAAATGTTGGTGACCTACCCACCTCTTACACACTTTCCTGCTGATCTTGTGCTGTACTTGGCTCCACAGTATCTGATTTCCTCCCAGTGTTGCATTAAGTGATGTGGCTAACAACATAACCAACATCTGTCATGTATATATTGTTTTTTTTTCCAGAGAGAAATATGTAGTGAAATGTTTTGTTTGAGATTTCTTAGGGAAGATTTTTAGCTCCATTTTCACACATTTCCCTCTTACTACTGAAAATAAGGCCAATTCACTCAACTCACATCTGCTTCTAAGTGTCACCAATTTCCTACAAGTTCAGAAACATGAAGAAAAATGGAGATAAAGACCATATATCAAATTTAGCTCCCAATCCAAATTTCTCTAGGCTTTAGGCATGATTTTTATCTCAAGCTGTGTGTTTGTCCATCCAGATTTGATTTTATTCATTACAAAAAAATGGCAGGTCTGTTCCTCCGTGGGAGAAGTTACAGAAGTTTTGCCAGATTTACACAAATGTAATTGAGGTAAGAACCTGGCCTTTAGTACTCTGCTTAAGTCCTATAGTCTTCAGCTATTTATTGGAGGAGAATTGCAGTGATGTGTATGGAAAACAGACCCATAAGACTTTGCAAAACTCTAGGGGTACATTACATTTTTTTTGTAGTGCAGCTATTTCTGGAGCAAGGGGTGAACATATCCCAAACATAGTATAACTATAGAAAACAGAAATACGTACAGATGCTACCCTTGGGTGGGGTGCTGGTGGAGGAAGAAGCTGAAAAAATATAGCACAGTAATAATATCAGAAGAACAGTTCAGCAAATTATAGCTGTCCCTGCTCAGGTTTAATTGGGTTTTCCTCAATCCAGTGAAGAATGGCTGAGGAATTTCTCAGCTTGCCATAAACCTCGCAGCAGTCCCCCCAGACTGCACTCAGCTCCGGTCCCATGGCATCGAGTGCATAATCTTTACCCACACACATCAATACCCAGCTCCCACAACAACCAGAAGGAAGCACGCACCATTAAAGAGGTTAATTCCCATGCGTTAAAATAGACTGTATTTATTGAGGAAATGCAAGTAAGCATTTTAATAGAAAATTTAAAACCCATTGGGCCTGATTCTCTTCACATTGGTTTTAAATCAGTGCCACTCAGTTTACTTAATCCTGAGTTTTTCCTGGTGTTAGCAAAAGAATGAGCTAAATCATTCTCCCCTTGCTCCTAATGTAAATTAATGATTTTGATTAAATTTTTCTTATCAACCTAGGCTACTTAAACTCAGCAAAACTCCCAAATGCTGGCAAAACTCAAGCACATCTTCCCTCTTTGGCTTCTGCCTCTCACCCATCCTCACAGTGGCTCTGTGCACACCTTAGGCTTGACTGTGCAAATTGCTCATGGTTGTTTTGCCCATCCAGGCGATCCTCAGGCGAAAAAAAGCAGTGCTCATTGCTACAGATGAAGGCGTTATTTTCCCGTAGCCATGCTCCAGGCAAGCTCTTTGGCATTTTCCATCTCTGCCCTAAAGAAAAACAGAGCGAATGTGGAGGGAGGCAAGGGACCGAACACACAGACATGGGGCACACGCAGTACAGCAAGTGCATCCCAATTCATTGCTATTATACATGTATGTGGAAGAACCTACCGTTGGGAAATTCTGTCAATACTCTGGCATAGCCAGAAAGATTAAAAGGGCCTGAGTTTTATTTCCTTACTTATTTTGTGTATGCGGTTTTATGTATTTTCTTTTTTTCTTTTTTTCTTTTGGAAAATGCTTACCTGCAATGCTTAAATTCAAATAAAGACAGGAATCGCCTCGCGTCGGCCTGTTTAGGATGCCCTCAAGTGCTAAATAACCAGAGCCAATGGCCTCCTGTGCACAGTGGATTAGTGATAACTGGTCCACCAAAGCGTGCCATACGAGAGGTCACAAAGTCCTGTTCATGCGGCAGCATGGTGGGAACTGGGCATACTGGGAGCCAGCCTTGGCATAAGTGCTAGCCCTGCTCCGAAGCATTCAGCCTCCTTCTTTTGTCCTGTTTCTTGGGGGGAAACTCTTCCCTTTCCAGGGCTCTTGAGGTCTGTGCCAGGTCGCCTCTCTGTCCACCCCACCAGTGTCTCCTTGGCACAGCCTTGGTGCTGGCTGGGGCAGTGCGGATGTCCTCAGCAGCAGGAAGAGCAACTCAAACACAGATGTTTGGGAGTGAAGCGATGCAGCGTACCAGGGGTGACGCTGTGCTGCTACTGCGAATGACTTAGCGGGCCCAGAGAGGGCTTTTCCCAGGCCCGCAAACATTAGCTTTAACAAACAGAAAGTCGTTCTCCAGCCAACAGCTTAAGTGGATTTACAAAAAGTGATTTACTTCTTTGCAGTAAGTAACAGCCCCAAAGCATTACATTTATATATATATAAAAAAAAAAGGTTAAAAGCTATGATTTGGCTTCAATTGCTGTGAGAAACAAAAAGCCTTTCCAACCACTTTGGCAAAAAGGCGATCTGGCTTTTCCTGCCGGTTACAGCCGTGCTGTAGCGGGGGCCTGTGTTTCGTACGGACACCAAAAGCAACTTTGGGTCTCGCCGGGCAAACCCTGGGGCTCCCCTTGGGTGGGGGTGGGCACCCTGCGGTGCACCCCATCCCATATGGCATCTTCAGACTAACTTCTCTTCTCTGCTCTTCCTCTCCAAATGGATTGTAAAAGCCTAGATTTCCTCTGGTGTTTGGTAACCTAAAAAGAAACTTGATATAACTCAGTTACTACCAAAGCACTATCACTTTGTGGCATTAGTTTTACAAACGAACGTGGGAATCTGCACTCCATTCATGTTAATGTAAATGGATGTTTTGATTGGATTGTCTAAGTATATTTGGGCCTGCGTGTGTTCATGTATGTGCGAGCTTATATGCCACAATTTGTCAAAAGAGGTCACTCCATAAAAGTGAATTTAAACTTAATTTTACTTTCTCGGTAAAAGTTCAGAGGCCAAGTTCAGTTTAACCTTGGCTCAGCGGAGCTTTTCCTTCTGATTTTCGGTCTGATATGAAAATTGCTTGTGAAATAAAGACAAACATAGGTTCGCCTGAGAAGGCATTAATAATCCGATCCTTACATGTTTGTCTAGAAGCCAGGTACAATCCAGTGTTGATTGCCTCTTAGCTTCTCTTCTTTGCTTTCACAGAAAATCCTGAGAGATAACACCAGGTCATCATAACCATGCGCTGGAGCGTCGTGTACCCGCAAACAAACACTGGCAACTCTGAAATGCATAGCTAGCGCTGGGTAATGTGTGCGGGACTGATCTAGCCAGATATACAAGAGGAATCATTGCCATAAATCACTCTTGGCATTTTACAATCCCCATTTGACCATTGTCCCAAACAAATTGCTTAAAGTGTATATTGCTTTACATTTTTTAAAATTTTGTTTAAATTAGAAGATCTTTTACAGGGAGCCTAAAAGATTATTTTATGAGCGAAACTTATTAGTGAGGTTTCTAGCCTAAGTAAGTGAGAGTCCAATGGGAACAAATAATTTGGGATTCATTCAAACAAACACTGTAAAGTTTTGAGAAATGCCAAATTGTGCGGGGATCGGTGTGTGTACTATGTGTTTGTATAGTCAACATTCTCATAGCAATATGGTATGCCAGTTATTAGTTCTGTTCATTGCAGATGGCTTCATTATGTGTATTTAATTTCAGTACTTAAGCAAACATACAATAACAGGGCTTAAGAGCCGCTTTAGGATATGACGGTTCTGTACAGTCAAGTGAAACGGAGGGGGAATGGAAACAACTGATACTGCTCTGGTTGGAGGTAAATCTATATTGATGGGATTAAGCCATTCAGAGGCATCCCTCCACTTGAATAGCCCGAAAACCACCAATTGCTTTGTTTGCCGTGACGAGGAGGTACTGATCACTAGAGCCTTAATTTGCCACAGCAGTTAAGTGCTCCAATTCCTCAGCACAATAATTGCCACATGTTGAGTGTGCAGATGTCTAAACACGTGGGAGCACTTCCCTTTCCTAAAGACAAATGAAGATTTTCATTTTGTTTTGTAAACGTGTCAGGATTTATCACTTAGTCATGTGTCATGCATTAGGGTGTTTATACAATACAGCTTTCCACACCCTGGTTCTGGACTTCTATGATTTCAACAACATCGCTGTGGAGTAATGGGGCTTTGCCAAACCTTCTCCTTTTAACCCAAACCTTCTCCTTTTAACCCAAACCTTTCGCTGGACTAAAGAGAAGTGTGAGCTAAGTGTGCCTGGTCAGGGAAGTAACTGGGATTATTCCCAAGAGTGTGACAAGTAGGCTTCACCACAACCACAGGGACTGCCTGATAAAGGAGAGATCTTCAGCAAGATAGGCAAACACTAAAATTGAATGAAGGTAAGAGTAAAGGTGAAACCATGATGTCCACAAGCAATAATTATGTGTATTCATCTATATTACATGCCTAGTATATTGAATTCCACCCACAGACTCTCTTCAGTCTCCATGTCCTGCCCAGGCAGTAACAACCTGACTCCTTATCCTTCCTTTTCATATAAATAGCTAGGTTTAAAAACAATTTATTTTCAAGTTTGAATATGTTGCATCTTATCAGAGCCAGACTGACTGGCCATAATGATATTTCTGAAATAGCTGTTCCATAGTGAAAATTGGAATGGGCAGAAGTTGGGAAGTTCAGAGGCATGTTGGGCTCCAAGCCCAAAGCTTGCATCATTTCAATTTGGAGTTTCGGTCAGATGTTAACACTATGGGGATGGAGCTTTGATTAGGACTGAGATCCAAATCTGAGCATTTGTGTAGCAGCTGAAGTGTGGTCTGGTGTCCTGGTGTATAGTCCATCTCTCAGAAAGAGGTAGACTTTATGAACAAAGCCTTAGCTGCCAAGATGTCAAAATAATTAACCGATGTTTCTAATGAACTTTTGTCTTCTTTTTATCTGAAAATAAAGATGATAAAAAACATTATCCAAGAAGGGAAGTATCTCCCTCTGTAGTCCGAGAGACTAGTATCAACCTTTTTTTGTTTGCAGAAGGAGGAGAAAAAAAAAACACCCCAAACACCCTGATTATTTATCTGTTAGCGGACAAAGACTGTAAAGAAATCCAAGAAGCATCCCGGCACAAAAGCCTGAACTCTTTGACCTCTCAGGCCTCAGGCCTGGGCAATTGTCCGAGCCTGGCTTTTTCCTGAGAACCGCCCGAGGGCAAAGGCTGAGAAAGACGCACATTGTTCCCCGCCATCCATTAAGCGCCGCGGCTGAAAGGCGACCCGTCTTGCCAGGTTAGAGCAGCGCCGAGAATGCGGCTCGACACTCATTTTCAAGGTAATGTAATAAAGAAAAAAGTGAGTCGTGGCGATCTTAATTCTTTAAAATTTAAAAGCTAATTTTGTGTCTTTTAGTCAATTTCCTATGCAGGAAGGAAGAATTTATTAACTGGCTTCTGATGTTAAATGGAGTGCTAATGGGCAAGTACAACAATTCAACAGGTGCCAAGTAGAAATATAGAGACATTATATCAATATTAATCTCAGAGCCTTGCAAAAGCCTTTGCAGGGGGTTTTGTTAGCCCGTTTGTGGTGGGAACACCCATGCCGTCCCCAAAGTGACAAGAGGGCTGGGGCTCCCTGTTTAAAGCATTCAGATGCTCACAGGCAACTTGGTTTGCAGGGCATTTTGAGGGAAGACCATGAATTTTGTGTTGTTGACTGAGCCGGGATACTTCCAGCACTGAACACCCTGCTGGAAACTTGAACACCCCTAAGAGCAGGCAAAGCAATAGTCAGTCCTGCTAAAAATCTAAGCAACTACCATTTTACATATTAATCTTCTGCCAGTAAACAACTGCTGACTCTAATGCACTTCTGATTTTGACCCGTGTTGAAAATTTTCTATATATAAGCAGCAGCTGAAGAGGAACAGGCCATCTATTCTAAAGACAAGACTTTCAGAGTCACCCCCAATGCAGCAGGTCCCTCATCCAGATAAAAGACTTTAAAATGTGCTGGAATATTTTTCGATGAAGTTTTTTTCATTGTTACAAGCCATCAAATTATTAGTGGTAAAGGACCAATGGGAAAGGGAAAGTATTTTTGTCTAAAATCTCATGCGGGGGGGGACCTCCCCCACCGTGTTTTCAAATGGAAAAGTTCTGCATTTGAGGGCCAAAAGGGTTTTAAAATTTCAAAATGTAAGCTAAGTGTAATTTTAGAAATGACAAAGTCACTATCAAAATAAAATATTATGATGTTTCACAGTACAAATTTTTTGACCAGCTGAACATATTTTTAGTTTGAAAGTGTGTTTTTGCAAACTAGCAACTTTGTCATTCCGTACTAAATCCAAATGTAAAGAATGCCACAGAAATGCCCCTGGAATTGGAAAACTATTTCTCTGTGGCTCTGTTTCTCTTCACTAATACATTAAAAATAGCAAATAGTAGTGATATCTGCCAGCATTGAAATAATAATAAATATATAAGTGGAAAAAGGGAGAATCAGTTAACTAGAAAGCTGTTTCTAGGGGTTCTGACTCTTATGAGATTTACCACCAACCGTCTCAGCTGCCTGGCTCTGTTTTTTAATATTGGATTTTAAGGAGCAGCAATGACATTTGGTAGAAGTGCCACAAATTGCCTACAGGTAACGAATGATGCCACCCCGATATGGCATAAATGTGCAAGGAGCTATCACAGCGTCGGCAGCCCCTTTTCTAAGGAAAGCGTCCCGCGTCGCCGTGCTTTGGCCCGTGGCAACCGCCGAGCCTGCCGGGGCGCGTAGTCAGAGCCTGCTCCGACTCCTGCTCCCAAGCCCATGGTGCCAGGCCTGCGGAGATTTCACCTTCGCTAGCCTTGGGGTCCCTCGGGCCCCGTCGCTGCTCGGCCGCCGAGCTTCGTGCGGGACGATGCTCTCGGCATTGGCAGCAAATGCTTTTCGGCGGGTCTGTCCCTTTTCAGAGGAGCACTGGCAGTCGCAGCCCTCCGCTCAGGCGCCGTCGGAAGGGTGTTGCACAACCAGGCTGCATCATGTTCTTATTCTGTAACGGCCCTTTGCGATCGCCGTCGTAAACAGCATCTTATTAATTTCGGCAGCATGCTGCAGCGGAAAAACATCGTCCCGTAATCCTGCAGAGCAGGGTCCAGAAAAGGAAATAAAAACTGCGCAATGGGAATGGCACAGGCTCTGGAGCTACTCGGCACCAAGGGCTTTTTTTTTTTTAATGTGTGTGTGAAAATACAAACAGGCTTTATCTCACATGAAGGATTAGTCTCCTGTGCTAGTAACAACAGTAACTCCCCCGCCCCAAATCAAATGAAGACTTTTTGGGTTCCGGTGTCGGCTAAGCCTTCCCTCACCCCCTTAACTCTGTAAATCAAAAGTAGCCCTAAAGAGTTCAACTCCGTTTTATATGTGTGAGAATATGCTGAGTGGGACCGGCAGCGCTTCCCACTGTGAGCCCAAAATGGCATTTGAAACAGCCAAGACAATTAACCCCCCCAAACCAGGGAATACCGGTGGGTGGCGGGGGGGGATAGGGGGAGGTTTGGACATGCAGTGCTATTGTTTGGCAAAATTTCGCATGAGAAAAATAATGATGTCAAGTTCTGTAGCTGTTACGTGTATTCAGTAATTTTTTATTCAAATATAAATATTTAAGACATTGAAAAGCTGCTTTCCCCACTCCCTTAAAAATTCCAAACTGTACAACCAGTTCCCATAAATGACTAATCTTATTTTAAATGAAGCTAATTTTTGGCTAGGTCTTGAGAAGAAAAAAATATTGGATCCACAACAAAATCCATATTTTCCCCCTATTCTGTATCTTAAAAATGCATCCAGGCTAACAGCTTGTTTCCAGATGATATTGGATGCTCCTTTTAGTTTCCAAAATAGGGTTTTTTGAATCTGGTGGTGTGGCACACAGGTCAGATGTGGGTTCTAGATTTTTTGCTCCCTCTCCTTTATCAGGTTCAGACTGCGGTGTCTGTGCAAGCTGCTGGAAAAAAAAAGGAGAAAGTTGGTTTGCAAAGTCTGGACCTAGAATTTCCAGCGGGAGGGCACGGTGCCTCGGCGGCTCCGTCCCCCCTACGGCGGGTGGATTTATTGGGTGTCACTATGACACAATGTGTCTATTCGAAACCGAAGAAAGCCCCCTACTTAACCTTCATCTTTTTGTGTGTGCACGTACCAGAAGGCACCACACTGTTGCTGGAAAGCAAATAATTAGTGACATGTTCTATAACACCATTGCTATTTAAAGCTAAATCAGTGGGTTAATGCTTCTCGAAATGTGACATCCATGAGGGAGTCTCGCTCCGGTACTGTTAGTCACTTGGTGGTCTCTGGAGTGACAGAATCAATGCCGTGAGTTTTAAAAGTCTTGGTTGCAACAGGAAACAAGTGGTTATTGGAGAAATTACATGGGGGGGGGGGAATGTGCAGAGAGCCAGATCCTGCGGAGCCTGACTCTTGCTCCCCAAGGGCTCCCGTGGGGGATGCGAGCTGCAGTCATCGTTATGGCAAATGAGTGGGTGGGGGAAGCTTTCCACTGAGGGACGCAAATATTTTGGCACAGCCAAGGGGCTGAGTTGGGGCAGGGGAAGAGGCCAGAGCCTTCCTTAGCGGTGGTAGTTCCCGGGCTGCAAGTCCCAGGGAGGTCAGTCCCAGGACCCGCCGGTCCTCAGCCCTGTGGCTAACCTTAGCCCCGGCCCACGGCTTGGTGCTGCCCTTCTCCTTGCAGGCTCGTGGGGTGAGGAAAGCGAATCCTGCATCGTCACATCCCTGAAGGCAGCGCTGAGGGCTCCCCGGGAATCTGTACCGCGCTGAACGCGCTGGCGGGCTCTAAAGAACGAATCACGCGGATTTATAATTACACGCCAATGATATAGAAAGAGGCTCTGGAGCTGATTTTTCTCAAAGAACTGAAGCAAAGCCATTCTTCATTAGGGCAAATGGCCTGAACAAAACTCTTCACATGGGTGAGAATAAGATCCAAAAGCATTAAGAAAAGAAAAAAAAAAAGAAAGAAGAAATAAAACAGTCAAATCACATTTTACTTCTTCTTACCCAGGAGATTGACACAGTAGCTTTTTTTTCTCCTTCCCATTTTCCATTAAGCTGGTTCTTTAAAACACATCTGAACTTTTCCCATCCTGACGATTCCCACGGACAATTGGCAGAGAATCTAGGACAACTTGCAATACTGGGATTTTTTCCAGGCATGAGTAACTTGTTAAAAAGCCACTATTTCCCTAATACTAACAGTAAACAGAGTTCACATCCACATGAAATCCTCTGTGACCCATCGGGGAAAGTTTTTTGTATATTTATATAGAGAGATATATGAAATCATTTAATTCCTTTATCCATCAAGCACTTGGAACTCAGCATGTCCGTTTATATTTCACTTAAAAAAATAAATATACACATGCATGCCAGGCTAGATTTAAAGGTATCCTTTTCCCCAGTTGACAGCTCCATGCCTGTAGTTTTATAAGGGATAGCTTTAGAAGGAACAGTATTTTTTAAAATTGTTTTTATTGAGATATGTTTTACATCACTTTGATGAACTCTAACACTGTCACACCTGCCGCTTCTACTATTCAGGTGGTAGACAACTGTGCTGAGTAGTTACCTCCTGCATTTCTGAGCATTTAGGAGCTCGTGCTGTTGTTCCAGGTGAACATCCACTGTGCAAATGCATTACATGTGCAATGAATTCAAAATGTCCCAGATAGATCAGATTACTACTTTTTTGGATGTATAAATGTTAGCAGCTATCTAACTCAGCTAAATCTATTCTGGAGTATGAAGGCCAAATGGTGGCAAGCCCACCTTCTGCGCGCAATATCTTATTCCTTGGGGGATGTTACTGAATTCCTGAGGAGTGATGCCCTTGAACTTAGCTGGTGATAGCTAAAGAGAGCATTTAAATTTATGATTGGATCAGCAGGTCTTGCTGATAAGGTTATAGTGTCGTTTTGGCCTGGAACCCTTGACATGGGCTTTAGCTTGGGTCACATGCCAGTTTAAGGCTACTGGGCGCAATATGGTTTGTTAAAGAATGATTTGGGGTGGAAGAGGAACGACCAGTTTTTTTGGCGTGCCCACGCTGCAGCCTGCCACAGAAATGCTCTGCCTGGGTAGCTCAAAAAAGTTGACTGGTCTATAAATAACAAGAAGCCTTGTAAAAGGCAGGGATGAGGGTGTGTGAGAGGGCTGATGAGCTCAGGTTTGCCTATGGTGGATGTGTGGACACATTAGGAGATGCAAGCAAACCAGACTAGACCCAATAGATGCTACCCAGAATGAGTATTATTAACCTTCTTTGCAAAATACTTTGATATCTGTTTTATCTTAATTATAATCATGTAATCCTGAATCATATGGGGAGTGTTAGGTGATGTGCAGACTTTTGCATGTTTCTGATTTTTTCCCATCCAAAAAGAGTATGAAAAGACAAAACTCTGATTTCGTTCCAGAAGGGATTTCCAGAAAACATAGGTATTTGGAAGAATCCATAGAGAACGCCCTGGCTAGGGACTGCATCCATCTTGGAAAGCTTTGTCAATCTCACACTCCCTGCAAGTGAAATTAGGTGCGTTTGCCCAGTATTGAATGCACAGACCCAATCTCAGCTCCTGAATTTGTCCACAAAACATCATTCTCATTAACAAGAGCCATTAACAAACCTCTCTGTTAGGCTAGATTTCCTCAGTGAGTTGTGGTTTCTTTGTTTTTTGGCAAAGTTGATACTTTCCTGGGGAAAATATTGCTGGAAAAAAAGGAATTATTCGGTCAGAAAAGCATTCAGACTTAAACATTCCCAATCGGGCCTCCTATTCGGGAGTGATACAGGTTGGGAGTGCCTGCAAGGTTGAACATTTACAGTGCCACAGACCAAAACTATTCCCAGCCAGCCCACATCCTCCAGCCTTCCTGATCACCCCTGAAACCACCGACCGCAAAGCACGGGATGAAGGTGGAGCTTCCACGGAGCTTGGGGAAAAGAGACCTCCCTAAAATCATCCAGGACCTGGAGATTTCTGCCTCTACCACCTGCAGGGAGGGAAGAGACAATGGTGTGTGTGTGTGTTTAGCTGTAGTCCATGTGTCCTTTCTTCACTTTTCTGTGCGTCAGGTCATTTCCCTTGTCTTGTACAAGGAGAACTCCTCTGGTTTTTGCTTGGTGGAGGCCTTCTCCTTCGTTTGGACTCACAGGATACTTTGGAAAGCTCTGAGGGTCTCGTAACACCCTGCAACCAAGTGCTTTTATGTTTTCCTTTAGAATCTGCATGGTAAAATGAATATGTGCTAGGCGATAAGAAACGATCGTCTTCACTTCTCTGTTTCAGGGGCACCTTTCAGAATTAGTCCCAGAAGCATATGTGCAAAAATATATGAAGGATTGTCCCCCCAGAATTATTCCTACTGTGTACATGTTTAGAAGCAGCAAATTGATTGCTACCTCTACATCCTGAAAAGTAACATTAAATTTATAGTCAGGCTTCTATACAGGAGGAGTCATTAGCGCTCCTTCTGGCGTTGTGCCCGTACCTACTGTCTGATGAGAAACTCTGAAAAACAAGCCCAGATTCTTACTTGGAATGGTGCAATAATATATGAAACCTCCCATGATAATAGCGATCCAGCTGAATAAAGCACAACAAAAACAAACAGAATTTGTTCCATCTCTGAAGGCTTAGAGTGATGTATTTGTTAGTGTTTTATTAGTTCTGGCATAAAGAAAAATATTTTGCATTTAAAATAAGAGTATGATAGTTACAGCAACAGGCTGCGTTTTTGTTGTTTGGATGAAACGTTTCAGTCTTGCTGGGAATAAGCAGATCAGCTTTCCCAGCTCCTCAAGCAGTCAGTGCCAATCTTGTAAACTCTTTCAAATCTTCTTAAAGTACAACTGAGGCCAGAATCAGTTTTTTCTCTGCAGTTACATTGAAATTCTTTTGTTCAAGAGGCCCGGTGTCTTGCTTTCCCCACCTAATGGGTATTTCCCTTGACTCAGGAGTTCAGGAACAAGCCCAAAGAGTCAAAACATTTCACTTAAAAAAAAATTGTGATTGAATCCTCCGAGAAGTTTTGAACCACTCCCTCAAACATTAACGATCTCCTCAAACCTCCACAAGGTCACAATTAAGTGGTGCCTCCATGAGAAGAAACAGGCCACTGTTCTTTGGGAGCTGATGCTATTTCATTCTCATGGAGCTCAAATCATTTTAAAGGATGAGAAAGTTAGTGTAATGTTTTTCTCTTTATTTGTGGTGCCTTGAATTATTTTTTATGCAGTTATTTGTACACATTTTGGCACTTCCTGTTTGGAAGCAGAGATGGAAGCTGAAATACCATGAGAAAACCTCTTATCCTGATGGTAATTTAGATCTGGCTAAAAGGAGGATGCACTTAAAATCCTCACAGAGCTCCTATTTTTATCCAAGTTGTCCCGTGATTTACAGAGAAAGATTTATTCTGATTTGTGGGCTAGATACTTTCTGATTTACAGACCACACAAATATTGAAAATTTGGCTCCTAACTGGACTTTGAGATTTGGAGCTTCACTAGATAATATCTAACACCTAAAATGTCAGCATGAGATTAAAAGACTTTTTTTACCAGACAGATTTTAGGGTGGTCTAATCTGAAAGTGAATCTTGTTTTAATTTGTACAAATGCTATTACCTCTATGTCCCACCAACCTATTTGTGATTTGTATCCTATATGCTGCAGATGCTGTCAAAAATGCTATTTTTTAAAATGATTTCTTATGTCATGGACCAAACCCATTTTTATTTGGCTCAGGGCAAAGGAAAGAATACAACATTGCCATCAACAGATGCACCACCAAACAACCCAGTTCTGTCTAACTTGGTTCTTGGCATCTGTGTGCTATTTCTGTCAAACTCAATCAAACTGAGTGTTAATTTTTGAAGCAAAACCCCTATGATCATTTTACTTCTGATGTAAGCCAGATCTAACCTCAAGACCATCAAAGGCCAGAAGTCAATGACCCAATTTTGCATGCCATGCAACACCCTATCAGTAGCCACTGCTTTCCCCGTGCCTCATTCCAGCTCGTGCAGATTACTCATTCTTTGTGAAAGTTGTTACAGATACCAAATACAATATTTATACAAAATACAGCCTGGTTGCAACTTTAAGTAACTTCAGATATAGCACAGTGTGGCAAATAGATCCCAGAGCATATGTCAGGTAAGTATAAAACCTCCTGTCCAGACAGGAATCTAATTTTAGCAAATCTAACTTTCTGTGCTTTCACAAAGCCCTAGTCCAGCTACAATTGAATGCTGAGAGTCCCACATGAAAAGCTTTAGTAAGAAATTTGTGCTAGGCTAATGCAATTATGGAGCTTTCTCTAATTGCTCACTCACTTGGAATATAAAATGGAATAATCTGAGTATTTCAGGGCCTTTCTACTCCGATTATACTTTAGACTCTAGTAGGACCAGATTTTGACCTAGATTTCTGCATTCACCTAAACTGAACTCTAGCTGTGATGGTTCATCAGCCTTGTTCTTCTTTGATTTCTTTTTCCTTTTTTGCTCCTGAAGCAAGGAATGCAAAATCTTTCCAGTGCAAGCTTAGCGTGTGTTTTGCAAACTAGTAAATAGAAAGCCAGGTCCATCAGAGAATTTAGACAAACTGGAAAAGAGCCATGCTTAATAAAAAAAGGGGAGGGGAAAGGGTAGAGTGGCTTCATACATTGGTGGTATGTACCTGTCTTTTGATCAGCAAGAACACTGTGTAATGGGTTGGGAGAATGTCTTCTCTCTGGAAATACACTTATTCAGAGTTGGTGGCAGCCTGAAACCTCTGCATGTTTGTTCTCCTGATTGCACAATCTCTTCTGCTTTTGCAGACTTCGTTTTCCCCCATGCATAGAATGACTTTGGGGAAACTGTCTGAAGGGAGCATCAGCATTTGTTCACGTTTCATCCTTTGTAGGACAGCAGGTGGTTCACAGCTAACTGTGAACCTCATCTTGAGCCTAAAAGACGTGGAGAAGATGCAGCAAGAGAAAAAAAAAAAACAAAACAGTTTAATAGACATAGTCATGTGCAGGATTAAGATAACTAAATACAATGGGAGAGCTACTGAAGTATCAGCTGATCTGTGAGACAGTCCTTGGCTGAATTCAGTTCAAGTTGGTTAAAGAATGGCATGTTAACAGAATTTCATATTGAAAATCTCTCCAAGGTGCAGATCCCATTTAAAGCACTGAAGGAACCCTACTACCTTATTAGTGCATAAACTATTTAGCAGAGCTGAATGGAAAAATCAGACTAGGAAATAACTAATCTGTCCATATTTTGGTTCTTTGCCCATTCCCATTTTCTGACAAAATTTTATTTAAGCAACATATTTCTGATAGGTTTACTGGAATACTGATCCAGACATTGCCAGTCCCCCTGCATAATTTCCTTTTGTGGTTTTTGTGTAGTGCCAATCCATATAAATAGAAGACACTTGATTCAGCTTGCTTGCACACTGAGCCTTCAGTATGTAAAAAGTTAAACGTAGTGAGGCTGTGACGGTGGTTTTTGGTCTCTGAACTCAAGTCCAAATGCACAAATCTATTTTTAGAATATCACATTCCCTTTCAATTTTTTCTTTTTAAACCATAACCTTCATGAAAAGGCTACAAGGTATATTACAGCCACACAGGGCCGAGAAAAAGATCGTGTTAGCAGTGAAACAATAATCCTGCTGCCAAATGTACAAATATTCGCTAATAACTGCCGCCGTCCTGCAGGCCCGGAGGAGTACTTCATCTTATTCTCCTGGCCTGGTTTTTGACGGAAGAGGGCTTCCCTTAAATCCACCCGCAGCTCAGCTGTTCACAGCTCTGCTTCATCTTGGCCGCCTCGGCAGGGCTCAGCGTCGCGTGGTCTGGGCAGGTTCCCGCAGCCGAGCGGTCAGTGCCGTGCGGGACCCGCTGCCGGTGCTGCTCGCGGTCGCACCGAGTGGGTGCACCAAGGGGAAAAGCAAAAGACAGGCAGGCTCCCGCGCTGGCTTTTCCTGAGGTTGGGCTCGCGATGGCTCTTTGTAGGCAGCAGAAGAAACGACGTGTACGCTCGCCTATATGTGCAAGCGCCAGATGTTCCCCAGGTGAACCGGCCTGCCTCGGGAGACCACCATAAACTGTTCTGTGGAGACCTGAAGGGAACGTCTATGAAATTAATTGACGCTTTCATAAAAAAGGCATTTAATGTAAAACTGATAAAACCATTAAATGCATATTACGATGACTGCTGTTGCTTTATTCAGGCAAAAGATTTATTCGGGGCTCAGTTTGCTATTGCCTATGCAGTTATCAGTGAATAATGATCTGGTGGCTTCATGCCCGAATTCCAGGTAGATAATAAAAACAAAACAAAAGGATTAATGTATTTTATCTATTTCCCTTCCATTTCTATGTGTGTGACTCCCCGCAGAGCTCCAGGAAAGCAAATAAGAGCAGAGGAATTGGTCTGATAGTGTAGCTCCTGTGTGGCTGCGTATGCAATGTGCTGGTGCTTGTAAAGCTGTGGTTGTTATATAGCTGCAAGTGCAAAGAACTTGTGCGAACATGCCAAGTCCGTCAGGACGATCTCAAAGCACATGTCTGCCAAGGTGCACTCCCCCTAGAAGAGCCCATGAGTCCTAAAATCAAGTCTCCAGCTGAAACCCATAAAAACTGTATTCTTTGGATATGTGCATGTGAGAAAACACTTATGTGCACACTAATGCTGAAGCTTCTGCTTACAGTGAACAGGGTGCCACTAATCACTTTGAAGGCAAAGAAAGTTGTGTTACTGATTTCATCAGGAGCAGGACTGCACCCCACAATGCTTTGCTTTTCCTTCTGGCTCCCCAGTGTCCAGCTCCACACAAAGACTTGTGCTATCTGTGTGGCTAAACTCTCAAATTGTGCTCTTATTTTATCCACAAGTCAAGGGAGCAGCTGGGAGACATTGTGTTGTTTTTTTTTTTTTCCTTTTTTTTTTCTTTGTTTGCTGCCCCATCCCTGACTTGGAGGGTCAAATCCATGGCAAGTTCATTTCTGGGCCAACTCTGCCAAATTATATGATGTGAATTAATGTCTACTAGAGCTTAGAACAGCAAACTCTGATTTAAACTCTTAGGTTGAACTTGTCTACAATTGTTGAGGTGAAAGGCCAGTTCATACCCATTAATTAACCTAATCCATCTCAATCTACTTTATTTTATACCTTTTAGGGTTTGTGACTCTAAGAAATATATTTAGATAAAGCAATGCTGTTAAAATCCAGGAACATTGCTAAAGAGACTCACCACCCACCATTGGTTTATACTAGAGATCACTTCAACCATTTTTTAAATGCTAAGAACTAATTTAATCACATATTTGTTAGTGAGTCCCAACACACAGAGCAGTTTTCTATCCAACTGATTCAAATAAGCATTCCATTAATGTCAGGGTTATTTTTGATTCTGACTTTTACTGTGTTTGTAGTAATTTCATTAATAGGCACGCATTATTGCTAAACTCCCCCTGCTTTTTCCTTCCACCTCCTCCCTTATTGTGGCTGTAGCACTAAAACACATGAAAATGAGGGAGTGCAATTACATTGTGAAATCTGAACCTAAACACGACCTCTAACTACAGCTCTTAGGGGCCGGTGTGTATGTAGCAGCAGGCACAAAATATTCGGAAAGATTAGCAAGGTTCAAGCTTTATCTAAAAGCATATGGGAATTTCTTAAGAGGATCTAATCTAAAAATAGGATTAAGACATATTACCAGATGTCTATCCCCTAAATATTCATTTTTAAACTGAAGATATTTAATGACTGCGTAATATTTAATAAGTTATTAGTTGACCGTAGAGGCTTCTGAAATTGAAATTCCTTGGAAATGTCTATCACGATAATAATTAATAAAGATTTTAAAACAGCATCTTCATCGGAATGGTTTTTCTGCCATATTATAGAATCCCATTTTATAAAAGAAAGGTCTGTTTTAGGTTTTTGGTTTTTTTTTTAAAATAATATACAGAGAATAGAAAATTGTGTGCGCTATAACACTGAGATATCTAAAGCTAAGTAGAAATGAACAGAAAGCAATCACAAATGGTTTGAGGTTTTATTTGTAGGAATGAGATAAGTGTCTAAATATTTATCCATTTTTATCTGAATGTTTTTATCCTGGAAAACAGTCCAGAACTACAGAGCAGCATGTGATGTTTAGGCAAGATGCATTTAGCATATTTTTTGTGGCTGTGCCTTGCATGTGGCCCCTATGTTATAGGATACAGTCAGACAGCTCATTTAAAGTACAGCAGATCTTATTGATCTCAGCATCTATGAAAACCTGGAACACATCTGAAAGAAAGCATTTCTCAAATATTTAACTTTTATACGGTCATATAAATGAAGACGAGCTGCAATAATACTAGTAGAGGATTTCCAGTATGGTCAGAAATGTGGGCGCATGCAGATAAGCTGTGATCCAGTTTCAGATTTGGATTTCTATCCCAAATTTTTCTAGAACATATCCACATTTGGGTTAAGTTTTTGTCTGTTAAAAATCATGATAAATCTGAGGGTTAAGATTGAGGTGGATATTAAGAGGTTAAGATCTGAAATTAATAAAGGTTGGGGCCCAGAAGGAAGTTACCTGCTCAAAGTCACAAGGCAGGCCAAAGTCAGAGTTTTGCTGAGATATTCAATCATTAACTGTCCTATAGAGAAGATGCCTTAAGTCAAGGATACCGCCAGAGTATGTTTCTTGTGATATTTGGAGACTCACAGATGAGAGGAATATCTGAAGGATATAATCACAGAGGTTTTTATTGGATTTCCTCCCCCATTCCCTGTTCTAATGAAAGTTTTTGATAAGTTCGAGGTATCTATAATTCAAAAAACAAATATTTTAACTGCTTTTATAATTCTTAGAGTTCTTTCTGAAACTGAAAGCTAAATATAATGTCAGCCACATAAAATAGAGTTACACCACTTCCCTGATGGGGAAATTTGATGCCCTTCAGCAGGAAAAGAAATCTGCTGCAAGACAGAGAGGAAAGGGTGTCCTGCCAGGGTGACAGAAGCAAAAATGTTGGATTCATGGAAATCTGTGAAACTCCTATTCATTTCCAGGGTTTCATCCACTGCTGTAGCTAAAGACAAGCTCTGGAAGATGTGAAAGGAGAAAAGCGATGGGAAACTAAAGGAGTTGTGGCAGCCTTGTAGTAGCACTTGGAAATAGTGCTGCCTTCTTCCTCCCTTTCAGACCTGCTCAAGGCTGGCACATAAAAACCTGAGACACAGCTATGCCTAGGGGGAAAATATAGCTGACGTGTTTTACGGTTGTTGTTTTGAGTCACTGATAAAGCCAAGCCCTAGGGAATAGTTTATTTGAAGCATGTGCGTGCTCTGTTCTGAGCAGGATGGGAATTATCAGTTTATAAGCCAATCAGATAATCACGGTGGAGAATGACTGGCAAGGGTGATGTTGATATTTTGGCTGAGGGATGAAGAGGACCGTTTCTTCTTCCTCTTCATGTACCTAAAGACTTGGCTCCCAGCAAACTCGGGAATCCAGTACACATCCAGGTTTTTATAGTGTTTTATTTTATTTTTTGTCCAGCCAGAATAATTAGTTAAAGGAAAGAAAATACAGTGGAAGCAAACATTCTTGGAGAGATCTTTCCATTCATTTTTTTTTCCTTCATCATTTGCCAAGCCCAGGCAGAATGCTCCACACTTGGCTTCTCAAGCAGGAAGAGAAATAAAAAGATAAGGGGGACAAAAAATGCTCTGTGGGGAAGACACAGCCCCTCATGCCTAAATTATTTTGCTTTCATTGATGAGAGGTGAAAGACGTCAGCCTGGACTGAATGCAGCTACTGCGTGTACTCTATCGGGCTCAGTGCCCCAATAATCAACAGTACTACCCCACAATTAGTTAGCTAATAACAAAAATGAATGCCAATCCAGCAATCAAAGTGCTAGGCTGAACTTGATAGGTGTGGGTTCAAATCCTTGTTCTACAAAAGATATTGCACCAAAAAGTGATCTGCTTAAGACCACAAAGGTACTTATGATTCCACGTTTCCATTGAAATTACAAATAGGAAAATATTTAGGGATAGAACATATATGCCTAATTTTCAGTGTGGATCTGGCTTCTTAGTCTCCAGTTACTTGTCTGAGTGCAAATAGCCCTTTCAGTACCAAAGAAGTGCTTTGAAGAAAAATAAATTAAAGATTACCCAAGTATTACAGTAACAGAGAGAGAAGTTTAGCATTTCTGAGTGCTGGGTCACATATTAGAAAGACTGACTTATGCTCCCATGACCCAAACACTCATACATATGTACATTTATGAAATATGTAACAGATTATATTTCTAGGCTACCCTAGTCAAGGAGGTGCAATGTGGCCATTTGTATAGTAATTGAACTTTTATAGTTAACCTGGAGAGGTGGAGAAGTTTATAAAGCATGTAATGCAAGCTGCAGGGCAGAAAGGCAGCTGCAATGACTATAGCAATATCACATGCATGGCAAAAATTTGGGAAAGAAGAAATGCGATAAAATCCTCCCATTCCTCAGAAACCTAAAATACCTGAGTTTTCCGTGAGACATCTTTCTGAGGTAGGAAATTCTCCTTTGAGACCACAGCAAACCTCCAAGCACAGGCAGGTCCTCAAGTTTGTAGACTTCAAGCAAAGCATGGGGAGACTTTCTACATAGTAGATATCTGCATGTAGACTGGTTATCAGCCACATCCTCTCCTCTCCTTGAAAAGTTTCAGTCACTCATCTTTGTGAGCTCCCCACTAAACACAGCTCTGTGACAGAAATGGTTTCATTTGCGGTTCTGCAGCCTTTGATTGCTAATAAATTAGGGCCTTTGCATTAGACATTATACTCAGATGGGGCAAACTGGGAAGGATGGGCGAATTTTAACTGAGTCATTATTTTATGAAACAACCCCCTTCTCCGAGCTTAATATCTTTGTGTACATATGTCTGCTGCTATGCACACTTGGAGGGTGACTATGATCAAAGCTACCACTTCTTGGACAGTATCTTCACACTGATGCAATTTTGCCATGGCTAATATGATATTCTGGTATGGGAAATAAAAACACAGAATAAAAAGTTTTATTTGCTTTCCGGATTCCATACAATTTTGCCTTACACATTCTTTACTCTGGCCCTCTTTTTTCCATGAGTTGCCAAATTAAAGTTTTGTACTGGACCATTAAAGAAAAAGTGAAAACAAAACTTTTATTGACGTGAACACTTTTTTTTTCTCTCTCTCGGCCTCAGCTAAAGTGACCTGAGGCTAAATAGGCTCTCAAAGAAAGCTTTCTTGCCAAAGAAATGTCATTGCTGTTAAACAGTACTAATGAATGCATAGATTTAGAACCTTATTTACATTGAAATTTGTTTTGTAAGCCAACTTAGGTCTGAAAATTGGGACAAACTGTTTCCTCAATAATTTAATAACTCCAAAGACCTCGTCCATTTGGAAAAGGCAGAGTCTCACCGTCCACTTACAAATGCAAAGTCACGTTTCCCAAAATTGAATAAAATGCTAATAATACAGCAGTTCCACATATCAGCAAGTAAAGTGGCTTTTAGCTCTGTGTTCAGCTGGAGACAGAGTGAATAACAACAGTCAGCTTACTCTGTCCTAAGCAAAATGGTTTTATTCCATCAATTGCCTGTGTTTCAAGTGTTCTGAAGGGTTCACATTTATTTTTGTAACCTCCCTGAATTTGGCACCCCTTGCCAGTAGTGTTGGAACTTTCAAATCAGGAGCTATTAATTGAAACAGGCCAATTAACTTGCTTGGGTCACATTCCCAATTTGAACTGCTTTTAATGGGGAGCCATACCACCCATTTTGTGGCAAACAAAAATCCATAAAGAAAAAACAAGGTCATTCACTTCAGTGAGTGCTTTCCTGGGGAAAACATGTATCAACTAGATACCCAAATATGGGACTTGGACAAAAAAATAACATGTCCATCAATCAGACACCTCACTGAAAGACATTATCTCTGCTTTGTGGAAGCCATAAGATTTATTCCTATATCTTATGGATCAGTATTTCTGCAAAATCTGGTTTTGGTCTTCTGAGTGACATAACCTTGGTGGAGATGCTTGAATCTTTGTCCAGACAGAAACTTCTCTAGAGCATGGCGAGCATGGAGGCTAGATTTATAATCTGGGTCCATCTGGAAATACAGAGTAGTTTGATGCTCTGTCCCTAGGGAAGGAACTGAGTTTTCTACGATAAGGACCACAGTTACCATCTAATGCATAATCTGAAGGTTGCATTGGTCTGGGATTTTATTCTCAGTTTGAAGCTGAGTACTCTACTGAATATATTATGAAATGTACAGGACCCCATGAAACTTAAAGCTGCCTACGCATACCCTATATTCCACTGTCATGGGGCAGATATAAGAACTCCCCACCACAGATAATTTGTTAGGCCAGGCTTTGATGTTGCAGCATGGACACTCACCCATCATTCTGGGGCTTGTGCCTTTTCCACTAGACTACACTTATTATGCTGAATTGCAATCCCCAAATTTGTCAGACTAAGAGCCCCCAAACAAATCTACCTTTCTTCACTACAAACTATTAGGAAATACATTTTTGAAGCTGAGCCTCTATCAGAATATGATATTACATGACACTGTAACCTTTTTCCCTCCAGAAAACCACCCTTTATGAATAAAACATAGGTGACCTTTAAAAACTTAGCAGTTGTACTAGGTGATTGCATATTAACAAGCTTTTTGAGGAACTAGGACAGGCACTGTACGTTTCAGTTAAGGACAGATAATAGAACTATTCAAATAATTTATTATTTTATACAATATAGGGAAATGTAAGAAAACTACCTCAACAAGAGTCTGCTTAAATTTTTGTAAGTATAATTTTATATGACTCCCCCCATTCATCTAAATTATACAGTCACTGCTAAATGAAAGACTTTCTTTGAAAGGACAACCCTGATTCTCCTTTGCTTGAAGTTTATGAACAGCTTTGGTTTGAGGCCGCTTGATCGGACAAGTTGCAGTGACTATCAGGCATTTTTATAGGCAATCAAAGGATGTTTAAGGTTTTCTGCCTTCCTTTGCCAAGATAAAGGGTGTGGAGCCAAGGCCTGAACTGATTTAAATCAGTAGAAATGCAGGGAAATCAAGGCATATACAGCAGTATATGTACCTAAAGATGACTGAGCCCTTTGGCCGGCTTTATCTATCTGAGAAAGGCTCTTGACTCTATTTGATCATCTCTACCGAAGCCAAGTGAAGAAAAGAGGGAGTAGGTTCACACCAAAAAGAATGTTTCTACCAAAGGGATCGCTTTGGAAATTCATGCCATTTATAAGTCTGGATGCTTACACTGAATCTCATCTTCTTTTATAGGTCTTCCATCATTACAGCTGCTGTCAGTAGTTCTAGAGTCTAGTTATCTATGATGGAAATTCAGGATGCTCTTCTGATGTCCTTCAGCTCTTGATTGGTCCATCATGTTGGCTTGTCTACTTAACTATGCACTCAATACATGGAGACCTGATAGATGAAAAAGTAAATTGCTCAGCATTTTGTCTCAGGATATTTTTTCCTACCTAAAGAACAATCCTGTTGCATGTGAGCACAATTCCTTCTTCTACTGAAGGACATAATAATGGTCATATACTGCATATCATGGAGGCAGTTTAATTCCACAGTTTAATAATGATGAAATAGTTGTAGTTATGAAGCAGCTTAGCCATTACAGAAATCCAAATGATTATTTTAAAGCAAAATACTCTTTGAGTCACTCCTGAATTAATCAGAGGGAATCTTTAGAAGCTACATTTGAATGAAAATGATGATAAACCATGCTGCTTGTTTTCTTTGCACCATCTCAAGTATAATTGCCTCAAGGTGGCTAGGTGATACTTCAACCTTTTGCTACATAAGCTGCTTCCTCCGAGCATTAGAACTAAACCCAGGCACAGAAAAGAAAAAAAATCACTGACATTCGTCATTTTAGCATTCAGGCTCCTCGGGTTGACTGAAGAGTTCCCAAGTGGGAGTCTCGGGGGTGTTGAGTGTGTGTAACTTTCCCTACTGTAGGCAGAGCACACAGTGGTTTATCCTTCAAGCCAGCGGGAGGAGGGAAAGGGAAAAATGTTCCACAAGGCCAACCTGATAGGTTTTCTCCAATGTGTCATTACTGTGTTTCAGAGCATCTGTGTTGGTGCCATACGAACTGGATGGGAACACAAAGTAATCAATTTCAGTTGAGAGCACTAATTTATCACCTTGCCATCTTTTATTGCAAGGTAGAGAATCTCTCTGTTTCTCTTCTACTTTCTAAATGCAAAATCAGGACAATAAAGAGCAATCTCCCCCTGCCCCCCTTCCTCCAGCTCTTCCCTCTCCCTAATTGTTTATAAGACCTTCTAATTAAAATAAATGCACTGAGAAGCAGAAACGTGCATGATCATCCTCCATCATTCTGTGTTAAAGGGCAAGAGCCACACCAGTTCCCACTGGAAAGTGCATAGGCAGAGTCCGTATTTTAGCCACTTCTGTATTACTGAGAACCTCTTCCTTATGCACACTCAGCTATTCACCAAATCATGCCAGCTATAGAAAACACGTATCCTTTAACCCTCTCCTATGAAAAAAATAGTGTTTCATTGTCCTTGGCATAAATGCGCTCCGTCAAGTTTAGCAAAACCAAATGTCAGTATGATGGACCCAGCCTTTAAGTGTCAGAAACAGACAGTACTTTGCAAACTCACACCCAAGAGGCAACCTGAGAGAGGGCATGAAAGAAGGGCAGAACCTCCCTTAAGGGTATATCTACATGGTCTTTTGTGGGCAGATGTGAGCTGACTCTGTACGACTCAAGATGACTTGAAGTTGTTTAGCTGCAAAACCACCGAGCCAATCCTGAATATGTGGCCAGCCACATGTACTTGGCTTCTAGTTTGTAGCTGCTCAAACTATGGGCCAAGCGAGCCCTATCTAATGCAAAGGACTTGGTAAGGTTTGGTTTTAACCCTTGTCTTGTACAGCCTTCTTGACGCCCATAAGCACACAGCACAGTACAGAAGGAAGAAACACAAACTCCATGTTTTTTTTTTTTTTTGGCGTTTTTTTCAAACCTGACCTTCCCAAATCACCACCTCTTCCTACCATAGCTTTCAAATCATCATTGGAGCATTCCCAAGAGTTTTTCTGGCTTTCAGTGATATGGGGCTGTCTAGTCAAAGCCAAGCATATTTTGAGCCCCCACACGTACAGATGAATAGACGATGCTCTTTCTGAACCCTTAAGCATATATCTCCTAACTGCAGATGCTAAAGGGCAACCTGGACAGAGTCAAACGCCTCCTATTCAAGGTACTAAGTCTGGCTTTTGCTTGGTGTTCATGTTGTCTTGAAACACTATTTACTGGAAACACTATTAGCTTACTAGTTCTCTTTGCACTTTTTCCTTGTTTCATTTGCTGTCCTTTCAGTCTGAAGACCTTTACTGTAAATGCTAAAGTCTTTCATCATCATTTTCCTTAAAGAAAAAAAACCAGTTTATGCACATACATGTATTTGCATATATGTTCTTGGAACCTGGCATTCTTCTGCCATTCCTAATATATCTTTCTAGGCCCCAATTTTCTAACCAAAGCACATTACAGATCTGATGCTTTCCACAGCCTAGTAGCACATCAATAAACTAAAGATTATTGTGCTTTGTCAGGTTTTATTTTGTAACATTATGGGAAATTCTCTGCTGCTTTGGATGAGTGCATAAACTCTTATTGCTTGACAATTAACAGAGCTAGTAATAGAAAATGCAATGTAATTTACCTTAGTACAAGGGATTTTGGTTAACAAAAATTAAACTATTGAACTCTCCTCTCCTAGGAGAAGGACATTGTCTCATTATGTGTGCAATTTTTTTTTTTTTTTTTTTTTTTGTGGTTAAATAAATAGAAAAGCCCATACTCAACAGCAAGTGGGTGCTGGGCCTTGGGTGGATTTATTATGAAGGCTATATGGAATTCTTCTAATGTGCTTGCTTTGGAATTGGACAAAATAATCTCTTTGCAAAATAAGCATGCTGTAGCCTTTTCTGTGATACAGAGAGAGTTCACCCAAATAAATAATGTTGAAGGGAGAGTTCCTTTATATGCTGTGTAATTTCAGTGTGCTGGAGAGTTCTTCTTGCCTGTGTTGCTGAATTAGGAAGGTCAGTGCTCAACTCTCCCCCTCAGCAGCATGCATACATAAATGTGAGGGGCTGCCACGTTATTCTGAGGACCAGACTTTGCAGGTTAAGCTGACCTCCAAAGAGAAGGCATCTGCACTTTTGAGCTCTCTGGTCTATGAAGGCCATTCTTCCTTCTCCTTTTCTTTTTTCTTCTCCTTTTCTTTTTCCAGATAAGAGAAAAGAAACTGGGCAAAGATACCTATTCCTTTAAATCTAAGGACAATAAATTTAAACTTGAATTTTCCCCAGCCAACTCAGAATTTAAACCTGGTCAAAGAGAATCATTATATAAATGAAACCAGGAGGCAGGTGAGACTGAGGAGTGTCTAAATGCCATTTCTTCACCAAGGATGTGTAGCAAAGCATTCTGTAAAAGTTGGGGGGGGGGGGGCCTTGGCATTGAGGGTTCAAGGCACAGCCTCAGCCTCCACGTTGTCTGTTGTGAACCTGAACGGATTCAGGGCAACTTTTTCTATGCAGACTGTGGGGATAGTAAGTTTTTTCATGGTATTTTTCTGAGCATATATAAGGAAGAGCTTTCCTGAGAAGATACACTTCAGCACTGCATATTTTATCTCTCTTCCTTGAATAAAAGTTAAGTTTTATCTTTTAAAAGACACACTTTGACCCATTGCTATTTTTAGGCTGAAGAAATGATCTAATCAAATTTAAAGACATAATAATTAATTTTTTTAATGACCTCCTCCTTTTGTATAGTTTCTTTATACGAGGACTCATATCTGAGTCTCAGATGAGTGAGGGAGGAAAGGTTAGTCTTTCTCTGCCTACCTGTCTGCCCAGCCACCATTGATGGCTTCCTGCTAGAGCACGGATCTTGGAGCTCAGAGTCAATATTTCCTCACCAGTAACAAATCAAAGTTTCACTCAAATAAGAGAGTGAAATTTGGTCTTTAAAAAATTGAGGGGAGGGTTACTTAGTTAAGATATTACACGGATATTTCCTACCATGTTTCTGTGGGTTTTATACTCCCGACTTTGGAGGCAGCTGAGATAATCCCAGACTAAGGTAACAGTATTGCTCTTTCCTGGGGCCACAAGTGTGCACATGGTTGAAAAAGTCAGAAAGGTTTCAACAATGGAACAGCCCAGCTGAACATGGCCTTTTCTGGGGAGCTGGGTGTATTTGAACAGTGGGCTTTGTAAGCAAGGCAATAATAGCCTCACATGGACAGATAATGATGGATGTTATGGAATTGTGAATTGGGGTTTAAAATTGTGCCCTCCTGCCCTCCAACCTCCTTACACATACAAACAAAACAAAGCGGAGTTTGAGGTGGAAGCATTGGACTGGATTGGCTGAAAAGCCTTCCTGTTACTGGAGGCGGTAAGCCTGTATCAGATACGTTGAAATCGCCTACTTGACCCTTGCCTAACCTTCAATCCAGAACGCACAAAGTAGGACAGAGCTAATCCCAGCAAGTAGGTTTAAGCAAACAGACTAACAATTTACTACCACTCAGAGACTGTCGCCTTCCAAACTTTCTGCTCACACGTGATTTCGAAAACAAGAGCCATTTAAAGCAGAGATGCATTACAAGGAGAATATGAAGCTCCACTTGAAATCCAGTGAAAGTCTCCTCTTTCTTAACCTGCAGTGAACAAAACACCCGTTGCTTTATTGGTACGGATCAGAGAACGTACATGGTGCATGGCTTTTCCAGGGTGCAATATTGTGATTCTGTAGCAGGTTTGCCTGCTCTCCCCGTTTACCTGGGAGACCTAGGCTCTCCCACCAAGCCATTTGTCATGATGTGTAGCATTCTCAGTAGTGTAAATAAAAGCAAATAACTACATAAATTAGTGGTGGATTATTGCTAGTTTTGAAGATTTTCTTTTTAAAGAAGTGATTATGGAGGAGCTGTTTTAGGCTGGAAACCTCTAGACCCTTCCTACCTCACCTTGGAGCACAGAAGAAAGAAAAATGAGAAGTCAGAATTTTTCCAAATCTAGCCTGCCAGTTTGGAAAGTTTGTTCATGCTTTTGTCAAGGCCAGACTGCATCAACTCTAGCTAGCTTCATCTGTCCCTGACTTTCCAAGTAGACCTCAAAATTTAAATTGGCTTATAACATGGGAAAGATACTGTACAAATTGGGCAGAATGCAGGATGATACTCATTATGGAATAGACTCTTGACTCTCAAATATTTTTGCATATCATGTAGATTCAAATGTAGATTCAGATCATGATAATGCTTTTTCTAATGGGCTTTTTTTTTTTTTTTGAGTTCAGCAGAACAACCTGTGAGATTACCTTTTCGCACCCCTGAACATTTCTGAGCATTTTTAGGTGGCTCTGCATAGAAATTGTAACCTTGTGACTCAGTTCAACTACCAAAGCCAAACTCCTCTCCCATTTTAGGGGAGTTCCAATCTGATTCCATAGCAGGACATTGTGCCTTGGATTCATTTCTGATGTTTTTGAGATCCACTCAGATACTGTGATGATAGGGACCATGTACAATATAGGATAGACATTAGCATGGAGAAATTATGATGCCAGGGTTTTTGAAGAGGCGATTATCAGTTATGCTGCAAATATGAAGTTCCTTGTACATTTTCTTCCTTGAGATTCCTCTTTATAAATTTGCCTTACCAGAATGAACTAGAACTTTGTTAGAAGGTTCATCAAGGCCAGAAACAATTCTGGCTAAGTAATAAACTGCATCCAAAGGCAAAAGAAGTGCAAAACCAGCAGGCGCTGCCATAAATTACTGGCAAAAAACAAATTGTAGTTATGCAACTCTTTGTTTGCCTCTTTTTTATAGTTCGTTCCAGCTTGAGACTCTCTTTTTAAAGAGAGCACTAGTGAAATACCGCCAGCCTGAAGCAGAAACGAGGAGCTTGTGAATGTTTCCCACTGAAATATACAGTGAGATCATTAAAAATACAGTCAATTTTTTTAATAGTAAAATCATTTTAAGTTTGCCTATATGGTGCACATAAATTGGGAAGCCTGAATTATTGAGTGTTATTAAGCCTGATGCCTTGAAGCCTGCACTGTTATTCCCTCTGCACTTTCAGAGGCAATGCTCAGCTGCCCATGGTCCCCAGGAAGACACTTTTCCTCTCAAATGTGTGTGCTGAAGCCACCGTGCCCCTTTCTGAATCCCTCATCCTTTTCTCAGTCCTTCCCTGAGCTTTCTCGGCTAATGGAACTGAATTCCTGGCATTCAGAGGCATGGGGTCATGGTATGAAGAAAAGAGGATCCCAGAAAAAAAGAGGGGGAATAAAAGCAAGCCTGCAAGTTAAGGAGTCGAGTGTGGAGAGCCTGAGAGTGTGGATCTCCTCTTATCTGATTCCTTCTCCCACTCTACTTCATGCTGAATCTGCTGTCTTATCTGTTTCTCATTTTCGGTATGTGATTTTGTTGGCACTAACAGGGATTTTTTTTCCTCCTCTCGTTCTGGAACACATGCCAAAGAGTGCACAGAAAGCTCATATGACAATCTTTTAATGGTATATGTGAAAGCATGAGGATTTTAAAAGGAAGAAGGAACATAATTGCAATTAAAATCACATGCTCCATCCTGTAAATAGACTTTCACTGAAAGAGTCACATCTCAGGCACATGCTGCAACAGTTCCTGCACATGGCTCTAGCTGTCAGGAAACTACTTTCTGGTAAAATATTTACACTTCCTCAAATTATATAGAGAGGGCACCTTTCTCTGAAGCAAGGCACGGGAGACAACTCAATGGACTCTAATTCCTTTCTACGATTTAAGCTCTTTAGAGTAAATGAAAGCCAAAACAATGCTAACGTTTCAGTTGCCGGATTAGTTTAGTAGCATCGCGTTTCTGAATTGTGATGCAGTCCGTCATGCTCAAACACGCACCGAGATCTGCCCACATGCATGGTCGCACCCCCTTTTTTCTTTCCCTATCCTGCTGATTCTGGAACAAATCTATGGCTGGGGATTGGACCTGGCATGCAGACCCAAATAGCTTTTGCAGCACAGCTATTTTTAGTGGAAGCATTAGGTTAGAGCTGTTGTAATCGGGTGGTTAGAAGCAGCACTGGTCCCATGGCCTGGCGCGGCTGAGAAATTTCCACTCATCGCTTCTGTTCGGGGAATGACAAACCTCACCCTGCCGGTGCTCGCCAGTCTGCAACTGACATTTATTTCCTTAAAAATGAGAGTTCCTCCTTCGTTTAGCGCTTACAGGCGTTTGTTACCACTCCAGACAACCGGGCAGAAAGCATGAGTTTGTGATGGCAGGGCTGTTCGCTACACGAGACCTGCCCGAACACATGGGCTTGCTTGGCTCGGCTTTCTCACAGTGAATGAGTTGCTTTGAGTTTGTTTTAACCATAGTTCCCCTGCGCTTTGCTGGCACGCAGTCTTTTCCTAAGCCTAACGATGAAGAATTGTTGAATTCTGTTTGCAAAACTGAGGCAAGCATATGTAAGCTTGCCATACATAGGTTGAGTTTGTAAAGACTTTGTCTTTATCCAGTCACTGAGATTTGCTACCACTCCATAGCATGCTCTGGTTTATATTCATCCCTGAATTATTTTGAAACTTTACATTGCCCATATAAAATATGGTTAAAATGATATTTTCTCACTCATTTCGTGAAGGGTAGCTGAGGTAAGGCTTAGCATTAGGACTAAAGAAATTACTGTAACATGTTTTACAGAGCATCAGAAATAACATCTCATACGTCTTTCTTCACTATTAATTTTTATCTTCTGTGTGTTAGGTACTTATGCCAAATTTTCAAGTCTCTGTCCTTCATTGAGATCGTATCAATTGGAAAAGTACACCAGTCTTGAAGCTTTAATGTTAAGCACATTTCCACAAGAAAGTATTGCTTTAACAAGGGTGGAAAATGCTCTCTTTAGAAGAGCAATTATCATTAAAGATTCATTATCAAAAGAATAGTTACCTAAAGTAGAAAAGTATGAACAGTCCCCCTGATTCATTCTCCTGACAAAGTGTGACAGCAATCCCAAGATGAATATATTTCAAAGACTAGTACAAATTTGGTCTGTCTGTCTATGCATATCTAATACGCCTATTTCTATACTACCAGACTGGGCAGATCTTTAACTGATGTCAACTGGCTGGTGCCTTTAATGATGATACGTTGATTTGCACCGTCTGGGAACCTGTTGGTGTATTTTGAACCAAAGGTTGAATTTTCTCTCTTTGGTTTCTTATTTTAGGTCATCTTCTCAAAAGAGTTAACTTCTTCACCAGCATCTCAGAACTGAAAGTGAACCTTCAACTTGAGACCGTAGATTTGTGTGCTTTCAAACCTTCTGAGATTCAGCCATTGTTAATTTGTAGGCACAAGTGGTACAAAACTGTGATTTGCTTATGTCTTTATCATGAATCATTTACATTCCTCTGCACCATTTAAAGCCCTCAAGCTAGAGGTGACCCACGTTCTCTTTGTTTATGATACAGGCTCTGAGACTTTGGGAAAAGGAATTTTTTAGTACTTAGTTTACTTCACAGCAGATTTGGGAGGATCTATGCATTAAGATTTATAAGGGCTTTAAGATCTTTTAATTAAAGATAAAATAAAGATACTGTTGTTTTAGAGTGTGTGTGTATATTTATATATGTGCACACACATTAAACTCTAATGATACATGGAGTTATGCGTTTCACCTTTGAGATAGATTTAACTGATATTGGTAGAAGTTGAATCCAGTAGATTGAATATTTATTAGTATTATTACATTAAGTCACAATGCACAATTTATTGAGAAAATAATAATAAAAAGAAACTTCACTTTGCCAGGAAAAACAAAATAATTACAGTAACCAACTGTGCTGGCTTTTTCTCAGGTCAGAGCTGGGCAGGAACGCCAGACCAAATTATAAAGTCCTTCACCAGGCACAAAACTCTCAACAAAATCAATGGGAGTTTGTTTAAACATGGATTTAATTAAATCCTCAGAAACTGGCCAGTTATCGGTAACTTTGGTCAGGACGAGAATCTTAAGGAGACAGTTGTATCTTTCCCATCTCTGCCATTACATAAATGTTATTTTTGCTAAGATATCTTCCTTCACCCCCACCCCCCAAGCAGTTCAGAGACAATAAAACACCAGGAATCCCTGAAGAGTGGTAAAATGCTGACATGATTTAAGGAGGAAGACTCTGATAAGAAGATAAAAATCTAATAAACAGAGTCTGGAGGACCTTGGCAAGTCTCAGCTGCTTGCCAGTGTAAGCAAAGCCCCTCCCAAGGAAAACAAAGGGAACCTTAATCTCAAGGACATTCCACTCGCAAACCATCTGAAGGAGAAAGTCAAGGCCACGACCTCTGCAGTCTGAAGTTATGAGCATACTGACAAGAAAATATTTGACTTGGTTCAAGAGGCAAAATCAGTCACTGGATTTTTTAATATCTTTTTTCTTAATAGGAGACAAAATAATGCAGCCCTGTGTTGTGTGTAAATGTGTGTATATACCCACCTCTTCTCACTCTTAAGTGGAAAGGGTATTCACATGCACATGATACACGTATATTATTGTTATTATGCATGATATATACATTGAATCAAATACCTACCTCCCAAGACTTCCCCAAGATAAACAAACTCATTGTATATGACTGTTGTGTTTTTGACCAGACAAGACACAATGTCAAAAGATTAAAATGTTGCCTCTAATACTGTAGCCCTTGTCCTGGTGTATGTAACTTCAGGCCACTTAAAGGCTTCTGAAATATAGCTAGACTGTAATTAGTTATAAGGAGTCTAAATTCATTCAGATAAATCAAATGGAAACACAAAATGACATTGAAAACAAAGCCAAAGTTTCCTCAGATTGCAAAGACTCATTGTCTCCTTCAGTCACCACCTGCCTACCCTTAACACTCACTCTGATGCCCTTCTTTAGATGCTTTGCTTCTTTTTAGCATCAGAAATGGAAATATCAGCAACATTTGGAAAGTGAGCTCCCCATGCTTTTTTTTCTGGCGTCACTGGAAGCAAGAAAGATGTGGAATGAGGTTTGGCACACTTCTCTAACCATGACAAATTCTCCTGCCCCACAGTGTTTTTCTGAAATTTCTATCCAGATTTGAAAAGTGGGTAGGGTTTAGATAGTCTAAGAAACTAAATGTATTTATGGGAACGTCTCAGATTCCTGGAAGATGTGAACTTTGCTCTTGTAACTCATCAGTTCTTGTCATTCAAGTTCGAATTTGAGAAATATAGGTGATCTTTTCTGAAGCTGGCTCTGCAAATCAACACAGCACCATAAAAACTCTCCCCTTCACTATCTACTGAAATTTATTCCTAGAAATTTTTGTAAACTTTCCTTATCTTGGAGGAAATTCCGCTCTGGTGCAGAGGTTTAGGACCTGGCATGCCACACTCCACTCACTACGAGATCTCAAGCTAAATATTTCATACAGATTTTGAATGCCCCATTTGTTTCTGGATGCTGGTAACTTTATTAAGGTTAATTGCACTGCCCTGAAATGTGGCAACGAAGCATGTTATTTACACACGTTGCTGCCTCTCACAGATCCCTCCAGGTTCCCTTACCAATGATCGGCACTTTGATTTCATCTCTGGACGCTGTGATCTACTCAGACTGTTTTGCCAATGGAGCCCAGCAGAAGTGCCTCAAGGTACCAGATCACTAACATATTTTCAGATGCTCTCTGCCTACCCAGAGGTCTGGTCTGAGCCTTGCCCTTCTTAAAAAAAATAAAAAAATAAAATAAAATAAAATAAAATAAAATAAAATATATATATACACACACCACCCATAATAGGAAGAAGCCGTATTTTGCCACTGCTCCACCAGAAGCTGGGAATTTGAATTTTTGGTGGTGGGGGAGTAGGCTGTACAACATAAAGAGAAGCAAGGATGATCTGTTACAGAGATAAGCCTGACAAGCAGAATTTGGGTTCAGTCTGGAACTAGGCTAGCATCCGTCAGAAGTCTGAACTAATCTGAACTGAACCCTGCCCCTCCAATAACCTGCCTTCTTGTTGTGGCACCTGATGACATTTTCTGCCGTGTTGTGTAATGACTTAAGGGCTGTAATGGGTTGCATGCTGTTAAATGTCATCAAATGCCATGAATCATAAACAATCCTGGCTTCTAAACCAGAGATTAGGGATATTTATGAAGTTTAGTCTCAGTTTGGGTTTTCCAGACCCTTGAAGTTCAGAGGGTTCCTTTTATTCTTCCTTTTTTTATTGCACAGACTGCTTCCTGCTGCCGTGATTGACCCTGCTGCTAATATACCCAAACTGTGGAGCTTGATGTTAATCCAAAGGAGTTGAACGTCTGAACTGATTGCCTGCTGACAGCCAGTGTAAAACTCAAAAGCATGACTGCAGATATTGAGATTAGATATCGGAAGAGGAAGAAAAAAAAAAGAAAAAAAAAGGATGCAATGTTTCTTCTCTACAGAAGCATCAGGAAACAATTCCTATTATCCCACTCCTTAAGTGCAATTTCTGGTTTCCGAAACTTTGCAATGTTACAAACCTTTTATTGATCCTATAAGAATGAAAGCAGATACAACAAAGAAGCCGTAAAGCACAAAGATAAAAGAGGAATAAAAGGGACAAGGCACTTACTGTTGTTTGTTATAGTCTTAAATGGAATTAAGTTAAAAAAAAAAAGGAAAAAGAAAAAAAGACAAGCACCGTAAACAGCGGGGAGGAGGTGCAAAATCCTGATCTGGCTGTAATTGTCCGTACATACACTGATTCCTATTGCTGTGCTCATATGGGAAGATGCTCAATGGGACAGTTCTGAAGAACCTCATTTTTGTTTTACTTTATGTGAATTTGCTGAAGAAAGGACTGAGGGTTAAATTTATATTCAGTGCTGTATTACTGTTCATTGGGGGCTCTACTAGAAGAGTTAAAGGAGTTGTGTCTACCCCACCCCACCCCACAGCAACACACACACACAAATGCTCTCCAGTGTTAATGGATGACTCTTCTGGCCATGCCATGTTATAAAGGTTGATAAGGGGGCACAAACCTTACTGCTCCTGTTTGGATGTGTTCTCCCTATTCCGTTTAATAGTCCTTAGATAAAGAATATCTAATTATAAATGACAGACATCTTATGTCACCTGTCTGGTCATCGGTTGCCATTCAAGACGAATGCTCATAAGTCTTATTCAAATGCTGTTTTGAGCCAAATGGAAGCACTTTGGTCAAACCCCTATGAAAAAAACCTGCTTTAATTGGTCTGTAGAAGGCCTGATTCTGCCCAAACCTGATTCTTGACCCTGGGAACTAACCTTCTTGCACATTTATTATAGCAAGCAGCCCTGACACCAAACAAGTGTAAATACTCATTAATAATGACAAATCATTTTGAATGTTGCACACAAGCAATGAAGGGAGGGGCTTCTACATAAATGAGCAAGCAGATGTGTCTGAAAGTTTAAGACATTACTCTGGTATTTCTAAAGCAACCTTAATGAGTTGCATGTTCCAGTGTCAACTCCCTTGGACACTTTTGGAAATCCCACGTTTGTGCAAGTCGTGAGCACCTGAAAGCATAAGCATATGCCCGGGGTTAAAAGCAAACATTTGTATTGATATGCTACTCTACTGCCAAGCTGAGCTCTTAGAAATGTACGCAACCATCCATCCCTCTTCAACTCTCCCTCCCCAACACTCCCTAAACTTGTATTAGGAGTTGAGGAAGAAGTCAGAGGTGGTTATTGTGCACAAATCATCTCCTGGCTGAAGTTTTTGGTGGCAGCCAAGAGAGAAGAAGGAAAAAAAATTAGAAAAATTTCAATTTCAGGACCATTATTATTTTCATTAATCATAAGAGGCACTGTCACCCCTGTCCTTATTCTTTAGAGGGAGATCTATTATACGGTCCATTTAGTCCAAGCCATATTACCTCATATGTTTTCCTGGCTGACCAAATAAGACTTAAGAGATAAAACAATTTACTGTTCATTATGATCCGTGTCACTGGAATCAATCTATTAACCTACATTAACTGGATATGTGACGATAGCTCACATACACGCTTCTCCGATTTAAAAAAAAGAAAGTGAGGATAAGGGAGGGGCTGAAGGGAGGGGGGTAGAAAGGGAGAGGGAGAGAGGGAGAGAGAGAGGGGAAAGGAAATCAAGGCCCATAAAGTGCAGCAGACGTATAATTTGCCAAGCGAATACAACTTCATTTTCCAGTGGCCACTGCTGCGCCCTCCACATCTTCACGCAGCCCCTGACCTGTGAAGAATTCTAACAAATTGGCTTCTATTGTGAAGCCAAAAGGTGCCATCAATGAAGGGACGGTTCGCTGGTCCTAAAGTATGATGGGAAATCGCAGGCTGGAATAAAGAGCTGCAGTTTTATGAAGTTAACCCATTGAGGTTAAATCCAAGCAGGGAGGCTGGAGCGGGCTCTTGCCCCGTCCGATGACTTAATTGGGAGAAGAGGATTTATTCAGATGCGTTGCCCAAACCGAGGGAAATGTCCCTTGCTGAGCAAGGTAGAAGAAAGTATTTCTCTCTGGCATGCAGACGATGCAACTTCTGCTGTGCCATGGTACAGATTCATTCTCTTTTATTCTCTGCTTGATAGATTGTAAGCATCTAGAGGGAGGAAAGTGAATCAATAGGTGGTCTTCCTCATGCTCGTTTGCACAGCAAAATAACTGTTGAGTAAACAGCCAATGAGTTAAGATAGTGCCACCTCTACACAGCCCAATCAGTCTATTTACTCTGGGGTTGCAATTGCTTATTAAGAGCTCAACTGGATGCACGTTCTTCTTTGTTAGACCCTCCTTCAAGATCCTGAGGTCCTGCTTATGGCTGATGACTAGAAGATGTTGTCTTTGTGCTGACTGCCTTGGGGTTCTTCTGAGGTCCTCTCAGGTGCTCCTCCCTTGGAATGGAGGTAACTTGCTCTTATGCAAGTATCAGCCTGGAGTTACTACATTTTGTTCTTTTCCTATGGGCCTCATGGCCATGACCCTGGATTTCACTGAAACTGTGAAGCTGCTCTACCTGCTATCTCTGTCCTTGTATTTGCCAGCAAAGTGAGGGCATTCACAAGTACATAGATTCTCCAGAGACCTGGTCCAGCTCAACTGACTCTAGTGGGAATTGTATCAAATTGGGCTCACTTTAAAATTTTTTCCCCCTAGAGATAAGATGGGCTTTAATAACAGTGACTAGTGGGGTAATATTCATATTCATGTAACATATCTGCCCCAACTATTCCTCTCAGCCCAGTAAATTACAAATACATAGCTACAAAACCTGTGTATAGTCCTAGACTTGCTTTCTCTTTCTTCTGAAAGAATAATAATGAAAAGCTGCAGTGGTGCTTACAGTAAATGTAATGAATACTAGCATAAAAATAATATGGTTGTGCCCCCTAGTTTTTGCTTCATACAGTGAACCATCATGCTAGGACCTGGGCTAACATTTCATAGAGCCTTCCACTGCCCCACTGTGCCTTCAGGCGAGAAAGGGACTGTAAATAAACAGTCTGAGGGAGAAAAAACACAAAAAGACTTGCCAAAGGCCGTCCCAGAAACTAAGTGGTAGAGCCAAGGATAGAATCAAAGCCACCTGCTTTGCCCAGCTTTTCCTTAATCTTTTTAATGACTCCATTCATTGCATAGTATCTAAAAGCAGATTATAAATTTTGGGAGGGTGATGGTGGGGGGAGGCTGGGAATATTGTCCTTATCCAGATCTCAGGTGGGTTCTGTTGACTCATCCATACTCTGCTGGGTCAGACATGGGGCCAAGTATCTGGCTTCTGTTCCCTCCTCAGCCACGTGGTCTCCAGCACTTCAGACATTTGTAATTCAGATTTTCCAACTGCAGAATGAGAATAAACATACTTTGTCCACTTCGGTGAAGTGGTTTGAGGTGCTCCTTGAGAACTGCAGGGTGTGAGGTTCACCAGGGTCAATAAAATCAGAATCACCGACATAGGGGAAGTTAGAGAATCTTTTAAGAGAAAAGAAAGATTATAGAGGCTATGGAAACTATTCCTTCATCCTCAAAGGCACATTCTTCAGAAAAGAAAAAAAAAAAAGAAAAAAAAAAGGAAAAAAAAAAGCCAGCCCTGGAAAGCATTATTTATTCTTAAGACACTTTTGCGAAATCTGTACTAGTCCCTGTGGCGGAACAAACAAGGGAATAAATTTTCCAAGGCTGTCAATCCAGAACTGTATTTCTTCAATTAAAAAAAAACAAAACCAAAAACAATAAAGCAAACCAACTTAGTGGCTTTTGTAAAGTCTGTAATCTATAAGGGCAGAACTTGTAACACCCCGTTAAAGGAAGCCCTAATATTTATCTCACTGTAGGTGAAAATCGGTGATAACTGAGTGAAGCAGACAAGAGGAGTAGTGAAGTCACAAATATCTCTCCTCGAGATGCTGGAGCCCTCAAGAAAAACAGGGAAATTAATGTACTGGAGGTCTAGTCACAACTGGTGAAGGAAATAAAAGTTGGGAGTGTATTAATGTCATGGTCCCAGACTTTATTCCCTCTCCAGAGCAAACACCATTGCGACCTGAAAATCTGAAAATTAAACTGAAAGGAAATGTTTGTTCTTACAAAATAGCAATTCATTACTGAGAATGGAGATATTTAACCAATAAATGATTGCTTAATGGCCCATAGGACCTTTTCTGCAGCTACAAAAACATTGCATGTTGTTAAACAACCAAGAATACCTCTTGAAAATGCCATGCTTACAAATAACATGACGGATTATTTGCTGCCTGATAAATGTCCATAAACAGACACTCCCCAAGTGCTTTGGCATAACAGAGCACTGGGGATCGAGGTGGGGTGGAAGAGAGGAAGGAGGCATTTGGATGGAAGAAAGTATGCTGTCTCCTGTTACACACTTCTGTCATGACTTACAGCTTGTTCAGTCTGCCTGTCTGTCCAGTGACTTTTATCTTACCATGGGTGTCTCGATGTTGGGTGAAGGGGAACAGAACCTTTTCCTTTCTCCAGAATAGAGAAGAAGCTGTTTTGGAAGAGGAATGTCACCATGAGACTATATTTTCAGGCTGCTACAGAAATGATCTGATTGAACTTAAACACTTTTTATGGCTGTTGTAAAATCTTTCCCTATTTCTCATAAGAAGTCCAGGTTTATCAGTAACCACAACAACCTGAGCTGATAATGCCCAGGTTCCCTGCAGAGCAGAAGAGTAAGTGGCAGATGTTAAGACCGTGGGGCCCAGCCTTCAGCAAGCATGTCCAAGTGGTAGCTCTGAGAATGCAGATGACAAGATCTGCTGCTCAAAGCAGCATTACAAGATTCAGTCCTTCTGCCCGGTCACAAACATGTCTGCTTAATGCTGGGCATCTCCAGCATGACAACTGCAGTAGGAACCAGGTTAACCCTTAATGCCATGTGAACATGGAGATGCAAAGGCTGGAGCAGCTACTCCATGTGCAACTCGTCAGAATCATTAACAATGACATGAATGACTTGTGGCATTTGAAAATGAAGTCTGTGTGCGAGTTTGTGTATACACATCTGTCTGTGTGTAAACAAAACGTGAGTTCAGAGCTTCCAGTGAGATGATTTTCACTTCTCGTTCATCCCAGGATACTGTCAGGGGCTCCTAATTAGAAACATCCTCTTTCATTTCTATTCTCTTCTTAGCCAATGTTGGCGTGGAGGAACATCCTGAGATGTTTCATTGTGTCTTTCAGGCAGCTGATTTCTGTAGTTCTGCTCATTCAAGAATCTAAGCTCTGTGCGAATATGGCCAAGGAATCAAACTGCAGGGGCTGAAGATCCTGGTGCCTTCATCAGCTGATCAGTAACACAGAGAGATAGTAAAGGGCCATATGGTACTGTTGACTGGTGTCACAGGCACACTCCTAAGAAAGTCACTACAGAGTAAAGGAATGACACCTCAGAGATGGATTTTGTTCCTTTATAAAGATCCAGTCATTCTAGGGAAATTG
The DNA here is from genome assembly GCF_036417845.1 of Apteryx mantelli. NCBI lineage: Eukaryota > Metazoa > Chordata > Aves > Apterygiformes > Apterygidae > Apteryx > Apteryx mantelli. The sequence continues at coordinate 6,582,868 of NC_089992.1, forward strand.
GTGGTGTTATCCTTAATATAACTAGGAGAAGAATTCTGTAACATTACAGGATGTTCCCTAGCTATATATTAATAAAAGCACATTTGAGCACATACAAGCATATTTGATTACCACCAACTGAATTAGTCATTATTTGGTTATTATTTCATTGTAACCAAGCAGACTTGATTGTTCTGGCAATACAAGCAGATCTGAGTCCAGCAGTGCCACTGCACTACCCAAACGTCCTCCCTTGGGGAGAGGACAGAAGAGCAAACAAGTGTGAGATAGATGATAGTCATGTTGCTAACTAGAAGGTGTTCAGATGCAATAGTGACAAGTACAATATGGGAACATACACAGAACAGAAATAAAATAGAATAAAAACTGTGAAGACATATGTTTTTCCCTAGAAAAAACGTGATAGCATAAAGACGCAAGAAGGTGACGACTAGGCTTGAAAAAGCAGCAGTAGGATTATCATGGGGGCAGGAACACTGTCAGTCAAGTCTTACATCCACAGATTAGGTCATGTAGATGTATGCTAAAGAATGGGGCAAGAAGTTATTCCACCATGAACCCCCCCCCCCCCCCCCAACAACCTCCATCTTCTGTTCCACAGGCACAAGGAAAAGAGATTAACTCTGTGGTCAGATAACTCCACTGTCTCTTTACTGTCTCATTTGGACCAATACTATAGCACAGGGAACATGTTCCCTAATGAGCCTTATCTGCAATAACTGATGTGTGGTAAGTCACTCCTATAATAGACCTGAACCTCTGTTGCTAGAAATTTCTTCCTTTTTTTTCCCCCGCTAAACTATTGAACTTCTAGTAGAGAAAAAGCGTGTAAGAGGAAGAAAAAGCTGTCTACCGGAAACTCTTTAAAGCAACCCCACAGGAGACATTTGAAGCTCCGATGAGGCATCAGATTCTCAATTACCGAGGTACGCCTTTTAACATGCCCAGGAACCGACTTGCTGACATGCTCTGAAGAGTATATGACATGCCAAGGTCTGCTGGCATCAAGCCTAAATGTCTCTCCCTTTTGTGCTCAGGTCTTCCATTTGGCATTAGGAGATGTCATGCTGCCAATGTCAGTCCACCTGGATTACAAACAATGCTTCCATTCAGGTCCCAGCATTTAATCAGTAACTAGTATCGCTGGTATTTTCATTCAGTACCGTTTCCTTTAGCTCCAGCTCCAGGTGCCCTGGAACAGCCGCTGATAACAAGGGAGCAGTTGATTTACTTCTTGTTGTAAGGACATACCGATATTCTCAGCAGCAGCAGCACAAGGCAGGCGGTTTGTAAGGCAGCTCCCATTTGTTGTGCCTGCCAACGGGTTAAAGAGATGCTCGAGCGGATTTAACCAATTAGCAGAGCCACCCATCAGATGGCTGGACTTGCAGTGTATGCGTCTGGGATGCTACTGTAGCCCAAACTCCTACTGCGACTCTCCTGGTCAAAAAGTCTGGGAGATGAGCTAAAGGAGCACACTGTCCACTGGACTTCATTCTGGTGGAAAGTTCACATTTTCTCTTTGTGCTCTGCTGCAGGCAGACAGAATAACATTAGTGACTGGTCAACACACACTGGTGCTACTGACACAAGTCACTGGAAGATACTTAAATTTCAGTGTTATCAAGCTTGAACTCTTTGCTGCTTTTATAAGGGCAAAGCTCTGATGCATCTGTACTCAATAAGGCTATATGCTAGGCTATAACTTTAAATTGGCTTTAATTGACTTAACATGTTGAACCTTCTGAGGACTCTTCAGGAAGGTCGGAAGGAAACAAAGAATGAGATTTGTCCTTAGCATACTTTCCTGCTTTTAATAGAGTTATACTGGGGCCTGAAATGTCCATCAAAAAGGAGGGTTAAGTTGTCTCCAGCTAACGAAGATGAAAAGAATAATTTAATGGAGGTGGTAGCCAGAATGCAGTGTAGGGATGAAAGGACGAGCAGTAACTGAGACTGAATTTAAACAACTCTGGAGAATAAAATGATCCTTTAAAAAAAAAAGATAATTATGTCTTACAACAATTACCCTGGCTATGAAGCAAAATTAGCATAGTCCTTTCTAATTTAAATGTGTTGAAAGTGCCTGAGCATGACAGCAGAAAATTACAAGGTTTACGACACGGGCTTTGGTTAAAGTGATGGCAATCGGATTATTGTAGCTTTTTGTCTGTTGATAGTAATGATTGCAAAGTTACCTATAAATATTAACTGTTTAGTACTAGGAAACTTTTGTTTTAGATGGCTAGATGTACCTCTTCTAGGCACTGTAAGGTGTAAAGTTTCTGCAGGGGAAACCCTGTCTGCAGAATCAGGAATTGGTGACTGGCTAATCTTGGCCCCTTATTCTCATGAGTTAGGTCAAACTGGGCTGGCATGAGGGAATCAAGACCTCTGAGTTTACAAGTTTGCATAAATGTTGTCTTGTATACGTTGTATTGGAATAAAAATATATCCTGGGCAAGACAAGATGTGCAGCACAGGGTGTGACTTAAACACCCCCAAACCCCTTTACATTGCACCCCAAAGTTCACTGAATGCTTTCATAAATATTCTGTGGTGGAGTCTGTTCCCATTCCATGTGAATTCACACACCACGATTTATATTTGTACTACGAAGGTCAGTTACTCAAATACTTTCATTTATTAAATTAGCTCTGCAGTAAATTAATATGAATTTTGTTAAACAGCTTTACAACTTGGGTGGTTTAGAAAACAGAATTGAGCTCAGCTGTTTCCTATGGAACCTTATTTTCATAACCTCACTGAATCTTCTCTGCTTGACTTATCTATATGTCTACATACAGATAGATATAAATTTTAGTCTACATGAAGCAAAAAAAAGCATGTGTAGGTTAGAAGTGAGCTCCAAGTATGAGTCTGCTTGATTCATGCATAAACTGATTTGCTCTTTGCATTTTTGGGTCTGACATTTAGTTTACTTAGGCTCTTGCCTTACCAAGTTTAATAAAAGCTTTCTCTCCGTTTTTTTTTCTCTGGCAGGATTCCGGGAAAGAAATTCCAAATCACTGAAACTGTGGCTTATTAAATTAATACAATACGTAAAGAAATTGTGTTGTATTTTAAATAGATCCCTGATAAGATGCTTTGCTCTGAATACTAACAAGAATTTGGTTTCCCTTTGTGTCTGATTCAAATGATTATCAAAGGCATTTATTTTTTGTATGTGACATGTTGTTAAATATGTTAATTTCCTAGAAACAGTGTAAGAAGTGCAAGAGCAGCTGCGTAGGACACAGCTTAAAAATAACAAGGCTGAGCTCTTCTTGGGAATTAGTGTGGTCCAGTGGGTAGGCAAGTAGCCTACGATTCTAGACACCTGGGTTCTGCTCCTAAATCTGTTACTGACCTACTATTTTCTATTGGGCAAATGATTTCACCCTTGCTTTTCTTTTCCTATCTATGAAATGACTGGGAATAAAATGATATTTAGTACAAAACCAGTTTTGTATCATTATAGTGCAATGGAGTCTGGTACATGGAAACGCCCGAGTATTAAAGAGTTAGCATTATTCACAGGCTTATCGGTGCCTGCTACAGTCCTTATATTTAAGAAGAAAGTAAGAAGTTCAACTGTGTCTTGATGCAGACGGACTGTAGGACTCAGACTCTTGGCAGATAGAACATGGATGGACACACGCTTTAAATGAATAGCTGGGTTCAAGTTGTGTGGCAGTTCCATTTAATTTGTGGTGATGATAGGCAGGGATATTTAATTGAAATAATAGTTGATTTTGATGATGTTACCTGCTTGAATGAAAGATATGTGTTGCAAAGGGAAGCACTGTGCTGCGGCACACTGAGAAGCGGTGATGTTCATTGGCCATCAAGAGATTGATAAGAAAATTGGGACTTGGTTCTGGTGTTAACCTGCTTTGTAAATTTGAGTTATTCACTCCAACCTTTCCCATTAACATTGTAATAATAGTCCTTTTATTTTAAGCTGGAAGAAGAGGTGGTGGTGAAGTGCAACCTCATGCACATTACAAGGAAAAAGCGTAAACCTGTAATGTTTTCCTCCCTACCGTGCTGGGAATGGGAGTACAGCCCATGTTCTGCCATGGGATGTGGGCACAGCACATATTTCTGTCTGTATCTGAACTCAAAGTCTGGATAGCCTACGAAGAAGGTAAGTAGTGGATCTTCCATTTCTTTATGTCCCTGGATGGGTCTGTGTTCAAGGGCATAATTTAGCCTGTAACGATTACTGCGGTTTTACCTGTGAATGTCATATCTCTGAAGGCTATAGAGTTAGACTGGAATTTACATGAGATCAAATTTCCCTGTGTTATTCCTGCTCTTCCAGACTAGCAGACTTATTTCATTATTTAAGGTTTTCATTTCAGTGCCAGTCATAGGGACTTGGGTGCAACTGCAGAAACAAAACACTAAGCCACTTACTTGGTCAGTCCATTTGTCTATTTGTCTGTCAGTGCGTCTTGCAGGGCCTTCTTCAGTTCCACTTAACATAGCCTAAACAGGAATTTAGGATAACCCTTACAGGAGTTTCTCATCCCTTTTCAGCAGGATTTTTGCTGATGCAAATACCCTGAGCAGGACTTATCAAGCTGCTGCTCCTGTTTGGTGCCCAGCACCATGGGCAGCATGTTAATGCACTCACTCTAATTTGTACCCTGGGCTCCCCCAATAGTTTAAAACATTTCTGCCCTCACAGAAGATGTTCCATTTCTCCCAGGGTTGGGTCACTGAGCTTGAAAAAAATCAATTGCAAAGCACCACCAGTGATCAGGATCAGGCCCTCGGTAGGATAATTCATGTAAAGCCCAATTTTCTTTTATACCGAGGCCTTTTTACAGAGCACTAGAAATGAAAAAAAAAAACCCCAAAACAAAAGCGGATGTAAATGTGACTATACCCTTTTTAAAGGCCGCTTTATACTGCCTGACTGTTATATAGGTGTCTTAGCGCAAGTGTGACTCAAGCCAGTAAAATTTTCAGTTACTTTTGCTGTGACCACTTCTGGCTGAAACCTGCATCAGAAATCAGGAAACAAAATCAACAAGAAAAGAAAAGAGGGATCTCCCTCTTAATAAAAATAATTAAGGCATGAAAGAACTTTCTAGGGATCCAAAGACAAATTATTGGGAAATACATTCTGAGGGTGATTTTTGTTTCAGTTTCTGTTCATTTTATCACTGAGTTTTATGTTTGCACTTATTTAAGCTGTCTGGGAGAAGAAGCTGTACATAAAAGACGATTAGTTTTTAAAGCACTCCAGGGTTGGTTTCAGGGAGTTTTTTGTTTTGTTTTAACTTGTTGTTGGTGGGGTTGTTTTTTCCCCCCTTAGATAGAAGGCATAAACTGTAGCTCTTAAATAGACGAATGCTGAGAATAAAATTACCAAAGATTTCTTTTTAGAAGGAAAGGCAAAACAAGAAAAGAACAAGGAAAAACAATCTATGTCCTATACCAGTCATCCAATGATACTGAAATACAGTGCCAAATACTCAGTGGGTGGAAATCAATATACCTCCAGTGAAGTCCATGAAGCAACATCATTTTGCACAAACCGAGGGTCTGGTAGCTACATATATATTTTATTTATCTGTATGCAGCATTAAAAAAAAAAGAAAAGAAAAGAGAAGAAAAGATAAAAGAGTTCTTGAAAGTGAATGAAGCTGATTCTCAAAAAAAAAGTGGGTTTTAGATGTTGAATATTTAATTTGCTGATAAAAGGACCCTGATTTCCTGCATATAGCTGCCACAAATAAAAAAAAAAAGAAAGAAAGAAGGAAAAAAAAAAGGCACATCTTAAAAGGGAAGCAATGAGCAGAAACTGACCTTTCTGTGAGCAAGCAGATGAGAGAAGGTATTTGGCTAATCCCAGCTGTCGCTGATTGGTCAGACAGAACCGTGTTGAAAATGTCTCCATCTGGGCTAATCTGCTCTCAGTTGGATGAGCTGAGGCCTTCAGAGTTAACCTGACATTTAACAATAATTACCCTTTCGGATGACCCCGGCCCAATCTCCTGCTCTCTTAGAAATCTCTCTTTTTTTGTGTGTGCTCCCAAACCCCTTGACTCTTGTGTTAGAGATAGCTGAAAAGTGATGATACGATAATGAGATATGCTATACACACATGTGCATGTGCGCGCACACACATGCACGCTCACACACACAAACTCACATCTGAAATGTAGTTGCTGCATGTGAAGTGGGTGGCGAGGCTTAATCTCTCCTGTGCAATTTATCTGATTCTTGTGTCATGCAGAAGGGGAGATATTAGAAAAATCAAGGGGGATAATTTCCCAAATTAAAGACTAGTCATGCTTGCTTGCGAGTCTTTGTGTGAAAGCTCTAAGTTTCTTTCTGGCGCTTGGATGTCTCTTATCTGTGGTGAGGAGAAATGGTGCATGGAAATAGGTTCAGATAGAAAAGCAGAGTTCAGAGGTCACAAAGGCTAACCGTAGATGAAATGTGGCTATTTCTTTTTACCTGAGGCTGGCTTCATCTTTTCTCTGAAAGGTCATTGTGATAAAACAAAAACACATCTCAGGAGAGGAATCGTTTATCTCTGGTCAGGTTCTCCTTTCCATTCCAGTACTTTATTTATTTTTCTCATCTTTTGACCACCTTTCTCCCAATGTTGCCTCCTTCCTGGTGTGAGTGAAGTCCAATGCTGAGTTGTGCGTGTTGGTAGGAGTCTGGCCTCATTACATTTATTGTCTCTGTTTTAGTTGGAAATCACGTCCAGAAACTTGGATGATTCCCCAAAACACTTTAATCTGTTGGTGATGAGCTGAAAAGTTTGAGAAAATAGCCATGCTAATGGAAAAAGAACAAGGACAAGTCTATATGATAGGAAGCTCATTTCCAGTGCCTGATTTATGTCATATCTCTATTGTGACCATACATAAATCTCTTCTCTACCTCAGTTTCTTTATTTGTCCAGCTAAGATCATAATAGCCTTTCATAAAAGGGCTATGAGATTAACTTTAAAGCACCTTGAAATTCTTAGATAGAAGATGATTAAGAAGAACTGTATATTTATATATGGTATATGCTCTTACATCTTGGTTTGGATCCAATAACCAGCTCTAATTACAGTAATTATGCCTCTGGTCACAGTCAGAAGCTGGAAGTGAATTGAAGGAAATCAGGAAAAATAATTAATCAATCCCCTAAGCTAAACTTCTTCATGAAAGGCTAATTTTCTCAATTTCTAAACAGTTCTCAGCTAGAAATTCAGGTTCAAGTTTATGTCTTGACTTTGGACTACCTTACCAGAAAACAGGAGTTGCATTTGGAACTGGGTGTACAGACAGGGATGTTTTCAGTTATTCACCACCTAGTTCTTGTTGTGTGTTCACTTCTTATCCAGAGGATGGATCCCTGAGTATTTATGGGCAAAGCCCCTTTGACTCTGAGACAGTTGGGAATTACCTGACCTGCAAGTGAAATACAGTTCTGCATATTTTCATGATGCAAGTGAGCAGTCCATTTCACTGAACGTAATTCAAATAGTTATCACTTGGCAAGATCTCTGGCTATGCTTTTGCCAGCCAAGCAAACTCGGGCCCCATGCTCGATGATAGCTGTGGTAGCACACAGATGAGCTCGAGCTTGGAGAGTGTGAACCTGAGACTTCAGCAGTTTGTACACATATGAGGTCTGTAATTTTCTGGAGTCTCCAGGTTAGTTTAGGTGTGAGACAGTCTTTTTTATACTTCATTGTAGCCTCATATCTTTTCATGGGTATTCAAAAGGGTACATAGTATGGAATGCTTCCCTTATGAGTGAATCTTTAGAAATAGTAACTGTATTCCATTTTCCTATATGTTTCATAATAAAGATGATGTCCTGGGCTCTTGGCCTCTGAAATCAGTCATAACTTTTCCCTTCACAGGGGAAGAAATAAATCCTTTTGTAGAGTCACTCTCCCAGCTCTTCATATATTTTCTTAGATGAAGACAATGCTTCACCTCTGGGAGAAAAGTAAGCATTTTATCAAAGATTTTCCAATTTCCAAAAGAGTCTCTAAAAATAAATCCAAGAATTCCTTTAGTTCTTCTGAATGAAGATGCTATCTCTTACAACAGCCTGTACTACAAACTTTCTAGAAATCCCTAGGTCTCCTTTAGAAAGGACAAAAGCTTTCATTCATTTTTTTTCGTATTCTTTCCTGGATGCAACTCTGATATGCCTTTGACATGTTGAGGTAAGGACATTGATTTCATCTTTGGCACTTACATTGTTATGTCCCTTGTGAACTTTCCGCAGAGAAGATGATGTTAGATTTGGAGATGTGAAACAATCTAAAACATGGGCATCCTCTCACCTGCATGTTTGGTTATTTGCTCTACAAAGTAATTTAGCATAATGACCAACCAATGACTTCTATCCTTATCCTCAGGACCAAGGTCCAGTTAATTTCTGTGGTGGATGGTTAGAAAATAAAATGCTGAGCTCTGGGCTAACCTCACATAGAAGCTTCATAGAAGAAGCTTCATTTTTTTTCCCCAGACTGAAGAAACAACTAACCATTTCAGCATGATTAGCAGATGCCAAAGCTTTTCCTCAGTGACGAGAAAGCATGCAACTCTATTTTCACTATATATTATTCAGCTGTCAAGAAGATAAGTCCACAGTGTGCTTGAGCCATAGTAATTGTTGCTAGTCTCATCCATATCTGATCAACTAGTTCTTGCCCTTATTAGAAAAGGCAAATATTCTCCAATAATTAGGACTCTGTGCACCTAGTTTAACCACCATGAGATCCTGTTAAAGGTATGGCCATTTGGATTCTTACAGCTTAGATACCTGTCCTTTAGGCTGTCTTTAGAAGATGTCATCAATTATTACACAGTGAAAAACATACAATCAGAGGAGCATGGATACTGAATGCATAAGCAGATTCTCTTCCTTATTCATATTAGGAATTGCTTTATCCCCTGAATAAACCAAGGAAGAGAATGAGATAAAGGAAAGTTCTGTTCAACCTTGGAAAGAGATCCCTTTTTAGCCCTTTGATTTATTGTCGAGGACTATATTGACTCTCTTATTCTCAGTGAATGACATGGTTTGAATGGTACCCTCAGTTTAACAGAGGAAGTTGCTAACCCTAGTGATCAAGGGTACGGGGGTGTGATCCAGAACAAATATATAACACTCATTCCTTGCAGCAATAGCAGCTCACCAAGGTTTATTTTAGTCAGGTGATGTCAGTGTTGGCTTTTATTAATTAATTCACATGATTCCTGCATCTGAAATAGACTAATAATATCAGCGATACATAGTAGCGGATTGGCTCCTTTAAGTGTTTACCTCTCCGCTGTAGAGGAGCTATATCCCTTGACAATGTAATTGAACCAATGTTTTGCTTCAGCTGATTTCCATCCACAAACAGTTTTGGAGTTCAGAGAAGAGATCACCTTAAGCCATTGAATTCTCCACTTTCACAGTCAATTAGTGATGGCTGCCAATATGGAGGAGGGCAAGGGATATGGGCTGCCCTTGAGAAAATGTCATACGGTGCTGATGTCATAAAATAATAATACTACATACTAGGCGTCATTACTTTTGCTAGTACATAAAGGCATCCGAGCACTGGAACTGCTTGGCTGTACTGTGTGCACAGGCTGGGTCAGGTAAAGCTGCGCTACTAGAAATGCAAGTTGCACAGCCTGTGCCATTTGGAAAAACTGAAATCTAATACCACTAGGTTAGAGTTTACAGCATTAGTCTTCCCATTATTCAGTCCTGATTCTCAGCCTGTGTAAATTGGCCCCACTGCTTTGAAATCCATTGAACTACATGGGTACATGGTGCTTTCTCATTTTATGCCCTGTGAGAATCTGGCCAACCATTCCTCTGCATGTCATTCAAATGTGGATATATATATGCCTATTAACATCCCATTGAGCTATACCAAATCTTATAACAGCCTCGGTATTCCCAAGCCCTAGGAAAATCTGCTTAATCATCATGTGGGCAATAATCATTAGCCCAGGGATACTCAGACAGGCAGAACCATGAACACAAAATTCACCATGCAGAGTTTTCTGGCTATCCTCTATGCAGGATATAAGATATGTAAGCTTGTGGCTGACCCTTGCATCTGTGCTATTTTTTTTCTGTAGCATAATCAAAGTCATTAGTTAGATCACCCTCCAGAACTAGCTACAAGGGGGAAATACATAGTTTGGTAGAAGGAAAGAACCCTCTGTACTCAGACAGACAGTAAACATGTATCACTTTCCTCCCTCTTGCCTTTATTTTTTTCCTTTCAGTTTAAGTCACCCAGACCTTGTCTTTTCAGTAATGTCATAATCAGCAAGCTGAAGGCAAGGCTGCTGATAATTGTTCTTTATGTTGCTCTTTGTTTAGTATCTGATTCAATACATCTGTGTGGACACCATTCCATCACCTTCTTAGTAACAGAGGTGAAAAAAATCAATGGCAATCAGATTACCTTGTTAACAGAAAGGCTAAAGGGCCAGTGTGCTAAGTTCACAGTGCATCACCTTTCATTTAAAGCATCTCACTTGTGGGGTTTCTGTTTTATTTTTTTATTATTTACCCTTTATTATTATTTATAGCATTAAGGGTTCCTCAGCATACCTTGATATAACTGCATTAGTCTTCCCTCAGGTTAGACTGGACAGCTGTGACATCTTTTTTGAGGGATGCAATGTTTGTTTTGATAAGGTGGCTCTGTCCGCAGGTCCTTGTTTCGCATATGGTTCATACCAGAATCTAGGAAAGTCTCAGCATCTTGTATGATTGTGTGCTTGGTCCTTTTCCTGCTCGCCCTCCCCATTCACTACAATAGAGTCAGGCATAATATGACTTATAAGATGTGCTGGTAAGAACAGCCATAACGCAGCACCAGCTGGATATTGGAGAAACCTGCAGTTTTAGTAATGGAGAAAATATAGAAAAACAAAACTCTAGAATTGCAGGAAATGATGCTAGTAGCCTGTGATTTCCCTGAGAATCCTAGTTTTAGGATTTAGGGATACTATGGCAATCTGGACTAAAGAATCATTCTGCTTGTTTGTAGTCCATAAAGTTGCTGTGTTCCTTTAAAAGAATAAAAAGATTTATTAGAACCATTCTTCTGACCAAACATAGTTTGCATGACTACCTTATGCTTTCTTACATCACTCATTTGTGGTTTTTTTTCTCCCTAATCCTTTCTTACCATTGCTGTTAAATCAGTGTCAAGTTCTGTATCTGAATCAGCCACATATCTGTCATGGGTAAAAAAATTCCCTTGCGTCTGCTGAAGACTCCAGTTGGTTAAATCTTTAGATCCTTTCTGAGAAACACAGTGCAGCATCAACTTTATTAATCAGACTGAGTTATCACAAAGTGTTATCACAGATATGAATGAGCAGGGAGTGTCTCTCACAAATAGCTAACATCTTTACAACTATTCCTTCAGTCATTCTCATCAGCTAGAGGAGCATTTTAGAATGGTTTGGAATTAGACTTTTTAATGATAGTGAGTTTTCCATAGGTTGAATAACAAAGCAACTAGCCCTGTGTCTGTTATTTCGTCTCTGTCTTCTGAAAACAAAGTTGTGCTTAGGTAGGTACTTTGTACATCAGCTGGCCAAGAATTATGTCCAGTGAATCCCAGAGGAAAAACAAGAGGCAGGATAAAAAAAAAAAAAAAAAGCAGATAACTGATTAAATTCAACAGGGTCTTCATTTTTCATTCCTTGCAAAATGTTGTTCAAGTATCTTTTAGCTCTAACTGAATTCCAGGTCGAATTGCATGTAACTATTAGAGACCTCTTCACCACAGATTCCCACAGCTAGAGTCATTTCAATTAATTAAGTGTTGCAGAGGTTAGCAACGATTTTAAGTTCTGGAATGAAATTACTTTAAGAGGTGGCAAATTCCTTGTGTGTTTTCTCCTCCTTCATCTGGATTATGGCTGTCAAAAGTAGAATTTTGCCAATGTATTAAAAAGAACCATGCACCTAACAGGCTCAAATCAAAACGTACTCCTTTGTTTTTACGGAAGGACTGAAATGAAAAGCAATTCATAACTAACTGGGATGAAAAGTTAGTTTCTGCAATTTTTGGAAGTGGTAAAAGCCTGAAAAGCACACAGACTATCATTCAGCAAATTGACCATATCAAGAATGAGAAGAGGAAAACCAGACTAATCGAACATTCAGGAGTGATGAGTGATTTTGGAAGTCTAATACAGGCATGCACCTCCTTGCAGGAATCCCAAACCGGTAGTGTTTATTGAGTCTCAGTTTCAATTTCCCTAACATTTTTTCCAGTTGTGACTTCTGAAGGCCTGAGGTATGTTCCCTACCAAAGACGCAAACGCTACCCCAAGGTCACGAGGAGCAACAGCTTTAATCTGGCAAAGAGCATCCACCCAGACAATCTCAGCGCTGAATTCCTCCGGCAGACGGGGAGAATTTACAACCTCGGCCTGCTCCAGCCTCCCCATAATTACTGATGCAACCCTACACCCTCGACAGTCACTAGCTGGGCAACAAAGTCCTCCCTGGCTAAGGAGGCCTATTTTGTAACCAGAGTTTTCAACTGGAAAAAATCCCAGCTCCTGGTAGTATTTCAGGTTACAAGGCTGTTTAGCATTGTAAGATTGATTTCTGGTTATGGCCTGTTTGAGTGTAGTACAGAGGAATAGGGTAAATGATGATGGAAGACAAGAATACAGATAAAAGCAAGAAAAGCTCTGATCCTGCAAATGGGGATACATATGGCCACAAGGAACTGTCTGTACTGATCTGCTCACGGGGTCAGGATCTAAGCTTTGGTGAACAGGAGCTAACAGTGATCATTTGCTGTATAAACCAGAATAACTCTTTGAGAAAATTTTAGCACATTACATGATACTTTTGCAACTGATACAGAATTTCACACCTGTAGTACACATTATCCAGCTCCAAAAGACAAGAGCAAGGTGTTTAAGACAGATCTATAGAAGCTGCAATATCTAAGTGTTTCACTTTTTCTTTACTCTTTTCATAGAAGTGTGTTCATTGTAAAGCACCAGACACTTCTGTGAACCTGTGGAAAACCTACAGTGAATAAAGGGTGCCCTTGCCCTTCCACAAAACAAGCTTTCAAGGACAGAGTTGGTTTCTCTATCAATGAAGCTTTGAAGGGAACTTAGGATTTATAAAGTGCACTGATGGAGAAAGCAGCACTGCCCACAGGAGTTTGATTTTCTGGCTCAGGGAACCAGGCCCTCCAGAGGCCATTAGAGCTTCATGTCAAAAGCCTGGGCCAAAGGGACAGCTTTTTGGGAGGAATCTGCCTCCTCCCATACATCAGAGATGCTAATATGCAGCTTTGCAATGGAGAAAAAGCATAAGGTTCAAGGATTTTACTAATGAACATAAACTATATCCACCTGGGGGGGCTTGCAGGTGTGGGAACTGCAGCTCATAGGTGATTGGTGTTTCTGATTATACCAGATGAGATTTATTGAGTGCTGCAGAAACCAGTTGAATCTTTTTTCTTGCTCTGATAGTATTGTTAGGTAGGGAACTGGAGGAAAAACTACAGAGCTGTTGGGATGAAAGAAAGAGGGAAAAATTTCTAAACAGGGAAGTTACAGTTAGATGGGAATTGCCTCAAAAGTTTTGTATTAGAACAGTAGCTTCTCTAGCTAGAAAATCAAAAATAAGTAGCTCTTGTAGAGGGACGAGGTAGCTGTAGGACCTGGGTCTTTAGCTAGCATGGTGGCCTTGGCTGTGGGACTGCATTAAATAGGGCTATTCCTCCGGGGAAGGAGGAGGCTTGGTGCTCTCCATGGAGATGCATGTGCCAATATAACATGAAGATTAAATTTATGACTCTTGCAGGCTTAGCCTGAATTGTACATGATCAAGAGATGCTTCTGGTGGCCATGGAGTAGAGAGGGCAGTTGTAGACAAGGTCCGTAGCATGTTTCCTACCTGTGCCCTGCATGCTGGAGGAGGGCAGGGGCTGCGCAGCCCTAATTAACTGCAATAGCTGTGCCCAGACTTGATGCCCAGCCGAGTTCTGTCCTCACTTACACAACTGCAATTTAGATTTTGACCTAAGATGTAGTTTGTTATTAAGGCCATATGTTTCTCATAACTATGATTTTTGAGCATTAGGGGCTTTTTGGTGAGAATAATGGAAAATTCCTATTGAGCAAGATTCCACTGTGAACTGCCACTAACTTAGCTCCATATATCTTCAAGGGTGTGGAGAGGGAAGGTTTTAAAGACTTCTAAATAGTTAGTTTAAAAGCTTTTTCTTCCCCTAATTTTTCTCATTACAACTTGATATTAAACAAATAATTTCATGAAGCTTTCTTCTTCAAATTGAAATTAGTGTGTTTTCATTTTTATGATAAAGACACAAATCTTTGTATTTTTGGAACTGACAAAGAGGCAAATACAGTTACTTATTAGAAAAACAAGCCAAAACTAAAACAGAAATGGGTAGCGGGGAGTCTATCTTTAAACATTAATACAAATTCAAATATCTTATAGGTGTTTAAGAACCATTAATGCGGCTGATTTAACCTGGAATCTGGGCAGAGACAAAAGAGGGAGACAAATGAAGAACCTAGACTTGGACTTTTCTCCTAGCGACTGGTCATATTGCTATGGACTTCACTGGTCAGTGATGATGTGCAAGGCAGAAAACACTTTAGTTGTTTCTTTTACAGCTTTGTTGGGGCAGTAGGTTTACAGAAAAAAGCCTTGAAGATGTACTATAGTCAAGAAGGCAAAGCAAACTACTCAGGGTCACTTTTCTGATCATGATGATACTTCAGTAACTGTTTAAAAGCTTGTTTCATAAAATAATGTGGGTACTGCGTACTCCAGACAGTGGTAGTAAGTCACTCAAGGTAATGAGACCTCCCGAGAGGTAATACGAACCAGGGTCCCACAAAAGCCTAATGACACCAGATTTAATTGGAAGACTCTAGTTGGTGAACCAATAAATTCCCTTAACCATAAGTAGCAATATGGGGGCTGGGGTTCTGCACGCAAGTAATTGCTTAATGGTGTAAAGCATTGCAGAGAAAAGCCAAAGTCATATTTTTACTATTAGAGCAGACAGAAATCAGTTCACTTGCTTTCTTGTTTGAATATTCCATGCATTTAAGAGATTAGATTAATAACAGTCTAAACTGATTGTGTTTGCGGCTGGGCTGATCTTTAACTATGTTGTGGCAGGGTGGGCCTATGTCTTAATGTGGGTTTCAGCTTTGTCTTACATAACGGAAATCTTCACAAAGTCTGGAAAGCCACCAAACCAGCACTGGGACTCATTCAGTCTCAAAAATGCGATGCTTCCCGGCCACCTCTCAAGGATTATGGTACATTTGTATTTTGATTACATGACATTTCAACAGGTGCCGTTCCTGCAGATAACGGGACTCCACACTGCATAGTTTCGCAGGAATGTCATCCTTGCCCGTAGCGCCTTGGCCGTGCTTGGCTTGGCACTCGTACAGACGTTAGGTGCCCTTGGAGGATGTGCGCTATCTTTGCCAAATAGGATGCTTTCTTCGGGACGGGGTTATCTGCTAAGGCCTCCTGGCTGACACAGAGAGCCAAGCACGCATACTCGTCTGCCCCGTGACCCCCGCTGGCTCCTCCAGCAGCCGCTTTCGTGTAGACCTGTGGCAAACTTTGCAGCTTCTTCCCTATTTTTTCCCCGCGTGTTTCTGTTTATCAGTTGCTCACATAAGACACCGTCCTCTGTACCGCTGCAGTTTCTTGTGTCAGCATGCATCTGCACGCAAATGCAACTTGTATTTTTTGCAACTTGCAAAATGCAGCTTGCAGTTTTTTGCCTGTTTCTTCAGTTCATTCTAGACTCCTTAAAATCACATTAAAAAGGTACTCTGACAAGGTGTTTTGTGGAAAGTGCTTTGAGGTCGTTTGCTGAAAGGCATCGTGACATGCATGTGCTCTGAGGGGACGTTTAACCTGCTGTATTTGAATTTTCCCCCCTGCCCCCTTTAGTTAGTTTGTTGCTGCTATTTTTTCAGTCTATACTTTTTTCTGTGGTAGGGATGACACATTTTTACTTGGAGAGTATATGTATAAAATAAAAAATCCTTTGTATTTGAAAATTCAAGGTATCTACATTAAAGCTCCCCCCCTCCCATATACGATATACATATATACACACACACACACACACATATATATATATACACTTTTCTAAGGAGGAACAAAAATGCATTTATTATAGTACCTAGGGTGTCACCTTCTTCATGTACTGGCGACCCCAAGACACAGCAGTAGGTTTCAGCCTGATGGCAACGATTAAAAATCAATGTAAATTATGAAGACGAACATTCAAAGCTTACACAAAAGCGCGTCCACTGTGGCTTGCCTAACAACAGAGAGAGAGGCGCAAATAACCATCATAGCGGTGCTTGCTCCCTTGGCTTAAGCACTCTCGCAAGGGCTCACCACCACGCTGAACAGCTCAGTGTGTAAGCACAATGATATTTCTATTGTCAAAATCCAGTGGAGTTATATTTTTGTTTATATTTTTTACTTTTTTTCCATTTAAGATCCCTAACTACCCCTGTGTGCTTTTGCATGTCTCCGATGCTGCCATATTGCACAATGTATTATCATGGTAGGTCATATTAGAGCCACGTTGCCAATACTATTCCAGTAAGAGATCTGGCATGAAGAAAAGATGACTGAATTAGTGGCCAATTGGGACATTTTCTGACCTACTCTTTAGGAACCAAGTCCTCTGAACTTTCCCATTATCCTTCGGCTTCATCCTTTTAATAGGGACCAAATCTCCATTAACAATTGAACACCGACAATAAGTGCCATCAGGAAAAGGAAATTCAATTTTAGTGGGGGATGACAGCCTTACCTTTTCGCGCTTAATTGGCCGTATTGTCTCCAAAAGTTAATTGGTTACTTAGTCCAGGTAGTTAGTAAAATGTTTAGCTGCGTCAAAAAGCCCAGGCTCCTACTGTTAATGGGGCATGAAATGGAATGTTTGATACTGCAAATAAAATCAGTGATATTCAAGGATGTTATGGTAGGTAATGCGTTGAAACTGCCATTTAATGGGTCCTGGAAGATTAGGGTAGTGTCAGCTGGAACCGCCCGGTCTCTTTTCTGACATTGTTAGTTGCCTCTTCATTTACTTAACGGCTGTCTGCACTGATTACATAGGCATAAAACTCCCTACAAAAAAACAACAGAGACACGCTCTATTAGCAGTCCAATTAGAACTATTTGCATATTACAGTTCATTTCTGCTTAAGTGAATCCCTAATACAACTTTAGGAAAAAAAATTCTATTGTCATTTAAAAAAAAAAAGGCAAGAAAAGAAAGGAAAAGCGTTAAAGGTGATCTCTTCTCCACCTCTTCTTCCTCTCTGGATAAATTCAGTAAAGGTCCATAAAAAATAAGAGGTGGTGGGGCGGTCTGGAGGTAAGAAATTTCTGCTGCTGGCTTTTGTGATGATTTTTTAATACGTCGATAAAATGCATTCCAACTTTTTTACATGGCCATTGTGGGGTTTCTCTGTCCACTTTTTTCCCCCTGATTGTTTTTCACTCTTCTTCTTTTTCTTAGAGGTTTCTATCTATCTATCTATCTATCTATATCTATATATCTATATCCTAAGGTAGATGTTAGATCAACCCTCACCTTGGGTTTCTTGAGCAAAGCAGCTAATGTGCCTGGGAATGGGCCTCAGGAGGAAGCACACTTGATGCTGTATAGTTCATGCAGCCTATTAGCAAACGGTGCTGAATGATCCCCCTCCTCTGCTCCAACCCCCCTCCCAGCTCCTTAAAGGTTGGCGCTAATAGGGAAGTAATACAGCCTTCCAGCTCCTCTCAAAAATACTTCTCGGCAAAAATTTAACCCGTTGTCAAATAGAATAAACGAGTTGGTAACAAACTGGGATGGGTGAGAGTAAGTCCATCAAACTGTTGCAACTACTGAGCGGTCTTTTCCATGGGGAATAACATGGTGAAAGCAATACGGAATCGAGCTAGAAGTGGTGGTGGGTGTTTGCTGGAGCCCTTCCTTTACCCGTCTATAGAATTAGAAAAATAACAACGGTGCAGCCAGGTCACGCTTATCTCAGTGGTAGCAGTGCTTTGAGATTCACCGGCACAGTGGGAATGGCCGCGATGGCTCTTACCCAAACGGCAAGTGAGCTTATGGCTTTTGACTCAGTGTCTGCGGGACAATGTGGTGGCAGCTTTGTAAAACACTAACAATAATACCAGTAATTATAAAGGAAAATAATTTTTTAATCTTTTAATTTCAACTTTGCATAGTCTGCTGAGCCTGGCAAATTTAAAGGCCTCTTTTTAAGGTGGTAATTACTATTTGCCTACAGGCTTGCCCATCAGATAGGCTGTTTCTCATCAAAACCTGGGGCCTGATGACCAGCGAGAAGCTTCTCACCTGCCTCTTGGCAGCTGGTTCATCTCCGAGGGTCTCCAAGCCGGGCTGTCTGGATGGAAAAACCGAGTTGCTTGATTGGTGCTTGGATTAGAGGCACCTAGAGGAGCCCAGGGGAGATCTTTGATGTTCAAATGCTAATGTAAATACCGACAGAGTTATTTCCAAAGCTCGCACAGCTCAATTCCTTTTTACATGCAGACCTAATTTCACAGGTCAGCCAACCCACCTCCGCTATTATCTGGATTTAGCGATTAATAGAGGATTTCAGTAGTTGACTGTGACAAATAGTGACTAGGGAAGGGAGGGAGTGAAAAACTGTTCTGAAACAAGGGATGTTTTTAACAGGTCTTTCTACCCCAAACCATTATTTTTATGCTGACACTTAAACAATCATAAACAAGCCAAGGACCAAGAAAATCCCTCAATGCAAAGAGTGAAATTCTCTATCTCTCCCTTTCAATCCTTGTCTTGCCCGCGAGAGCAGTCGCAGTGTGCGATATGTATTGTTTTTATGCCCTGTTGGGTCCTTTGTATCCAGCCTCCTGCTTTATATCCAACCCTCGCCCGCGCTTGCCCAGAGATGGGTATTATCGGACAAAACTCCGACATGAAAACTCCCGCGGCCTTCCCGCGCCGGCCTGCGGTGGGAGGGAAGCGGCAGCACCACGCAGCCTCTGGCCCCTGCGAATACTCCCTGCCCCCTGCCAAGAAAATGGCTTTCTGCAGACGGGCTGCCTGCTAATAAAATGGACTTAAATCAGTAAGCAGTGATTAAGGATGGGGCAGTGCTTTCTGCTGCTGTTGCTTGAACGTGCACTTCTCCCTCGGATGTCAAAAAAAAGGAAAAAAAACCCTCTTGCTTATTTTAAGGAGCAGTGGCTTGCAGATGAGATGAACCAATGAGAAAGGCGATACTTTAAAAATATTCATTTTCTTGAAAAAAAGGGAATGGCAACTAAAATGACTTTTCTAAATAAAACATCAGCCCAGGAATGCAAACTCTATTCTGTTTATATTCAACCTCTAGTCTGTTTTTTTTTTCTTTTGCCTGGTTCAATGTCGTGCCTGGTGGAATAGCAATTCGTAGAAAACGTGGGATAAATCATTACTCTCAGTTTAGTCTATATTTTATTTACAGCAAGAATTTCTTTATGGCTGAAATGAATTGACTGCTGGTGTGGGACTATGTGATTATTAGTGGGGACTACTTGTACAGTGCTATACACCGCGAGTAAAGGTGGCTTTTTTGGGTGCAGAGGAATCGTGCAAGGGCCTGATCCGTGGCACGGGAGGATGTGACTCGTTCTAAGGGTTAGTCTGCAGATAACCCTAGATTCAGCAAATCTTTTTACCTCTTTCTTTTCCGTTGTTGATATTGAAGTGAAGTAGCAGAAACTGTATTCATTAAAAAAAAAATCTGCTAATAGTTAATTGCAAAAAACGCCCCAAAAACCTACTAGTTATTTGTTCCTTGCAAGGGCCATTTCGTTTTGTATTTGTTTCAGAGAGAGAGGGGAGTCAGGCTGCAGATGCAGTTTGTGCTTGTTTTTGTTACTTTCCCTTTCTAATCTTCCCAAGATATCCAGCACCGAAAAGGGGGGGGGGGGTTTGTATGGCTTTGTTTTTTTGTGCGTGTTTTTGTTTTAACAGTGATATTTTAAAAATCCGAATTTTTGAACTCAATGTATCCGTCAGGGTCTTAAAAAATACTTGTTACGTAGTTAGACCTGCTAGATGTTTGCATCGCAAAGTTTGGTGAACTTTAGCTGTATACTGATGGCCGGCACGTCCGTGAGCCGAGAAGCTGGCCTTGTAGAGAGGACACATGGGTTAAGAAGCTCCAGGGTCAGCTGGGGCCAGGAAACGCAGCATCACGTGAAAAACAGTTTGCGCGAGGGCTGAAAATGTAAATAAATATACTGACATCTCTGGGCCTGAGCAGAAATCGGAGCGTAGGTCATCCTATGCTACGGTATCGTGCCTGGGTTTTAGGGAAAATCAGATCTTTTTCGTTGTTTTGTTTCTATAGCAGGAGTTATCTTTCTCCAGCCTCGGTTTGCCGGCGTGAGACGGAAAGCAACAGAGTTGTGGAGTTTGATCCCGGCTCTGAAGCACCCTTGTACTGACCTGCAGTGTAGCAGCAGGATCACGTTACTAATGAATGCATGTTTGAGAGCAAATAAAATAAATACATTTTACAAAACTCAGGCCAGTTTCAAATATTCAGGCAGCTGTCTCTGCCTGTCACCTGCCAGTTTATGGCTTTAACTCCTCTCTCCTAACTTAAACTCCTGGTATTCCCTAATCAGGAGCAAATGACTTTTATTGTTCTTTATTGCTGTATGCAGAACCCTTCTTGGAAATCTGTTCCTTCCCAAGCATGGTACTCTGAGATGTGAAATAATGTGTCTTAAAAAAAAGAAAAAATCCACAACATTTCCAGTATTTCTGTCCCACTGGAAAAAACAAGGAAAGACTGGATTCCTCACTTGTTGAGGAGCTGGCAGAACAAATCTGTTCATTAAAAGGAATATAGGATTAGGGAAAAAGTGATTGCAATATTGCAGACTCATTCGCAGCTGATTCATGTCCTTGGTCATATGTGGGTGTGTCGTTCAGGACCTTTTCCAGTGCTTTTGGGGAGTTTTTTTTTTTTTTTTTTTTTTCTTTTACTATTGTTTCTGTTTAGCGCTAAAAGTTCTGGTATTGAGGACACTGTTCAACATCCAGGCTCTTGACCACAACATGTTTTGCACTTCCATGTCTTTTCTCTCCTGTAGCAACTTCAGTTCCAAGCTGCACCTAACAAGCTATTCTAATATATGTATGCATATGTGCATGTATGCATACACACACACGTAAATATATACATTATATACACACACACACACACACACGCATATATATGTTCCCTATCCTTAGTAATTGAATCAGTGGTTTCCAAACTTGTTGCAACACAGGCTTGTTGTTAGCTCCCTGAATCGACTGTGAACAACTGTGTTTTCATGAGCCATCCTAAATCTTTATAATCAAACCGGGAACAAAGCTTCCATTGACCACTCTAAAGACTCACTGAACTTTCCACACCATTTGAGTACATCTCCCCACCATGCTTCTCTGGTTTTGCTTTTTAAGTCACAGTGAAAGCCTGTGCTTTCCCTAGCTTTATGACAATTCCCTCCTGTTCTGGAATCTTTTTTGTTGCTCTTCCCTGAGCTCTGTCCAGTGCTTCCACGTGCCTTTGCTAAGAGGTGTCCAGCACACATCCCTGAATTGCAGGTACACTTGTAATGGGGTTTTGGCAGTCAGAGCTCTTTGTAGCCAATGGCAATTTCATGCACACGCATCTGAAGGCATAATTTGACCCCAAGAAACCCTGCAGTTAGACATGGGCAGCAAGCTTTTGATTACCTGCATGCACCTTTAATTATAGCAAGGTGCATGTAATTAAGAATGAAGTGCCTGATTCACTGCTATGTTACTCCATTTCATGCTGGAATAATTGAAATGAGCAGAGTTGCACCATGATGGAAGCGGAGTAAAGCCACAGTGAGTGGGGCCCAGTGGTCTTCTCTAGCAAGTTTTGGTAGAGTTGGCGAGTCAAAGAGTTGCAGCCTTGCAGGGAAGTTATCCTTCTATATGTCTAACAGAAATCCATAGAATGAACACACACACAAGCACACGCTACATTTTCATCATTGATTAACCAGTCTCATGACCTTTTCAGCGAGAGAAATAATTGGCAGTTTTAACTAACAATAAATTGATCCCATTATTCAGTATGGAATATTCCACCGATTTCAAAAGAGATGCTTATTAAAGAGGCCAGCTACTTTCTATCAGTGTCATGCATATGTAAGTAACCACGGCTATTATACGCCATCTACGACAATGGGAGGACAAGTCATAAACACAAACATTCACACACAGCCAGGTCTCCAAAGCTCCTGTTTGCCAATTACAGTAATGCTGATGACATATCTAGTTTAACGCACACAGCATTAAAATAGTCCCCCCTTTTCTAGGAAAATCTAATTACACCAAGCCCAAGCACTCAATCAAACCTGTTATTCTGTGGCTAAACAGCCCAGTGTTAATGCAATTTGAGGAGATCCAGGCCGTGACTGGGAACGTCATGTATTAACAATATCTAATGGGAGCTCCCGTAGGTAAATGAATATGCTAACAAGCAAGGTCGCTGCTAAATCTAATATCTTTAAGCTGTTTAATTCCAAACAGTCCCTTAATAAATCAATTGACCGGGAGAGCTGATGCCCCTATCAATTATTCAAGAGGGCAAATAAATATTTCAGATGATTTGATAGGAAGGCTAGTGCTAGTCTTATAGAAAGCTTTGCATTTCATTAGCCTCTTGCTAAAAGTTTTATAATGTGCAGAACACTGGTGGTTCTCCCTAATCTAGAAACTCCAAGTGTGGGGAAGAGCAGGCTGAGGTATCCTGCTTCACCCAAATGGTCTGCCCAGGACTGGGTGACAGATGACATGGGAAGGGGTGGGCAAAGACTGGCAATAGCATCAGGCTTCCTGGCGGGAATTCCTCCACCCCAACAAATACAGAAAGCAAAATGAGAGCATGTTTTCATTTCTGGGGAATCCAAAAGAAAAGTAATCTAAAGAAACTGGGATTAGTGGTTAATACCATGTGACATGCTGCCTTTCGTAAATGGGGGAAAGTCATTTGTGTTTCAGTTGGATTATTTGTGTGTTTATGTTAACACTGAGCCATGATTCAGGTTTGCCAAATGCAATTCCCTTGGAAGAAAAGCAGAGTTATTAAAGGAGGTGCTGCCTGTAATTGATCTGCATTAAGTAAGTGAAGCTTGCAAAGTGCTTGAGATACTTGGATGGAAGAAGCCAGGAGTGCAAAATATTATTCTATAAGAGCAAAGTATTATCATTGTATCTGAAAAATTGCTGATCGTTGAAACATGTGGTTTATTATAAAATCAATAAAGATAAAGTTACAAAAGAAAGGGAGAGAAAATGTACCTGTTACTGGAGAACAAAGAAGAAGAGAGAAGTCCCTGAGGAAGCTTCTTGTTTAAGCGTGTGTAAATTTGCTTGCCTCTGTCTGATCCATTTATACCACTGATACAGATTAAAAGTTGATGATTACTTATATAAGCATTTCAGTTTATGAAATGAAACCTGTGTCATAAAAAAATAGCCTATTGCTCTGGAAAGTGTCCACTAGATCTGTGTATGAATCTGCATCTCCCTGGGATGACAAAGCAAGATCCATGTTCCTGCCATAGCTCCCTCACCCAGAGTCTCTTCCATAGTTATGTCTTCCTGTAGGAACAGGGGGGGGAGGAAATAAGCTTAGGATGCAAGTGTGTTGGTAACAAAGTCACGAACACGGAGCCTGAAGCCTCCCACTGAGTCTTGTCTGTCTGGAGAATATCTAAGATGAGATTCTTGGAGCAACCGTGAGCAAGGGAGTCTTGCCCACACCTTCCTCTAGAGGCAGTGTAAAGTCCTGCGATAGTCCACCCCATGTGGGTTGGGTTGGTTTGTCCCTCTGTGGTAGGCTGATGAGGAGGGGCAACTCCAATACGAGCATCCCGCTCCCCCAGAATGACAAGCTGGATGAATTTCTCTGGAGGATAGTTTGTGAAGATTTTTTTCACACTCATCCAGCTCTGCATAAGGGATTTTCTACAACGGGAGGGAGAGGAGTTCCAGCCACAAGAGTCCTACTGGTAGGAAGGTGGTTTAAAAATGAGAGGTAAGGAAAGTTTTTAAATCATTTTGGACATGTAAGAAAAGAGTGTGTTTCAGAAGGTTGGCTAGAAAAGCATCTGACACTCCAGACGGGGTCCTCAGCAAAATAGTCTGGCTTACACCTCCTCTAGAACAGGCTTTTGGTTTCTTCTGCTTCTTCTCCCTAAATAGTAAGATCCATATAAAAATCACTGAATGAGGATCTTCTATGGCAGCAGTTTTACATTGCAAATTACTCAATGAGGTATGAAAGAGACATCTCAGCTGCACAAAATCATAATTTAAATGTTAGGTTTGGTTTATTTTCAGCTTCATGACTCAATAGAGTAGATCCTCTGTATGACACTGAAAGTAAAATCTGGTCAGGTTTGAAGTCAGATTCAGGGATTTTAACTCATCATTTAATAACCTTTTCCTTTCCTTCAAAATACTATGTTATTGTGTGTATACTGCAGCCAAGAGTGTGTACCACAGAAAATTGCATGAGGAAGTGGGAATGGGAATTAATCTGCAGGTTGAAAATGTAGAAGTAGTATAAGGTATTATGACCTAACGGAATTATTAACTACACATAAAAATTGAATCCTAGAAACTGAGATGCCAAATGAGCAGCTGGGATTATTTTATTTTAAGTCTTCTTTCTACCTATTTCAAAAAATAAAACTTTCAGGAATAAAATCTCTGCTTGCATGACAATATATGGCTCACATAAACATATGTAAGAGTGGAACTGTGTTCCTGTTTTCAAGAGGGAAGAGTCTTTTAGCCTCTTGAACGAGTCGTTTCTGTTAGAGGGAATCAGCATCCCTAACGTTTGCTGAGAAAAATAGGGGTAAAGTCATATGGGAAATTGGTGGAAGACGTTTTTTTTTTTTAATTTTAATTTTCCATTGAAATAGTAGTTCTCAAACATTTTCTGACCAGCTTTAATTTCAGTTCATGGCAGGTCTTTGAGATTCAGTTATTCTTGGAAATGCCAAGGGTTCTCAAGAGTATTAGTGAGGATTTTATGAAAATGCTGGTGCAGAAAATCATATGAAGTTGTTTATTGTATTGAATCTTGTGTGTTTCTGGCTTAAGGGATTGTGGAGCAGGTACATGACAGTCAGGTCTAGTGATTATTGTAGTCTTCATGTTTCTTTGATCCTGATCGCTTTATACGTTCATGAAGGACAATGCTTGTTCTAGAGGGGTTGTCCACTGATGCTCTTCTAGCTATGGACTAAGTGAACATGACTATGCTGATCAGTGAGTATAGCTTCTGCTATTACTGAGAGTTGTTCTCAAAATGTAGCCCCTTGCAGAAGTACCGGGAGATGCTGTTGACGTCACTTTTGTCTTTTTGTTTCATTTTTTAAAAGAAATATATAGAGAATAATAATGGGAAAGTGTTCATCTAACTCATTCACAAGGTTCTACCTGCCATCCCTTATGCTCAACGAGTATGTGAGGGCACTGTTAGGCTTATGTGCATGTAAATTACCTCTAACTGCACATCTCTATTATAGGCAATTACACTAATGTGCTAGAATGATACATTTAGTGCCTTCAGAAGATAGAAGCTGGGTGGAGGGCAGACTGATTTGAAGATCAATCTGGATGAAACAAAGAATTGTATTTATTTGGCAGACCACTGGGGAAGGCTGGCTAAAACTGTAGAATAAGATAACATTAGCCATATGATAAGTGACGCTTGCAATTTAGGAGTCTTATGGGCTTTTAATTTAAAAGATAATAATGTCTGTGGATTATTAGGCTAAGATTGGGAACTACTACTGTCTCTCTGTATAACAGTGGTCTCAAGCACTATGAATAGGTTGGGGGCAATCGTGATATGTGCCAGATATTTGGATTTGACCTACCTAGCCTTTGACTCGATTCAGGTGTCAAAATTTGGACTCCCTTGCTCACACACGCAGGACAGAACCCCCACAGTGACCACTCATGAGCAAGAAAAGGTGGTGCCAGCATTGTCTATGGGGTTGCCAGCAAACCTAGGAAAGGTCCCTTTCTGCATGTGGGCAATTCACTGTGCTTGCCTGTCTATGCTTTCATCACGGTGAGGTTGGATTCCTGAAATGCTCTTTGTTGGACAACCTCTTTTGGCTAAAAAGAGAAAAGCTGAACTCATAACAGCAATGTTTTTGGGTGGTGTCTGTTCTATCCTGGCTCCCTTTGAGTGCAGGGCAGAATTCAAGGGGCTTGATATTGGTGTTTGAGGCTCAAATGATTTACTAGAAAGTTATGGGAGGAAAGGCTTCTCTCTGCTACAACTGCTATCAACACAGACCCTTGAGGTGGGAAGAAAGAAGTTTCTTGATTAAAAGCACCAACTATCCCCCTCACTGTCCCCTTCCACAGTATCACCATGACTGTGGGCTGCTTCTTCCACTTGCTCATGTTCTACGCTCACCCTTACTTCTAGAGCATTTGGGAAGAAACAGGAAAGTTGCATGATGTCACCTATGAGGGTTAAGTAAGTTACAGGCCTGGAGGTACCACTAGCTGATATTAGTAATATGACATGATTTTTCTATTTTTATTATTGTGATTTTTACATGTGATAAGTCTTACAGCAGGCTCAAATTAGAGACTTTTCACATTATTGGTTTCTCTTTCAAATACATAAACTTAAGGCAGCAGATTATTATCCAATAATACAAAATGTCTTGATCAGAACAACTTATGCTGGTAATTTGTATTACTGGAAGCAACCAGCGAGTCTAAGTACCGAAAATAGGCTCATAGAGATGCTTAGTGAAGTGAGGGAAAAGTAAATAAGAAAAAGCAAGCAATCTGGTTGTCTTCTACCTCTACGTTACCATAAAGCATTAGCACTCGTTTCCATGGCAGCTTAAAGAAATCCTGCGCACTGCAACTTAACACAAGACACCTTATGAGTATTGTGATGGTCAGAAGTGATGATGAGCATGACGGGCATTTGATAACAAAAACGTTTAAGAACGCTGACTGCTCAAAGGCCACAGAACAAACACACTTCAGAAGGCCACTGGCCACTGTGATGTTAGGAGTATAAGGCACAAGGTACAAGATCAAATGGCAAAGCATGGTTGTGTATATTTGTGGGCTGCAGGCAGAAGAAGAAAGGATGGATGGAGGGAAAAGAGAGGGAACCACTGCTCCAGGTATGGATAAAAGGCTAAACACCTTTGTATACTTTCTGAAAAACTTAGTAAATTTTGTACCAAGGACCTGCTTTTTATAGGGATTTACTTTGCGTCCTGCTGGCTGCTTTAAAGAGTTTTCACAATTTATGTTTGGCTGCGCCGTGAGGGGATTACTTCCTGATGTTTAATAAATGCAGAGAAGAGATTCAAAGGGACGCACATGCGCACGTGCACACATGCACACACACACAAACACATAGGCATGCAACTTAGATGTCCAACAGATAAGTGCAGTATTTTGTTTACAAGGAGATATTACACTGGAAATCCTGTTAGCAATCAGACAGTCTGCTGGCTGGATTTAATAAACTTCAGGCAAAGGAGTTATTCAAGCTGGCATGTTAACCCGCTAGAGGCTTAGTTGTGCATCGTAGGTGCACCCCTAACTTCTGTCTACATTGCATAGCGTGGAGATCGATACGCTGTGCCACAAGTGGGGTTTTGGCAGTCAAGTTGTTTAAAATCAAGAGAGAAATTCGCGGAGCCTGAAGATGTGGTGCTTTTATTACACATAGATCCGTAACGCAGAGATGCTGGTGCATTTGAATTACGGCTCACCTTTGTGAAATATCCCCCCAGCCCTAGCCCAGAGCTTAGTCCCGGCACTACGCTCGCATACGAGTTCGGCACTATGAGGAGGAAGGACATGTCCCTTTTCTAGGGCTCTGATTGGGAAAGGGGATGTGGGCAGACAGCCTCTGTCCCCTCAGAACCCGCCTGTGTAAGACTCACTGCACTGTTGTAGCATGAAAAGACAACAAGCAGATGGAGGGAAGGGAAGTAGGATGCAACATACACAAATTAAAAAGTTGCGGATGTGGTAGACGCATATCCTATTAGTTCTGGCTAGAGTTGGTTGAAAAATGCGAGGGATAAAAATTCAAATGTTTTGTGAAAAAAATAGCATTGAGATATGTAATATTTTTAACTTCATTTTACCCTTACCTTGTGCCGTTCCGTTCCCCTCAAGGCTGGGGATGTGCACAGGTGAAATTGGGAGGCATGGGGAGGAAACCACTGTAAAAAGAACTACAGTATTTGACTGTATATGTATTTAATATGTCAGACTTTTTAAGAAGTGCCTGGATACTTAACTTCCTAAAACCTGTTGAGTTTTTGTGCTCTTACATCCATTTTTGAAGATCATGCAATGTATAATCAGTTTGGATAATTTTGTCTTTATTATTTTCAATGATTCATTAGGCTAACCAGAAGTTTGGATTCTGGTCCTGAGGAAGAAAATTCCCATCTGGAATTTTGCTTTGGACAGGTGTCTTGTTTTTGCAAGATCAGAAAATCCCAGAAAAATGCCATGGCTTAATTTTAAAATGGCTTCTCTTTTTAACTTTTTGAACTCTCTTTTTAGCTTTTATCGGTCATGCATTTTGAGCTATTTTCACTGCTTACACTCACAGTTTACGACTCTTTCACAGCTTATTTAAACTCAGCCCTCTTCCAATACTGCATTTTTAACTCAGGACAAATTGTTTAGCACCACTGCTCTGATTTTCACTCTCTCTCACTCTATATGAACTGAGTTTGTTTGACAAATTCTGATCCTTTCTGAAAATATCTGCCTTCATTTTATAATATTATTTATTCTTATAGCCGAAACCCCAGCAGGTGAAGAAAAAAATGAAGACAATTTGGTAAATAATGAACACGGGGATGACATATTGTTTTCCTGCAATGAGGAATAAATGCACTTTATTAAGTGACCTTTCCTCTAGCGGCTGCCAAGAAATCAGAGATAATAAAGCTCTTACTTGCAGAGGATTTTAGTTGAGAGGGGGGTATTGCTCAAAAAAAGGTCCATTCCTTTATTAAAACCTTGTTGCAGCAACATCAATATTGGCCAAAGTGTGTTATGGAGACTGTTTGTGTTGTGGTTTTTGTCTTTCTTTCAATTTATTTATTTTTGTAAATCCTGTGACTCAATTGCTGTTGCAAATGAGAGTTTAAATCCCTCCCCCCCCCCCCCCGATACTTCTCTGATTTGCAGACATTTATCCTGGGTCTTGCTTTTCTTTTCCGTGTCTTTTCAGGAAGTATACCATGCTTGCCATGAATGACACCGGGGTCTGAGTGTGCGTGAGTGCCAGCTGGTTGTGTTTAGCCATTGATTCCACGTATGATCATAAGCGGCCTAACCAGCTTTGCATCTAGAGGGGTTACTGTGATTGATGACCAAGGGATCTTTCCACTGGTTTCAGTGTATTAACAGTCTAATCCGAAGTGGTAGGGATGGCTGTGGGAAGAAGTGGTGCTTTTTGCGTGTGTGCGTGTGCGTGGAGTGACGTTCGCTATGTGCCAGTCTAAGGGAGGTCCTGTGGCTTTGGAGTGGGTGATCTCTAGGAAGGAGACATCCCTCTTGTATGGTGTGCCCAGAGTTATTGTACCACTCATGCACACCTGTAGCCACCATGCGTTTGCGTGATTTAAAGATTTTACGTGTCAAGCAGGAGCTTTAGATCTGGACCAATCTTCCTTCAGGTATAGTCATATTATGCTTGAAAGGACAGAAAGTATTTGGTCTGAGAACTCTGCAGATACTCTTGGGCTTGGCAGAACAGGTTGGTTTCATGCTTTGTGTTTCTTTCCACCATATCTTAAAAATTTAAGGGTGACTTCCCCCATGAAACCTATGCTTAGGACTCACAGATGGGAGTTAACAGCTACTTGATTTATAAGCTAGACACCTCTTCTCACAGGGCTAAACATGTTCCTCAGCATTCAGTGTTCCTTCAAAAAATAAGTTAAAATAAATCAAAACAGTGATATAATCCTACAGCAAAAAGTGCAGATTAGGATTAGGAGAAATAAAAGAGAGTGGATTCATGTTCTCCACTGCCTCCAGATGCAGATGAGAAGAAGCAGTGGCTATGTGCTCCTGAGGCCAGTTCTGGGTAGACCTGAGTGAGAAGGAGCAGCCTTGGACCCCCTCCATCCATGACAATTGACTATTGCACTTCAAGGCTCAGGATATGCTTAACACCTTCTCTTCAGCTCTAGGTTTACATACTTCCTCAGATTACCTCAGAGACTGACTTGCCAGGCTAATCTGGCAGGAGCCAATTCCCAGGGACAGCCAAAGCCCAAGCAGAAGACCTGTCCCATGAGTCTTGCAGCTCTGGTGCCACCCAGGAGAGCAGAACATGGGTTAGGGACAAAGCCTGCACTGGAAGCTCTGGTTTCAACCAAGGCACTGACAGATCAGTTATACCTCTAATCTCAGGGAAATATATATATGTATTTTTAAAGGATGTCAAATCTCACCTTAAATATGTATGTGTGGAAATGGCTATTGGTGAGGGAGACTGACAGAGACTGAAAGAGAACAGGAGCCCACAAATCCTTTTTGAAGATCTCCCTCCCCCCCCCCCCATTTTACTAAAAGCATCAAGGAAGAGAAAAAGAAGCAGAGATATAAAATGCAAGTAGCACTTTTTAATAGATTTTTCTTCCTTTTCCCCAAAGGGTTCAGCTGCAGAGAAAGAGTGGAACATAATAATCCTTAGCATTTATATAGCACTTTACATTTCCAAAGCTCTGTACAAACATTAACTGATCAATCTTCACAACACCCCTGTGAGTTAGGGATGTATGATTAACCCCATTTTACATTGGGGGAAACCATAGCATTTCAGAGCCTGGCTTCCCCCCCCCTCCAGAGGTGTGCAGTTCTTGCAGATCCCGCTGATTTCAGCAGGAGTTATCCCTGACGCTTCTGAACGCCAGGCGCTTTGCGACAGCCTCAGGGCTACATCGCCAGGCTGTGGCTCATGCTTCAAGGGGTCTGCTTTTGATTGCCCTGCTCTAACCGTGGCACTGCCGATGCTTTTGCACATCTTTGTCTTTCCACCTCCTTGCTGGTGTGGGACCTGTGACTGGAATTTCAAGAAGCGAAACTGTACCTGGTTGATGCACCTACTGGAATATTGCAAAATTGTCTTTATTTGGAACCCCTGAGGAAAAGGCTATTATTCCCAAATTTCTCTTTGCTTTGCTTCGTTTTGCTTTGTTTGCTTCTCCTCTCCTCTCCTCTCCTCTCCTCTCCTCTCCTCTCCTCTCCTCTCCTCTCCTCTCCTCTCCTCTCCTCTCCTCTCCTCTCCTCTCCTCTCCTCTCCTCTCCTCTCCTCCCTCCTTCCCTCCTTCTTTTTCCCCTGTTCAAAACCCTGGAATGACTTAAAAGGAAATGTAATCCTGTATCGAGTGAAAGCACACAAATACAATGATACACCCTGTACTGGAGGCCTATTTTTCCCTTTCTTTTTCGATCTTTTCCTCATAATTTTCTGTGTTTTAGAGAAAATGGCATGTGGACTAGGGGATTAATGTAAAAATGCATCTTTCTTTTCCCTTTTTCCAGCACAGAAGTAAATAGATGTCCCTAACATGAAATCTTGGTGTAAATTGTTGAACTGTATTAACTTTTTAATGCTTCCTGAGTTCCAATCCACTGAGCACAGGTTGCCTCTTACGGCAGAGCTCTGCTTTTGCAGGAGCTGGAACTGTGTGGCAATGCTGCCATTTTGCTTTGCTCCCTGTTTTGCCCTGAGGCTTTGGTATCATGAACCACAGGTGCATTCATATGAATTCACCGTGGGTTCCCACTGGGAGAAAAAATGTGCATTTGCTCTGAGAGGACGTCCAGCCGTGGCGAAGAGGAGAGTTTTCTCCATTGTCATGTCCTACAGGCAGGGATGGCTCCATACAACGTGCAGCACCAACTCAACCGGGGTGCAAGCAGACTTGAACAGAGGACCTGAGCCTTTTGGCATCCACTAGTCTGGACTGACCCCCTGGCACAGATCATAAAGACAGTACAGATATAGGTAATGAACACTATGAAGATAGCTGCTGAGTACCTATATACATAACCCTCCTCCCACCAAATCGCATTTCTCCATCAGGGTAAGGCGCCAGGTAGTGCAGCGCTCAGAGATGCTTATTGCTACTTGCTCTTCATCATCAGTGTTCATCGTCAGGACCTTCAAGCTAGTTCGGAGAATATTGAATCTTGTTAGAGGATGGGTTCCTTGGTCTTCTCCACTGGAAATAGTCTTAAGGAGTTAGAAAAAAGGTTCTAAATAACAATAATTGAGAAGAGGGGCAGAGGACTGGTCTTCTCAACATATATATGTTTGTGTGTGGGTTTGATTATTCAGGATTTTAAGAATTTCCTCAAATGTCATTGCTCTGGGCATTTTTAAAATTTATTTACTATTTATTTATCTGGGAAATATAGTATTGCTACGGTAACAGGAGGCCCAAGTCTGGATTGCTATCCTATTTCTACAAGAAAACTGCTTCTTCTGCCCTGGGATATGACCCATTGCTTTTTATCTGTATTATTGAATCTTCTGATTTGGGAGCTGTGCAAAACAGATTTTCTTTCTGAATGCTAATCAAAAGGATGTGTTAATTAAATATACTCCTAATCAAAACTAGTTTGAAATGAGACATGCAGGCCAGAGTCTGCCTCTTCTGAAGGTAACGAGAGGTATCGAGGGGACTGGATTTTTTTGGAGGGGGAGCTGGCCACTGATTTAGAGATAATCATTATTGTCATGAAGGCTTAAAAAATAAGATCATCTTCTAATCTCTTGGTGGGGTCCCTCCAGATTTGCAATGGTGGAAGAGGGGCTCTGAATTTGGTCCCTACTACTTAAAAATAAGTAGTTGCCCTTTAAGATGTAAATCTATTGAAATCCAACCTTAGACATTGCCAGGGTCACTCTGCTTATTACTTTATGACATTTCCAGATTAAAGGTGCAGTGGGGGCTCACATTAATTTGCTTTATGTTTGACTAGAAATGCTTCCCATCACTATTAGAGCACACTTCGAGCTCTCTTCATTTTAGAACGCTTGTCAGTCATTCGAGAATGATATGCCCTACGTCTGGGATGAATAAGCACATCATATATTAGGCAGAGGCTTTTTCTCTGGAGAGGCTCAAGAGAACTGACAACTAGTTCCAAGGAAGGTGAAAAACATACACAAGCCCAGCAGCTGAATGAGGGAGGAGTGGGGAAATATTCTCCTCAGGCATTATCCACCAAGTTGATTGAAAGCATCCAGGCTTTCACTGTCCTGTGAGGGCAGTTCTTAAAGATGCAGGTCTGTGGGAAGAAGAGGAAACGGGGACCAACGCTTCCACATACATCTCTCTTCTGTGGTGGGTAGGAAAAAGCCTTTCACTGGGAGCCTGTACATACCTGTGCATACCCCTGGGTCCTGGACTGCAGAGCTCCTAAAGAAGAGAGGGAACTTGGCGTTTCCTATCCTAAACATGGCCATTTTCCTTTTTTTCTTCCTTTCTCCAAATTGAAAAATAACTTGTCAATTATTCCACTAATTTCTATTATGAAATCTTGCCTAATTTTGATATCTATTTAGAAGCTGCCTGCATGTTAGACTTTTTTTGGGGGGGGAGGACTTACAGTTCTGCCATGAGAATGAGAATCATGAAGTACTTGGTAGCTTATCGGGTGTTAATGTGCTTCTGCGTAATAACAGAGGACCCCTCTCATGGGCAGCATTTGTATCTTCTCTACCGATAGGTGAAACAGGTGCCCTGGAGATTTGCTGATGATGCTGCTCTCGGGGAAGAGGGAGCCCAGCCCCAGGGTCGTCTGTGCCCTGAATGTCACAGCAAAGTCCCCTTTATGGATCTTGATCCAAGTGACCACCCAGTACAGATCTATGGGTCACAAATGTTTTGAAGCAACCTGGCTGGAGCAAGGGGGTCCTGCAAAAACTGTTAAAAAAAAGGCAAAATAAAAGACATTTTGGTGTTTTGCTTTTGAACCTTTGGGGTTGTTTGAACTTGAAGCTCAAAGCCAGTTGCTGAAATGCCCTTCTTCTGGAAACACAAGGCCTGATTCTGCGAGAGATGAGTGAAGACCACTTTCTTTGAAGCCATTGAATTTTAGGTACTGACACAACAAAGCAGAAATCAACATCTTTACCTTTTTGCTGAAGTCAGTGGAACTATCCATGAACTTGATGTTAAGCAAGTGCTTTTAAATGCTTGGCTTCACTGGCACCCTGGAATTTCAGAGGATCAGGCCCTTCAGTCTGAAACCTACTGTAGTGATAAATTTAAGGCAGTTTCTGAATATCTTGTCTACCTTCTTGCACCTTCACAGAGCAGTTTTATTTAAATGTGGATTTCTATTTGTAAAATGTGTCAATGAATTTATTTTTCTTTTCATTCATTCTCTGAAAGCAGTCTCTGGCAGGGATTTATGACAACATGGCTAAAATACTATCAGAAATATGACATTCCTGTGGAGGGAGGTTAGAAATGTAATGAACAATATAGAATCTCTCAAATTTTTTATGCTCAATTATCTGTGCATTAATATGTTTCCTTGCAAAGTATGCCATACGGACTTTGCGTTCCCAGCTGCTCTGTGTTGCTGTCCATCGTTAGTCTTGACCAATTCGTATCTCCATCTATTGTTTTTTAGTCCCTCTGAAAGGTATATAACCCTCCTGCAACTGCAGGTTCATGTCCACCCAACAGCTTCAGCATCTCTAGCTGCTATATTCTCTGGGGAGTCTGTCTCTGTTTTCTGCTCTATATGTTATCCTAAAACACTTTACAGAGCGGTATAAACTGGTAAAAATTCACTTTTTCACAAAATGAGTGTGAAAACTGCAGCAGCCAATTGACTTGTGCATACCCACTTTCAGCTCTTAAGTGCTGTATCCTCTCTCACTCCACCCTCAGTTTAATGTCCTAACCTCAGTGATCCACAGCATTATATAGCTTAATATATAGCTTAATCCGTTCCAGGGATTTTTATCTTTTCTTATATTAACTTATCCATAGATGATCTTGCAACGATGGCACATGCTGGAGACAGTCATTTTTAAAGCCTTCTGCAGCTGGTCCTTGTGTGAATACTACACCCTGGAACTCATGATTCCTCTTCACGACTAATTATTTCCTATGGCTTTTAATACTGTTTCGAGTCTTAGAATAGCTCTGAATGATGATAGACATATATTATTATTACAGGTTGTATTAAGCAGTCGTAGCTCAAGTTCTAATTACATTACCCTTCAGCCACGGCAGCAGTAACACTTGGTTTGGTTCTTGAGTTTCTAGGAATAATCCAGCCAGTAGTTCTCAGTCAGACTGCAAGGTCAGGGAGAAAGGGACTTCTTCTGCCCTTGTTTTCTTGTAGGATCTGAGGGGATATACGGTGAAAAGGGGCAAAACTGGCCCTGAAGTGAACGATTAAAGCGGAGGACTCCAAGCGTCGCGTGCTGCTTGCCGACGTTGTGCTCCTGGAGGCTGGCCCAGGGACGGTGGAAGGAGCGCGACCCTGCGCCCGGCGCGAGGGGCGCCCCGTGGAAAGCGGGTGCAGGCGACGTCCATGCGATAAGAGTGAGTGGGGGCGTTTTAGGCTGCTTAATTATAAGGCTGGTCTGCAGGGGCTCTGGTGACACGACTGTGTCCATCCAGCAGAAGCCGGCAGGACAAAACACCCTCTGGTTCCCTCCAGTAAAGAAATACTATAGTATTCCTAACTCTAGTGACTTTTTTCACAAACCTATGATCTGTAGGGAGTTGCCTAAAGTCCCATGCAGTGGGATCAGTGTCGTGTGTATATCCCATTGTAATTTTTTCGATGGGGAGGGGGAAATTCTGGTCCACATAATCAGTGAGGAAAGCTTGAGGATTGAGCTTGGGCATCTGAAAGATCTCCAAACCGAGAGTCAGTTAAACAGTATTTGACTTTTATTATTTTTAGTCTGTGGGTGGCTAGGGTCGTAGCATTTACATGGCTGATGATAGCAATTCTGATTTGCGCCTGTAATACATTTATTGGTGTTTGGTGGTTGTTTAGAAATCTTATGGGTAATATTTTTATGATTTAAAAAATGAAACAGAAATATGACAGACATTTTTCAAAAATATTTAAAATATTTTCTGTGGTATTGAAACTCCATGTGCAGAGCACAAGAATATGATTTGATTTTTTATGTTTGGTTGTCCGAATGTCCAAATAAATAAAGAGCATATATAACAAAGTAGCTATTTCTTTTTTCTTAAACTCCTTTACTTGATAATCTCAAGCAATATAAACAACTAAGGAAAGGTTTTATTATGTAATACTACACAGCAATATAGTATTGCTGGTTCTTTGGGACAGTGAGTCTCTCTCTACAGTCCCCAGAACATTTTGGTTTCTACTATAAACTTATTACAATCTATTTCTCTATTGCAGAGTTTTCTTACAGTACCCATAAAAGCCAAGCACCAGATAGTAGAATACCTCATTTATATAGCAATTTTCATCCCTCAGTGTATGAATTTGTATGTGTATGTCTGTGTGTGCTCCAGATCTTTTACATTTGTCATGTATGTAGCTGTAAAAATCAATATGCATGTTTATTAGCAATTAATGATTTTCAGTAAAACTCTAAAAATAAAATAAACATCACTTTTAGGGATAAAAAAATAGAATGTGGTTTATCAGCTTGAAAATGAATGGCAAGTGTTTCTTTACTATGTTAATTAATTGCAGTTGACAAAAAGTAGGGTCCTTCACTCCTCCTTTCATGTTGCTAATTCCATCCCTTTCTCCCTCTCTCTCTCTCCTCAATTAAACATATGAGAGTATCCCCTCCCCTTTTAGAAAGAAGCTTTTAGATTAATCATATTATCTTAAGGTTCCAAATCTCAATGCCTGCGTGACCTTTCTTCCGTTAGAATCCATTATCTTAAACTATCACAATAATCCTGGCTTTAGGGAGGGAGAGCGGGAAGCAGGAATCAAACCTAATAGATGGCAAATAAGATTAATCTATGATCTAAGTGCCGATTACACTTGGCCCTGCCCTTGAACACCCAGGTGTAACCTTGAAATTCACATCCGCTAAGACACTGCAATTGGATTGCAGGTCCCCGAAGGCCTGGACGGGGCAGCTGGCCAAACTTTACCCATTATTCCCCAGCGAGACATGAGCTGTCTCGGCCTGCAGCTCTTTTACTTGTGGAATTTGGCAGCGGCACAGTTGAATGTTTGTTTTGGGATGTTTAGCATTTTTTCAGATAAAATAGTTATTTTCAGGTCCTTAATTTTTGTTTGTCAGAAGCAAGCAGCCAGGGAATGGGTGAACTTTTACCTGGACCTCACAAGAGGAGAAAGCTCTCTTTGCAAAAATCTGATAACTCTGCAGAAGAAAACAGAGATATTTTCTTTCTTTATAGCCTGACCTATGGACCCTGCCAAAAAAAATGTTCCATGTGAACTTGAGTTTGCAAGGTCCTTGTTTTCAGTTCCGAATACGCCGCGTTCTGAAAAAGGACATCTGTGATAAGATGGAACTTGGCATCGGTAACTCATGTCCTATGAGTGAAGCATGCTCAAAAGAGGCAGACCCAGAGGTAATTTTTCATCAAAGAACTTTTTAAAGCCATTATTAAAACTAGCATAAATTTCCTCCGTTGTTGGCAGCTTCAACGGGCAGGACAGGATTGATTTGGAGGTGGCAGCTGAGCTCTTTTATCTATTTATATGTAAGGCCAGCTTCTCAACTGAAGTAAAACAGTGCGAGTTTGCTGACGTGCTTGAACCCTGGCCGTGAATGTCAGCTGGGAGGTAGCAGCGACATTATGTTGCAGCCATCTGCCCTCCGGCTGCTCCGGCTGGAGGCAATGACCAAGCCCTGCAGGGAAAAGCCCATATTTTTGCTCTGTTTATACCTATTCTCGTACAACAGTACCCTGGTGTGACAATAATGCAAGCGATGACATGTTAGTGGGAAAAATATACCCTAGGACGTGCCAACATGAGGTACGGCCGGTGGCTGGCTTATTCTCAAATGGTCCTCTGGTAATCTCAAAATTATAGGGCAAGGGAAGAAGAAAAAGAATCAGGCAGCGCCCTGCGGATGACGGCTGCCGCAGTGGTGGCCTTGCCGCGTCAAAGGGTGTCCGAGGCGCAGTGTCCGGCGGTAGGAGGGATGAAATCACTGCAGCCCCCAACACCGAACCCTGGGGAGGACTGCGAGCGTCCAGTCCCAGCAGGGCTCTCCCCACCTCGGGGAGGCACCCCGAGACGTACGATTGCCTTCAGGGCAGTGCCATGCCCAAAGCGCTCTTGTTTCACGGCCCCTTCGCTTGCTTTGCCAGCTTACGGGTGTCTGCTCTTGCAGGTATTTTAAGCGCTGTGCTCAGCTCCTATTACCGTGGGGAGAGTATATAAACAGCACGGCACCGAGTTTGTCACAAGTTCCCATGCCGGGAAGCTGACCTGGTGGGACTTGTGGACGCTCTGTGGATATGTAAATAAAACAGGAGCTAGGTACCTGGCCTGATTTTTATTTAGTTTAGAGAGAAATCAATGAGGAGAGGGAAAAAAAAAAAGTTACAAAATGGCCTGGCCAAGTGGACTTTGATCAAAAAGTAAATCTTGCACACCAACGCTGATTAGCAACCTTGCTTCTCTGTCATGTCTTTGTGTGTGCATTCCTACTGATGTTAAAGGTGCTTGTGGTCCCCGAATTGTTTGTGATGTTTTAGAAGTTTTGTAGCATCCTGAAATGCTGGACTCTGAGGCTACCAGATTCAGTGATCAAAATAAATAAGAATCTCCTATCAGATCTCTACTAATTTTACAAAAAGCCTCCAAAAGGACGTAAATTTTATGGACATGTCTCTTAAAGTTCCTGTGAGCTCAACTCCCATCCTTCACCTGCACTTCCCTAAATCTGGAGAAATTGCAGAGCTGGGTAGACCATCCTGTGTCTAGCAGTTGTTCGAGGCTGCAAACAGCCCTGAGCTGCAAGGCAGGACACTCGTGGATGCAGGGTGCAAGGCAAAACGTGCAGCCACCTATGGGGGCGACGGCGGCAGAAGGGAGGATGTTCCCGCGCGGTGACGCGCGGAACCGGCCAGAACACGCAAACTCTGCGTCTTTCGGCCAGAGAGGGTTAACTCGCACTTGCAGCAGGCAGCCTCATGCCATTAAGTCAGGGAGAGTAATGAAATTTCATTTAATTTGTCAGGAAGAAAGTGCTAATGTTAAAAGGCATTTAATAAAAAGGGGGAGATTCTTTGAAAGGAAGCCTTTAAGTAATTACTTCAAGTGTCTTAGGCCTACTCACCAGAATATTTACATTAGTGTCTCCCAGCGCCAAAGTGTAATTAAATTAGTGCAGCATTTACATTCCATCCTGGTTTTTTTTAGAAGTGTGATTTTATTAACAATTCTCAAAAAAACGAAAAGCAAGCCTTGATCTAATCAAATCAGGTGTTACTATTTTTTTTAGTGTTCTCACTGAGAAAACTACTGAGTAAACGGACTGGGAGAAGTGTGGGGAGAGGAAAAAACTTCATCTGGGTTTTGAGTTCTGCTTGGAGAGATGCCATTTGTTTTATCTGCCTGGGGACTGATGTGGAAAGCTCTGGCCAACACTGTACAGACCAGCAGGGCCTCCTGGTAGAGTTTGCGGTGTTAGTCTGGCTGTCTTTGCAAACCGCAGCGGTGCAAATGCGAGGAGGAGAGAAGGAGGTGGAGAGGCACCGAGGACGGCATCAGAGCAGAGAAGCGGAGGATAGACCTGGAAACTGTCTGTCCCGTGGGTGTGCACAGGGCAAAGCCCCCTTTAAATGCTCGACATCAGGAGACAGGAAGCTGCAAAATGTTGGAAAAAATCTGTGTTTTGCATGTCTTGCTGCTAAAAAGCTACATTTTTGAAAAACGTGTATGTAATACTCCTCTAGGGGAGGACAAAATTCCCACCTTGAACAAAATGGGATGTGCTCTATTTGCCTGAGCTTCATTGTAAATGTGGCACTTTAAACGCAATTTTAAGAAAAGAGAATATAAAATCATTAGAAATAAAGCATATCTGGGCAAGTCATCTTTCTATAGCAAAGATGGCTCAGTTTGCAGAATTACCAGCTCTGTAGAAGATGACACTGGAGGTGGTTCGCAAGAAAGAAAAGCCAATAGAATATTTTTTCTAACAAAAACAAAGGAAAAAATATCATTTTGCAGGTGTTGAAATGTTTTGGCAAAACATATATGAGTGTATAAAAAATTACCTCATGTGTTATCTGACCATTACATGTCACTTCAGCCAAAAGGAGAGAGGGGTGTTTCCATCACAGAGTAACTAATACCTTGTGCTTGTTAAACTCAGCTGGGCCACTATAGGGGACACAAATTCAAGTCCCTAAAAGAAATCAAGCAAAACAGAGATTTAAGCATGACTGTGTAGAGGGAGGTTGGTTGATTGGTTTTATATCATGTGAAACTTTGCTAGTTAAAAATGTGTTTTGAGCGATGATGAATACAAATAAACTGAGAAGCATTTTGCAGAATTGCATTGATCCAGTGTCTATAGCCATGTAAAACCTAAACCCGCCACAGCTGGTCTACAGCTTTCACCTGGGATACCGGTGTCCCAGATTCAGGTCTCTGCTGTATCTCCTTATCAGTGGGGACTTCAGCCAGGGTCTCTAGCAAAATATATACGAGCATCTACAAAAGTAGGGCCGTGCTGCCTTTGCTTGCATTCAATCAGCCCTGTATCTTGTAAATAGTCTGGATGAATCTGAGGAGCAGCATCTAATTCGCCAGGTAAAAGATCATTTTAAAAATAATTTGAGTGTGAATGTTGCAGTTTGCTGCAACAGTTTCAGGCGCCTTCACTAGAAATTGATTTTTCACAGTGTCCAGTTTAACTTTAAGTGACTCTGAAAGGAGGATGTTCTAGCACGAACAAGCCTCACTAAACTGAAAAATTAGCGTGTGCAGCGATTAAATGCTTTCTCTGTATTTGAAGGATTTTCTGAAAAAAAGGGAGAAAAACTTTGTAGCTGAGAAAAATCCTCTGCTTTTGCTGCTACCTCTCAAAGTAGCTGCAGCGGAGGTGGCCAGGATTTAGTGCGAAATCAAAGGAGTCCGTGGGATAACAATAGCGGAGCTATGGGCAGGGGAAGAGCATACTTGTGTGACTCCATCCGAGCTGGAATGGCTTCCTCTTCCCGTGGTACAACAGGTTCAAAGGGAATCTAAAAACTCAAAGATCCTAGAAAAATAACTGAGCTAGGGGAAACTGTCCAGCGCGTCAGTGCAACGGTGACGGGCTGACACCCTCCGAAGGAAAAGAGGAAAAAACTGTAAAAGCAGTGCACTCCCCTTCTTCCTGCCAGGGCGGCGATGCTATTTACAACTTTATAAGTTCTCTTGCATGTATCTGCCTGATTCAAAATGTCGTTTTTATTTTTTCCTGTGCTCCGCGGGCTTCGCACCCTTTGAAGGATGACTGACTGCAAGCCGCGTTTTGAAGCTGCTGTTGGAGTCATGACAAACACGTTGCGGCAAGAGTCTTGCAAAGGGACCCTCATGGGAGCAAAGCCTGCCTGGGACAGGGAAAGAGGGAAAGAGAAGAGCCTTTCCTGTGGGAAAGGAACCAAAAAGTGTCGGTGCATAAGGCTGGCCCAGGCCTTGGAGATGGCCGATATCTCCAGCTGCTTCGCATGCCCCATTGGGCCTTTTTCAATTTAATCAGTGGGCAGCCACAGGTGCCCGCTAAACCACATCTTCACTGTCCTGCTCTTACCTCAAAGGACTTTCATCCCAACCCCAGTGTTCACAAATAATTTAAAAATAATTTAAAGCTTGGCAACGTGGGTTTTATTTTGTTCCATTTTTGACTCCTGGGGTTTTAGGTTATTGAATGCAGAGCTTTATCTGTGGACCAGCAAGTAAAACATTCGGTGAAAAAATGGCAAATACTGGGATTGCCACCACTGAGCCATCCCGTGTCTGCACTGTTCATTAGACCTGGCGCTATCAACAGCTGCCGAGTCAAAGATTGCTGAACGTAGCATCTATTCACATGGGGTCCAAAACTAGTGCCTGGTGCTTTGGGGAGGTGAGGAGCGCTTCGTGCTGCGGCCATTTCAGTCGCATGTTTGTAAGGGAGAAGATTTTCAGGCCAAACGGCCCTCCGTTCCCGATTAGGGCAAGAATAAATCGCTCCTGCTTGCAAAAGTGCTCTACAATCTGGAGAAAATGGAATTCGCTGAATGTGGAGAACTTTTGAAAAGCTGCACGCTTCCTAGAGATGCCTAACTAGGAGCTAATCTCTTTCAGCGATCTGGTCCTCTCTCTTAAAAACACATTTTTATATGGTAGAACAGCTGTTGTTGCTTCTGTTGTGATGATCTGGGTGAAAAGTTTGGTAACAGAGGGGGAGGCTTTAAAAAAAGCAAAAGACAAAAAAACTCCCAAAAATTCTTCCCCAAACCCACCCACTGAAAAAATCCTTCTGCTCTGGCCTTCCAGAGACATAAAACTTCTAATGCTTTTTAATGCAATTAAAACAAATGCTGACATTATTTATAGCTAAATTACTGGCAAGAAAAACAACTAATGACCAAAACCCACATTCGTATCATTAAAAAAAAAAAGAAAGAAAAAAAGAAAGAAAATCCTAAAGGGAATGATTTGTAAGGATGTGGTTAAACCTATTTATACCCTGGGTTCTATTTGTTTTACAGCCAGCGGTGCACGAACAACATGAAAGGTTATCTTTGACAAGGTTTTAGCTATTATTTTCTTCCAGTGAAATGGTATTTCTTGAGAAAAAAAGGTCTTCAGAACAAAATAACA
Source organism: Apteryx mantelli (assembly GCF_036417845.1). Classification (NCBI taxonomy): domain Eukaryota; kingdom Metazoa; phylum Chordata; class Aves; order Apterygiformes; family Apterygidae; genus Apteryx; species Apteryx mantelli. The sequence continues at coordinate 6,625,887 of NC_089992.1, forward strand.
ATAAATCCTGATTTAGATACATAAAGCTGCCATCGATATCACATAATATCAGTGTTCTTTCTCACTCGATACAGGCGTTTTTAAGATAAATGGTAAAACTGAACTGGAAATCCATCTGGCCAGCTGCCTGATCTAATGAATAACCCCACTTTGGCTCCTGCAATGTAAGCAGAAAGAGTTCTCTCCCGGCCGCTTTCGTCTGTCATGAATCTACAAGACAGCCGACATAATATCTGGGCGACAACAGCGTGCTAACAGTGCAGTGACTTCCATTTTCTTTGCTTTCTATTGATTTTCACTTAATAACTGGCGAAATACTAAACGTCCGCCCTGAGTACCTAATAAATCCTGCCTGAGCTTTTTATTGAGGAGAATTTAATAAAAACAACCATTGCGGCTGAGGGATTTTTCTTCTGGACAGAACATGGTGAGGGGTGGGTGGCGAGCGTGGGTACAGGGGGAGCGACATTAGAATTTTCTCCCTCTTTTTTTTGTTTTTAAGGTTTTCCCCCCTCCCTTCTCCTCACTGCCCTCTTGAGGACCCGGCATTGTTTCTTCCGAAGGGACCGGGTGACTCCGTCTTGCTTCTGTTTTCCCGTTGTTCAGAAATGGCCACATGCCGCAGAGGAAGAAGGGTATTTATAGCAGGATGGCACTTCCATCACGTCCAACCCACCCACCCACGCTTACTTCTTAAATCTGATTTCAATTTTGTTAATTGTTATGAAGGCTCTTTAATTGCCGAGCGCAGGGGCTGTCAGAATCCTACAGTAACACGCTTTTTATTGTCCCATTTTACACCTATTTTATGTTTGACACTTGACACGCAGGCGTGAAGATCCCCTGTCGGATTGGTTGGCTACTGTAACAAAATGGCATTTTTAAGTTATACGAAGTGTTAAATCTGCATCCAGTTAAAAACAAAACAAAACAAAACCCGGTGGTTTATAAGTTGACAATTAATCCTAATTGTTAGCTTGGGAAAAACAGAAGTAAAAGGCCAGAATCCTTCTTTCTCTCGCTGTCCGGCAAGCATGTGTGTGTATGTTGATATATATGTTACATACAATTTTCTTTCCTGAGGATGAATCAGGAGAGACTGGGACAACGTTCCTAAGTACAACGTATTATTTTTCTCTGCATAACCTCCTGGAACGGCTCTCTTTGCCAATAAACTCCACAGAGTTCCTATTATACAAAGCTGCTTTTTTAAAGCATTTGACAGTTTTTATTTTAATTGACACAGAGGCAGTTTCAAAGTCATTGGGTTTAATGAACAATCATCTTAGCATTTGCCTGCTCAAATCCTCTTATTCCCAGCAGTTCACAGTAAAGTTTATTCTAACGGTTGAAATTAAAAAAGGAGAGAGAGGGAAGCAGAAACGTTGAGGAGCTTATATAAAAATCTGTGAATCTCAAGTTTTGCGCGGCGCTGTTATGAAAACTACTCAGCCATGCAAAGCAATAAGAGGTTTAATTACTCCTTGGTAGTCCCTCTGCTGCTCCTGATGTGGTGTGTGGTGTTGCAGAGGCCTGGGAGAGATAATTGAGGCATCTGGGTGGAGTACAGCGCCCGTTTGGCAGCTCGGCTTTTTGCTTTCTTTTTCTTTTCTATTTTTTTTTTTTTGGTGCCACTTACTGTGTCATTTCTGCGGAGGGGCGAAAGGCTCAGGAGTTCGGCGTAGAAAAGTATTCAGTAGATATCCCTTACTGGAACGGGGTAAGGCTCTTACATCCCTGCGATGGGGCTTGAGCTTTGGAGATGACAGACTCTCTCCTAAGATTTTGCATGACTTAGGTTTCCGGTCAGAAGGAACGGGATGTTTCATGGTCTTCTGGCAAACCTGCTCTGGCTGCAACCAGCTGTCGCAAGAGGCAGCATGAGAATAAAACCTCTTAGCCTCCAAAAAGATCTGTTTTCAGGTTTGGCTTAATCTAGCTGTTCTAGGCATTAGCGGGCTAATGCGGCCCAGGATGCAAAGGCTTGTGGTAGGCATGCCACCGGTGGCAGCTCTAGCCCTTCCCTTCCATAGAGCAGTGCTAAGTAAAGGGAAGGACACAATTAAACTGATAAAACCTGGGCCCGTAAAACCCCATGGAGGGAATATTCCAAAACAGGGATTTTTAAATTTATTTGTGGTTCAGTGCCCATTTTAAGGTGGACTAACTCACGAACCTGCTCCTTCTTCATCACGTAACTTCAGGGGGCAACCCCATGCGAGTAATTACGTACTAAAAGCATCTGCTCTGCTTTATTGCTACATATTAATGACATTCAGCAGATGCAAATAAAAAATACATTCCAGCAGGATGTGATCAAATGTTCTTGTAGCTGACCAGCCAGTAATTCTGGTGTTAGCTGACATTAGAATTGGAAACTTCTTTCCTAAAGTAAAATCCTTCTACAATTTTTACCAAACTGATAAAAGAAGAAGAAATACTACCACTATCTGAATTGAGCAATAGAGTGACAGGACATATTTGCATTCTGAATAGATTAGCTGGTCTTTTAAATATTTATTTGTGTCTATTTTCAAAGTCCCCATCCTCTGAAATTTTCCAAACACTTCTGATTTGACAGACTGGGAAATCTGTCTGCAGCTCCAATTATACTTGAAAAGATACATATAAATGATTTGACAAGTTAAACATTAGCAGCAAGTTATATACCTAGCAAGATTTTGTGAGCAGCAGTTCATAATTCATGATACTTCAATCTGGAGTTCATGTAAATTCTGTATGTGTGGGATCCTTTAATTGGTAAGCATAAAGGTGTATTGCTATTCACCTAATGTATGCTATTGCTCAACAAAAGGTTGTTGTAGTGAGCTCTGATTGTGACAAATGATTTACTATTAGGAACATTCTGTAATTATTGTTCGGTGGTACCACAGACCAATACATCATTAACATGATAGACGACCTTTTATATCAGCAAAAATAACTAAATTAATAAAAATGGCTTCATTCCAAACCCTGTCAGAAAGCCAATACTCGAAACAATCAAGTATCAGTGATACCTGAAAAGACCAGAGTTATATTTTTGTTAAGCAAATCCTATTGTTTGTATAATAACATTGACATGTACTGTAGAACACAAGGCCAGATTTTTAACTGGTGTGAATCAATGATCTAATTAATTCTACTTATGTGGAGAGTCACTACTCCACATCAGTCTTGGGCATGATGTGTAGAATTTTATTGTGCTGCTAAAAGAAAGTCTGTAAATGAAGTATCAGAAAACTTTCTTTTTTCTCTCTGAGAATTCTAGGAATTGATGCAAGTGTGTTTAGACACGCTGGTTCTTCAGACAGATTCTGCTCTCAGTTACATTCACACAAATCCAGTACGACTCTTCTAAATTAAATACTTCCTCCAAATTTACGTTGATATCACTTGAGTTCGGAGAAGCCAGGATCCAATCCTTTGATTATTAAAGTTCAGAACTTGGAAAGACACCTGAAGAATAGATCTTTTTTTCAAAACCAAAGAGGCTAGACTCAAGATCATAACTTATGTTTACCAGATATTCTGCTTTCACTTTTTAAGTTTTTTTCAAATACTTGACAAAAGAATATAGTTTCAGGTGGAAAATACTAAACCACTGGTTCTGGAGATCGGGGGTCCTTTGCAGAATATAGTTAACTGGGGTAGGTCCATAACCTCTTTCCAGACCCCCATTTGCCACTTATGCCTCAGTCACAAGTCCTGTAGGAGGTGACTCCTTTTCCTGTCTTCATTTAAATTCATATCAATGGCAAATAATTTCTAGGAAGAAGATAACTATCTTTTAGGAAGTGGTCTGAGTCCATCAGCTTTTGTCCCTGGGCCCACCAAAGAGCTGCCTGGGGAGGGGTTTCAGGTAATGGCTCCAAAGGACTTCTACTCATGAATTTCTTCATCTCTTATATCTTCTATTTCCTCCCTACCCATTAGGATGAGACAGCCCCCACGTTAGAAAGGAAGGCGCAGAAGCTGCGTTGAGACTGGTGCTGGAGAAGTTCCTGCAGAAAACCATGACCATGGCTCATGTTTGACTCTGGACAATTCCTCTGTGGTTTGTTTTTCTTTTATTCAAACCCCTCCTATATCCATCCTCTCATTCTGTCTCTTCTTTCTCTCTCCTTTGTCTTTCTACCAAGCTGTTCTTTCCCCAGGTTACCTACAAAAAATTTAAATCTGAGAACTAAATTCGGTTGGAGGCTTGTCGCCTGCTCAGCGCCACATGTATTTCTACCGTTTGCTTCCTTCCTTGCCTCATTCAGCCGCAGGTTCCTTTGGCAGGGGCTGTTCTGTCTATAGGCACACAGAGTTTCACACCTAGCTTTCTCAGTTGTCCGTGTAGACATTACAATGATAAATACGGCACATGAATATTATGTGGCTAGATCACAAAATACTGCGTGATACCTGACTTGGTTTACTTGATCATAAATTAAATTCTCAGGGTGCTTTTCCATTGACACATGCTGAAAGAAAAGCAAAAACAATTAATGTGTAGGTCAGAGTGTTCTAACAGGTAAGGAACAAGATTTTGGGACTTCATTCCTTTAGCAGCTATGCTACTAATTCACTGTGTAACCTTCAGCAAATCTCTTTATTGCATCTCTGTAAAATATTGGTAATGAATTTACGTTTGTAAAGTGCTGGGAGATCCACAGATGAAAAGCACTATATAAGCTAAGTGTTATTAATGTGATTCACTCAGTGAAATGAAATCTCTGTTGAGCAAAATACTGTTCTGTAAAATTTATATTTAAAGTTACATATTTTACAGCACCAAGAGAATGAAGGTTGTGTCACTGTTTCCAACATATAAACTATATTTAGCAGTTTATTCCTTGGCTTCTCTCTAAGTAAAAGAAAACAGCTTGATGTTTAAAAATAACATTTGGTAGGCTTGACGTCCATAATTTGGACTGGGATATTTTTTAAACAATTATTTAAAAAGAATGAAAAATCTCTTTCTGCTCATATAGAATAAATTTTAATTCCTGCAAGGGTCATATTAATGAAGATTAGCCATTTATCTCAAATAGTTATTTCAATTTCATATGCACAGTGCTATAGAAAAATGTTTCTGATGTCAACCGTTTTTCTATTTGCTTTTAATGCATAGCTTTTCTTTTACTGTTGCCTCCTGTGAAACAGTGGGGTGGTGTTTGAATGCCAGACAGTTCAGGTTTGTAGCAAAACCTCACTACTTTTACTGCTGAGATGGGCTAATTTGCAAAAGGTTATACAAGCAGCATAAATGCAGGGAAGTGTATTTGACTCTTAATAATCTTTTGATTTTATTAACTGATACTATCAGTAACATCTGCAAGGAAATGGGTTCAAACATCTGAGTTTTAACCCAATATTACTCCTTTTTTTAGAAAGAGAACGCTATCATTCCCGCTCTTCTCTCATAATTCATTTTCAAACATCTTTTTGTATAACAGGCTTTTGGTTCACAGTGACTTCTGCCAGAAATACAGCCCAGCTTTTTTGTATTGAGTCAATTAATCAATTATCACTATTACTGGAGTCTAGGGAAGGAAGAAAAAGCTTTTACAGAACTTTACCAAAGGATATAACTAGTCAAGAATAGAAGAATCTGGATTCCATCTTAGGAGAAATGTTGGTGTGACTCTGCTAAAAAACAAGAAGTCTCTCTAAGGACAACGCACGAGACTCTCCTCATTTATCTCCTTGGCTCCTATTTGTTGTCACTTTGCCAGGAGACACTGGAGTTGAACTCAAAGTAACCTTAGACACTATCTCTTATGAGGAGGTCAGACCGAATGGAGACCTTCTTCTAGTTCTGGCATCTGAATTGCAACTCAGAGCTCCTACCACCTGACTTTTTTTTTTTTTTTTTTAAGTTCTTCCCATTAGATATAAGTTATTATCTATAGAAATCTGTTTTAGCCATTATCATATTCAAATCCCCTTCCAGGAGCTTGAAGAAGCGTTGAAGCACTTACCCAGCTATTTTCTTCACTTTTTATAGCGGTCCCAAGCCCTGATGGATAGGATGCCCTAACTTATTGTGAATGTCTGGCTGCTAGACATTAGCTTTACAAAAAGTCTGGAAGCTGTAGTTAACCTGGAAAAGCATAGCTCTGAACTGGAAATAGAGAGAACTGAGAGCAAAATGTAAATGTGAACCCATCAGATAGAGGAGGCGAAGCAATGTTTTGTAAAGAAAAGCACAGAACGATCCCTGGAGCCATGGCCCTGTTTATGGTAGAGATATGGAGGTGCTAACATGGACTTTCTTTGTAGTAATGTCTGTAGCTGCTTTTTTATTTCCAAAATATATAATAATATAATATAATATAATATAATGATAACAGGAAATTTGGTAGGTATCAGATGATTACTAATCTCCAACAACAAGAAGAAAAGGCAAGCCTTGTTTTTTGTGCATTTCCGTGGAGTTTTACACAGAGATATTGAGGAAATCTTGTGACTGATTTTCATTTTTTGAAGAGGTCCTTATTGCCAAGACTTTAGACTCAAAGAGGCATTCTTTGTCCAGTTCTTCTAGATCAAGGCTAGACTTCTTCCTAGCAGTAGGCAGTGACTCTTTGAAATTGTTTTCAAAGCCAAATGCTGTCTGGGACTATTTTAGGCCTTGTCTTTGCTACCTTGGCCCTATCTGAGAGGAAGAAGTTTGCCCTTGAAAGAGAGTTAAAGTGCTATGATTCACCGACTTGGAAGAATTGCAGGATGCTGACTGCCTGAAGTGGTGCCTCCCACTGGACCAGTACATGTTTCCTTCCTCCTTGTCTGATCGAGCCATTAAGAAGTTAGTCAATTCCCTTTAGGTTCCTTCCAAGGAATCTCCAAAAAGGAAATACCCAGCCCTGGAAAGGTAATTTACCTAGACAGGATTTGAAAGCAAGGTTCTCAGCTAAGGGAGACAGTCCCAGATCCCATCTGGCTGTGGGAATGCAACTTCACAAGCGCGTTATCCCTTGAGTGGATGAGCGCAGCTGTTCCACCGAGAGGTGTCCTATAAAAATCCAAAGTACTTGGAGATCTGTGTATTGTTGTATTCAGCCTGTTAGAGTCACAAATATGGCATCTGGGTGATCTCTGAGAAATAGTCCTGTGGCAAAACAGCATCCTCCTTCTGAGAATGGTTTGAATCCTCATCTGTGTGTGATGTCTCCTGAACATAAGCTATTTTTGCCTTGGTGGAGGCACAAGTGGGAGGAAATGCCAGCTATCTGTCTTTAGGGACTAGCTGTAATTTGTTTCCTTTGTTCGTAAGGAGCAGATCCCCAGCTGGTGTGAAATGGCATTTTAGAAGAGCTACTCTTGTAAGAAACCAGTCCTAAAGCCTGCTACATTGGTGTAGCCTTTTGCTAAGAAACCCGTCTTCAGGCCAAAGCATATTTTACTTCACTGAAACACAGTGATGCTATTTGAAATCAAAGAGACTTCTCGGCTGAGGAAAGCTAGCGCAACATATCCCTTTTACGGTGAGAAATACATTTCTCAGGACCTCCAGCTAGATGTTTATCAGAGAATTTTCTTTTTCTTCTTTGTGTTTTTTAAAGCCCAATTTACTCCTGCGGAAAATACACTGGAATGTGACTTATAAGGGACTGGATTGACTACTCACAAATTCTAAGTTCATATGTGAATATAAATATCATGTTATTTTAGGTAAAACAGAGACAGCATCTGAGCTAGTTTCCAGTGCCCCATCCTCACTTGAGTAGAGCAGGTCTAACCTGGGAGGTCTCAAGCAGTTCTTGGGAAACAGGAACATCTTCACCGTTGGGCTATTTAGCCTCCTGGGCATTATTCTAAAAAATGGTGTCTGTAGAAACCATTTTCTTTCATTTTTTTGTGAGGAAGATACAGCATCAGGAGTAACAGACTGGTCTGAGAGCACCAACCCATTATGCAAATGAGAAAAGCTTTTAGTAAATAACAAATGAACACAGTTTTAATCCTTAATCAACTTGGCTTTGGCCCATAGGAAAACTGCAGTTCAAAATATACCTCTTCCCACTACTTGTCTCCTTCCCCCCCTTCCCACTATGCACTCAGCAGCCCACACAAAAAATGCTGAAGATGTCCTCATAAAATAAAAACAAAAAGTGGTATCTCCAAAATATCGGTATATCGAAAAGCCGTGACAACTGTGTGAGCATATTTGCAACACCTGTTCAGTCCTTAACCAGATGCCTCTTTATTTCAAGGTTTGTGAATGCTTACCTGCCTGTTTGATACATTGTGTTTAAAACATGCAAAAAGATGCAGCAGGAGGAATTTGTGAAAGTCCCTGTTTCAGTGCTTCTTTTGAATTCAGAAGCAGAAGCCCTGGGGATCCGGTGGACAAAATGCTTCCTTCACTTTCTTGCTTGTGTATCCCCCCTCCAACTCTGTGCCTCAGTTTCCCTTCTGTATAAAGCGCCTTCGCTTCGGAGCACCTCTTGGTGACCTTTCCTGAGATTTGCCTATTCATTCATTACCACTCCTGATGGTGAGAATTAAGCCACAATTTGTAGCACGCGTGCTTAAAGGCAAAACCCCCAAAGCGTTTTGTTCCTGTGCCAAGTAAAGAACTGCCCTTCTTCCCAGCAGCGAGGACGGGAGGGCTCAGGTGGGGAGGAATAACCGCTCCATCCTCGGTCGGGTCGTTGCGATCTGATCCCTTACGCTGTCCTCATCACTCAGGGCTGTTTGCCACATAAAGGTTTAAAAGGACAGTTCCTTTCTTGGCCGAGACTCTGATATGGATATATAAATACATCAGAGTTTTCTTAAGCTTGAAACACATTTTTCTGTGAACTTTAAGTTAATTTTTGATGTTAAAGATATAGCTGTCTCTTGCAACACAACAGGCCTCAGACTTTCACAGCTCCCAGACATAGATGTCTGATTACTTAAGCTCTATTTGAAATTAAATGCCAGCCTCAGGGGCGTTTTGATAATAAATTCAGTTAGGGAAGAAGTTTCTTTCATAGACACAAACATCCTCGGCAGCCCTGCTCCGCACCAGTATCCTCACATGGAAAAAATTAGGGTACTTTCCCCACATTTTCCTTCCTGTATTCTTCTCCACGGTTTGACCACCTGCTTCGCTGCCTCTCTTGGCCGGTAGTGCCGTCCTGCACTTGACTCGGCCTTCCTGCGCTTCCAGGTTTCCCGCGAGTGGATCCTGTCTCCATTGCTCCCGACTTTGGGGGCTCCATCAACCAACACGTACGAAATGCCTTTCCCCATCCCAGTCCTGCCTGGTGCTCATGGCAAAGCTGCGAGTGCTACCCTCGCAATCACTGTCTGCTGCTTCTCCCTGCCTTTTGGGGAACGGAGGAAGAGGAGGAAGCAGGCTGGAAGCGAGGCACAAGGACCTGCTGCTGGGTGCCCGTGCCCGGAGCCCGCGGCGGAGCGAGCCCCGGGTGTGCTGAGCGCCCCTGGATGGGGCCCTGGGAGATGTGGAAGGAGAGGGAGTTTCACGAGCGAGAGCGTTTTTACCTCCCTTGCGGTGAGGAAGGTAAATAGGATTTTAAAAATGAGGCTGAGACAAGTGAATCGCTTTCCGCTGGCTTCCGTTTCCCCCAGGAATCATCTCTGAGCCTGTGTTTTTTGTCTCTAACAAATTTAGATCATATTTTCCTGTTGCTATATTTCAGCCTTCATTTGATACCAGACTACAGTGGCTTACAACAATGATCAAAATGAATGTTGAATTCCCAAGGACTTTACCCAGGTTGCTGTATCCAGCACTGAGAAAAGCACTTTAAAAAGGGGACTAAGGATTATTATTCCCATTTTACGGTACAGTGTCATATTATTGCAGACATCAAGAGGAAGGATTGTCTTGTGAGTATTTCTTGTCCATAGGAAACCAAGCAGAGAGGTGGAAATCTCATGATAAAGAATATTCCAGCTAATTTGCAGACCAGCTTCCAGCAAAAAGATAAGCGCTCCATACCTTCTGTGGTTTGCATCACCTCGATTTCTGTTTTTTTGTAACATTAACCCTGGCCAGGAAGAGGGGAAAGAGAGAGAACATCGATGAAGGACTTGCAGGAGTTTTGCTTGTAGCCAAATTCTGCTATCAGTCACTTCTCAGGAAATCTTGCTTACAGGGACTGGATTTTAGGACTGCATTTGCATTCAATGATAATGATTTTCTTTTAGTCCAGCTGGGATAACTGCAAAGATAGTGCCCAACCGCAACGCTGTCGAAGGGAGAGTGCAAAACAGATTACACTTCGATGACGAGCGGAGCGGTAGGAAGGCAAAATGATCAAGAAAAATCCACGCTGTTAAAGCCGTAACAAGGACTCTTGATTATAAATGTTAAAATAACTTTGCAGCCGTACCTTGTATCCATTACTATTATCACTTCCAAGTGGTGCACCTTTTTTTTTTTTCCCCTTTTTTTTATTAAACAGGCGAAGCTTTAAAAAAAATACCCTGGATCTTTAGATAGAATTGAATGTTCTGTGACTTTAAATGAAAGCTCCACTGTTGTTGGGCAAATAAATTTAAACCACTTAACATGGCAGAGAAGGTCAGGCAAGCTTATTATAGTGATCATAGCGTTACAGCTATTGCGATTGACCGCTGCTCTTTGGAATCACCAATAATCAGAGGCCGCAAGCTGTGTTTGCAGAGAAAGGTCATCATTCATTTTTTTCGAAGCATTAATATCTTTTGTTTGTTTGGCTCAACATGAAACAGGAATCGATAGAGGTAATTCACAGAGCAATTAGCCCCTCATCTGTCAAACGGTGTCTGGGTGTATTTAACAAAAAGACCTTTGGAAAGGTTTAAAAAGGAGGAAAGTGCCTGTACAATCAACAATTTATATTTTCTACATGACACATTGTGTATGTATCTGTGAAGAGAAGGGACCTTGGGACTAAAAAAATATACATAAAACATGCTGTAAATCTGTACTCAGACTTTGAAAACCCACTGTGAGACAAACTGTTAACTGACTAGGGAAAGTTTTCCAGGCTGTTCTTACTGACGACAACTATTTTCTACCCGAGGCTCAGGGAAAAAGTTAGACAGCTGGTCAAAAACTTGTCAGATTAATTACACGAAAGCAAACAGGCCAGCGAGTAGCGATATAAGACATAGCACAGAGAAGGAGGCAAAAGGTCCCTTGCAGCCCTGCTCCTACGTTTAGGGTACGGTGTCCCATTTTTGTTTTTTTTTTCCTCAGGGATTTGTCTATATGAGGACACTCGGGAAAGTTCAGAAAAACTGAATAAAGTCGCAGAAAACAGAACATAAGTTATTGCTCGGTTAAACATATGCAATCTTTTTATTAGCACTGGTGCTCTCTCAAATTTGAGAGACTGAACAGTTCTTGGAAGATAAAGCTACAGCAGATCCAGGCCGCTTTATTTCTGAATGAGAGCGTCTACCTGGGAGGGTTAATGTATTTTAAAAGCTGGCTATATAGTACCTGTGTATGGAAGTGGGAGACTGGCAAAGAGTATATGGACTGTTAGAGAGGAGGGTATGCTTTAGAGGTATCATAAAAGGTTTGGAGGTCATCCCAGAAATTCAGATGTCTATTCCAGATAAAATTTGGCTATCTCAGCATCTTAAGAATAAGGCTCAGGACTTTATTAGATGAATGATTGTAAGGTCTTTTTCTCGATGCTGAATTTCTATATAGCATCAGAAAGTTCATAGCTGGTGAAAATGAGAACCTCTTCCAAAAGCCAGGACTTTTCCATCAGTACTTTCACTTTCTTGCTGATTTTGCCCCTTATCCTGCAACACTACTGCTTTTTATTTATTTATTTATCTTGAGGACTTAGCAGAGGCTGTGGAGTCTCTACTGTGTGGAGCCTCTACTGTGCGATAACATTGGGAATTTGTGATATAGACCCATGCAGATGCTTAATATAGTCAATTCATTTCATTTAAATATGCTTCTAGGAGTAGTTTCCAGATATGGAAGGCAGGTGTTAATCCCTGCTTGCTACCCTGCCTGTTAACTTGTCGTGGTCTCCGCATATTCTTATAGCCTCAACCCTGAGCCATTATTAACTGCTATCAGTATGCCCAATGAAAAAGCAAGAGAAAATGAGTTCTTGAGCACTGATGACATTTTAAAGCTGCTTCTGTTTTTCTAGATACGAGACAGAGTCTTTTGCAATCAAGCTTTCTGTGATTTTGGTTTGGGTCTTATTTAAACTGAAACACTCGCTGAAGTTATTTGAGACTTTTTGTTTTGTGGGCATTCATTTTAATTGGCAGTAAAATGGAGTGATTTTCTTTGTGATCTCAAGAAGCCCATGGTGACAGTGATTAGTGAGAACTTTTGTCATATATTGTGAAAATACCATGAAAAATTCAAGTGTTGATCTTTTAGAAAAAACGTGCTATTTCAATCTGAAAAAATACACCCAGTAAAATATTCTCGGTATTTTCCAGTCAGCTCTTCATTTGCAAGATCTTAGTTTCTTAATCTTCAAAATGCACTATATAGTGAATGATAAAAAATCATAAATGGATTAAATTTTCTCATCTCGATCAGTTTCCTCGTGGGCTGATCTCCATACCACATCTTCAGTATTGCAACATTAGTTGGCAACTCTTTTGGTGGCTTCTTTGTTTTCTTTCCTTGTAGATGTCACCCTAAGCTCCCAGTGCCAATCCTGGGCTTATGCTGAGAAAAGATTTAGGAGAAAATGGTTCATTAGTACATATGAACTTTTAAATCTAAGTCATCCAAAACACTGCAAGCTAAACAGTCAATGAATTTGACACTGATATTTCACTGATTCTTGACATTTTTATTTACAGTGCTTTCTGGATAACTGGAAGAACTTCATAAAAAAAGCTTTTGAATTCTAGTCTGAGGTCAACCAGTGGTCTAACATTATGGCAGGTGGTCTTCAAAGTCCTATTATCTTTTTGGTGTTTTTTTCAATTAAAAGTTTGATTAAGTATGCTTGGTGGTTCCTGATGAATTTGGAGCCTTGACAATGCTCTGTCTGCCCCCAAAGTGTGAGAACCAGTGGTCTAGAAAAAGGTTATATTCCTTTCTCTTTTAATAATGGTGAGTTAAATTCTTGCAGGCTCTTCTGTGATTTTTCTCTGATTTTATGAATCTATTCTTAGATTTAGCTAGATGGATAGACTGCCGGGGACTGTGCTACTCTGTTATTGTCACTGAGGTAGGATAGTCCATCAGCAAAACACCTCTTAAATATCAGTCCTGGCTACCATCCAGAGAAAACCAAGACATGCTATTGAACAACACTTAGGACCAAATCTTTCTTCCTCCTCTGCCACCACTAAGCAAATTCGTTAAAGGTCTTGGCCTGTATTTAAAATAACATGAGCTTAAAGAACTTGCTAGTGTTTCATCTTAGAAGACATTAAGTGTTAGAGGAAAGGCCAAGAAAATTTTGGCAGACTCCTCATCCACGAAGTTCAAAGACAGTGTTGATACCTAAATGTCCAATCTACCCTTGCACATCTGTTTGCCAGGCAGCTTGTCTGAGAACTTGGGCAGGGTTTTCAAAGGAACAAATGGCAGTGAGATGCCTGACTACCATTTGTGCCTTTGAAAAATCTACCTTCTTGTCTTCAGTGACATTTCCCCCAAAATTTACCATCAGTGGTAAGAATAAATGGTTTTGACAGTCACTCAACAACTGCAAGCAATTAGAACCATCTAGATCTACACTGACGCTACATGCTACAGCATTTAAAATACCAGCAATCAGTTTGTTCGTGCTCCCACTGGTGAACACAATCTCTGTCTGTATCTGTGAAACACTTCCAGGTAAGTCAGTTATGAATAATTACCCTTCTGAACAAAGTTAAGAAGAGGTGGGGACCTTTATGCCTCGCAAAATAAAGGGAAGACAGAGCATGTAAAGTCGGCAAAACCCAAAGAACCCCAAGAGAGAAAGACAAATCTCATTTAGTGGATTTTCAATAGTATTTGTATACACTGCAGCAAGTCGGAACTGGAAATGAATGAGCTTAAGACATGCTGTCATTCAAAGAAGGAACAAAGCACTAATTGCTATTTGGCATCAAGTTTTTGTTTATATTTATGGCTGGATTTCTTAAAAGCCTGACTTCCTATTCATGTGCAGGTTTCCTTAAACAGTTTAAAACTAAACAATTAAACTTTCATTCATGGATATAATCTAATAGGAAGGAATTCTTCTGTCATATTGTTTTATGCTCCTGATCAAGAAAATATTTGATGTTAGCTTTATTAACCTATTAGGAAAATAAAATCTTTTAGGACAGCAGCTCTCAAAAATAACTCATACTGTGTTCCTGCCTACCGGAAGATGTCAGTTCCTTTATGCGGCAACTTTAGCAACTACATTTTCTTAGCTGACAGCAACATTTCTGGGATATTAGGAAAGGGATATTAATCTCTGTTTTACAGAGGCCCAGGTAGACGTGCTCTTTATCTCAAGGATCTATCCAAGGGCACTTTCAAGAGCAGACTAGTTGTCCGGACTATTGTCAAATCCTCAATTTTCGCCTCTGGAAGAGCTGAGGGTGTCCTGAAGAGAGCATGGGCCCTGTGATACTCAGGTAAGCCTAGTAGCTGGAAGTCGGCTTTCAGGCTCCTCATGAGGCAGCGATGTGGTGGACCATGGAGCATCCTGCACTTGCAAGTGCTTTTTGCAACAATTCATAAAATAACAGGTGCATAAAATCCCTTCATAATTCATCTTTGAGGACAAAAAATTTTAAAGGAAAGACCAGATGAAGTGTAGAGATAGTGAAGGAGCTTGCCTCAGGTGACACAGAAACTCTGTAGCAGAGGAAGAAAGTGAACCAAATTCCAAGGCAGCAACGGTTGCTACGTTCCACTTAGGAGTCTTATCTTATTTAATAAAATCTCTGTTGAAACTGAAATATTTCCACAAATCGTTTTGGCTTTGAAATAACATATTTTACTGAAAAGTTTCCAGCTAGCTGTGCTGTTAATACCAGGCCAAGTCCTGAAATCCTTTATTAAGGCAAAAGGAGCAACAAAACGTAAAATAGCTTGCTGTGAACTCGGTAGGTATCAGATGGAGAGCTGTACCTGGAACAAACTTCAGGCCCAGATCAGAAGAAAGCCACACTTGCTTTCTACTGCAGTCATATCATGCACTTCTGTGCTCCCCTTAGCGTGGAAATGCTCATGCAGATTGATTTCAGAGCCTTCATGATGGCTTTATGGAGGTTAAGCTTGTTACTTGCCCAGATCCCAACTATTGGAGGTTTCCTACTGCTGAATTATTGAGGGCCTTCATGTAATGAATTTTGGGCTACAGTCAAATCTATGCAATAGAAAAGGTATTTTCAGAAAAAGTCCTGTAAATGTCTTTGGACTGGATTTTCAAAAGCACCTAAGTGAATTATAATTTTTCAGAGACTCACGAGTGCTTTTCAAAACCCCATTCTTTGAGATCTGGGTTCCAGAAAACATTCAGCCTGAAGGAGATAAAAAGCTTGTAATAATAATTATTGCAGCATAAAGGCCCTTCCTGGTTTTCTTTTCCTTTTACTGAGTTGCCAACCCATTCCCTCAAACCAGGACAGCATGCAGCATGCCTGGGTTTCAGTTGTACCAGCTCTGGGTGAATGTTAATACAGTATGTTTTATTTTTTGTTTTTCTGTTTTGTAGAGTAAAGACCTGCTAGAAGAAAACTGTTAATTCACCTACATTCAATAGATTTGTGTTTGATCATCTGTCACTCTGCTGTCACACTTCTCGTGTATATTATTAACTACTCACATCTCACATATAGTCCCTGTTAATTTTGTTTCAGTTAATAAGTCTTCCCAAGTAACCTCATAGGGCTCTAGTGCTCTGCTTTTTCTGAAGAATGGCCTGAATTTCACATTTATAAGCAGAACTGGATTTTAAGTTCCTTTCTTCCAAAATTGTCATGATAAGAGATTTTGGCTCCATTTCAATCTCTGTCAGACTATTGGTTTTATATAGACTTGTTTATGACTACCGAAATCTTCATAAAGATATCTTCTGACACTCCTCTGTGTACATGCGGTCTCTACCTTCTACAAGCCCCCTTGCCCCCCCTACAGATGTATCATATCTACTTTGATATTTGATCCATGTACACCCGGTAGGAATCTTGTGACAAATTGTTCTTTTGTATCACTGCCAAACATCTCAAAGTGAAAACATACTTTGGGTGGGGAGGGGAACACAGGTGAAAGTTAAGCAAAAGCAAAATTAGGGACCTGCTAATAAGATTAGATTTTCTAGACACTTTTAGTCAATGCAAAAATAATTGTGGGAATATAAAAGGTTTTTTATGGTCAATTATTCTTGTCTTAGTAAGTATCTATAATCATAACAGCCACTGAATAGGTAATAATCCTCAGTAGGAAGAGGAGAAACTTCCCTGCAGGACCATAAGTAAGGTAAAACGTTATCTATCACATGCATGCATAAAATATATTAATATTGAGATGGTGCCAGTGCTAAGGTCAGACGGTTAGATATCTTTTCTTCCCCAGAAAATATACTATTCCACCTTATTGGACTGTTGACATCCAATTGATCTGCATTATTGCTCTTTGGCAAGTATATGTGCACCTAAATGTTTCAGATAATAGGTATTACAGTATTAGGTAAAAGCTTCGATGGAGTCTCAAGCAATATCAAAAAAGTATAAATTGCAAAATAGGAAAGGTGAAGATGACACCAGAAAGCTTTGAATGAGATGCCATTTTGCATTTAGAAAGACAACTGGGAAAGTTAAGACAAAAAAGAGGGGGAAAATGATGTCCCCTTGCTTGTTCACCAGATGCCCTTAAAGGCTTACAAATGACCTCTTAGCATGAATGAGTTTCTCTTGGGTTTCAAATACTATTTATTATCTGGGAAAGAGATGAGGAGGAAGGAATGATAGAAAAGCCTGGCAAATTATGCTTATTTGAAGGTAAAATGCTTCCCATCAGCAGAGTAATGAGAATATACTGTAAGTGTCAGCTGGATGTTGACATATTAGTATTTTTCACAAGGTCCTTCACTGAGCGAGAAGTACAAAGAACTTTTCTGGGGAACAGTCCTTTTGGAATCGGAATCGAGCTCCATCACTATCCCACACATCATGCCTGGGAAATCCAGCTTACTCCTGATAATGAAAGGGGAAAGGGAAGCGTGTTCTGTAAATAGGGAGCTTGAACCCACATTCTCTGGCTGCCACCCAGATGTCTCTCAGTACAAATGGGCTCATCTGATCTCTCCAGTCAATTTTATTCTGGAAGGTAGCCAGTGGGCCTAGTTCATGACCCAGTGATGTCATTATAATTCATTTTCGCTCACCACCAAGCCTTCTGAACTTTCCATTTTACAATGGGTCTTTTTAATAAAGAAGGCAGTCATGAATAGAATTCATAAGCACTCCTAATGATTTATAATCTTTTTTTTTTAATCTTTAAAATGGACAATCCTGCCTTCTCTATCAAAACCGCTTAGGGAGGTTTATTTCTTCTGTCATAAAACACAGTATAGATTTTATAGGTAAAACGGACGCTATTGTCACCTATTTAAAAAGGGGAGCTCTCATGAATATAAAAAGTTCTTGTGCGGTTCAGCAGAAGAAATTTACTGCAATAAAGAGGTAGTTACCGTATCGGTGGTTCTTCAGTTATGGCAAACGTGCGGAGGCTTTTATGGGGACGACTGGCGCACTTTCCCATCCCTGCCTGTGAGGTATTGCAGCTTGCAGGGCCCGGTACGAGCGCGGCGGCGCAGAGCGGAACAGCTGGGGCATGTATAACCTGCAGCCTGTACCTGCACAAACACAACACTGCTGAACTTGGCTCCAGTGCTCTCCTGAAGCCTTGCCTCGTTGAACTTGTTTAACCCCTCCCAGCTAAAATAAACTTTCCTGAGATTACTTCACTTATCCTCGGCATGGATCTTTTCACCCCTGGGTTGTAGGAGCTGAGTGGATGATCAATGCATTTGCAGCCTGCACTGTAATTTAACTTGCTGTGTCTGACAGGAGATGTGGAATTGCTAAAGAGAGGCTTTACTTGTAATCTTCTTATCATCTTATCCTGGAGTGTTTGTGAAGGGGGAGGCCTTTCCAGCAGGGACTCGTTGTTGAGGGTTAATGCTGAGAAAGAGAAATTGCCCTATAGCGCGTCTGACTCGGTGACCTGATAAAACATGCTCTGGACAGCTCATGAACTCTAGCCTCTCACTACAAACTGCGCTTAGGCTTTTCTACACTGACATCACTTGCCTTCCTTTCATAAGCTCATTAAGAAAAGTCACTTGCTGTAAATATGATGGGAGGGAAAAAAAAAAAAAAAAAAAGCAAATCTTTTCTCCCATCCTCTCTTTCTGTCTTTCTTTCTCTCTTTCATTTCTGATGCTATTTCAGATCTTCCTGACTGAACAATAATTAGCACGAGTCTTCTGTGATTAATGGAAATGAGATGAATGGCTCAGCAGTACTAAGAACAAGAAGGAGGCGAGGATCAGTGGCACAAGGGTAAAAGGTGCAGGAAGTCAGTAACTAAGAGATCCTGGAAAGAGGACCTGAATTAAAAGATGGAAGGAAGGAAAAAGGGGAATAAGTAGAATAAAAGGAGTGAAAAGTGGAACAAGAACTGAGAGAAACTTGAAGCTGATGAAAGAGAAGAAACACCTCACTTGAAATGGAAAAACTGAAGGAAGCTCAAGTGTCTGGGTAAGAGCTAAGAACTGCTTGCTTCTAACTGGAGCTGTGCAATGGATTCGTTGCACGGCCTTAACGAAATGGCTTCTTTGAGGAGTAAGTAAGAGGGAAGGGAATGATCCTTCCAAGCTGCCTTTGACATCTGTGGGAATCTTTGTATTTCCTTTACTAAGGGCTGGATCAAGGTCTAGGAGAAGGGAAGTAAGAGGGGCCAATAGGAGAAAGCACAGAGACAGTTAGTTAAAGTAGAAAAGGAAGGAGAAGTGGGATTTTAGGTTTAATCAAGAAGCTAATGGGGAGCAGTGACAAGCCATGAAAACCAGTTTTTTTAACATAACGTCCTGCAGACATAAGTGAAATGTCTTAAAGCTTTCACATGCAGTCATACTGTAAAGTTGATAATCCTACAGAAGCGCATGGAATTAATTAAAACTTCTTTAAAGGGCTATTAAGGGGAATTCTAACTTCTTTACTGTCTGAGTGCTGTTTCACACAGTTGTTATTGATTAGACTTGAGTTGTAAAGTGGTTTGTAAGAATTAGGGAAGGGCAAATGGTTTAGAAATAGACACGGTGGGTGTTCAGACTGGATCAGACCAAACTCAAATAGTTATGGCTACTGTATTATTAGATATTCCTCTCATTTGAGAGGGGAAGGGGAAAAGCAACTCCCTTGGGTGAACCTCAGAAAAAATTTCCAAGAAATCTTTTCCACATCTAAGGTTTTTTTGGTAGGAAGGGGCAGTCAGATCTGAAGTCTGGAGAGCTTTGCCGGTTGTGAGCTACATGCAATGTATGTGGCCCATCAAACCATAGGTGCCTGTGATAGGAAACGTACTCCTAGGTGAGTCTGCTTCTGATTCTAGTCTTAGTTCAGTTTTATTAGTACCAGATTTGATGTAGACCTCACTCGTAGACCTCACTCATAGTCCTCAATGTGACGAGCTTTCCAAGAAGGTGCTGTTAGCTCTGAGAGTAGGGAGGGGGGGACATGCACCCTGTGTGCTTGTTTAGATGATGTGTCTATCAGGAGATGACCTCTCTTTCCCTTACTACCTGAAGACAATCCAAGTCCAAGATAAATACGTAGCTGCCTTCAGTTACATATTTATATACAAAAAAATAAGGCACTACTATTTTCTATACTTCTGAAGTACATTGTCCCCAGCATGTCTTATCCAGGTCTAGCCATTCAGTTACTCATGCCCGTGACCTTCAAGCTGAACTGCTAAAATGCCTTCTGTAAGTCCCAAGAAATTAGTTATTGTCATCAGTTAAACCTCCTCTCCTTTTTTACCCTAAATAAAGTAAACTTTTGTACTAGATACCTGTTTTCTCTCTTTTTTGCATCAGGAACATGTGACCGTGCAAGGGGTGTTTTGGGGCAACTCCAGCTCCCAGCCATTGGAGACTACCCTGATGCATAATAATCACATTCACAGGTTAGTTAGGTTTTTTAGCTAATATAATAGTTTGCTCCTCCACTGTCTTTTTGGAAACCTGCTATGAGGACCTGTCTTTTCTAATGATTAGGAGCTTTCTTCTAAATTCCAGTCTAAGGGTACATAAGCCAGTCTACGGTCCTTTGTTCTTGTGTCAGCATTGCCTGTTTGGTTACAGAACTCTTTGCTCTTCTATCAGTTTCTTCTTGATTTATTTATAGAGTGGTTATGTCTCTTCTAAGGCTTTTGCTAGAAGAAACAACCCTACTCTGTTCTTCTTCTTGTAAGACTGTCTCTCTGGCAGCACTTGGAGTAAATGGGAAGAGAAGTCCCCACATAACATCTTAAGTCCCTTTCAGTGGGTGTAAAAGTACACTTGGGGATGCAGCCAATCCTCTTTCCAGTCTCTGAAAATATAGAATAGATTCACAGGTGGCCTTTGGGGGTAGCTTTTGTGTCTCAGCTTGAGTGCAGCCCAGCGTTGAACTTTGCCTTTGACTCTGGTACAACAAGATATACACAAATGGAAAATCTAAGGCAGAGGAATGAAGGAGTTGACCTGTTTATGACTTCAAGGAAAAAGTAAATTGGGAGTAGCGGGAAATACTGTGATCTGTCAGTCTGATTACCAGCCCACACTTCTCTATGCATTTAAGCCATCACTATCAGCTGCAATCCATCTAGTATCATGACCCTAACCTCGTTATCTTTCAAGGTCTTGAGTCTTGGGGTACTCAGAGAACTTTTCTCTTTCTGGCTTCCCATGACAAGAACTGTTCTTTTCTTCCCCCTCATCCATCATATTTCACAGAAGATCCTTAAATATATCTAGAGTTTGCAAAGCTACCAGTTTTTTTACTTTGCAAGTATTTATGTTGCAAACAAAAAAACCTGATGCTAAAATCTCACCATTCCTGTTGGCGAAAACTGAAATAATTGCTCAGTGGAAGAAACTGTGAATTTTCACAGTTTTATTCTGGGACTGAATTTTGGCCATTTTTGCAGTGTATGTGTTTTTAGGCGTGCGTCTGCATTCAAAAGGCCTGGAGGAAATACACCTCTTATGTAGCAGAAAATCATGAAAAAGTTTTAAGCAAACTGACCAAAAACACTTTCATTTTTCGTAAACCTGATTATTTTGACCTTTACTGTGAGGGGGCGAAAAGCATGAAACTTGGATTAAAGTCTATAGATTTCATGGACTCCAGATATTGCAATCTTTAGTGTCTGACCACTGTCTTTGAAATCACCAGTGACAGAGATCACTCAGTACCAGTTCTCTATTTGTCAAATGAGATCATAGTTACCTGCTTCCCCAGAACAGCTATTTATTACTAAATGCATAGAGCTAGGTGACAAGCTTTGATAGCCCGGAGAGATGAGCACTGAGTGAACAGAATTATTAGAGGTTAATTTTCTGCCAAGACACCTACCTACCTTATAAGGATCTCACGCCATTCAGTTGAGAGGATTTTATCATGGACTTCAACAGATGGATAACATGGATCCTCGGTTGTCACACATGACCAAGCAGTTCACATTTCCTCATTGACAGATGCTTTAATTTGCCTGTTTAGAACATGGATACAGACTTTTTTTTTTTAACTTTACAGCTGGGACTGTGAAAGTTATTTTAAAGACAAGCAAGAGTTAAAAAAAAATCACCCTTATTTTCCACAGTAACTTCAGTTACTCCTCAATTAGGAGGAAAATAGAAACTCCCCATCTCCAGGAGAGCAGTCTGGTAGCATTGTTAGAGCACAGTAGCATTCCAAAGACAAAATCACCCAAAGAAGGGACCACAAAATTAATCTAATCTGGTGCATTTACGGAACACTTGCTTGACATTTGGCGCTCCTGTCAGGCCTAATAGAGAGATTTTTACCTGTATTTGCCTATTCAACATATCAGCCCCTCAGCCAATTTTGGAAATTATTTCTGATTTATGACTCTCATTCTGGCGAGTGTCGCCTCAACCTGTCAATTATCCCTCAAAGCAAATGCTAAGTGAATGCTAGCTGGGTAAAATTAATAAAGGAAACCTTTACTTTCAAAAAAGGTAGATGCAGGCTTATGAAAGGGATGATTCAGCCAAGCTTTAACTCAATTTCTGCCGCCGATATTTTCTGGTGACATGGCGAAGATGCTAGGGAAACTAAAATACAAAGAACAAGGATTGTGGTGGGGAAACAAATGTTTTTAACTCCCCTTCTGTAAAGCTCCTCAAGATGCCTTCTGTCCCATCATCCTGAGGTCTGGCTCTGTATAATATCTTTAAGTCACCTGCAGAAGCATAACGTCTCTTATTTTCCATTCTCCCCACCCCAAGCACACTCAATGCAGAGCAAAGAGCTGTGATTTCATGACGTGCTTTGGGTTACACTTCCACCCCACGCAGACACGTCTGGGCAAGCCGCAGAGAGAAATACTGTTAAATTCCCCTTCCCTCTCCTTTGTCTCTATTTGCATCAGAAAGATTACATTAATCTTTTGTGGTGAACCATAAGGATCACCAAGTCTGACAGCCGGTGCATAACAGGCCAAGAGATGCCTGCTGGCAAATTCCTGAACATCCAAGAGTAGTGTGTGGTTGCACCAGGTGCCACGTGGGCAGGAAGACCCACTCTGTATAGGCCTATTGTATGGCCCATGGGAGACGGTATAGATCCTTCACTTGCTGACCATCTCCTGCCTGGATAGTGCTCAGCTTTTGCACCTGAATGGTTTTAGAGACCTTGTGCTGCTGGGGAAATTCCTCATCAGCACTTGGAAAAAAAAAAACTTTTACTCACAGTCATTCAGGTAATGGCTATGCCATTTGATCAATCATTTTTCTCCTGAGTTTGTGTTTGTAGGACTATTTCTAGAAAGGGGGAAGCCTTCAAATAATCTGCCTGCATTCATGGGAGGTTTCAAAAAGGGAAAGAGGGGTCGAAGGCTTTTTTTTTTTTGGTTATACAAGTCTCATTCATCCAAACAGTGAGTCATCATAGTAGCATGTGATGAAAGGTTGGCAACTGAATACTATGTGCCAGTTCTTTGACTTTAAGTTGGACTAAACTATGACCTCCTGTGGCTCTTAAAAATCTTTTGATTTGAATCCTGGATCCTTTCAGGTAATTTTGTCCAATATGAAATATTACCATATTTCAAAATGTGGCCATTAATGCAAAGTGAAACAAGGTAGGATTGATTCTTTCTTTGGCTTTCTGAGAGAATGAGGTGGTCCTTTATGTTATGGACCTGAGTACAAGAACAGTCTAATCCCTAATATTTCTCTTAGAGATATTTGAAAAAGAAAATTGTTGTAAAATTCTGAATTAAAAGTTGATATTCTGCTACATATTATTTTATAAACTTCATTGCAAATGTAGTCAATGAGATGATATTTTTATCAAACATGCAATAGTAGTGAGGTTTTAACTTCTGAAGACACCGATCTATTTATTTCTGTACTTTCCTGTGAAAATTCATGAAGTCTTGCAAGGTTTTCAGGAAAAAATGGGTCTCTTGCATCAAAAGGAAAAAGAGAATACAGATATATATATACACACACACACACGCACACACACAGATATATATATACGTACATATCTATCTATGTTTCCTGCATTTTCACCTCAGAATTTCATACAGTTCTTTTCTTAACTGTAAATCTGTGAAGGTGTCAGTCTCTGGACCAGGCAGACTCCAGTGATCTTCCTGATTTTTCAGGGCTGAATCTGACTTCATGACCTCCAGACTTCGGTGTTAGATTTATACTATCAGCTTTTTTTTGACCTTTGGGAAACCTGGATCTCAGATACAAAAGGACCCAGATGGCCTGAGTGCCAGAGGTGTTGCACACCACCAACACAAATTGAATTTTAATAGGAATTGGGACAGCTCAGCACTTCTCATTATCAGATTGAAGATTTCCTTGATCTATGTGAAGCCGGATTGTATTTCTTTTTTATTTGACCTATTCATCAGGTCAAATTACCTTTGCATAATTAAGGACATTCTAGTTCCTTCACTTTAGGATAAGAAATATCTCACTTTCAGATATGACTGGGTAAGAATTTACATGAATCAGGAAAAAAAAAGAAAGAAAAAAAGGTGTTCTACTTCCATCTCTCACCAGGGAAAGCGTGGACTATACAAGTGGTCCATCTGCCTGGAAGAAGCCTCTGCGTGACTCCCTCGGCATGACAAAATCCTTATGTTACTCCATTTGGATCAATAATTTCTCATTTGGGGGGCAGCAAGGCCCTGTGAAAAGTGTGGTTCAAATCAACTGGGTCCTGCCGCAATACTAAACCAAGTCACTCTGCATCTGAATGTTTATACTGTGTACATCTGGGTTAGGAATTTCTTATTTGGGGCCTGGCTATGTCACAATTGCGTCAACTCCCTTAAAGGGAGGAGGAAAAAAAGAGAGAAGTCTGGTTGGGTGTCAGAAACCTATATAATTAAAAGGCAAGAGTTCAGTGTTCAATGACACAATGGAGAAATGCCCTGTTTTTCTACAGCCTCAGGCTATTGAACCACAAATAAATCCCATTTTAATGAAAGAAATCTTATTTTGTCTACAAAAATTTGAAAGTCCAGGAACATAATGAGTGTGCAGAGAAACCTCACATCATCCTGGCTGTGCAGGGGTTTGCCTGCACACCCTCATATAATTATACACAGACCGCATATGTACCTTTATCACAGGCAGCTGGAGAGAAATGAGCAACAGTTCTACAGTCAAAGAGAGTCAAGAACCACAGGCTGTACGTTTTTATGTGACTGTTACTCTGAACAACCTCCTTTAATTTTCCATTCTTTCATTTTAACAAAAGCTTGAACACTTCTCCATTGATTTGCCTTTTCCACAGAGAGAGAGACAGAGAGAAGGCAGGAGTAAGAGGGGTGGGGGTTGATTTCCAATATTATGTAAAACATTTGGTTTCATGAAGCAAGCTGGAAAAGGGGATGAAAAAAAAACCCTTTAGGAAAATAGTTTTCCATTGAAATCAGTGTATAAAGTAGGTCCCACTGGGAATATGTTTTCTCAAAGCTAGATTTTTAAACTCTTTCTACACTTCCCATGCCACTTGTCAGCAGAGAAATGAAAGGGAAAAAAATAACCCTTGGGGTTTCACAGCTTTGCACATTGAAGAAATGAGGGATCACTCAATGGTTATCAGAATTCAGCATTTCTTGTAGAGGAAGAATCTGGCATCCCTCAGACTGTTTCACGCTTGTGGACATAATGCCTGGAAAGATTAATTTATTGCGGCAGTACTTTTGTCATTTTCGAGGACTTTTGTGTTGCTTTGTTTTCTACTATGTTATTAGAAGCCACCAAAGGATATCCTACATGCCATCTTGTGTGCGTGTGTGTTTTGCAGAGGCACATATCAAAGTCATGCGGTTAATTAGCCGCAGCATAACGAAGCCACCCTACTCGCACTGTATGCTGAGCACTCTGGCCACTAAGACAATTCTAACACTATGAACCCATTAACTCCGGCTACCAGACTGGCAGAGGCTGGTCACTCCAAAAGTACTGAATGTGGGTCTGAGTCACAATAAAATAAGGCAACAGCTGTAGGGAAGATGTGAAACAATGCGAGCGATGTTGCTAGAACATGGCATGTCTGCCTACAGTGAGAATGAGGAGTTCGCAGCTCCCCTTGTTAAACTTGACACCCCTCTTTTCCTCAAACCAATGATTTGATATGGTGCTAATAGTCCTTAAGAAGAAGACTCCTCCGTGGCATAACCCCAGTCTTATTACCCTCACCTTTGCAAGCATGTAGATGACTATGCAAGAACGGTTGGACAAAATCAGATATTTATCCAGTGCAGAAGTATCTCTCCCTCCCAGCAAATAATTCCTGATATGTGAAAGAGGCAGCTGTATGAAGGTTAGCGGTTGCAGCACCTATGAGAAGATTTTGCCTTATATGAATATGTAAGGCACCCTTATGAATCATGGGTTTCTGGTTTGACCAAATCTTCCAGTTCTCAGGCAAAACCACAGGGTTTGCACAATTTCCTTTCAAAGCTGTAAATTAGGTAAAAGCTCGCTCACAGGAGGGCCCAGATTTGTGGACAGGCTTGCTCAATGTATTTTCTGAACTCTCCCGAACATGTGTGGACTCAGAATGAACTTTATACCCGATAAATCAGTGTGACTAGATGCGATCTACCATTAACAGCTATGCTAAGAAATTTGTATTGTTTGGATTCTACCACATATGGTGGAGAAACTACTTCTTCCTTCTACATTTTCCTCTCAGATTATTTCTTTTCCCTTCAGATGTGTTTGTTTATGTATATTGTGTGCATGAAAAGAAAAACAAAATGTAAATATTAAAATCACTGATGTTGACTTCTGGGATAGAATTGCATCATAATTTACCGTATGAATAGAAATGCAAAAGAACCCTAGACAACAACTGTCAGTTATCACCTGCTATGTTGGCACCTGATTTCTGTGTTTGTTGAGCACTTTGCCCGTTTCCGGATACTTCTGGGGGCTATTGCAAGAGATGCGACAAATGATTAGATGTTACTGACATATCATCATATCATATTAATAAATTTGCCAGAAGTGGAAGAAACACAGACTGCATTACTGACTGTTCTTAATTGTTGCCCCTGGAAGTATGGCAGTCTTCTGGCTGAAACTGGGGAAAAAAGTCCATCCCTTTACCTCTGTGGGACCCAATTGAATAGGGAGTCAGCAATCCAGTGTTTCATGTAGCTTGATTTCACAGGACGTTTTAGGGATGGGGGTGGCAGAGGAATCCTTGTGACCACTGCATATGCCTGAGCAGTTCACTGGTACCTGGCCTGTTGCTTAGACATTGCCAGTTTCTCTGCTGAACTACGTCATGTTAGTGATTGGCAGCGCCTCGCTGTCTGCCTCTGGGAATGCTGGTTTATAGACCGATGGGTAGGTCAGCCTGGATACATATTTTATAAAGCTACTCATGCATATTCCTTGGGACATCCTTCGATGTAGCTGAGGGCAATCTCAGGGCAAAACACTTTCTTCAGATACTTGCATGCAATTCCCACTGAGGCTAGAAAGAGTTGCCTCCCTGGAAAATTTTGGCTCATAGTATGCATTATTGGATCCTGTAAAGCTCCACTTAGAGCGAAGGAACATGAGCAGACCATGCTTTGATTCCAAACAGTGTGAAAAAAGCTATTCCTTTTCTGTGGGATTTCTGCCTTAACTGACACTTGTTGGTGTGGAAAACTACAGACCACATTGTAAGGAGACTTTGCTCTCCGACACCAAAGTTAGTTGAGAAACTTTTCGTCGCTTTTCCCTCCAAAATATATGCAAAAGAATTGGAGATTTCCTGCCTGCTCTAAGCTAGGAGGAATCGAGAGCAGGTATTTATTCACATGTTACTCAGCTGCCCATTTGCGAATAGGGGGGCCATGTTTTCATAGACCATGTTTCATAGGCAGCATGTGTTCAATAAAACGTTTGTACACTTGCCAAAAATCAGGCTGCCAGAGTGATTTTCATGGATTGTGTCAGCAAATGTTATTAGCAAATTGTGTAGTTAACCTGGTGTAAGACTTTTATTACTGCTGGGTATACTTACATATCAAAAAGCTTCTGATCCCCGCCCACTCTAAGCCTTCGGCAAAGAGAATCTGTAGTTTTTTTAAGAGACTGTGTTTACAGCTAACTAGTATTGTTCTTAATCCTGTAAATGCTATGTGGGAGAGAACCCCATCAGTTTCAGGCTTAATTAGTTTTGGCAATTAGTTCTCCTGGAAAGGACCATGAACAAGGTCCAGGAGGCTTCTCAATCCATTATTCCTCTTCAGAAATGAGCCTTCCTCTGGCTGTGTGAACCTTTGCAGGCATGAAAACAAAAAACAAGCAGGGTAAGTCCCTACAGATATCGCCAGCCTGACTGAACAAGAAGTTGTGCTGCGGGAAGGCATGGTGAGAAAGCTGTTAGGGTACAAAGGAATAATCTGTGGCTATTTTATCTATAGGGAATTAGAACAAAAAGCTGTGCTCTACATCAAAGACTCCATGACTGGAGACTAAATCTTTTCATATTTAGCATTATGTTAGTAATTACTGATTTAGGGAAAAAGAGAAAGGAAAATATATAGAATTTCTCTGGAGATGTCATTACATCACCATTGGTATTTCAGATTCTGTTAAAGCATCATATTTTATAGAATCTGATTAATTTAAAAAAGTTTGTTCTTATTCTGCATCTTTGTACATTATTTAAATCTCAAAGTATCTTAAATTTCCCAGTTATATAGTCGTCTTGGCTGGGGAAGACAAGAGGACAGATGACTCTTTCTGGGTTAAAAATATAGCCACTGAACTGAGACTCAGGATCTCAGCTTGTAGTGCATCCTTTGTGGAAGTTGCTTGCATCTCTTTGCCTTCTCTCCTTGTCTGTTAAATTAAAAGCTGATCATGAGGCTTCGTGTCTTCCATTCTTTAACTGTCATGATCAGGAGCTGCGTGCAAAAGCATCTCCTTAAATAATGGCAGTCACAGCTTATCTCTGTACTTGGCTAAGACTTTTCGGAAATACAAAAAATAAATGGTGAAGTCTGCCCTGGGTTTGGAACAAGTACAAACACATGAAGCGGGGTCTGCTAGAGGTGTCGAAATAATCGTTTCCTTTTGTCCTGGTGCTGAGCTCTGTACTCACCAGCATCAGATACTGAATGCCCTTGTACACCTGGAAATACTCTGGCCTGAAGCACTGAGGACACTTTACTCCACTCTGTCCAGTATGAATACATAGACAAATCCACCTATGCTTCTTCGTGGGTTTGTTCTAGCCGACCTACAGAATTTAGCAGGGAGTCAGAGCAACATGAATCTGCCCAGGAATTTTGCTTCTTGAGCTTGACTGGTTTTATTTCCTGATGTCTTTTGTCCAAGGGGCTTTAGTATTGGTCAATGAGCTGAGAAAGGAGGGCTTGTTATAACACCTGATCTAGGTTAGGTACGTCATGGGGGTATATGCCCTTTTAAACTGCCCTCCTCATAAAAATCGTGATTCTGGGAGGTTTTCCTGATTTATTTCAGATAATATTGGGAAACCATGCTATTGGGTTCTCACCAAATTCCCTTGAAATCCAGCTGGACTGCAGTGGACCTCAGTCTGTTCAGATATCGCCAGTTCTGATGTGTCAGTCACCTAAGCACATGCTTAAGCTGAACTGTATGAGCAGTCTTATGAGCTGCCTAATTTCAATAGGATTTTTTTTTATTTCTTATGGTTTAAAACTTTCTTAAATGTAACAGGTACATTAACACTTCACTGCTCTGGGGAGTCACATTTAAGTGGCCCAAAAATCATGCCACAATATGGAAATTTGTCTTGTTTAAGGGTTAAATTTTGTTCAGTCATTGTAGCTATGAAACAGGTCAGAAAGGAAAAACAAGAGGGTTTGGACATGGGAGACACCATCACTTTTTGATTCTGGAATGAATACTTCCATCTGTGTTGCACGCTTCTGCAGAAGAGGAGCCCCCAACATGTGGTGCTGGCTGGAACGAGAGTTATGTCAAGATCCTTACCGCAGTGGTTATGTTACAACATAGACAGTAGGAAAACTTTTTCCATGCACAGCCCAAATAATGACCAGGGAGCTGAATGAAAGATAGAAAGGAGAGGTGGGAAGAGAATATTTGGAAATTACACCCAGTCCTTCACTCCACAGTGCTGCCCCAGGGTGTCTCTCAGGCCTCCCTTATAGCAAATCACTTCTGGGCAGATAACAGAGCCTTGGATTTTTCTGCTTGAATAGGAAATGGTTAATGCCATCATCACCAAGAACTGCAGTGTGTGAGGAATAAAAGCGAGACACTCTGCCGATCTGCCACCAGGAACATGCTCCGTGTTAGACATTTAATCATATTACTGCTCCCAAAGCCATCGGAGCCAATTTAATCAAATTGTATCATGGACATGGTGGTATTGTTTTTCATGCCTATTAGGAAAATAAAAGTTAGCACTTATTAAATGAGGATCCTCTTGCATGTTGATTGCTTTGCTAATTTCTTGGTGATAATCCCTTGTTTTGTCTTCCGTCAGAAGGGTGGATTTCTGTCAAGTTTTGCAGCAAATACCAGCATGCTGCAGGGTCTCAGACATCAGCTGCACATAGGAAATGAAAAATAAAAATAGAACCTTGTTCTTCTTGTGCTCGTACCAATACCAAGTCAGAACAAGTACAATAAAGTCAATGGAGTTATTTCAGTGTAAAATGAATGGATGTCAGTGTGACTGAGAGAGGAAGAAGGATGTCCATCCATTTTTTTCTGGCAATAACTATATTATCACCCTGTTGCAAGAAGGTGTGCAGAACATAGCAGAGAGACAGACAAACAAACAGAATGTGATAGTGAATTTTGAAGGTGGCACATTTATCTGCTAAAAATCACCCAGTGGCTTTCAGCAGGGAAAATGGGTTTTGACAGGATGGTGATATGAGGGGGGTACATATGTCTCAAGAAATTGGGTACTGATCTGATCTGAGAGAGAAAAAAAAAAGCGTTGCATTTGGTTTAGACACAGGTGACTGGAACCGATTCTTGTTATTCCTCCACATTGATGTGTGATGGATCTCCAAAGGGCTATTAAATATATGAGCTGAATTCATGAAGTTTATATGTTAGGCATCCCAAGGCGCTCATGGGAATATGATCCTACTTTTTTCAGCAGTGTTTAATGATAAAGGAAAGAAAGATGATCCAAACATTAATTAATCATCACAGAAGATCAAGATGAAGTACATTCCTTCCCAGCATCAATTGGCTAAATGAATGAGGCAGATTTTGTCCTTTTTTGAAGCATCAGTTAAAGGCCACTACTGAGACAGGAACCTGTTTTGATGAGACATTGCTTTGTTCCATTAAGGCAGATCCTCTGTTCTTAAATAAAATGCTTTGGCAACAGCATGAACAAGATATACCACACATTCAGTTTTTACCATTACAGGAGTCGCAATTGCAATGATACTTGAAAGAATGGTATTTTTCTTCCTTTCTTCCTGAATCTAATTTAAAGTTGAAAGAAGGTTTCTGGAATAGTAACAGAGCAACAGTAACCGCTGATTCTATTCAGCTTACACCCAAATAAAATGGTTCATTTCAGCTAAGTACAATATCATGCAATGCTGGTTAGTTTAAATGCTTTGTTTAGAGGGTTGTTTTTTGCTTAAAAAAATTATACAGATACTGCTGAACGAGCAGTTAGGAAACACATGTTTCCGAACTGCAGTTACAAGTATTGTAAAATATGATTGATACCATATGCTTTCATTCTTTTCTTTTCTGCTTTTTAAAATGCAAATTAAAATTTAAAAAAGGGTTTATACTATTTTTATATTTCAAAATTAATAATAATAATTAAAAAATATCTGAGCCATGTGGTACCAGAGGTTATTGCTCTGCTCTGCCACTTAAGAGACCCAGGTTTGATTTTGGGTGGAACATTTGTCTCCCTGGGGCTGGAGGCTGCTGTATCAGCCAGCTGGTGGCCAAGTATTTAAGCCAACTCAACCAATTAGTTGAGTCCTCCCATCCGGTGACTGGACTCGTTCAGTGTATGTCTTGCACATTTTTTGCAGCTGAGATATGAATCAGGACCCTTCTGATTTGTGTGTGGCTGTTCTGCCAGGTTAGCCAGAGGACCTGTGCAAAGCATGGCTTGCTTGAAAAAATACTCTGTAAATATGCTGTGGAGGCATGAAACAGTTGTGTGTTTGGTCTCCTTGACATGGTGGAGGAATGGAGATGGTCATGTCACTTTGGGGCAACGCATAGAAGGAAGAGTCTGTGGAAATCAAAAAAGTCAGTGAGGTTTTGAAGGGGTTATAAAGTAAAGCTAGGCAGACACATGAAAGCTTTTCTTCCAGAAAGATTGGTAGATCTTATCAGAACATTAAATCCAGAACCTAATATAGTCAATATTGATAATGCTACGTCATTCCAGCTGCTTGGGTAAATCTTCAAAGACATCTTCATCTATCCCTAATGAAGCCTTGCATGAACCCCCGTGGGCTCCTAACCTCATTTCAGAGCTGTGCCGACACAACACTGAATCGAGAGCAAAGAAGACGACAGGGCTCACGGGACCGGTGTAAACGAGGGCTACGGCTCCATTCCAGCGACACAGAAAACCTGGCATTAGGCCCTCCCTAGTACCAAGTGGAAAACTCTGTGGCCACATGATGGAAACTACTGCTCTTACATAAATTTTTCCTCTCTAACCTGAGTTTTTTAAAAAAAGATGTCACAGCTTAACTCTGTCCTGGCGGGCTCTTTGCCAGCTCAGATATTGTCTGTTCATGCCACTCTTGCTTTACGCCAGATCAGATATTGTCTGTCTAGACACAGCCAGTGTAAATCTGGCATAAGCTCCGTGTTGTGCGGCCTGGTTAGTTTGACAAAGACGGGGCTGTGCGTATCTGCCCAATTTGAATTAAGCCGTTACTGCTGAATGATCAGTTAGCTCAGAAACCTGCTACTAATGATAACAGGATGATGGTCAGACAGCGAAATGCACAGAAACTTGCCCTCACTCTCCCCCTGTCAAAATCTAATATTAATAGGGGAAACTCTCTTAAAAGCCAATGGTATAAGTACAAATGCAAATCTTATCTTTGTCTTGTTATTTTAATATTTCATTTCCTTTTTTCCATATGAATTCAGCAACTCTATTATTGCCAACTGTCAGAGGCATGTGGGAAAGAGGAGGTGGTGGGAAGAAAGTAGTTATGTTTATTAGAACAGTGGGAACTGGGGTGGAAAGGGACCCCTTTCTTCAGCTTCCCTGGGGTACTACTATCTGTCTCTTGCTGCACTGCCTTTGGTACATTGGTGTCAGCACGGCAATCCCATATTAAGAGATTTAAGACAGCGAAAATGTAGTGGATCATACATTTGAAAATTTAAGAGGGAACACATCAGAAACCTTTCACACCTATCTAATATGACCTGTAATTCCCTGTTGTTATTACCATTATTTTCCACCTCAAGGGAAATGTTGTGGAGTAAATGAATGCAATCCTTTTGAAAAGTTTCTTTGTCTCTCTCAAAAACTTTTGTAGCTCAGTGCTGAAATAACAGTTGCTTTATGCTAAAAGTTACTTATATGCTGTTTAGTCTGAATATCTTGGTAGTTGACTATGAATTGCACTCCTTGTGAGGCTGTTGTCTTTTCTCCATGTGTTGTTGAAGTGTCATCTTGTTCTGAGAGCGCTTCATATTGCCAGAGCAATAAAACACAAACCAAATGTGCGAGGCTGGGAAAAATACCCGGGAGCATCCTGGGGATGCGGCCTCACAGCAGCAGGTTTCTGCTCCGAAGGAGGGATGTGGACCCGCTCCATGCGCCAGGCGGTGCGAGAGCAATGTGCTCATTCTCCGTGGGCAGCGAAAGGCAGAGTCAGAGCTGGCTGGAAACCTCGCCTCGTCCTCCTTCCACCCCGTTCCTCCGCCCACTCGTTTCTCTCCGTGAGTGCCTCGCCGCTGTTTATGTTTTAGGTGACAAGACACAAACCAGAAATGGGAACGCGAGCGAGCGAGCCTGACTGCGAGTGGCCGTGCTGGAAGCGGCGGGCTGCGATTCCAGCACATGCATTTGGCATTTTGCAATATCCCGTCTCTTCCTCCTCCTCTGTGCTGTGCGGATTCCAGGGGGGTGATTCATCCCGGCGAGGGAGTCCGCGGCTCCTCCAGCGCCAAGCGTTTACGCTGCAAAACGTGAGAGACGAGAAGAGGGCTACTGCTCTCTGATTTTCCTGAAGAGTTCCCTCCTCCTTCCCACCCCCTGCCCCATCCTGCATGGTTGAGAGAGAGATTTTCCTATGAGAAACTTTGCATTCGTGATATAATTCCGTGGTTTTCAACCCAAATTCTTCTGCATTCCCCCCCCCCCTTCTTCTCACAATTCACAAGCTGTGTGAGATTACCAGTACAATTAAAGCCACGGGAAGAGGAAAAAACTGGGTATTAGGCCTTGATAACCCTTTCAGGGTCATTTGCCAATAGGGAATGGGGGTCAGCCACAAATTCCAATTTTAGTGTCAGTGACAAGAGCAGTAATAATCAAAGAAACACAGGAAAGCAGATACGTGATCTAAAATCATCTATAACCAGAAGTGTTTATCTAGAAATGCTACTCTCTGGCAAGATGTCTATCTTCTCCTTTTTGCATATATTTCTTTTGGAGAATAGTCCTTATCTAACATCTAACTTCTCTTACAGTCCTAGTTTGGAAAGGTCTCACTGGTCACACGTACCTTTGGCTAGAAAGGAAGGCTGCTGATTACATATTTTTCTTAACTGGCGAGCGGCTCTTGGAGAACAATGCAGGATATAATTATAGAGTTGCTTTCAAAGATTAAGATAAATGAAGCTGTTGCAGCCATGGGGGTAAATGTTGAAAGGTTCATTGCCCACTGAGTGGAGAAAGAAACCATTTTGTGATCAAAAGGAAAATCAACGGAAAGCTGTTGGGGACGGGCCTTAGGCATATTCACTCTGAACCAGGCCTGGGGTTTTGAAGCGTTGATGAAGTGCACCTGGAGTTTTGATAAAACCCATCTTTGAACATGGAGGATGAACAGGATCCGAAATCAGATTCTGAGAGCTGTGGGAGCTAGAATGAATATGTGGTTCAGGTCTTATTATTCAGATCTATTTTTTTAATGCAATTTTATTTTTAGAGGCAATCAAGACTCTTCTGAGAGATCTTTTGCATTCAAGAAATCAGGCCAGAACTGCAAGTTGATTCAAGCTCCCTATAGGAAGTAGGGTTTTCTCTGCTGGTGACACCCCGACACACAACATTTCTGGACCTCTTTTCTGGCCAGGAGCAACAGATGACTGAGAGAGCAGCTGGGAAAAAGCTCTGAGGTTTGGCTTATAAGAACACATGGGGACTGTTAACTTTTAGTAGAGACATCTATGGGTTTACTTGAACTGCGGCTGGTCCTGAGCCTTGTGGCTCTATGCTATTTTAGCTCTGAGGTTATTTTATAATCTAGGCTTTCCATTCTGGTCTATATCTAACCTAGATAGTTGACAAGGAGCTGAAAACCTGAAAACAGAGTTTCTAATGAACTATAGGCTTTTTCTCTGATTAATTTGGACTGGAAATATAGTGAAATTAATTGTATTTTCTTCCCCTGCCTGTATGGAATTTCCCCTTACTGTCAGTGGCCATTATTAGGAAGTGCATAATCATGGAATAATTTATAACCAACAACAAAACAAAAATAGGTATAGGAAAGAAAGACCTTTTTTTTCCCCCCCAGAGGTTTGGTTTGTCTTTCTAACCCATCCACTGAGCTTAATTTGGAGCAGTCCTTAACTTTGGGCAAGCCAATTCCCTTACTTGTCCTCAGTCTCCCCATCATTTAAATGGTAGTGATAAATGCTGATGTGTGATGTGCATTGATATACTGCATAAAAATGTAGTGCTGTTTACTGGCAAGAATCCTAGAGATAAAAGCAGGAAGAAGACAAATTGCTTTTTAAGGTCTTGCTTACCTCTGGTCGGGATGAATGAGAAGAAATTGGGATATACACGCTCAGCTCATCATTGGCTTGAAAATGTCTGGCAGCATGGGGGCAAAGGCACTGGTCTGCAGCAAAATAAAACAGTCAGAGAACTGCAAAGTCTTGGACCCAAACAGTCTGCTTGGCTGAATAAGCTGTGTCTGTCTGTAGGTGGAGAGCAGTGCCATTATATCACTTTGACTTTTACTATATTCTGTATTTCCCATGACGGGCAAGCTCACCCTTTCCCTACAGGTTAATGACACTGTAAACAAGAATAGCAGAGGACTGGCCAACTAATCAAAAGTCAAAGTACGGGTCCAAGCGAACTGCTCCAGAGAAGGCTGAGACTCGGAGTTAAATCACAGACCCGCCACAGTGCTGTGTGAAGGGGGAATGAGCATTAGCTGATTTACATATAAGAGCCATAGAGCCAACCTGTATGTTGGAAGAGAGAAACCTCAGTCAGGCAGGTCCAGCTTTTGTTATGCTGGGCAGAAACCTGCTCTGAGGCATCAGTCCAGGCCAACCGCGGAATCTAGCAGTTGCCTTCTTGTGTGTGAATGCAGCCAAAATTTTCAGGCATGTGAAGGAAGACCAAGATTTGGGGGCCAAAGACAGGACTGTGGGTAGGTCAAAGTCATCTGGACATTTGGACCATACCCATTCTGATGGATATGATGTCTGAGTCACAAAAATGCCATGGGCCTTTCTGAAATTAAGAACTTAATAAAATCCAGAAGGCAAGATGGGGGTCTTTGTCTACCTTTGTCAGAACTATACGGAGGTGTGAATAGATGTATGATCCTCAGCTTTAACTCACACAGTCCCACCACACCTCATTTTCGTGTGGCTCGGATGTACGATGGCAGGCTATTCTCAAAGTCACAGTGCAGAGAAGCATGCCCAAGCTTGGAAGACTATCAAAGTATATCCAGCCCTGGATGGTCTGAGGACAGGTCTGCAATTCTCCCAGATGGCAGTGTTTATCACTCTGCGTTTGGCACCTGGAAAAGCAGCACAGCAGGTACCATCAGGGTTTGCTCATAAAGTGATTGCTGTACCATGTATTTTAAACAGCAACCATATTTTTATTGTATCTAAGGTGCATTAATAGCAACATGCTTTATGAAAGCATTTGCAACATAATATAACATTAGTGTTTTCTGTTTTGTGGAAAGCAATATATTTGTTCAACACATTTGTGGTTTTTTTTACAGTTTTTTGGCCAGGGTCTCAGCTGGTAATGATTGGCATAGTTTCTTGGACTTCAGCAGAGCTCTGCTGACTTACAGAGAATCTGGCTTCTTGTATGTGGATTTAGCACCAGTGATAAATGCCCAGTCCCCTTTCTTGGGAATTAACAAGTTTGTTTATCTCCAGAATGAGAAAGACAACAGTCAGCAGACCAGCAAATTCCTTTACTGTCAGTATTTCTCAGGATGCTTCTGCAGTGCTGGGTACAGATATGTTGCACTGTGTTTCGGGTTGGCTGGATGGGAGCCATTCTGGTCAGAAAAGCAGGTACAACACTACGTGAACAACCGAAAGGCTCAGGGCATTCGCTCGAGCACAGCACCACACATGTGCCATTTTGAAAAGTCATGACAGATTCATGCTGAGGTTAATGTGCCATTCATTATAATTAAAGAATTCCTATTTATGCTTCCTACCTTGACGCTGGCTCTCAGTCATTAACACCGAGGGTGATAGAAAAGTCCACTGCAGCTTCAATCCATTCAGCTGCTGCATCTCCACTGACAGAGAAGGTGAAGAGCTGCTTGGATGGGGCTGAGTGTAATGCAGTATTGCTGTGGACAGTCTGACACTGATTTTGTAGAGCAACAAAGCTCAGGACCAAGCCTGGTTAGGTAAATCCTTATAAATTTTCCACTATACTTAACAGACCCTGGAAAACATCCAGCCAGCTTGGACTATAGGCAAAGGATCTCATATTTGGCTGTGTATCCTCACTTGTAAGTGAGGAATGAGGGGAATTCATTCACCACCTTCCTTCAAGTTCTTGCCTTTCTAGCAAAATAGAGTCTGTGTCTAATACACTGTGGAAGATGGCTCTTAGGTGGAAACAGCCTCCAGACAGCAAAGGCCTGTTTCCTGAGCTGCTGAGCACCTATCAGCGATACCTGTAGCTGCTCAGCAACTCCGAAAATCTGTCCTTGAGATTTCTTCAGGAAATTCACCTGAGCACAGGATCTGAACAAGCAGATCAGGTACTCAGAAACCCCACACGCTTTCCTTTGAGGCGTGCTGGCCAGTCCCATCTGTACCTGCTGCCCCTTTCAGGTGCCATGCAGCAAGTCCCTGTCCAGCCCAGCGTCTGTGGCTTTATTTCAGGGGGTAATAACTGTGCCTTGGGATCTCCTTAATAATCACCAAGGCGCTAAAGATAGCCAATAGCAAGAAAATTCAGCCCAAAGAAAGTGTGCTTCTTCTCACTACTAAGCGGATGATCCAGTGAGAAGATAGATCACCTAGCTCTATATTTCTCTCCCGCTCTGAACTGTGAGACTAAAGCAGCCATTTGTCCACCAGCAGGATGAAGATGGCAGGCAGCAGACTGACAGTGCTTAAAGACAGTGGTTTTGCTATTTGACATGTTTGGCCAAAGTAAGATTTATATCTCCAGTCACTGGGAATCTGAACCAACTGCAGCTGCATTCTTCGTGCTGGTTTTCTTTTCCAGGAAGTCTGAGCACAAGGGTTGGGAGGGAGCAGGGGGGAGCAAATGGACACAGACTTCAAGTGAAAATAGCTGATTAGGACCATACAAGTAATATATTTCTCAGAGCCAAGATGTGACCAATGCAATGGAAAAGTTGTTGCTGTGGTGCAGAAGGACTGTTTTCATGTAAGCAGCTGAGGAGCAGAGAAAGATATGAAGTCTCAGAGGAATAATTTAAAACACATAAGTAAATCAGGTCACCTTTCAGCTTCAGGGTAGCTGCAACCCTAACCTGACTGTTGTGTCAGGACTGTGACCGAATTGCCTGACCCAGAAATGCATGCCCCACTAGGTAGTATTTATGTGGGTGAGAAGGTCCCCCAGTCCATGTCTGCTCTCTCTTTTAAGCCATAGCTCTGTCAGGTCATTAAGAAAAAACAGGTGAGAAATGAAGATCTAATCAGCTTGTCTTCGCAGGATCTGTGTGCACTTGAATTTGGCTCCTTTATCCAGAGCCAGCAGAAAGAAGCACAGGATACCATGCACAGGGCTTAGGGGTATGCTATTTTTCCCCAACATGGCAAGAAAGAGGAGCACAGTCACTATTAGGACCCATGGACTGCTCAAAGTCTTAAGCCTGGCCACTAACCAGCTCACCCTTTAGGCACGGCGTGGTTGCAGACAGATGAGGGCAGAGAACTCAGACTTGCTCTACCTCAGCTTCTCCCTGCGTAAAAGCCGGAGAATAAACTCAATCCACTTTCTATAAATTGGTTTGAGATCTTTCAGGAAGAAAACTAAGTTGAACAACTTGTGGATCAACACGGAGCTCAGCTGAGGAACTTCTTACCAGAGGATGTTGTGAAAGCTTTCACGGGTCCGAGGGAGACTGAACAAATCCATGCAAGGACCTCACTAAATATCTAGAAATCACATGAGCTGCAAATGGTAGTTGGAGAATCTGAGCGGGCAGTGTGAGGCGCTTGACAGGTTTTTGTACTCTTCTCCATGCAATTGCTTTTATGACAGTTCAAGGGAGGATACTGGTTTAGATTGACTTTCAGTTGCACAGTGCGGCCATTCTTATATTAACGCGCTTTGAGTCTGCCATTAAAAAACATGCACATATGCTCTTTGCTAAGTAGCGCGCAGGGACGAGTGGCTGCTTTCTGTTCATGTGAGGCGGTGAGCCTGTTCTCGTTCCAGCTCGCCAGCACGTAAGGAAGGGCAAGCCCTTCCCTAACCGTCCCTCGCTCCCACAGCCGCTTCTGTGTGTGGGAGAGGCAAACCACATCTCCCTCTGGAAAAAAAGCACTGGAAAATCCCCGAATTGAAACTTT
Source organism: Apteryx mantelli (assembly GCF_036417845.1). Taxonomy (NCBI): domain Eukaryota; kingdom Metazoa; phylum Chordata; class Aves; order Apterygiformes; family Apterygidae; genus Apteryx; species Apteryx mantelli. Next base: position 6,665,576 of record NC_089992.1, read on the forward strand.
TCTTCCTTTCCCTGGCAACAAATTATTCATGTACAGCCAAATCCCACACTTAGCCTTTTAGGAATTTAGTATTTCACGGGGAAAAAAGGGATATTTCAGACACTGTATCACGACCTCTGGGCATGATTTTGGTGGTTTTGGTTATGCTTACAAAAGCAGTAACATTAAAAAAAAAGGATAAGAAAATGACTGTGAGAGTCTTTACTTCCCAAGTAAAGGTGAAGTCAGTGTGGTGTCCCCAGCACCAGCTGTGATGTCACGCAGCACGGAGGCTTCAAGCTTCACTTAAGGAGTTCGCAAGCAAGATCGCTCATGTCATCTAGAAGAGGCATCCTGTTTTCCCTGCAAAAATCCTTTGTGTGGCACCAAGGCAAAGAGAAACATAGCAAATATTGCTGTGCAAATTAATTATTCCTCTAGGGATTTTTTTTTTTCCTCTTAAGACATTTTGGCACTAGATCTCTCTTTAAGGATGGTTCAGGAGAGTAAAGGTGGATCTCCAAGAGCCTTCAAGGGACTCTGAGTTGCTTTTATTTTACAGAACTGATTCAATGCAATACACAGGCATGCAAAATCAGTGAAATGCTGAATGTTGCACCATTATTTCATTCTCTTATTTGAGTGCACAGTAATAAGGACGTCATATACGAATACAGTCATTTCAATGAAAATAGAAAGAACATGAGAAATCAAAGAACATTTTAAAGTGTAAATACACAGCTGTAGAATCATTAAAGGGATACAAACATTGAAAAAAGAGAAGTTTATGAACACCATGTTTAATGGGAGCGGGCTGGGAAAGAGTTTAGCTGTCCTTCTAGAAAACAAAAATTAATTTGCTTTGGCCAAATTAAAATTAATTAAAATTATGCAATGTTGCCCTTGTGTTAATTTTAACGGTGAGGTTGTTGTGATTTAAGGCTACAATTAGTTCTAGTGTTTGAAAGAGAAGCACTGTAATCGAGACAGGACATTTTAATAATCCTGGTTATAAACATTTAATACATCATCTTTAGGGACTCACAAACACATTGTAATTAACTTTTACAACTGAAATAAATCAGATTGCATTAGCATATTGCAAAGGAAAAAATCATTTGCATGATTGAAAACAGCTTCGGAAAATTATGTATAACAGGCTTCATGTAAACATCAATGCAAGCCAGTCTCAAACTTTTACCAGGATTTTTTTTTAGGTTATTTTTAGAACACTTAAAAAAAACCACTCACATTTCTCTTTCCCCTGTTAAACCTCTCCCTGCTTCAGGAATGTCACTCACTCTATCTTGTATTTTTTCAAACCAGTAATAAATGTGTACATGACCAAGGTCAACGAATAGCATAAAACACAAGATTAAGGTCCTGATCCTGCAAGCACTTAAGATGTGAGTAACTTTGCTCGTGTAAAAGCTCCATTGACTGCATTGGGTCTGTTGATATGCATAAAGTTATGCTTAAGAGTCTTCAGGGGTATGGCCCTAATCATTCATCTCTGTTCTTCACCAAAGGAATCACAAACAAAATATACTGGAAAGACCATAAACAGGATTTGAATTGCAAAATCACTGAAAGAAATGAAGAAAATCTGAAAACAACAAAAGGCCAAGTAGGAAACTGGTTTTAGCTTATTTCGTTTATTGAAGCTGAGAAAGAAATGACTGACTTTTTCCCTGACATCCAGATCCACCTGCTTTGAGGAAGCTTAGATACAGATCTGGGCTGTGATCATGTGGAAATTCATGCTTACAGTCATCATTCTAACCCTGAACATTAATCTAGATAAGAAATGCATTACTGAGTTTAGGAATTCCAACAACAAAATTCAAAATTTTGGGGAAGTTCTGTATGGGATTTCCTGGCTTGAGACCTATGTTAGTTAACACAGGATCAAAGCAGCTTCTTAAAAAAGAACACAAAAAAACAACAAAAAACCCTCTCATATAAGTCGATAAAATTGGAGCTCCACTGCATGAATTTAAGTTTTCTTCTTGAGAGTGCTCTGAAGTTTGATCTAAGCTTGTGCTGAGTACTTAAGATATATGAGTGGTAGCCAGGTCTGAACTTGAGAGCTGGTTTAAACGCATGCTTAACTGAAAGTGTGGCCATGTCCTGGGATTATGGCGTACAAGTGCTGTTGGTCATCCTAACACATGCCCATAAGGCAAGAATAGACGCAGAGAAAAGAAGAAAGGAGAAATGTGAAACCTCAGTGGAAAATGAAGACTTTAAATGCCAAAAAAAAAAAAAGAGAGAGAGAGAAAGAGAGAGAGAGAGAAATCATAGATGAGGATTCTGAGGTGAGAGAACAGGAGGAAGAGGCTCCTGCGAAAAAAGCTTCTGATTAAGCCATAAAGAATAAAGAGCTGGAGGGAGAGTTTACAAAATCATGTGAGGAAAGAGATGGGTTTCAAGCTCTCAAGAACATGGAAAGGCCTGTACAGACAATTTCTGTGTCTTCATCTCTGCATTATTTGGAGTTCAGTCCTTACAGGATGAGTGTTGCATTTTCTGTTTCATTGAGCAAGGTCTGAATTTCATTTTCTTTGGCTTAAGTGTTTGGTCATCTCTCAACACTTTGCTTAGTGCTCATTTCAGTTTTTTCACATGGAACTTGGATTTTATGGAGCTATTTGAGGAATGAAGAGATGAAAGGAGATGAACCAAACTTTTCTTTTTTTTGCCCCAAAGACTAGGGGGAGGATGCTTTTTCTCCTGAGGCCATAGTGTATTGATTCAAAGGAGCAGTAAGTTAATTAACACGAGTAGTGAAGCCTCCTGCATAATTAACAAGACATTTACCTAAAATCAATAATCTAATTGCCACACCTACCGTACATGGGGGACAGTGTTTATCCTATTGAGAAAGACTCATTTATATCTGCGTGTTAACACGGTGATTCGTGGTTTATTTAAGAGCCTAACCTGATCTGTAAAGTGATAATTTATTGAACGATCAATTAAACTTTTTAACCTTGCAAATATAAACAGGTAATGAATAGCCACAAACCTATTTCCATATGAAAGTTCACACATCACAGGGATTTTCATGCAGTTCAGATTATTTTTCATCAGTCCACTCTGAGATGTAGTGGAGAGCAATGAGAGAGGAATAATTTCTCTTTGAGAGGTGTTCAGCAGCCCTCCTGGATTTCGCTTCTGAGCTTATATTCCTGAATTTCAGGCTGGCATTGAAGTACTCTGCAGGCCTCCTTTTCCCTGATGGTTGAAAAGTAAGACCTGGGGAATGAGGAGGCTCCTTTTCTGGGGAAAACAAATTGTGTCATGAAGGAGAGACAAGTTCCAGACCTCCAGGAGACCTAGAGCTGGCCAGAGATGGGACAATCCAAAGCAACTACAGGGCTGCTCTAATTGTAGGGAAAGGTCAGCCTGGAAGGCCAGTACATCCTAGCTCCTCCTCTGTCATGTGGTTTTTGTCTCACCGCCCTGTGATAAAGAAGGAGGAAGGAAGGAAAGTAAGAGTAGGTGGATGTGAACTTACGCTATCAGAGCATTGCCTTGCTTTGAGGATGACAGATGTCATCCCTATCAGAAAGGTTTGGTCCACTGAAAGCTGCTAAAATCTGGAGCCTGAACTTGTTTAGACTCCTTTAAAAAGTTCTATCTTTCATCTTGCAAGTGCAAAATTGGACTTGAAGATATCCCAAGAACTAATTTTCTCCTGAGCTTTCAAGGATATGTCCCAGCTTGCGTTAGAATGGCGTGGGGCCCAGCACTGAGGTGTCAGATTGTTCTAAACCATGTCTTTAATTTTGGCATGTCTACATTTTCCAGTCTCACCCAGAATTTTGATGGTGCAGAGAAAGAGAAGACAAAATAAAATATGAACGTAATGGCTTTTGAACCTAGTCTCCAGAAAGCTGAGATTCACAACTATACTGAAACTAACAGAAATTGCTGTTTTTCTAGACAGGGGTTCTGGATTTGGTTTGAGGCAATTTTTTTTTTTTTTATGCTACCTTGCAAGAGCCAAACCGGCTCTTCTGTCTGTGCCAGGAAGTCATTGGGACAATTCAACCCACCAGTAACATAAGAGTGATTGAAAATCCATTGCACCTAATAATGCTCGCTGAAGAGTATATAAAAGTATGTAAATTGAAAAATAAATCTGTCTTTCAATTCTTGGAGCCTTGTGGTGTTTACAGGCACTGCTGTGAAAGAGAGATTTGAACCTGTCAGACACCATGAGTTTTCCTATCCTTAGCAGTACCTTAAAACGATGGACCATGGCTTAGCAGAAGTGTTAGAGGTACCAGCTCTCAAACTCCAAGGTCATGTGTGAAAACAAAAATGAATAAACATAACTAAACTAAAATGCCTTCAACTTCCCTGTCTGTAACCAGGCTTTGGCAATGAAACTTTTTACTTCAATACATTTTAATAAAATTGGGACTAATGGAGTCAATGAAATTTGTCACAGGAGGGAGGAGAGCAATTTGACGATGCCTGTGGTAGATGGGGATCGCTGTGTCCACTGTGCTCAGCATTTCAATGTATCTGCTCGCATTCTTTTTTTAACATTCAGACATTAGGAACAGACCAGAGCAGCAGTAATTCCTGTGGTCGAGTGTGGGAGGAGCGCTCTGCACCGCTCAAGTCCTGCCGTGCCAGGTGAGCAAGGCCCAGGCAACTCCCGTACCTTCCTATCACTCTCTTATAGATCTTCCTCCCTAGAGACAGTGCAGGGTGTGACATTCGCTTCCCCTTGGGGTTCTCTTACTGTCTGTCCTCCAAGCCCTCATTTAATTTTGTTGGCAATTTTGACTTTTCAGTCTGACAGCACCCCATCTCTGATGCCTTAGCTGGACTTTGAGTTTTTGGGCATTAATAAAATAATTTCGGAATTAGGAGGGGAAAAGCAATGAAGGCTGGATGATTTAGATACATATAAAAATAGTTTCTGGTATTATTAGACTTGCTACCTAAACTGAGATAACAATGAAGTGTGCAATATAATGTTCTTAAAACTGATTTTTCAGTGAGATGGTCTCTGTCTTAAAAAAAAAAAAAAAAAAAACTTTTCTGCAGCAATTCTGTGGTACTTTTAAAGTATTTTGTTTCTTCTTTTGCTTCTCTTTTAAATACATAGAACTTTAGTTTGGAATTTAAAAATGGAGAATAACTGTTTAAAGGATCTGAACTTTTTGTTGATTTTCCATCGATTTTCAATTGTGGCTATTTTACCTCTCTTACTGCTATCAGTGAGTTTGTTTTCTGTCTGCCCTTAATGTTGTATACTGAATAGAAAGTTCTTATGGTCTGTAGCCCATTTTCTCACTCAGGCAGTTGGCTTGTAGCTGAGAGGCTGTCTTTGATAAAAAGTGACACCTTGGAATACCAGTGGAATTCAACGATACAGGTAGCCATGATGTAGCAACAGGGAGTGTATAAGTAGAGTAGTCATCGTAAATGGCTGAAGCGTAAGCCCAGAATCCAGGACATTTTTCCCCATAGCTCAGCCTCAGAGTTGTGTGATTCTGGGCTTGTACTTTCAGCCAGATTTGCTGGAGCATTCATGAATTTTTAATTCCTCAGTTTGAGAAAGTCCCACAAAAGATTATGGTGGAAACAAGCACGCCAGGAAACAAAAACTGGAATGCATTGGAAAGATTGTGTTTCTTTTCCCTACTCCTGAAGTACCTCAGTTGCCACATCTGTACATTGGGAGATCGCAGTACTGTTCATCAGCTATGTGCAGCATGCAGCTGTAAATTATGGACCAATCTGTTCAGAAATGCTCTGAGCCTTCCCCTTGCCCCCCCCAAACTGGGATAAACATATCTCGTTAGGTCAGGCTCTTCTTCTGAGGAGCTGAAAGCAACAGGACTTTTGGGGGTTTTATTGTCTGGGCACCACCAAGATGATGTAGCAATTTTTTGGCTGGACTCAGGTTTAAGCATGGTTGTGACTAACCATGCTATCTCGTGGTAATTTCTGTGGGATAACACTGGGACTGGGATCAACTTGCACTTTCAGTGGGGGTTTTACCTGAGTTTGATGAAGTCACATGATGAGAGATGTGGCACTGGAAACCCTTGGAAGGGGCTCTATGTTGCCATGTTTTCAGTATTACTGTGTGAACACTGCAAGACCATAATGCAAGGAAAAGGTCTGGATTGTCTTATCTGGGGGGCTGGGAGGGGCTGCTACATAAGTGTCATGTAATTATATGCAATTATATCCCCCTTGTATTATCAATGATATATGCTCTTTCTAATGATCTACATATTATCAGTGTTTCCTCTTAGCTGCCTCATATGTTTACGCTGTGCTTTATCTTTAACCCCTTGTGGATTCCTCTCCCTCTCCCACCCCTCTCTCTTCACCCCAGTGACCCTGACGAGAGTGGTGTTGCGTTAGTCAGACTTTGTACGTACACCAAAAAAAAAAAAAAAAAAAAGGAAAAGAAATCCCAGCTAATGTTTTCAAATTAGCACAGCTCCAATTCTGGAGATTCTCATTAGTTGTTGGCTGAGATTTATCAGCTCTCATTTGCCTAATATGGAGCCTAACTTTAGGCGCCTGGCCCTTTCGGTGGGGGGTAAGAGAGAATAGGAAGGGGTCTTTTGTCATTGCCATGTGGGCTCACTAATTTGCTCTGCCTAATAAAATTACAAATGAACACAGCTTTGCTCATGTTGCCTTTATAGGTTATAATAACCTTGGTACCCCATAACCTCCCGCTAGCTGAATTAATCAGATCATATTAATATTTCTTCTTACTTTCTTTTAACTGGTTCTTCTCTTAATTAAAGGGGCCAAAGATGTAAACAGGGTAGGTGACTAGAAACATGGCGTCAGGTTATAAACAAGGCTCATTAAAAAGATGGATGTGCCAGCAGACTGTGAAAATTGCTTACTCCGCAAGTGTACATTTTGTAATTTCCTGACGACTAAAAGGACTAATACCAGATCCTGCTTCGCTTCCCTAGCCCCCACCCTTTTCTTTTTAAAGCATGTATAAAAGATGATAATTTTTGTAAGCTGGGGGAACACAGAAGAGTTCATTCATCAGCTGGGATAAAGACCATTTGTATTATAAGCCTTTTCGCCCCTTCGGAAGATCAGGATGCAAAATGGGATGTTATTATAACAACAATAAGTGAAAGAAATCAATCAGAAAACTGAAGATTTTGGAAAGGCTGTGGAATATTAGCCACAAAGCAGGTTTATTGTTAATATTAAGTCTGTTTTTATTATCATTAATATTAAAACTTTGTTCAGTTGTAGTGAATTTCTGAAATCAAAAGTGAGTGTTTCTGTGTAGAGCTTAAAGTTGGCAGGAGCTATTCTAGTAGAGACAAGTGGTGTGTGTTACGCGTGTCTGTAACCTGTTCCCCAAACGCATACATCCTTCCGCTGTGCATGGATAGAAGGCTGGACACTGTACCTGCTATGGCTGGGGGGAGGATCTACCATTTGATATTTGTAAAGTTATGTGTGAACTTCACAGGAAAAGACTATCCAGTTATCTTACATAAATAATTTACGTTTCCACTCATTAGTAACTTCAATCCCTTTAATATTGAAACGTGGCCTTGTAATATGTGATATTAAATTCAGCTCCTGTACAATAACCACTGAATAAAGCAGTGCACCGTTTTCTCTCTTCCAGTGGTTATTAGTAGGAAAGCCCAAAACCCTGATTTTTCTATCTCCCTTTATCCCCTCTCGAGAAGAAGGAAAGTCATTCTGACAGGATGATGCACAGCATGACCAGGAAAGACCTCTCTCCTTCATGAATAAATTAGAGATGAAAGTTTCACTGATCCCCTTGCATTTTTATGGAGGGACCTCATCCTAATTTACCTAAATGCTTTGAACAAAACGAAAGAAAAATGTAAGTGGCGAAGGTGAAAAGGTTAAAATCTGTGTTTAAATGGAAGGGCATTTTAACAAGAGGGCTATGTGGGCTACCTGCATGTGACTGGGGTATCTTATCTCATGGTTAAGTTTAAGCATTTAAGTAGATAAATCACAACACAGTGTGATTTTTTTTTCCCCTGGTAGTGATCAGCTTTTGCAGTATAAAGCCAATGTGAGTGTGCTCATTCCTCACCTGTGAGTTTCTGATCTGAATTTGGTTAATATCAGTGAATATTTTCTAACATTAGGTAAAATATAATAATAATAATAATAATAATAATAATAATACTCGTTAGTTAATAAAGCCTGAAAATTCTGTGATTCATTAACTTTGTTTTGAACTATAGGACAATAGATTTCAGCCTGTAGGGTGTTTTCTATGTTATTTAAAGTTCCTATAGACTTAGGAGGAAAATGAGAATCTTGTCTGTAGGTAATTTTGAACTCTACAGAATAATCTACATGATTTTATACTAAGTGGAGAATTTTGTGAGTTACTTAAACCAGATCTCTAGGAAAGCAATCATTCACTGAAGTTATTTAGCTGTATTTCTAGAGCAGTGCTTTAAAATCCTGTGAAACCTTACAATTTCATCTCTATTAAATTCTCTATCAGTTTCCTTACAAGCTAATATATTTTTATGAATATCACTCAGAAATAATTATAATCCCCCCAAAAAGAGAGTCTCATTTTCACATCAGTTATTATAGTCATATCCAGAAGTTTAATGGCCTTGGAACATGCTCTTCCAAACCCAGGTGTCCTTTTCTTCGGGTTAGTGTCTTCTTCGCCAGTAAATTTTAAGCCAGGTCCAAATTCCACAGGGCAGAGCAAGCTGGATATTTGTCTAAGATCGACAGGTTTTGTTTCTTTTGTTGTGGTTCAAAGCCTGTCGGATGCTTATAAAACAGAAAATAGTCACTCAGTATTTTGTAAGGGCTCCAAATCCATTTGGCTCTGCACTGCTCTGGTGTCTATCCTGCGTACAAGAAAACCACCTGCACGCAGACTCGGGGCACAGTTCACAGCGAAAGAATGCCTTCTCCAGCACAGGCCAGGATTCAAGAGACAGGCTTGACATCAGACCACTTGCCAAGGCCACCAAGGCCTTGCCAAGGCCAATGCAAATGGCTTTATTTCCATGTTACATTAGCTGCTTTGTTGCTTTAAGAACGAAAAATCCAGTGTTAGTTAAGGCTTCGAAACAGTGCACGCAAAACCCAATTTTTCAGGGACTGCTGAGAGGGCTCCTGGCATGGTAGAGGAGGGCCAAGGTCAGACGGAGTGGGGAGCAGTGACTTGCGAGGCCTATTGCAGCTGGATTCAGATTTCCTGCAAAATAGTGCTTCGGTTTGGGATTAAGCGTAGATTAGGGGACATGGTGTTCATTTTGTCACACGGACGCTGCCTACAAATTAGACATTTAAGCTGCTCATGCAAAGCCTCCTCTGTCTCACACTCCCAGCAGGGGCTTGGCCTGAGATGGGACCTGTCTTTCCCCGATGACTTGACTAAACTGATAGTCCTGTTGTCCTGGTTGTCTTGAACTAAACGCCTAACATTTAGACAGCTACAGCTGGGTCACAGGAGCGCAGTCCACCAGCCCAATGCCATAGTTTTAACCTGCCACTAAAACCAGCCCTCGGTAAAGTCTAATGTTTTCAAGGTCCCTGCATGAAGCTAAGTTAGAATTTCAAAAGTTCCAAAAGCACCTTAATTTGTTGTGTAGGTATACTTGCAGATTTCTAAGCCACCTGGCTTTTTAAGAAAAGAGCGTCCACTTTTCAGATCACCTAAATAATGGATTCAGCTCCCTCGAAATCTGTGGAAGGTGTTTGCCAAATCTAAGCTTTGCAATTTGAACCAAAATGATGGAGATTATATTAAAAAGAGAAGCAAAACACAAGGTGTGTCCCAACGATTTTGAAGGAGAAATTTTGAATAGTTTTGGAGGTATATCTTGATGCAAATCACCATTATGTCCTGTAGGTAAGACGTAACACTGAATTACAGTGCAATCTCCCTCTGTGCTTCCCTTTCCCTCCCAATTTGTGCCACCAAGTGAGTACACGATCTCAACAAATTCATTAACTGCTTGTGTGCCTTAGTTTTCCGATGTGCAATCTCATGATAACACTGATTATTCATCTTTGTATCGCATTCAGACATCTATGTATGGCAGAAAATATTTATATACGGTGAGGGACTCTTACCTTTTCTTTGCTTCCTCAGCTTTCCTCAGAGAAATACAACTCTGTTTTGATCCTGCCAGCTTCAAATAAAGCCTTGCCAAAATAACGAGAGGGGAGACAGCGAGAGAAGGGTTTTTTTTTTTTAAAAAAAGGGTTGAGTAATCCAAAACGCTTCAGCCCTTCAGGTATTTTTTCCTAATTAGGGTCACTAGTGATACAGCAAGGTAGAAGACGTATCCTGGTAAATACTGCACGAGATCCACGCTGTTAATGTAACACCCCCATATACATACAGCTATTATATGTCTACAGCTGACGTGTGTATTTTGCGAGGTTTTGGCAAAGGTATCTTGCTGACCGCACTGCCGAAGGTTGTGAATCGCCGTGCGCGCTTTTCTGTGAGAGACCAGTGACCCCCCTGCCCAAGGACGCTCGGCCAGGCCGCACGCCTGCCTGTGTGTGTGCGGTGTGTGCGTGTGCCCCTGTTTTTCGACGGCTGACAGGGCATCTTGATCATTTCCTCACGCGGAGGCCTACCCACAGACTGCCGCGCAGGCCCCCCTCTCTGAAATGTTATTATTCTGTCGTGAGCCCTTCTTCGGTCAGGATGTTACTTCATTTCCACCTTTTGTCTCAGGTTGAATGTGAATGATGCTCTTTCAGCAATATACGGCCGCTCGAGCTCCCTGCTGCAGCCTTACATAAATATACAACACCCGTCTCGGCCTATAACTCACTTCAGGCCTGGAAAAATAGTGACTTCCTTTATTGGTCAGATTCTTTCGCAATTCCCAACAGCTGTATGTTTTCACCTCTGAGGATCCTTATCTTCAAGTTTCCATTTGTCTCAGCACTATTCCAGTGGATTGCCAATAAAAATGATTCCCATTTTTATAACCCCTGAGAACGCAGGGAGCAGGCTTTCCAGAAAAAAAACGATTTTTTTTTTTTAACATAAAAAAGGCTCCCTGCAACTTACCAGAAGGCAGGATTTAGCCTTCACAGAAATTTTCGAAAGTGTGAAACTTCCTGAACAATCAACATGATTCCACAGAAATAGGAAAGGAGACTTCCAGCAATCTCTAATGTCATTCAATCAAGGTCTCTTAATTTTCCATTTGAGCAAGAGGGATGGCTGCAAATGGAACATTTATTAGCACATACGCCTCACACGCACAAAGAGAGCTATATTTACAAAGAATTAAACTTGAGAGCATGAAATAGCCTTGTAACCATATGACAAAGATACACTTAAAGAGATGTAAACACTAGGTGCAGGGAAATTTGCCAGGTTAGAGTCAGCTGTATCACTCGGTTTTATTACTATACAACTGTTTACTGAGAAAAGACAGATGATTGCTGATATACTCGGTGTGTTATCATAAGGGCTTGCTTGGGAGCTTTTTGTGACTGACAATTGCTACAGCCCTATGCAAAAACCTGGCTCGGGGAGTTGTTTTTCTTTTAATTCTTCTCTGTCCATCATTCCAAAGCATTAACAATTCTTTTAGAAAAGTGAACTGGCAAAGCATCCTGAATGTTTTGTATCGCTCCCTTAAGACAGTCACTAAAGAAGTTTAAATCATTCTTTTTGTTACTTTTTTTTTTTTTTTTTTTGCGAGGATAAATACTGTAAAGTCTCTCGCTTGTCTGAGCTATGTAAGCCTAGGTTCAACCATCCTTTCTCCACCCAAGTTTTGGAAAAAACACTGGGAAACATTTTTATAATAGTTCCTAATTCCAGTTATGTTGCTAACAGTTCCTGGTAATGATTCCCAGGGGGAGGCGTTGTTCCTGTGTCTCACTGGAGCTGTGTGCAGGGGCCACCATTTTGCCCTAAAATAGATTCGAAGGAACCGTGAAGAAGACTCAGTGCAGCATGTGTGTCTCTCTCATCTGCTTCGTCTCGTGATAGGCCAATAACGACAAAGAAAAGGAGCCCCGGATATCCGAGAGAGCAGGTTTAAAGCATAACGTGCTTCATCTGTCCCGACGGGGGCCACAGCACCAGGCCCGGGCCCCAAGGCAGCCCCCACCAGTGCCCTGTCCCTGCGCCGAGGTGGTGGAGAGGGACACGTTGCCAAGGCAGGTAGAGCCGTCCCCGCGGTCTCCACTGCTGCCGACATCTGCGCAGCCGGGAATTCAAGCCCCAGTTCATCCCACTTCGCTTCAGATACCTGAAGCACTTAAGCTGTGAACCAAGTCACTCCAGGCTTCCTCGGCAGTCAATGGGGCCAGATCATCCCTTAGGGTCTCGTTTAGCGAGGATGAACCCAGACCCCACTATCTGCCGTCACTGAACCAGAAAACCTCTATCACCTCCCCCTCTACCTTCTCTCTTCACTGGCTTGTGAAAAAATTTTGGCCAGTTCTTAGGTTCAAGTATTTCGGCTCGTCCAGCACCGGGAGAGGAGGGGAAGGGTCCTTTCCTTACGGGTTCCTGATCTAAATGAATTATTGCAAGGCACTTTTTTTTTTTTTTTTTTAAGCCTCAGAAAGGGGATTTGAAGCTATTGTATTTATCTGACCGTTATGAGCACTGTAAAACATGCTGTTTCACATTGTAACATAAGCTCTTTTTTAAAGTATGCCCAGAGTATTTGTAATTGTTATCAGGCCCAGATGTATCCGAGTGTCAGCATGAAGCACTGAGAGTTGGCTCAGATGTACAGAATGTAATTAGCTCAAAGCCCTGTGCGCTTAGTTTGTAGTGGAAGCACAGACTGATAATAAAACCAAAAAAAATGAAAGTGGCAAAGGTTAAAATCTATTGTTCACAGTGCTAAAGCTGTTCTGGGGGAAGCTGGTGCCGGCTGCTGCAGTGCTGCAGCGCTCCGGTTCCAAGCGAGAGCGGGAGTAAGCCAGTGACAAAGGTTAGTTCAAAATAGGTGATGATAGACTAACATTAAATTGACATTATTCTCACAATAGTGGCTCAGACATTTGGTCTATCTAGTCTGGTATCCTGCCTTTGCTTTGAGCCAATCCCTCGTGTGTCCGGAGGAAGAATAGCATATGATCCACACACCCACTTCCCACCGAGCCTCCGGTCGCTTGTGAAATCCCAGATGTGGTGGGAGCGTGGTGATGGTACAAATGGTTCCTGAACCTAGATGGGAACCATTTATTCACTGATGTACTTGTCTATATGGTTGCCAGCTTTCTTTTTTTTTTTTTTTATGTTGTTTTTGTCATATCCAGGAAAAATCAGATTTTCTGATAGACACTTATCGAGAGCATATTAACATCCCTGATCTCCACCTACTGCTGCCCTCTACTGAGTGGGACCAGAAATACATGTCCATGTTTCCTGATCCCTCTATTGCCTAAATAAAAAGGAAGAGTCTCCTCTTGCTTATGAGACTTTGAAGCAGGTGAATTTGATCTCTCTCTTCACAGCCATTATGACATTTCAAAAGGCGGTGATGTGCACTATAGTGACAAGCGTGACATTCTGGGGTGGCTACAGGCTTGTTAAAATACAGAAGGTTTCTGGACTGATTGTTGTTAAGGAGACAAATCTTATAGTTGCAAAAAGCTCTGGTAGTTACAGTGCTTTGCACAGATATAATGCGTAGAGATGTGGGTGTACTTAAATTTAGATGTGTGTGCTTGCATCACATTCACAAATGCAATAAACAATATCTAATAACATTAATAAGGCACAGGCGCATACCAGTTCACAACAGGAAATTCAAATCTGAGGGTGACATGCTGATCTTAACCCCCTCTGTTTAGGAAAAATAAGTCAGAACAGCTTGAGTGAAGGACAGAGTGTCACAGCCTTAACTTGAACATTTCCTGGCTTTTGTTGGTTTGTTTCACAGCCTTCACATTCCTTAAACATAGGCTTGTTTGATTTTAATTTCCTTTTCTTGGTTAAAAGAATGAAGAAACATGTTTGAGGGGTGCCCTGAGCATGATTTCTTTTCATAGCCACAGCTGAAATTTCCTATGTTTGTTTTTTCTTTTACGATGTTTAGTGTCAAAGACGAACTTCTGGGGAGGTGATGCAGCCCAGCAGCAGAGTATGTGTTTTAAGACAAGATGGGTAGTCTCATGGTTATGCTGGTAACCTTGCACTCGGCAGACTTCAGTCCAAGCTCTTCTTCTGCCATGGACCTTACTAGAGGGCCTTAGTCGAGCTGTTGCATGCTAGACTCCACATGAGGACTGTGGTGTTGCAGTGCCTAATTCTGGGGTGTTTGCTCCTTTGACTGGAGCTAGGAACGACATGGCAAACTTGCAGGTTCTTCGTAACACGTGGGAAGGCTTCGCAGACTGCCTGCGGCAGGGTTTGTTAGCCAGGGCACGGAAGCTCACTAAAGGTGCTGTGCCCGGTAAAAAAACACTGTGGGTAAACCCATCTGTTGGCAGTGCATGATAAAAGGTCAGCTTGAAAGCAAGCCCTTTTACTACTTTTCTTTTTACAGTATTCATGCTGGAGTGCACCAATGCTGCTCTCTTAAATCCTATCCTCTACAGAGCTCGAAAACCTTAGAACTTGCTTCATAGTTCAGATCCACCATCCACAACCCTTTCCCAATCTCGTATCACATGGTAATGTCTTATCAATAAAAAATCCTGCTAACAGACATCCTTCTTTTCACTTTCAAATTGCTGTTATCACCCACTTTATCCTTCCTACTCACTCCTTTTCTCTAAAAGGATTCCTACAGAGGTATAAGGAGTTTGGCCATTGCCATTTTCATATTTTTCCCACATATAGCAAACTCTCGCAACTGTATTTCAAGAATTTACCTTACTTCTATGATGCTATTTTTGTTGTTATTCTTCTAATCAAATTATAGAAGGATCAGTCATGTTCTTCTATTGGTCTGGATTACAAAAAGCAACCAGAACGCTAAGAAAGGATTGCAGAGGCATGAAGAAATGGGCATTGTATAGAAGGAAGGAGAGAACTGAGGAGACAGGAGAGGATTTTCTTTGGGACTCATAAGGGGAATACCTTCTCAAAGACTGTTAGCCCAGAGTTGGGATGCAAAGCCCAGTCAAGGTTACAAAACCACATTACCTGGTGAAGTAAAATAGGTCTACAGGATGCTCCAAATGGGTTATATATAACAGCGAAATAGCACAAGGGCAGAGATGAGGGGAAAATGGCAGCTTTGAAATGACTTCAAGAGCCTCAGAGGGGGACTTCTCCCCACCCACCCTGTTCCCTCTCTCCTGGGATTTTCCAAGCTCTCACACCTCCAATTACTCACTAATTTTTTCCCCTCTAGTCTCAGTTCTGCAAAGTCAACATGGCTTATGAAAATCAAGTTGTATTCTGTATACTTAATACATCATCTCTAAGAATAATCATTCTGGAATCTGAACTTGTTTCTGTTATCTGGCTCTGCTTGACAATGATTTATGAAGCAGAAAACAAGACAGCTTCATTTTCATAAGGCAGCCTGAACCTTCTGGACAAGGAAGAGCTCTGAAAGTTGTTTTGACTAGTAAACTGAAACAAACATGACACAAAAGTCAATACAACTGCAACATCAGCCTCTCATTTTACAAAGTAACTTTCCTCAGCTAGAGCAATCTGACAGTCAAAATGTTGTGATATTCGATAACATTCTGCATCTTCACTAATTACAACTGCAGGGTACTTGCCATGATGGACATTTTAGATGCAAACGAAATACATGGCAACCGTTCACAGAGTGTGTCTGGCTAGCAGTTAAAAGGACACTGTCGTCGCGTTTTGCTCACATTTTATTCTTGGAGATCTAGATGTTGCACATTATATTTGAGCATTAATCTAGATTTATATTATCTCTTTGAAAATATAAACTGAGTTGTTTATTTGGCGCTATATGTGTTGAAATACATGTGATTGATTCTTTGGAATTTCGTTCTATATTCGCTGCCATTATGCAATACTGAGAAACTCCGAGATCAAATTCCCACGAAGATCTTACAAAAAGCCTGACAATTTTAGTTTGAGTAGACTCTCCACCCATTGCTAGTAAAATAAAACATATGGCAGGTGCCAGAGACAATGTAGAGATATATATATCTACTGTTTAGCTTATTGCATCTCCTTTTAATATGTAATAAATAATATAGATAGTACAAATGTTTCCATATTAGATTAAATTATTTTGAGCCTTTCCTTAATGATTTATAAAACAAACCAGCAAAGTGAGCATGGTGGAAAATATTATGAAATGAGGCATACTGAAAATTTTTGAGTTATTTAAAATGTCAGTGGAAAAGGTTTATTTTACATTATGTCTGAAGAGTCTCCCAGAAAGTGAAGCTGGTCTGTCCACTAACATTTTGCAAGCCTACCTCAAATATTTTGAAGTATATTTTGAATTTTTTTTCTTAAATCAGTGTTAACAACCTAGATGTTTATTGTTACTACAGATGATGTTTTAGATAAAAATAACATAGTTTTTATTTGACAGTATCCTTTCAAGATATGCCTTTCAGCTAGGTTAAATTAGCACTAAGTTGATCCACATTTTGAAATCCTGTATTTATAAAATGGAACAACAACTGCTGAAGAAAATCCATTAACGTATATGGACTTTATGCAAATTCTATGCAAAAAGTGTCTGTTCCAACACTTCTTGAAATCAACAGTCGGTGGACTCCAACAGGGAGCCTAAAAGAGCAAGAAGGTGCCGCAACCTACTGCAGCCCTTGACACGTCCGTGAGGAAGAGTGCAACTGCAAGGAGTTGCTTATTTATTCATTTACTTGCTTTATCATGAGAAGGGCTTCCAGTTGAGCAGAGCGGGGCTGTGCTAGGCCTTATCTCTGGCCTCGCTGGAGCAATCAGGAGTGGCTCCACTTTAAATCCACACGCCTCTATGGTCAGAAATACGCCCGGGGTTGCTCGCTTCACCCTACCCATCCATCTCCCTAGAGCGCTTCTTATTCGCATTCTCTGGCAGTGAGATCGCGAGCAGCTCCGCTCTCCGATTTCTGCACCGCGTGTTTTGCGGTGCCACCTCCCGCGCGGAGGTGAGGTGTCTGCCAGCGTGGCGCGGCCATGGGTGTGCGGCTTGGCAGGAGACACGTGTGCAGCTCCGGTGAGCCAGCGGGGAGTTGTCTCCTCTGCGCTCATGGGGTATAAAATATCTTCACTTCCCCACCTCCCTCCCAGACGTGGTTTTGCCTGCCCTTGTTTCCTTGGCTCAGTTAAACCAAGAGCACAGGACACTGGGCGAATATTTGATTTTTGAAGCTTTGCAGTTACGTTAGTCAAACATGGGCTAAAAAGCACTGATGCGTCAGTCCCAGCTTCGGTACGGAAGTGAATTGTGTACTTGACTCTAGCAGTCTTCCAAGATATAAAGCCATTTGACTGAGGTCATACTTAAGATAATAAAACTCTCTTTGATGAGGTTCATTTACATATTTGTTTTCCTTGCCTGAGCCCATTTTTTGGATAGATTTAGTGCAGTTGTTTACAATGCTGGAATTTTTATGATTAAGGTCATACATGAGAATATTTACAACGTCAGGAATAAACACGACTCCTAGTTAAGAAGCATATCCTGTTCCCAAATGAGATCCAAGCCCTGCTTATAATGTCCTGCATTTACAAAGCACTTAATAAATGTTTATTTCCAAATACAATTATAAACAATTCTTGCATTGTTGCGGTAGGACATGGGCTTTACATCTCCCGTCGACATTAGCGCTGTAGAGAGCCGTTAGCCAGCATATGCTTCTTCTTAGAGTTTGATCTCTGACTCTGTCTGCAGAGGGCCAGCCCTTGCTCTGTGACACCCGGCTTTGCAAATGGTGCTTTAACTCCTATCTTGGAGGGTCCAAGGAAATGCTTTAAATAAGGAAATGCATACATCCGTGGCTCGGATATTTAAAAGAAATGCAAGTTAGTATCCCAGCTTCTGGCCGTCATTACCTGCTGAGAATGATGGATTTTTAGGTGATGAGGAATGCAGTCAGTTGAAACAGCAGCGATACCATGCATGTTCTCAGAAAAGTGACCAAGAGCTTGTTTTTTTGGGTTTTGTTTTGTTTTGCTTTCCTGCCCATGGCCCCTGCCCCTTTGTATGAAATCCACGGATATTCTGGCAACAGAGGGGCAGAGAAGAAAAAAAGAATCACCAGAAAAAACAATGGGGAGACGTAACACGTGCACTGTAATTAGATGAGGAAGCCATTAATTATGTTGTTTCCAATATCCTCTAAAAGGGTTGCCCACCCCTAACTACATATTTATACATATTTACTTGTTAATCAATAAAGGAAAATGGCTACATTATGTTGATTAAAATATCAACCCAATGTGTGGCAATAAAATCAAATTTCAGGACGAAGGTAAAAAAAAGAGAGAAAGAGAGAGAGTATGAGAAAGATAGCTATGTATGCCTTCCTCCAGACCATGATATATGATATTTTCAGGCTGCTAGGAGAGCAGACACATTAAGAAAATAGTGCTAATGATATTAAAGTACTTTACAAGGCTTGTTACTAAGCGCTGACAAACCTGTCAAGTGTATAATGTAGGAGGCTATTGTAGCGTTCTCAGAAAACCATACCTCTGCCCCATTTCAGTGCAATCTCCTAATAATGGAGCTGCTATAAATTCTAGCCAGCAATGGGACAGACTCCTGGCTTCTCACCCCAATGTGAAGACATGATAAATATAAAAGAAAATGGCTGTCAGTTTTGGCGCCCGAACCTTATTACAAAGTCTTAATCTTACTGGCCTCAGCACCTTTTATCACCGCCTTGTTATGAGCTGATGGCTTTTTTATTTGCTGGGAGATGGAGGATGTGTCATTTGATGTCCTTTTATGTAGCCACTGCTCTGTCCTCTCCTGGAAAAAAAAAAATCTTTTTTTATATGTTTATTACAGTAACCGATTAAATGCAAGGCTCATGCTGTGTTTGGTGCAAGCATCCTCCTGGTAGCTTTTTGCAGAAGCTCGGATTAAATAGCCATATGCAGCATTATTAAGAATGTGGGCACAAAGGAGTGTTATTTTTATTTTCCTGCTGCTGGAATGTTGGCATCACTGTTGGTGTTATTATTTATTATTATTTATCGGTTTGTTTTCCGTATGGATTTTTCCCTCTTGCCAAGGTCAGAAAGAAACCGTAAGTCCTGGCTCATTCTCTTTCCCTCTTTTTCTCTCTCTTTCTCTCTTTGCAAGTGTCAGCCGCAAGGATGATGGGCCCGTAAACAAAGTTTGACTCAAAACTCAGCTCAGGTTCAATCAGTTTGAACTTTAAGATGAGATATCTCACAATTATCTAAATATTATTCCTAAACCTCACAGCTGACTTCCTGTCTTCTTCGTTTATGGCAAACAAAAGACTGAACTCCACTTGAAACAATGACCCTGTCAGAACCCTTATCCCCCCAAGAACTACAGCAAAGTGCCAGCATCAGGTACTTAACTCAAGATGACATTGATGGGTTGCTTTCAAGCTGTGGCCGGAGACTCCATCACTTGCTCTTATCCTCGGTTTGAAGACAGGGCGGCCCACTTTGTTGCTGCCGAGGAGTCCCCTCCCTCCGACGTGCTCTGCCAGATGGTGACCAGGCTCGGTGCAGGGCCGGACCCATTAGCCGAGCTCCCCACCTAGCGGCTGCCAGCGCAAGGGGGCCTGTCGCCCTCCAAAGGTCAAGCTAAACCGGGGGAGAGGGGGGAAAAAGAAAAAAAAAGGCATAGGTTTTCCAACCAACTGTCAGCGGAGGGAAGTTTGTCTCCAGTGAGAGTCAGTCCAGGCTCCTCTGTACTGTGCATTGACTTTTCTTTCCTGAGACACCAGCTCACGGAGCATGAGGATAGAGAGGTGCACGTGTGAACACGCACACGCATATACCCAAACATGCTCTTCCCAGCAACACAGAAAGGCCCGGCACAAATATCCACAGAATTTCCTGCACAGACTCCTGTTTCCTAAAGGCTCCAATAAGCAATGACGGTGTTACTACTAAGCACCATGTAGACACATTATCAAGGAAACTTGTTGCAAAAATTGATTTAGAATCTCAATGGTTTTAGGAGACAGTACAGCGGGAAAAAGAAATAGAAAGATGTTTAAAGACTTCCCTAACTTGCTTCAGCAGATTGGTGGCAGAGTTAGGAATAAAACCCTCTCAACTCTGGACTGGCCTGAGCCAAGCAGGCTGCTCTCCTTCTGTATTTATTAGCAGAATTGCCATGTAGATACTGCTATATATGATGTGAGATGTGAGATGTGATTATTTTCTAGCCTAGAACTCACAAGCAGTGAGGTTCCTATGAGTTTCATGGAGCAGCTGAGTAAAGTATGGAGACTCTAAGGATCCTGATTATGGGAAAAGTTGGAGCATTGGCTCACACATTATTAGACATCAGAAAATATACAGTGGGACCAAGTACCTTTTGCCTTCCCCTTTCTCAGTACTGCCCCAGCTCTGTGAAAAGTTTCAGTATGAACTCTCATCATCTTGGACATCAAGGTCAATTGGCCAGGAGTAGTTTGACCAGTTCTGCTGCATAATGAATTGCTGTACAGCCCAGGGCTGAATACCGCTGTAATGCTGAGGAGTAGACTGGGCAGGGAAATGATCTTTCTCTCCCTTACAAGTTGCTGGGCATGTGCTGCCCTGGTGTTGCTAATGGGGAAAGGTGGAAGCGCCACAGCTTCTTAAGCTTGTTTCCATGAAGATGTATCTGGTGATGGATTAGAATAAGGACCATGGAAGATGAGTAATGGGTTGAACAGAGGACAGGGATACATGCAAATGTTCCTAGAAATGCATTTATCACTCACAACGCTGCTCTGCATCTCCTCGTACGTTGGGGAGAAAATGTGTCAATATCCCTTTTCTGGGTTATCATCATGTTGTTAATATACAGCTAAAGTAAAACAAAATCGTCCTTAATACATCCTGGGGTATTAGCTTGTTGCATATCTTTGGACATGTGTTTGCACTTTAAAAGCACCCTTCAGGGTGAGAGAGTGCAGGAACAGTGTGATAGTTACTGTAATAAGGCACTTGTGGTTTGCTACCGTGCAAGGGGAAAAAAAAACAATTGATGAAAAACTCAATAGGATGGGAAAGGCAAATTGCTTGGCTGGAGATTTAATTAAAAAGGAAACAGCCCTCCCCATTTAAAGGTCGGTTTGCACCCCTTAAATTACAACAAGAACTGGGGGCTGGAATGAAGCGATGCATGTTAATAAGGGAGAGCAGCAGGCTGCGGGACTGATCCAGCAGGCAGGGCTAGCAGGGGCTGGGAACTGGCCACGGCGCACCAGCTATCGCTGCGACACGGTTCCTAGGGAAAGCCATGCACTGGCTACTAGGGAGGCTGGCTACAGCCAGTATGATCCTACCTTGAACTGTGTGAAAAATGCAGAATAAAATATAATGTGGCTTAAGTCTCTGTTTGCCTTCTTTCTCCTCCTATCTCCCATTCCTCCTCAACAGCCCTTTATATATTGCTGTTGGCTTTGTGCAGCACTTGCAGGTCCATGAATGCCTCTCCCCCATGGGAGAATTTGATGAAGGTTATCCATTGTCACCCAGTGTTATACTGGGATGTCAGGACATCTTGAATAAACGGTTTACATGAGATGCTGCCTCTAAGTGCATCCTCAGAAAAACTGCCATTGCCCTTTGCTGAGAAAGTTAACATCATAAAGTGAAGGCTGCCTCCGACCAAATGGGAATGACATTGCAGATTAAGGGCTCTTTAAATTATGCATTTAGTTCAGACTCCCGGGGAGACAGTATATGAGATAAAGCTAGCAGACTTACTCTGCAGTGTGGCTCTGGAACCAAAGACATTTTAAAAATATTTTTCTAAAGAAAGTTCTGTAGAGGTAAAAAAAAACAAAAACAAAAACAAAAAAAGGTTGTATCTTTAAATGCACATTTTATTCAAATGAGGAAAACAGAGAGAAGTGGGGAAAAGGGAAAGAAAATTTCTCAGTGCTTTAGTAGGATGATGACCGCATCCCAGTTTTAATGACAGGATTTTCATTTATGCTGAAACCCCTGTTAGCTGAACCAGGGTAATGTTTCCCAAACATATACTAGATTGAAAATGCTCTTCGTTATTTTCCAGGTTGAGCACCCCCATATATTCAGTATCTCTGGCAACATTAAAGTATTCAGGGCATCTTCACAGTTTGTACCTGCTGAGACAGATTTGAGTAAGAAACTCTTGGTTCCCGTGTTTGCATGCAGCTCTGTAACCTGTAACTTCCTGCTTTCATTTAGCAGAGTTTAAATTGCAAATTCATGTTTCTTAAAAATGCTGTAACATCATAAGTGGGACAGTTTTATGACAGCTCTGAATTACCAGACAATACTGACACATGCCGCGTGCACTTACTTTGCCTACCAGTTATGGCTGTATTTATCTGCCCATATGTCACTCTGTGTCTAACGCATCTATTTACCACGTCGAGATGGATATTCCACAATTGAGGGCTCTTAGTGCATCCTTTAGAATTAAAACAAAATCTCATTCCTCAGATAATTTATTTTATAGGTGGTAGTTTTGCCTTTTTTTTAGGGATTTTACATATATCTCTCTGTGGTTCCTTTATTTGTAGACGACACTTATCTGGAACTCTTCCCTGACAGGCACAATGGGCAGGGCCTGCATTTTATTGATGGTAAAGCCCAGAGATGGAGCTCACAGTCATCTGTAGGTGAATTCAGTGTTGGCTTATGCAGAAGATATATCTCCTCGGCTGGTGGATCAACATACGAATCCAAAATGAAACTTCACGGAAGATTTGTCACTCTTCCTTACCCTCTTTTCTCCCCCACACAGGCTCACACATGCAACCCACCCCGTTATGAGCCTCCCTGCTCTGCTTTCATGCAGCCAACTGGCACAAAGCGGCCCCGGATCTGGTTGGAAATAGTTAAGTGAAAAGTCCCCAGCACGAAGCTGCCCTGGTGTATGGGAAGTACAGGCAGTAGGGGGAGAGACGGACAGTTTGCAATTCCATGTGGTCATCGTGGCCAAGACCATTTTGCTAAACTATGAGGTTCCTCCTGGATATTTTGTCACTACTGGAAAATCTGCAGTCAGCTGGTAGCTAGCCTCTCTCTGAGATGATGAAACCTGGGTGCAACGAGGCATTTTTGTCTTTCATTTTAGGCTAGGAATTTGATGTGTTATTCTAGCTCTAGCAGTATTTCTAAAGAGCAGGAAGTAAAAGTTCCAGAAAACTTAGAAGATTGTCAGATTTGCAGAAGACATATATATATATATATGCATGCACACATATATGTAGAGAGAAAGAGAGAGAGGGAAATGCATATACATATTTATGCATATTTGTGTGTGTATGTATATATATGTGTAGTATATGTATATATAACTATACATACAGATTTTTTTTTCTGGATCTTTACCCAGATGGATGCTTTGACCAGTATTCACCAGCACATTTCCCATTTTACTGTTAATTGTTTAGGGCCAGAACTAAGATGATCTTTATTCATCCAAAAGAAACTCAAATGTTCTATCCAAATACACTAACAGATGCAGCTCCCTGTGATTCAAATCCTGCATGAGTTTTGCCTGAGCTGGAATTGCCTCTACTCTAAAGGAATCATTCCTGCCATCACAGATGTGTTGCCGTTTTGTGGTGAAACACAGCAGTTGTGATGGAGCACAGGAACACTGACACAAAGTCAGGCCCAGGTCTGCAGTGTGGTATCTCCAACAGAGATCACGAGGGGGAATTTCGGTCAGTGGACTATTTAAATTTAGTCTGAAGCTTTTCCTCCAAACTTTTGCCTTGGAAGAAGAAGTTCCACAGGTTATTAGCACCCACAGGCTGTTTTATCTCACAGTCAAAAGTTATCTGCTCCTATCATGCAAAGCCATTAAAATTGTTCTTTGGTTGCAATTCAGTGATTCTGAGGACTGTCGCTCCTTCAGTATGCTACCTGTCACCTGCAGTACTTGAGGCTTGAACATCTGTGTCTCATCGGAGAAGGTCTGGAATCCAGGTATTGACCAGATCTGACTGTTCATGAAAGCTCAGAGAAAGATGACACAACCTCCCACTTCCACAATGAGCAGAAATCTGACTTTTTTCCTCCGCTTACTAGACAGACAGGAAAATTACTCCTTCAAGGTAGAGCAAGAGCAATTGCACTATCCCCTTAATCAGTACTTGCAGCATATCAAGCTCATCATCTTGATGGTAATAGCTGTTTGACAAGTCAGGATAAAAGTGATAGTCTTCTGAAAATGAGATAACAATCCGGTTTAAAAAAAGGAACCAAAAGAAAAGAAGAAGAAGAAAAAGACACGAGCCAGGATAAGGTGTCTTTTAATTTAATTTCATCCAAGGATAACAGTTTGCCCAAAAATGTCTTCCGTGAGTCACATACAATATTTCAATCTGTCACCTTGTATTGACCTGGCTAACATGGAAATATACTACACTGTGCTTTTGTCAAGCTTACCAGCTTGGTCTAAAATTTGATGATTTCTTTTTTAAACCATAACTGTGCTGAGCTATCTGCTTCCACTTTCTTCTCTCACATGCAGAGAGCTCAAAATGGAAAATTCATCCAAATGCAAAAAGAAACAGCATGATCTGGCTCACAGCTCCTCGGAAGTACAGGCAAAATTGAATTTTACTGCTTTCCTGAAAGTGAAGGCCCAGAGTCAAGCTGCTACTGTCAGGATGAAGGGAAAGGTAAAGGGTTGGAGCAGAACAGGAATGAAAGGTAGAGCAGTGATGAGGAAATGTCCTGTTCCCGCTGCCTCTGGAGGCATGGCATCCTATCGGGGTCCCGCCAGGCCTGGAGGTCTGCTCCCATAGACAACTGCTCGTGCTCTTCATGGCTCCAGCCGGCCCTGAACCTGGTCACAGTTCTTCTATCCTCCATCCATGGCTGGGACTACACATGGGTGGACCATAGGTATGGGGTATGCTCAAGGAACCTAAATTCCCCTTTCCTTCCAATGGCTGAAATCTTGTTGGTGATCCAGCTCGCTAGAGACGATGTATTTGGGTGAAGAAATAATGTTAATACTACCAAGACAGAGATATCAATGTATACATGCTACCCAATTCTTCTACTGTCTTGCTTGTTTATTCGGACATCAAAGTTAGTTCAACAACGGGGGAAAGTGTTGATAGAAAGTTTACAGATACAGTAGCTCCACTTGGGAATTGTATGGCTTAATATATGTTTTGGTGGCTTATTCAATTACCCCAAATAAAGCACATTCACCACCATCAGGAGCTCAGTATGAATTCTCAAGCAAATGCATCTGGGGCATATCAGGCATATATCATAGCTCTAGTGAAAAACACAGCATATTGTGGCTGTGTTATTTAAATAGGAAACAATTATAACACCATTATATTATACTAACAACTAATTTTTAAAAGTTATTTATAAACTTTCACTTGCGATAACTTCATGAAACATTGTTTGTTGTATGTACAGATAAATTGCAATATAATTATTTCACATTAGTTCATAATTGAATCAGTAGTAGAAATGAGTTGGTTAGTTCTGAGAAGAGGTACTGGTTGGGCAGGTCACTGTTCTTTAACTGCAAAAGTATCTCTGAGAATTTAGTTTCCAATTCAAATATTTATAACATCAAAATTAGTTTTCCAGGAGTCTTCTTTACTCTTTTCTTTAGGGTAACTAAAATAAATATTAAAATATCCACCCAGGTCTATGAGCATTCCTGCCAGTCAACTTGTTTCCTGGAAGCAGATGGAAAAAATACAATCAAAGCAAATGTATTTAAAACTAAATAAATCTTCATAGAGCTTCATTTCAACATTTCATCTCCTCTGGTATTTGCTCTGCTCTGGTTGTTGTTTCCCATGCTTCAGTGATCAATCTCTCCATGCTACTAAAACTGTTGCACCACAACAGCATCCTCGAACTCAACAAATTCTGGGTATTTGTAAGCAATGAAGTGATACTGTATTTCAGTGGAGGAATCAGTGATTTCTAATTGCAAACAGCAGAACAAGGGTCTGTTTTTAGATGGAAAAGGGGAGTATTTCATGAAAGCCATGCTATACAATCATAGAAGTTGTACCAAATAGACATGAGAAGGGGAACTGAAGAGTATTTGTCCATATACTGCGCATTCAGCAGATTAAAGGTTTACCTGAGATTTATCAGAAGAGCCGTCCTAAAGAAATGAAGCTGGGATTTTCACAAGCATGAACTTCTTTGCAAAATTCCCTGCATTTTCTAAATTTACAAGGAATTGGACTCTCTCAAACTTATTCCTGAAATCTGTGGTATCATGAAGGTAATTTTTATCATTTACTTTTCCCACACATCTTCTTGGTCTCGGCATACCCTTTACTATTAGCTGTTTGCACTATAGTAGGACGTGCAGATCCTAGCCAAAGTCCTGCCCAAACACATTGGACTACATTTGCTGTTCAGAAGACCTTGCAATCTAAACAGATCAGACAAAGTAGGAAGAGAAATGGAATCACATTAAGGGATAATGATTTGTCCATGCTCTTAAAGAACTCCTTGGCATAAAAATAAGCCCAGTGCTCTGCCTAAGGTCTTACTGTCAGCTAGCCAAACAGATATGGAAAGACTTATAAAAATCAGTCAATATTTAGATGGTGCCATAGTATCTTATTATTTAATGAAACTCAGTAGGAAAGCAAGCATCCACGTTCATTGCATTTCTCTGCACACAGACCAGGTTAAAACAACGGTAATGCATCTGAAGATCTGTATTTCAGCAGAATCCTTCCTTTATGCAGATTAAGTGAGAGGCACCAGGGGCAAGGACTATTTTTTTCACTGTCTGACAACCCTTAAGCCAAAGTGTTTTTAACAACCCTAATTGCTCCTCAGATTTCTACACCGCTTTATGACAGAGCAAATATTGCCACAGACATTTCATTTCTTCCTGGAAGAACATTTTACAATGGTCACCTGTTGACGGCCCATTTCTGTTTTATTTTTCCATCCTCTGGTTCATTTCTGTTCCCAGCAGCATGCTGCAAGTTTCTTTGTTCTGATCGATAGTCTCGATGTAGCGAGGTGGGAGCCGTCACCGGCGTGACAGCCTGTCTCTCGCCAGCGTAACGGCAGACTCATAGCACGATCTCTGCTCGGAGTAGAGAGGTTATCTCTGAAGACAGGTAACTGGCTACTGAAAGCCATTTAGAAGATTTTTTTGAGAAGAAGGCGGTCGCACAGAGGTGCGGTCTCTAACCCGTGTCCCATCGCCGCAACACGAGAAACTCCATAACTTCTACCCTTCTGAGTAATGCGCTACATCGCAAGCAACTCACCTTCCCTTTTTTTTTTCCCCCTTTTTCAGCGAGCTTTGTTGTTTGTGTGGTGTCAGTAGGAATGTGCTTGGAGCAGAGTTATATGGCATCATTTGGAGAAACATTGCGTTAATAACCAGAGTTCAAGGGCAAAGGATATAAACGGAGCAAATTACAAGTCTGAGCAGATATATGGCTTTTGCTAAAAGGGACACAGGCTGCTACTTTTATTTACTGGGTGCTGGAGCGCTTGCAAAAAGGTGCAAGAAAACATGAATACATTTTTAAATGGCTACTCTGTAGTTTAGAAAAGCAATGCAAATTTCCAGCCTAGAGAGAAAGACTGTTTGGGGGGAGGAAAAAAAGAAGAAAAAGCCCATCCTTGCAATGACTTTGTATTTTTTTTTAAATGCACAATATTCAATTGCGAGCACCATTCAGATGTTAGTGCCCACACTTTGCAGGACTGAAATTTGGTGGTATTAAAGCCGGCATTAATAATAAAATAACAGCAGGTTCTGAACAACATTCATCTAAGGCCAGCTGTAATTCAGTTCTTCTTTCGAATGGCTCAGTCCGCACCCGGGGTCCTCTCCGTTCGGCCACTGCTGCACCGTTATCGCAGGATTCGGCACTGAACCGCTTGCCTCTGTGACTCAGCGAAAACCCCCCGATATCCTTCTCTAGAAGGAACAAAGTCTGTAAAAGGCTGGGGAGTTTCAGGCAAATTCTGCCAACTTGTCACCGGGTGGGATTATTTCATTTCACAGCCTGTAATACAATTTAATGTACCACTATTGAGTGTGGCAATAACTAACTGGAACATTTTGTTTATCTGATTTTCTGAGGCTGCAGATTCATCACTGGTTTTATTTCATTCTTCTTAAGTGCATCATAATTTATTTTTTCTAAAATACAAGATACTACTGAAATTCATTTTTCTACTATTCCCAGACAGACAGTACAGCTGATTATTGGGCAAGATATATAATGCAACCTATAAATAATAATCTCCTCTGGTGAAAGGATATCAAAAATAAAATCTTTCCTAGTTCGAATTCTTTGAATCTCTCTTTCTTTTAAACCAGCTCATTCTTCAAGCATTGTTTTTACAGCTTGTTCTGCAAGTGTGCAAAGAGAAAAAAAACACCAAAAACCAAACAGTTTTAAAAACGAATTTTCTGAAAACATCTGGTCTCTCTCCTTTGTCACAGTGCCACAGAAAATATTTCATCTAGCAAATTGCAGGTGATTTTTAAACACACAGAAGTTATGAAAATATTAAGGAAGATTTACTCCTGTCTGATAAATGTTTTATGATGCAAAAATGGATGTAAAAATGCACATGCAGAAGATAAAAAAAAAGAGAGAAAACTTTAATCTTTTGTGGGAAAAAAGAATGTTAGAAGAATGTTGCATTTTGCATCATTCGTTAAAAAGACTAAACTTCTGTTCTTTGTGCTTCCTGAAGTTTACGGGATGCTTCCTTGATTGCTATGTTCTGAACCTACATTTTTACACAAAACCAGGGTGCATTATAATTTTAATGCTATATAATATAACAGCAGATGTGCACATTTGAATCGGATATGAGAAGGAAGAGAGGCAGAAACCCACTCTTTAACTGTGCAATTGAATCGAGAAGGCTTTTTTCCTTGCACACAGTACATTGACCACAATACAGATTGCAATTTAACTCAAGGATGGATAGAGTTATATTTTAAAATCAAGGCAAGCATCTGAGGTTTTGGGGGCCTGTGAACTGATTGCACCAGTAGCACAAGCCAAACAGTGGGTTGGAAGTGGGGCATTTCACTTTTGTGCAACATGAAGCCTATCCAGTTTCCCATACAACATATTCTTCTCTCCCGCCGGGACATAATAGAAACTAATCTTCAAAATCTAAACATTCTGGGTTGAGTCCTTTTGTTAAGTCATTTTATTCATTTCGTTCGGTCCTGTGACGGCGCCGAGACCACGTGTATTTACATATACGAAGAACCCTGCTGCTCCGAACTCTCCGCTCAGAAGACAGGGCAATTAATCATCCCCAAATCCTCCCGCCGCGCGCGCAGCGGCTCCGACAGCAAGCATACCCAATCAGCGAGCGCAGGTGGGACGCGGACCTGCAGGAAAGCGCTGCACCCTGACCTGGCACCAGTGTGTTCCCTTCCTTCCCGGGCTCATTGCTGAGTAAGAATAACACCATTAACGGTGTCCTTGTAATCAACTGAGCACACGAAAGTCAGGAACGGACAGGTATTCCTTCTGCAGTTTTGCGAGGTCGCCGTTTATCTCTCTTTCTTTAGCTCCGTCGTCGTTTGCGGTGTAGGAGTGCGGGGCACTAAGTGATTTCATGCTGCAGTTTTCCCTTTTGGGGGAAGGATTTGCCTCAGTTGGCGTGAGCTTGCATTGCTCTTCTACCCCGAAACCATCTTAGAGCCAGGGAGATATTTTGGTGACAAAATAAGGCCAAGGAATCACCTGGTTAATTGTACACATAAGCCAAAACTGTAAGAGCCGGGTGGCTGGCATGTGGCAGCTACGCAGAGAGCCTTTATCCATGGACGTCCTATTGCTGGAAACAAGGGCAACCAGTAGTACAAATATGTCGGTTAAAACACTCAGCACATCTTTTCCCTGCCTTTCTTGCCTCTGCTTAATACTTCTCACTTGCCTTCCTTGCTGTATCGTCATGTTTGTATCTTTCCTCAATTCCTGAACTTAAATTCCCATCTCATTTAAATCCTGCCATTTTGTTTTAGTGTCTGTCTGTCCATTTATCCCACATATGGCAGGACACCACCACTGACACAGTATTTTTCCCCAAAACGGCCACTCTGCGGACAATGAAGTCGATGGAGAGACACCCGTTGACACAACTGAGCTCAGGGCTAAGCCCATAAATTTGCTACTGAAGTTGTCTCATTCCTCTTTGTAAATTATAGGGACCATTGAAAAAACCTCAATAAAAGCAACAAAAGTCAGTTGTAAATGATATCCAGAATATTAATTCTCCATAAATGTAACTTCTTGGTCAGGCTTGTTGAGGAGTCCCATCCTTCTCCTTTTAAACCTGCAAGATACCCTTTTTTTTAATAGCTATTTTTAAGTTTCCGTTTACAGCTCCTGATGAGCATTGCCCTTCAGCTCCATCGTACTAAAAGCATCTGTGATTTTGCCATAAAACATTCTGTAGATTAAACTTCTGAACAACTTCAGTTGTTTTTAATTTATACAGTGGCAAAAAGAGCCATTTTGTGCTTATGCAAATTGAAAATGATTTTTTAAATTAATTATGATACTAGAGATCTATTTGGTACATGTTAGTTTGTAATTCTTCCTGGCATTCTGAAGAAAAAAATCACTGACTGAGATATATGCTGTTAGATGACTCATAATTAGTTCCCAGTGAAACCTCCAAAACGCACACCTTTAATATTCATCTGTTGAATAACTGAATAGTTGACAAAGCTCTAGTCTTTTGGAGAAAGAATATGCACTGTTCCACCATGGAGTGCAACTGAGATTTCTAGCTCTACTGCTATTGTATCCTACGGGACAAAAATACACTCAAACCAAGAAAACATCTTGGAGATAGGAGAGGAATACATCTTGAGTACAGATAAACCACATTGTTCTGGACCTTCCTTTCCAGGAAGGACAGCCGACTTTCTTCCTTATCTCTAGTCATACCCAAGCCATGGCTGTTCTCTTACTCAGAAATCAGGCAGTGTACAGAAAATTTGGGGAAAACAGGTTTGGAGAAGAATAAGGAGGAGGAGAAGGGAAAAAGCTCGACGCATTCATTATCTGCATGAAAGGACAAAATCTCTGTCCCAGGAATAGACTGAAGTGTGGAGGACCGGCTCGTTTTGGTGAGCACCAGCTTACCTAAGCTATGCTACTGATTTTAAATCAGCACCGTTCCTGAGGATCTGATCATCAGAAAAGTTAAGATCACATATTTTTGTGTTCAAACCCAGTGCATTTGGGCAGATCTGAAGTGCTGAATAATGCTAATCACAAGGGTTGCAGCTGATCTCAGAGAAGGAAGCACTGGGAGATAGATGGGAAGGGTAGGACTTATGTACGAACATTTTGAAAACTATTCCTGCTGTGTCTGTCTCTGATTGCTTTTCTGAGTTCTGGAGACTGGGAGCACCACCCCACCAGAGCTCTGCTCTGCTCATGGCTTTTGAGGGTACCTAGGCAGGAATGAAGCCCAGATTTTTTACAGAATTCCCAGGGAAATGTCCAGGTGAATTATTCCATGTGAATTATTCTGCTCAGAGGAGAATGTAGCTTAATAACTAGCTTCAAGGTCAGAGAAGGCTTAGGCAATGAGCTCTCCAGGACCGAAACGCAAGCGCACTCTGGGCCAAAATCATTACAGATGCAAATCCAGCAAGCTGGGCCCATCAGCCCTTCACCACCGTGCCTAGGCAAAACCAAAAGGAAACAGCTCCAACGAGCGTCAGAGGTCTTGCTCATGATTATCTTCATTCACTATAGCAATGACAGTTTGCTCCTAAAAAAAAAAAAAAAGGAAAAAAAAAAAGAAGAAAAGCCCTTTTTTTGGCATGAAATTTGCTTATCTTTAGAGTGCAAATCATAAATCATTCACAAAGATAGTAGTGACTCCAGCCTTTGAGTGTTACTTTGTTAACAGCGCAAAGGGGTAAGAACCAAAAGGAAGAGAAATTAACATTTGAACCATATTGTTTCTGACGGACTGGGAGAGCCCTTGCAAGCTGTGGCTCTGCCTTGGTGATGTAACTCCTGGCTCTGGATGAGTTAGTCGTGAACTCTGGTCTCCCCAGTTCAGCCTCACAGCCTTGCTTGGAGGGTGATACTATGCAAGCTGTCTGCTTTTAAACCAAAATTGGGAATGAAAAACATTCTTCCGTCTCTCTCTCTCAGCAGTTCTTTCAATTAAAATTTTTTTCTTCTGCGGTATGGATCCCATGAGTTTAGCATCCTTCCATTCTACATTTTCAATTGCGTGTACATTTCTTTATTAAAAGGGGGGATTTACTTTTGATGCTAGCCCTCCACTAATTATTATAGCTTCCCAGATAAATAAATATTTGATCAATTGCTTTGGTAGTACGATTATATGTTGTCTTTTAGGCCTTACCTCACAATACTAAAATATTATTTAATACTTATTTTTAAGGGACACTGCCAACTTGAAATCTAGTCATTTTTAATACATTAGAAGTGCTGTACATAGAACAACAAATCTCAAAGCCTCCTACCATTATTCAAAAATTTACATTTTCATTATCCTGTTTAGAAAAAAGTTTTTTGTTTTTTTTTTTTTCATTTCCCTGTGCTGTGAAATGAGACCCAGAGAAACAGGGAAAGTGATGAACTAAATAACTGGAAAAGAAACAATAGAACTAGTCATACAAAGCATAAGGGAACCAAACTTGAAAGAAATAGAGGAAAATATACTTTTCCTGCTAATTCCTTTGAGTTACAATAACTTTAGTTACATTTTCATAAGATTTATATAAAATCAAGTTGATTTTTAAATTGACATGCCTTAAAATCTATACATATGGCAAAAGAGGGAGAGAAAAATCTAAAGCTTTCATCATGGCACAGAGACAGCATTTAGGTTTTGATCCTTCTGCCAATGAAATCAGTTGCAAAACTGCCACCAGATTCCCACGTGGAGGTCGGCTCCTCTAGAAGTAACAGCAACAACAATCCTGGTGGCAATCTGCGTCCATCACAACACTTCCCACGGCCAGGGCCCCGGACCTTCTCGAAGGTATGGCTCATTCTGTGCGGTTTTGAGGTGGGGATGTGGGGGAAAAGGGATGACATGGGCCTTCCGCAGTGGTACAGCGGCTGTGGGCCTGGGACATGCAGCCACCCTTGGTGGAGACCCAAGTCCCTCATCCTCCAACTCCAAACTCGCAAGTAAGTTCCCCTTCTCCTTTGGCTTTGCTTTTCTCCTGTGCATTCCTGACTCTCTCCGTACTCTTTTCCTTCAGAGATAGATGTTCTGTTCCTTGATGAGACAACCTGGCCTCTTAGGTGCATTGATCACCGATCTCCTGGCAGGTCGAGGTGAACATCTTTGCTTCTGAAATGATGCCCTGCTACAGGCTCCACAGGCAAGTTCAATTTGCAACTTCAACTCTACAAGATGACAGAACTCCTCCACAATTAGGGTGATGGTTGTTATTATTTTACTTTTATTAAGCAAGGCCCAGCCTCTGCTTTCCAGTCTTAGCTTTTACTTACAGTAATCAATTTTTCAGTATAACTGGCTGTAACTGTTAGCCAGATATTGAGTCTTCATGGTGCTTAGACATAGCGTGTTACTGTGAAGCATCTTCCCCATACTTCTCAGACAGATGGGTAATAATACTATACATTAATACCTCCACATTGGTTTATGTGTGTTTGACCACAGCGCTAGCATAATTATTTTTCCTCAGTAAAAGCTATTAGAGATCTATTTGGTAGGTTTTACGATCAATAGCTCCTGTGATATTTGTGTAGCAGGCCCAGAATAATCAATTGAAGGTCATATAAAGTAAATTACCATCCTCCTATAATGATTCTTTTTTCTAGATGAGAATGGGTTTTATTATTTCATCAGGAGAGCCCTCACAATGCATGCTTCTTTTTTCTTCCTGAGCAAGAAAGAGAGAGAGAGAAATAAATGTTGTGGGTGTATTTTGAAACATGGTATTAATGTCTATTATCTAAATTTATATTACTAGATTATTGAATTAGAAGATGCCAACATGTGGAATAATTTTATGTGCTTGGCGACACAAGAAATATCCAGTTGTGAGGCTATCCAGGATGTTGTTGCAGGTGACTTAGCTAAAGCCATTTCTCAGTAAATTTAATGCTGGTCAAGGTGCTGCTCTGGATGCGGAGGTTCACTGGGTAGTCACAGATCTGCACTACCTGAGCCCTGCCGGGACAATTTCCTCCTATGTCTTTCCAGCAAGGTGTTTCCTCCATCACCCAAAGCAGCCACCACCGCACAGAAAAACGTAGCTCCATTTCCAGGCTTCTCTCAGTCCTGTGCCTCCTTCTTTGAGCTGCGACATGCAGAAATGGGAAGGTGATATTAGCAATGTGAAAAATCCCTGAAAGCCACCACCTCTTCCCACACCAGCCAGAAAGAGAGTGCTGCTGCTGCTCCTGACCTCGGCTGCCTGGCCAGGCAAGGACTGAGGCTGTTTTATAGATGGAAATGCAATTGCACAAACATATTTTGCATTTCCAGTGGACTATGTGTGTGGTCACAATCAGTTGGGTGGATTTTAATGTCCAGCTCACTTCCATCTCACAGGACATATGCTGGAGTTCATAAATGTAGCATTCATGCAATTTCTCCTCCTGTTCAGCACCAAAAGGTGGCTGTGTGATTCTGCATCCGTTCTTGTCTGAAAGGCTACTGCCTTCCTCAGGAACAAAATTGGATCTGCTATTTTTAGGAAGATGACACCCACATTGAAATAGAGCTACCAACCGATACTTCATATGACCCTCGCCCCCTTGATATTTGAGTGACTCATTGTGATTAATTGAATGACTTTTCTTAAAAGCTCCATGAAACAGAGAAGCATTGTATGAGTGCCGGAGAGAGGTGGGAGGAAAATATTTTAATGAACTACTTCCACTGAGAAATGTTGATTCATCAAAACATTTTATTTTAAAATGGCAATCAGGAACAATTAGGGTTGGGGAAACTGAGGCACAAGGGAGTTAAAATGGATTCTTTGATTTTATACAGAATGTTTGTGGTTTAAACAGTCACCGACAAAAACTTTTACAGCCTCCATCTGGGTATTTCATTCATTGGACTAGCCCTTTTTTCCAGGAAAAGGAAGTCACATTTCAAAGTAACTGTAGTAAAAAGACCCTAAAAGTCTCTCAGTATTGCAAAAGGCTGCTCAGAAGCTATTTAACATGAATCATTTGCATCTTTTTTGGTTAGAACTAACTGGTAAATGTTAACGCACAAACCCCACAACAAAATAGATGGAGAGAAAATAAACAGAAAAATTGGGTAAAAGGACAGGGCTCAAGGAATAGAGGTCAGTCCTCAGGCTGACCAGGACACATTTGAACATCTACTCTTCTGCCTTGCCTGCTACCATTTTCATGCCTGGTTACTCCAGAGTGAGATAAGGTGGTCCTTGCGTTATGGGTCCCTTGCACACCAGTACGGACTCCTGCAGCCCCGTCCTTAGGCAGGGAACCCTTCCACTCCATGCATCTGCTTCAGCCTGGCCACTCAAGGATATGAAGGTAGAAGAATAGGGATATTTATTCTCAGTGATGGGGATTAACAGTGATTCTTTCTACAGACATCTCAAGAGCTGTTTTTTTTCTGATAGGCTACAGTGTAGTATCAGACTGGGGGTGATGTGGGTAGCAAGGTGTATCGCTTTGCAGAAGGAGGTCTAAGCCACGTCCGAGCCTCAGACCAGCCGAGGGAGCTCTGCAGAGAGTAGTCATCCAGCTGGATGCCACTGCAGCAACGTGATCAGGGTACACTTTTTAAATACAGGGGCTGTTCTTCAGCCAGGCAGGAACAGGCGGCTGAGTCTCATGCCTCATCTTTAAGACAGAACAGAGCAAAGCATAAAATGGGGGAATGAGACACCTGGTGCTCCTTGTCCTGCTGTACAGGTTCTCTCTGACCAGGACAGCTTAAGATATTGCTCTATGCCTCAGTTTCTCTAACTGTAGAATGGGTATAAAAATACCCTCAAAAAAAAGAAAAGTCTTAATGTCTTCAAAGAGTGCAGTGTCAGCATTCATCAGGCACCTTTTGGAAACACAGCTTCTCAGAAACAACAAGGGAAATCATGAGCAGCTGAGCTCCATGTTGCTCCAGTTACACAGTGAAACTCATTATAATATCCCTCTATTTATTTCCAGCTGCATGGCCAAGTGGGCCCAAGGGCAACCTAACAGAGAGGAAAAGGGCCTAACATAACATCAAAGCTGCTGAAAACCTGGGTGGATTGCCATTTCATCAGTGCGGTATGACATCACTTTCCACATGACATCAGTCAATGACCCTCTTCCCCTCCACCCCTGCCTCCAATTTCTTTTTAAAAAGATGATAGAGCTGCTTGAAGTTGAGCAGAAGGGATGGGGGGGGGCAGGGAACAAAAACACACTCTATATCCCTTTAGCTGAATGCAACCCAATGTGCTACACAAACAATATTAACCAAAACAAAGCTAGCAGGAAACGTTTGCACACAGCATCTGTTATGATCACATAACCACCAGACAGATGTTTAATCCCAACTGCTAACATAAGATCATTTGTATGTTTGAAGAGGGAGAGATCCCATTTGGGTTTTTTCCCTTTTATTTATTTCTTTCCTAAAGGGGAAAAAATAATAAAGGGAGGGTGATTTTCTCAGCTGTGGGAAGCAATTTTGTTTTGTTATTGTTCTCCCTTCTCCTCACTTTCACCATCAGCTGCTGAAAGGAAAGGAGTGGTTGCAGCCTCTCGCAAAGAAGAGGGCCTGAAAACTGTGTGGTCTGGTAGTCGAACACTGCACGATCCTTTTCCAGCTTCAGGGACCAGAGCTCAGCTCCTCAGAAGGCTCATTAAATAATTCTGGTCCAATGAGGCAAAAGGGGAGGCCACACATGAAACAAGTTTGGTGGTCTCAGCCAAGTTCCTGGTGAGTTACACCACAGTTTCCCAGCACCACCCCGGATTCCCTCCGCCCCTGGAAATTTCATCTACAAAAGTGAAAACAAACTCATTAGCTCGACGTAGCTCTGCGAGGGTCACAAAAAGATGTCAGCGTTATGTGTGGCCTTTTTTCCATTTAGCAAACAGCCAGACACCTACAAAGGGAAAAGAAGGTTTGAGCTCTTCACTGCGCCAAGGGATTATTTTACTTTTAATGATACCGGGAGGCTTCAATGGAGATTTATGCAGATAGGAGAGATTATTAATAACACATTGCACTTCTATAGCACCTTCCATTCAGGGTTTCTCAAAGAACTTTCCAATCTGCAATGAATTGGGCTTTACACGCCCCTGGTGAGTGGAGTAACTGTCATTAGATTAGGAGGTAACTACTGCAGTAATGAAAAATCAACCAAGGCATATAATGTTAGCAGGATACTGGGTAGAGCTGATCTCAGGTCCTTGCTCTTCCACAGATTTCCTATATGACCATAGGGAAACCATTTAGTTTCTCACAGTTTTAGTCCCCTGTGTTTAAAATGAGGATACTATTTTCTAATCACAAATGAGCGGTGCTTTTTTTTTTTTTTTTTTTTTTGGATAAGATATAACATGGCCATACTAGTACCTAGCACTTAAAGGAGTGATCCCCAGAGGTGTATAGAGACTTTGTGGCTCAAATAAGAGCGATGACATATCTCTAACTTCCAGTTACTATTCCAGCAGGAAAGAAAACCTCAGTTCTGACTCTTGGTCCTTGTTGAGGCACAAAATTCACATTCTCCCCCCATTCAACTAATGTGGAAGACCTGTGAATGATAATAAGGAAAGTGAATATCTTCCAGCACCTTAATATTCTTCTGCTGTCGCTGAGTATCAGCTATAGGATTATAAGAGAAAATAAAAGCCGAAGTTTCCCAAGACTGGAAAATAATAGATTTACTGAGCATTATTAAGGTAAATAGCAATAGGCCAGGGAAGTAGTAGATTCTTGCAAGCTGAATGAAAAAGGAGAGAAAGAGAAGAAAAGGAGCACAGGCAGCTAAAATAAGAAGGGGTTAACAATTTTCAGGCCTCTCTGCTGTGTGTGTGTTCGCACTGTGCACAGCAGAAATGCATTCACCTATGACATCCTTTGGCAAAAAAAAAAAGAAAAAAAAAGAGAGAAAAAAAAAAGGCTACATCCCACAGTGAGGACAGTTGTCCCTGCAGATTAGGAATATCCATCTTAATGTGCAACTTCCCCTGCACGGGTCAAAATTGCCAACAGCTTTAATGGGAGAAAATGCTCTGTTGACTGATTCATTTCCACGTTTTGTTCCTGCTGCTAGACGGGATATCCTGTAAGGTGGCGAAAAGGGAGGGAAAGCCTGCACTATATCAGTTTATGATTGACCATTATTATTATTATTGTTGTTGGGATTTTTTTTTACACTGTTTTAAAGTTTGATATTACATTTGTCTACTGCAATTCTTGTAAATTTTTTTTTTCTTGGAGAAGTAACAAATCATATCTCCAGGCTTGAACAGAGACGCCCCGGCTTTGGCAGACAATAATAGTGATATATTAAGAAACTCTGCCTTGGATCTCTCTGCAATCTTCTCCCCGCTTTTCCCATAGATATTTTACAGTCTCAGCAGTGCCTTCGGATACTCAGGTAGCTGCTTCCTCCACGGTGAGGCAGCTGCTGCCCAAGTGTGTTATACCGTCCCCTCTGTGCCCTGTCTACAGGGACAGGCGAGATATGTCCACATCCATGCATCACAGTAATGCTGAAAAAAATCCAAGTGAGCTCAGGTTGGAGGAGCAGCACAGCTGCGTTAGCTCTGCCCCCCTGGGAGACCATACTCCTTCCTGCATCCGCTGGGACATCTTTGTGCAGCCCTGCTGTCCATGCGTCCTGCACATTGGTCCTTCACACCTTGGTCCTAGCTCCTCCTGCAGAGCCCCTAGCCCCAGCCCTGGAGAGGCTCAGATGAAGATGTTATACTGTACACAATTTCACCTGCTGGAAAGGTTGCTCTGCCATGAACACTCCATTCCTCCGTTATGCGCTAGTTGTTATATTGTTCCTGTCTTGCAGATAACACCGTTGTGTTCATATGTAGGTAAACTCCAAGTATCTTGCAGGTTACACACACAGAGGTGGCAGTGACACATCAGGTCACATATCCAGGAGAGCTGTGCTGGGATTCACACCTCTGAGGTTTTCTCCTACTGAGGCCTGGGCAAGATACTGGTGTTACTGGCCAGATGGGACTAACTGACAGTGAACTTTGTCAACTGGTGGAAGGTCTAGAAGAGACTAATAGCTCATTTAATGCAGAAATCTGATTCTGAGAGTAAATCATTCTACGTATTATTACCCAAGGAAAGATAAAATGAC